>NW_017729032.1:57707013-57726634 GCF_001723915.1 Gavialis gangeticus | reverse complement strand
GGGGGAGGAGGGGGTCAGGGGGCTCTCTCCCCACGCAGCATGGGACAGTGGGGGGAAATGGGGATCACCCCCCACCTGGCAGCACCTGGTGAGTCGGGGCTTTTTTTTAAAGCATAGGGAGCTGGTGGGGCAGGGCAGCCATGCAGGGCGGGCTGGGGGAGTGGACAGGAGGTGGGGGGTGGGAGAGCTGGGGGAGCAGGCAGAGGATGGGACCTGGCAGGGGTCCCCACCTTGGTCCACTCCCCCCTACTCCAGCCCCCACTTCCCTGCCCCCTACTTACCAGATCCAAGTCCGGCTCCAGTTTCCTGTTGCAGCATTCAGGGACTGCCTAAATCATTGAAGCTCTCCAAATCTTTTCTGAAGATTCGGAGTGCTTCAAATCAATTCAGACCTTTTTATTGGTCCCCCAATTTGATTCAGATTTGGAGATTCAGAGACCAAATAAGGCTGGATCTCCTTCAAATCGAATCAGAACCCAAAGCTTCGCACAGCGCTAACAGATAGATAGATGTTCTTTCTCTTTCTCTATATATGTATGTAAGAAGCTGGATCTGCTGGCAGGGCACTCTATATTAGAGTTCATTAACTATAGATAAGTTAAGGAGGTATTTTAACAGAAACTCCCTTGTACTTTTTCCATCCCTCCTCTGCACCTCTCATTAATTTCGATATATCCTCTGCACTGTGGATGACAGGACACAGTGAAACTGGTCTGGCCCTACTGAAAAAAAAGAGGTCAGAAGTCCCCTCAAGCTAAATGGTTAGTATGGCTAAAGCATTCCAGTTTGGGACCTAATGTCTAATAAGAAGGAATCTATGTAATATCACATCGTGTGTCCTTCAATTCTTTAGGCTAAAAGTTCAGATACCCATCTGCAGCTGGATCAGCTGAGGACATCTTTTTTGGTTTGAGCCTGAAGAGAGGCTTGCATTTAGGCTTCTAGAGCTGGAGTGAGATACTGTAGCTGCTTCGCCACCACACTCTTCTAGTCCCCTTGCACTCACTTTATAGACTATTTTTGCATTAGCAATTTTCATTAATTTAAAGAGATAAAATAAATCTATGCATTTGTGCATGTTTTAAACTCTACTCCATCTCTGTTCCTGAAACTCCATATATTTCCCAGATAATAATTGCAGCTATAGACAATTGTATAAACACAGCTTTGTAAATCAGCTTTGTAAAGTAGCTTTGTAAATCAGCTACTGTTTACCTGAGATACCATGGTGGTTCATTTATAGCTGTTGCCATCCATTAATTCAGAGTATACTTAGTCACTTCCTACAGGAACATTGCCATGATTGTTCCAATGCCTGCAGTACTTAGAGAAATGTTTACTTTGCAAATAAGTAACCCAATACTTCTGTAATTTAGAGATCAGATGTTGGTGCACACTATGTCCTTGGACAGAACATTCTGGACTTTTACTTAAGTTTTTTTTCCATGCAATAATCTATTTTTAATACAAAATAGCTAAATTGGTTACGTTGCCAAAGTGACTAGTTTATTTTTAAAATAATTGCCTGCTAAATTTAAGTTTTTTTCTCTAAAAATAACTGTTGAAGTATTGAAGTATAAAATGTTTAACTATGATATTTCCTTTGTCTATTCATCACAACCCATATTTTTTGGTAAGGTTTACACATATACATACATGTGCACCCATATCCACACACACACACATAGAATCTGATGTGATATTCATTGTAAATTTCATCTTGGAACGATTATTTTACTCTTAAGATCTAAAATGTGGGACATTTCTTGCAATGCCTAATATATAATAACAACAACCAATATGATAGACTATGGTATTATTTGTAATAGTTCTGGGTTAAATGTGTCCACAATATAGTAACATTGCTTGCCTCAGTTTCTCTAACTACCTTATACATTAGGAAAGGATGGGTTAGTTGTGTTTTGAAGCAGACCTAGGAGGATCTTCTTAAGTGCTCTATTGAAAGAGAGTAGGCCATCAAGCAGCTCTGACTATACTGCCCATGTGCACAGATCCATACCTAGCTGACTTCATCCCTTGCACCTGAAGAAACTTCCTGCTGTTCCTGGTGCCTATGATGGTCTTCAAGGCCTCACTGCAAAGAGATGGTCTTGAAAGAGAGATTCCCAGAGACCAAAAAGAAGAGAATGGCAGGATGAGAAACTTAAGAGAGACCAGTCTGGACTGTTATCTAGTTGAGTCTGCCCAGGATTTAGCCTAGGCATTGTGGCTCAAGGACTCTGCCTTTTGGATTGCTGTGGACTAACTGGGTTTTTTTTGTTTAAGACTAACTGCTTTCTCTGATTGTGACTTTGAGTGTACTCTGACCCCTTAAAGAACTAAAGTTCCTCTCCAGGAACTAGCCAGAAGATTTCACCTCTGTGGGGTCAAGTACCTAATCAGAAGGATTAGGGACCAAAAGGCTGAGTCCTGGAGTCCAAGCACTCACCTACTCTAAAAGCTATGCTTGGGGTGGCTTCAAGAGGTATACTCCAACAGATCTGGAAATCTGTGACATGGGACAACTCACAGAGTTCAAATCCAAACTCTCTGTTACACTCAGCTTCCACCTATGGCTCTATTGTTTTGAGCAACCGTATTGGTCCAAGTGAAAGTTAGAGTAATTGGGCCTTGTACTGGCTGACAGTGATCCCAAAGAGCCAATTTTCTGGCTGGGCAGCATAGCAAGAGTACATGCACTCCACCCACTCCTCATTTTTCTGGTCATGCCCTTTGCATTTAAGAGTCACAGAGACAATGGCAGACAAGCTCGTCTTCCTGTCTCTGTTATCTGTGGACTGAAGAGGTATCATCAATGATGTCTCCAGAAAATCTTGCACATCAAATGAGTTCACCACAGAAAAATTGAATCCTTGCTGAAGCCAACATTACCAGAATTGAGTTAGTGTTCCTCAAGAACCAACTTTCATAGTTTCATAGTTTCATAGATTTAGGGTCGGAAGGGACCTAGTAGATCTTCTAGCCCGACCCCCCGCCAGGGTGGGAGAACAACAAAACCCCAAAACAAAAACGGGACTCAAATGAGTCCAGCCAGGTAGGCATCCAGCCTCTTCTTAAAGACCCCCAGGGTAGGGGCCAGCACCACTTCCCTTGGAAGTTGGTTCCAGCTCCTAGCCGCCCTAACTGTGAAGTAGTTTTTGCGGATGTCCAATCTATACCTCCTCTCCATCAACTTGTGCCCATTACTCCTTGTTATGCCAGCGGGCGCTAGGGGAAACAGCGTCTCCCCCAAACCCTTCTGGTCCCCCCTAGTGAGTTTATAGACGGTCACCAGGTCCCCCCTCAGCCTTCTCTTGTGGAGGCTGAATAGGTTCAGGTCCCGCAGTCTCTCACTGTAGGGTCTGCCCTGTTGTCCCCGGATCATGCGGGTGGCCCTCCTCTGGACCCTCTCCATGTTGTCCACATCCCTCTTGAAATGGGGCGCACAGAACTGGACACAATACTCCAGCTGTGGCCTGACCAGCGTCGCATAGAGGGGGAGGATCACCTCCTTGGCTCTACTCGAGATGCACCTGTGGATGCACGACAAGGTCCGGTTAGCCCTGCCAACCATGACCTCGCATTGTCAGCCCATGTTCATCTTGGAGTCAATAATGACTCCAAGATCTCTTTCTGCCTCCGTGCTCTCAAGTAGGGAGTTCCCCATTGTGTACGTGTGCTGCTGGTTCCTACTGCCCAAGTGCAGCACCCTGCACTTGTCCGTATTAAAATGCATCCTGTTCCTGTTAGCCCACCCCTGTAACCTATCCAGATCCTTCTGCAATCTCTCACTCCCTGCTAGCGTGCTCACCTCCCCCCAAATTTTGGTGTCATCAGCGAATTTAAACAGGTTACTTTCCACCCCATCATCTAGATCACTGATGAAGAAATTGAACTTTGCTTGATGAGAAATCGTGTATAGATGTCCAACTCTCGGTTCCCAAAACAAATGCTCTTTTCCAAGCTGAGATGCAGCCTGAGATCTCACAGAGGCCAGAGGAAACACTACAAGGACACATTGAAGCCTACCTCAAGAAAATGGATGCCAACATCAAGAGACGGAAGCAGCTGGCTGCTTACTGACTCCACTAGCACTACAACCACAACCAAGTGGTGGCCTGCTTGGAGGTTAAGCATTTTGCTGTTGAAGCAGAGAAAAGAGTAGAGGAGGGGAAAGGAGAAAAATCCTGGCCTACGACCTACTGTCCCCTGTAAAAAGACCAGCAACTTCTGTGGATGGATCTGTGATTCAAGGATTGGATTCCTAAGTCACCTCAAGAACCATCAATGAGTCATTGTAAAGATCATTCTCAGAGGGACTGCTGCCACCACTGCTGATTTGTGGACTCCCTTTCATTTTTGTTTTCTCTCATCCAAGGTCAGAAATAAAACTGGTAGAAGATAAAATATTTTCTAGTTCTGTCCCACTTGCTCATGACTGATCCTGAAGTTTACTTTGCTGGGAGCCTCAACATCATCATTGAAAAAAAACTATAATTAGTCAAAGATAGTTAGTTGTCCTACCTAAGAGTATTCAGAAACGTTTCTTAATAAACTGTTTAAGTCTTAAATATTATATGCAAGACATGAAAGGTGAATGTTCTTCTACTCAGCACATCAGACCTTAGGTGGAATATTATTTGGGGCACTATATTATAAGAAGGATGAAGAGAAACTGCAGACGACCGAGAAGTGACTGAAAAAGACAAAACAGGGCTTAAAAACCAAGCCGTTATGTAAGAATGGAAACATTGAGGGATCCTTCTTACTATGTCTTTAGAAAAAGCTGGGATGTGGCCACAAGCAAGGTCATTAGCTAGTCTGACCTAAGAAGATACTCTAAATCTAAAACCCTTTCCCTTGTGTGTTAGCTTAGCTAGACAGTCCTTATTCAGCAGTAAAGCACCAAGTAGCACTTGCTCATATATGTCAAGTATGCCCATTAATTTCAAAGGAACCGCATACTGGGGTTGGGTATTTGATCTGTCTAAAAATACTCAGGCAATTTACTGGTCAGATATTGTCAAATAATAGTCAAGTATTTAATCATTAGGTTATTAGAACAGTAAAGGGATAGACTTCAATATTGAACATGTCTAATATTTAAGATAATTTTAAAGAGTTAATTAACTTACTGTAAAATAATTGCAATTTGTTTACTCTGTGTGTGTGTGTGCACACATATTACACCAGTGACAGAACACCAGTTACAGAACATATTACGCCAGTGTTTAAATATCTACCCAGGTTTCCAATAAGTTTCATAGTGCACCAAGCAGAGCAAGGTGCTGCTTTTGACAGGTAAAACATTTTGAGGCTATTGAAGAAAATATTTGAGACCTGGTCCATTGTAAAAAACCCCCCTGTAATGCATTATTATAACTAGGGCTGTCAATTAACATCAGTTAACTTACATGATTAATGCAAAACCAAATTAACGCGTTGATTTTTTTAATCGCATTAATCGCACGCATTATTTTGACCAGCAGAGCTGGACTGACTCCGGATCAGCTGGAACTCTTGCACGCAGCCCTGATCCCAGCTCACCCCAGGCCTGCTCCAGACACACCTACCCATGC
The DNA here is from genome assembly GCF_001723915.1 of Gavialis gangeticus. Lineage (NCBI taxonomy): Eukaryota > Metazoa > Chordata > Crocodylia > Gavialidae > Gavialis > Gavialis gangeticus. The sequence continues at coordinate 57,721,055 of NW_017729032.1, read as the reverse complement.
TAAGCAGCGATAACAGCAGCAGCAGCAGCTGGGCAGAAGCTGCTACTCAGCATGGGGGAAAAGCAATCTCTTCCTCTCACCACTGCCAGGGGCTTCTTGCTGCAGCCACCCAGAGCACATGCCCAGGCTGTTCTGCAGCTCTTCTCTGCTGCTGTCACTGCCACGTCAAGGCTGCCCAATGGAGCCATGGTGGCAGTGCAAAGAAGCCGCAAAGCAGCCCGGACATGGGCTCTTGGCAGCTGCAGCAAGAAGGGCTCTGCAGCAGTGACAGGGAAGAGCCGCTTTTCCTTGGCACTGAATAGCAGCTTCTGCCTAGCCGCTGCTGCTTCTCAGCATGGCCAAGTGAATGTGGATGAGGTGCAGGGTGGCCAGAGTCAGGGCTGTTCACTCAGGTTCTGGCTCATCTGCTCTGGCCAGGGTGAGTCCAGAGTGGCCACGGGGCAGGCTGGAGATGGGGTTGGGGCTGGAGCTGTGTGCTGGTGGTGGTGGTGGGGAGGAGCCACAGGGCACATGGACTCCAGACGGTTGGAGGGGTACTGACTATTGTTTAACTGTGCAATTGAAATTGAGATTAATTGTGACCATTTTTTTTAATCTCACAATTAATTGTGATTAAATTTTAAAATCTTTGTTAGCCCTAAATAACTAACAATGCTAGATAAGTATAAATGTGAACAATATTCAAAACTGAAGAGTTCTTCTTGTCCTTGGCTTTTATTCTGGAAAATCACAGTCAGGCTGCATACGTACAAAATAAAAAAAAATAAAAGAAAGAAAGAAATTAAACAAAGATAAAGGCACATGGCAACTATTAAATATAAAAATCAGTTTTAAAATGTAGTAATTCTAAGCAGGCAGAAGGCCAACTCTTCAAGCATTGTATTTAGTGCTGTCTTCATCTGCTTCAACTGCTTTATATCTAAATTATCATCATCATTATCTCCTACTTACTCTTGATTTGCATATCAAATCAACTCTTCATCATCCATTTTCTTTTCTAATCTTAAATTGTGAATGTGTGGTCACCAGTTTCCCAGCACTGGAAGTCTTCATTTTGTTTCTGGTTGATGATGCCCCAAACAGGTCAATTTAATTCTGCTCATGCCATAGTGCATTGAAGTGTTTCTGTCACTATAGCTAGAGTGAAAGGAGGGCACAACCCTTTCCACCATGACAAAGGAGTAAATTGTTTTATTCAACTGCTGGGATTACACTCCACGTTATTTTACAACTTTATGATTGCCCTGGAGACATGGATCAAGAAGGTCTTGTGAGATTATTTTCTCTATTATTTTTTTTCTCTTCAGCTTTTTAGGTGGACTTTGTTCAGTCTTCTAGCAAATATATTTCTTGATCACCTGGAACTCATTCTTAGCATCAGACCATGGAGAACTATATTTTTCCATATTCTCAATGAACTAAGCAACAGGCTCAAGCAGTGAAGGAAATGTTGAGTTTCTCAGCTAAAAGACATTATCATCAAGAATGTCAGTGCAGGTTCTTGATGAGGGGGCTACACTTGGCCACTCCTTCAATAGCAGCTGACTAAACTGATGCTCTGCAAGTCTGTAGATCTTTGAGAAACGTACTAGAGGAAACCCACTAAGTACAACAGGACTTACTCAGTATGGATGCATTTGAGTGTTGTACTAAGTCATATATTGATATATGGCTGCTGCTACTGGTTTGTTTTTGGAAAACAATTACAGTGCTTTCCAATTTTGATACATATGATGAGAAAATTGTCAGATCTTCAGCGTTGCAAATGAAAACCTGCATCACATGGGCATCACATCTGTAATATGGAAGGTGTGGATACTCATTTGTCAACAAAGCCCAAGCAGACTTCATATTAGCAACATTGTCAGTCACAACCAATATAACCTTCTGTGGACCTACTTCATTAATAATATTTTAAAACTCATCAGCAACATATCATGTTCAGTGGTAATACTCAGCTGTGCACTGGAATGAGTAAAACACTAGTTTCAGAGTTGTTACCTCGAAGGTGATGACATCCGTGTTGTGATACTAGGGACACACGAGGAGTTTCTGCAATAAAAAATATCAAATCTCTTTTTCACATCTTCTGCTTCAGCATTCAGAAGACTTCTTGCAAGCCATTTCCTACTTAGAACATTGTAAATCAAATATTTATTTTAAAAAATTCTACCACATAGGATTTTCACCTGCATGATAAGTTGTATTGCTGGCATAAAGACCTCTAGAAAACAGACAATCAAGTTCATTTTTTTGCTCATCAGATATTTGATCCAAAAAGCTCTTACTACCAATTTAATGAACATTGGAAGACTTTTCAGGTGTAAGACCTCTTAATGCTCTAGTACATGTAGTAGCAAAATTGTTATTGGACCAGGTAGAAATTAAATTAGCTTGACTTTCACTATCATTCAATTAAAAAAATCTGTGCTTTAAAAAAATGTCACTGAAGGTGAAGTAGAACTTTAAGGAAAAAAATGGATGCACACTAGTTTGCCCTTTCTTGCTGCTTGACTGCAATAATCTGTCTTTGACAGTAGCTGGATAGGTAGCACAAGAATTCAATAAGTGCCTATCCATCTATCTACACATCACATATGCAGAAGAATAGACATTGTACTAAACTTTAATAGTTATTTCATGATGTTACCTGTCAGCTCTGTGCTCTTGAGGGAACCCTGGCACCCAGCTTCCTGGACTTGCAAAGGATTTTCTTCCCTTCCTCTTCCCCTCCCCCCTCCCCCATCTAACCAGAACTAAGCAGAAGAAAAGTTTAATAGTCATCTTGGGCCATGCATTCCCCAGTCCCAGTATGGGAGGCCTATTTAAACTTGATTGACTAAAACTCTGTTGCCAGGTTAGGGAACGCTGAGGCAGGAGACCGAGTCAAAATGCACATGTAGATGCAGCCATGGTTTTTAGAGAGGCTTTAATGTTCATTACCCTATTTTAAAGCCCATTAGTGAAAGCACACTTTTTAGTGATGCTTTAATGTGCAATAAAATAGGCTAATGCACATTAATGTGCAAATGTAGATATGCCCATAGTGACATGTTATAGTGTCTTCTGAAACAAACAAAAAATGCCCCCTTAAGAATAGGAGGTTGAATGTATTATAGAAGAAGGTACCACAGCCAAAATCCCTGGTCAAAGGATGGAGAAGAAAACCATTATCCAAATTGGGCAAGACTTGGCTAGAAACCACTTTCTAGTTCTTATAGCTTATTTAAAAAAAAAAAAAAAGCCTCTCAACTTAAGTCAGGGTTCTTTGACAGTCCTGTTGATTTTAAAATCTTTTAAAAGTAACTAAAAATGACATTCTTGGGTTCCATATTTGTTATTTCCCAACTACCTTCTAGATCAATCATGCTCAGTTTTTAGGTAAAAGAATGGATTTTCTATCTTCTAGTTTTAAAAAAAATGAGCTTTGGTTCTGTCAGACAATCAACGTCCTTCCTTTGTTTTTCATTGTCACCAAAAGCAAAAGACAACCAAAAACTAAAATTAAGTACAAATTAGTTTTCAATTTTGTTGACAATGATCAAAAAGTAATAGAATTCACCCCATGCCCCCTCAGCTGTATTGGCTCATCAGGATAAACAGAAGGAGGAAGTAAAACATTGTATTTGGCACCAGACTAAAATACGTCTAAATATGCAGAGATAGTTGAACTGTTAGAAGGTGTTATTTTCCAGTCACTTCTAGAAAAGAAAAACATCATAAAAAACCTGCATAATCTGAAGGGAACCATTTGTGAAATAAATTAATCTCTTAAATATGTACAATTTGGATACTGGTTCTTACTTTCTATGGATTCAGTTTTCTATAGACTCTATTAATTTATCTAGAGATATTCTGCACAGCTTTAGTTTAATTATTCCAAACATTAAGATAGATAAGTGATTCTGTCTCTCCATATTCCTAAAGTTTTGCTAATTTTTCTATGATTCTATATATTTACCAGGGATAATGTAACGTTTCTATAGACAGTATTTTATAGGTATTGACTTGAAAAAAACAAAAAATGATCAAATTAAATATTTTAGGATTTTAACTCTCAGAAGCAATCTGAATTCTTTACTCATCTTCCAATTAATTAGTCATACTTAACTCCTGTATAAAGTATCAGTATGCACAACTGAATAAAAATATGCTGAACTTATGTTCAGTATTCCTACATTAAAACATATGGCAAAGGCTAATGGCCATATCAATTTTCAAAAACTATAATCTGAATGAAAATGTAACAGTACTATTCAAGAACTTCATCTTTAAATTTATGGTCTCTTAAGCATCTCTCTGTCACATATGTCTCTTCTTTTTCTGCTCCTGTGCCTTGAAGAATTAGTCCAAAAGCTCCACTGCACTCTAGAAATGTGATATTAGTAGTCAATTAAAACAGAAAAAGCAAGCTTTATCATCATTGTTATATAGAGAACTGTAGCAGGGAGCTGGGTCTCAATCCTGCTATGCTCGTCCTCCCTGGACTGGTAGTAGCCAGGGGTCTACAATGTAACAGCCATGGGCCTGGGCTCTTTAAAACTGGCATTTCTCAAGACCAGGGAAGGGAAGCAGAAACCTAGAAGGACTCTGGAGTTCCGGGTCAGCGGAAGGCAGAAATACCTGTAAGAAAGGTAATACTGAGTTTCCCCTGGAAAGTGGAAAGAACTGTGGGGGGAAACATATCAGATGTCAGCACAGAGATGCAGTCAAATCAAACGTGGAAGCAGAATCAGAGATCCTGAAGCAAACCAGAGGAAGCCACAGTGCTCTCATTGCTGAACCTAGGGATCCAAAAAAGCTGGTGATCTGTGAGAGACAAAAAGAGGACAGAAACAGGGAAAAAACTGTGAGTAATGCTGAACCAGGAGGGAGAACTATTCACTTTAAGTGGGATTAGAGCCCTACTTGGTAACAGGAAAAGGGGATGGAGGCTGCATGGGCCATAACTGAAACAGTATCCATGATCTGTGGAGCTGCTGCAGACAATAATAAGATGTCTCTGGCTGGCAGTTTGATTGTGAGGGAAGGACTGTGAATTTTACAGGACAGAAAGGCCTGTGTGACCTGCAGCTTGTGATTTGGGTGAGGCGACTGAATAAAAGGGAAGACATCCCATACTGGGCCAACAGTTTGTGGCCCAGGGAAAGAGAAAAGGGGTAAGACTCTATCCAGAGTAGGGGTTGGGTGGAGACAACCCTGAAGACCCTATAGACTGAGTAACAAGTGGAATTGACAAGGGTCCTCTGAGGGAAGAGGGTCCACATAAATAGAAGAATTAACAATGATATGAGTCAGCACACCCAGGATTGTTCTGTTTATTTTTCAGTTTATAAAATTTTGTTTGTGTACAATGGACTGATAGGAACTGTGATCTGTCCCTGATTGTGGCCTACCAGGGACATATTGGGAGACAGATGGATTGATGCTCCCTATAGGACAGCCAGTAGAATTAAGATCAATGGATGAGAGATGGACCAGGGTGTAGGGGTGGAGGAGCCCTGGATAAAATATACTCTGCACTCAGTGAAAGACAGTTGAAGTAAAAGAACTTAGGACCAAAGGGGATATTACACCTAAGAAGTCCTCCCAGGATATAGTGTTTCTCCAGCCTCCAATAGATTCATTAAGGCATGGTGGGAGAAACATCAGTGGTGGAGAAATGAGGGCCTGAGAGTGAGAAGGTGGCAGGTCGAATAACGCCCTGTCACAGAAACAAAACTTCTTCTATACTTAGCATATAACTGAGGTAGCACAGGTTGGGTTATGAATGTAAAGAGTTTCAAAACCTGTAAACACAGGTGCTTAATAGAAAAATGATATGATCTAGTTATTGCTGATCAACGTATAGAATGCTCAATCCAAATTGCAGGCACTGTGAGCTATTCCTTTAATAACTTGAAGTGCCTGTGTCTATAAATGAGACTCAGCACATAGGGAGAGATTCTTATTTACACAAGAGCCCTTTGGCACTGCTGAAGTGGCACTCACATTTGTTGTACCACTGAAGTAAAAAATTGTGCATTAGTAGGGACCTACCAAATATACAAAGGAATTGGGCTGCATGGCAGCTCCTTAAATCTTTCAGGTTCCCTCGCATGAACCCGCACCACCAATTGCTGGAGGGGCCCTGCCACTCACTCCTAAACAGCAGGGAGATGAAAACCATGGTTTTAAATATGGTATCATTTGTGCCTTCTGGCAGTTAAGCAACAAATAGTAGGGCCACCAGGGCCCATCAGCCAATCAGCAATGGGGGAGGTGTGTGCATGGGGGAATCTGCAAGATTAAAGGAGCTGTTGCACAGCCCACTGCCCCTGTGAATTCAGTAGATCTCTCTGCATTAAGCATGTAAATAAGATTTACTAGAACAGTATTTGGTCTGTTAGTTGTTGCTAACCACTTTCACTATGAGGAACAGCAGGACAATCATTACCATGAGTTGCCTGACTTATTTAAATGGGACAACCTGTGGCAATAAAATTAGACAAGTACAAAAGTGTTAAAGATTTAGGGTGTTTGTACCCAAAAACTTGCAATTAATTTTTTTTTTTTTGCAAAAATCTTGTTGGTTTAATAAAATATATCATCTCTACTAAGAGTCTTGATTGCCTTTTACTCTAAACCAATATGGCTACAACATGGATGCCTTAATCACCTATGTAATTTTAAGCATATATTTATATGCCATTGACTTAAATGGGATTCTTAAGCACAAGCCCTCCCTGACAAGCCAACTACCTAGGTGGACAGATGACTTGATATCCAGATACAGGAATAACTTATTTGAGCACCTAAAGCAGGACTTGAGCAGATTTGAGACACCTAACTCCAAAACACTAATCCAAGAAATGCTCCACTGAGATGCAACCCAAACCTGAAGATGCCTAAATTGATCAGGAGCCCCTTACATGACTTCTGAGTTCTGGTCCTTGCTGCCATGTAAAATGTATAAACACTAGGGCTGTGCAAAATTTCACTGGCTGTTTCATTTCAAAGTGGTTTTGACTTGTTTCGAGCTCAAAACAGCAAAATCGAAACAAAACAAAATAAAGGGCTTTGAAACAGCCTTGAAATGAAATGAGGGCAGTTGAAATGTTTTGAAAGTTTCAAAACGTTTTGAGTTTTGAAGCTCAAGCTGGGCTTGCCTGCAGGGAACCGGAAAGTAAAGAGAGGGAGGGGGAAGAGGGGGGAAGGACTGCTCTCCTATTAACCGTGTAGCTGGCCAGTGACTATGATCCTTCCCTGAGGTCACGTCCAATCCCAGTGCTATGATGGAAAAAAAGCATAAAAGGCAGCATTGTTTGAAATGGCTTGCTTTCTGCCTTGGGGTCTGACAGTTATGGAGCTATCTTCCAGCAGCTCAGAAGCGTTAGACAATGAAGGCTACTACTAGCATTGATCTGAATGATTTCCTACTTGCTAGCTAGCCTAGCAAGTGGGATTCCACAATACCTTTTGCTTTCTTCTATTTTATTATCATATTCATTGATTTATTTTTTCAGTTTTATAATTATATTGGATATTACACTATAGAATTGTATATTACACTATAGAATTGATATAGGAAGGGAGATACATTTATATTTTATTTTTATGCATTTATACCTTGCGGCATATAGTACATCCATACCTTATAAAATTTATATAGGAACACAGATACATTTATACCTTGCGGCATATACATACATTATAGAATTTATATAGGAAGGGAGATACATTTATACCTTGTAGTATACACTACACACCTTATAGAATTTATATAGGAATGCAGATACATTTATATATTTATATAAAAACAAGACACTATGAAACACAACACGAAGTGTGCTGGAAAGGCAGTTTGCAACTTTCAGGAAGGGGTAGAAGAGGGTGTAGAGGGAGAGGTGTAAGTCCTAGCAGGGATGAGGTTTCCAAAATCAGCAAGGAGAGGGCCTGTTGACGGCCATCCCTTCTCCTTAGTTGAGTGGCCAGGGTTCAGGTTGTTCATGGTGTTCTTGTTCCCATCCTACCAAGCACCAAACATGCACCACCTTCAGCAGGATGGTGGTACCCTCCCTGTATGAGGCATGCAGGGAGTACTTGAGGAAGGAGCTGTGCAAGGCAGGTCCACAGGTGGCCCTACATTTTGCCTCAGACATCTGGAGCAGTCGGGGTGGAGATCAAGTTTATGTCTCTGTCACAGGGTACTGGTGCAACCAGTCAGGCTATCGGTGGGCTCTCCTTCAAGCTGAAGTGATGGATAAGTCCACACAGCAACAGAGATCATGGAGGCCATGAACCGCTTGGTGCAGGGGTGGCTCATTAGGCAGGGCGAGCTCATCCGTGGGTTCATGGTCACTGACAATGGGGCCAACTTTGTTGTCATCTGCTGTGTGGCACACAAGTTCCACCTCATTGTCAGGGATGCCTTGGAGGGGGACAGGGCTACCAGTGATGGCGCCAGAACCACCAGCAAGTTCATTTCCAAATGCTGGAAAGTGGCAGGCTACTTCCACTGGACCATCAAGGGGGGCAAGATGCTCTGGGACAAACAAGCAGAACTGAATATCCCACAGCACAAAATCATGCAGGATGTAGAGACTCAGTGGAACTCCACATACCTGATGCTCAAGGGGCTGATGAAGCAACAGAAGGCCATCCATAAGATGGCCATTCTCGGGGAGATTGGGATCAGTGGCCTCCTTACCAGAGCTGAGTTGGATCAGTGTTCCTGATTGGGGCAAGCCACTGTCACCAGACATCCAAGCACTGGTGAGGCGACTGAAGAAGGGCATCAGGAAATGGCTTGACCCCTTATGGCCCAGTACTGTCCATGTGTTGGCCGCCATGTGTGACCCAAGGGTGAAGGACAGTGTATGCAGCAACCAAAGCCTGCATCAGTGGATGGAGGAGCCAGTGAACAGAGTCAGGGAGGCAGAACAGCTGAGGCTGTGGAACGTGGAAGAGGGGGATCCATTGTCCCATGCTAGCACGCCATTCACCAGCCAGTCTCCTCCTCTACCACAGGCACTGCCAATGTGGGCCAAGGGCATGGCTTCCACGGTGGGGTCCAGAGGCACCAGACCCCACCATCAGGCAGGTAGCACTCAGGCCTTGGTGGCTGCCTATCTCGCCGAGGATGTGGAGCTGCTGCTGTGCAACCCCTTGGTCTACTGGGCATGCCACAGACAGATGTGGCTGGATCTGGCTATTGTTGCCTGTGAACACCTGTCCTGTGCACCGACCAGTGTTCTGAGCGAGAGGGTGTTCAGCATCGCTGGGGATGTAGTGACACCCCACCGCACCTGCTTGGATCCTGGTTTGGCAGAGCAGCTGGTGTTCCTCAGATTGAACCTCCCACTTCTGGGGTTCCCCAAGCTCCAGGTGCAGATGGAGTGAATGCCATCCTCCTCGCTCTGTCCACACCTATTTTCTTTTTTCATTTTTTAAAAGCCATTTAATGCCCCACTTTCAGGTGGAGGGGACACTCACTGCATCACCAGCCAGCAGGAGAAGAACATATCTCTGCTGAGCTTCCATGCCAGGATGAACTTGGAGGTATGAGCTGGGGCTATGGGGAAGGAGAAGGCCCCAGGTCCTGAGCATGACCACTAAAACTGCACTTTTCTAGGGTTGGGGAGGCCTGGTGGGACTGCTGGTGGCAAGGTAGCCCCAGCATATGCCAGCACCGAGGATCCTGTTACCTCTCAGCTCCGTGTTCTTGGGGAACCCTGGCACAGGACACAGCCTGTCTGACTCACAAAGAACTCTCCCCCTCCCCACCTGAACAAGAAATGATTAGAGGAAGGACTTACAAAAGACAAGGAAGGTGCAGTGGGAGACACACCTAAACCTCTCTCTCTCTCCCTTTGACTCCAGGAACCTAACTTTTATTTTCTTACTCCAGGCACAGCTTTCTAAACCTGACTTTTTCTTTCTCACTCCAGGAACAGGCTTCTAGACCAGACTTTTGCTGATCACTCACCGAAACGAAAGGACTTTGTCTGCCAGTGCCATGTCCTTAGATCAACACCCCTAGCACCTGACCGGAAAGGCTCAGGGCCCTGGGCACATCTAAGCTCCAGGGCTGGGGCTGGCAGGGAGAGTTCACTGGCAGCTGCTGGAGAAGAAGCTCCTGCAGGAGAGGAAAGAAAGGCTCTGTCACAGTTTGGCTGCCTGAGATGCTGCTAGTGCGACTGTGCTGCTTACTAAGTTATTGCCTGTTGTCATTTAAAGTGATGGACCAGACTGAAGCTGTAGAGGAGAAGGCCTCATTGGGGAACACTACCATGTCATATAAAGGCCTCAGCACCAGCCAGGGTGCACCTTAACACACACACACTGTCACCCATGTCATGAGTTTTGCTTGTCAGCTGCTTGAGGTTCAGTTTCCCAGAAACCTCTGCACCTATCTTCTTGAATCTTGGCAGGCTTTGTGGCCTCAGCAAGGGATACCGTGCCTGCAGTTTTCACCCTGCTGTCCCTTAACACGCACATGTGACATGAGTTTTGCTTTCAAGAATTTGAGGTGCAGTTTCCCAGAAACCCTGCTCCTATCTCCTTCAAAGTTGGCAGGCTTCATGGCCTAAGCAGGGGCTACAATGTCTGCAGTTTTCACCCTGCTGTGCCTTAACGTACACACGTGACATGAGTTTTGCTTGTCAGCAGCTTGAGGTGCAGTTTCCCAGAAATCCCTCCACCTATCTCCTTGAAACTTGGCAAGATTTGTGGCCTCATCAGGGGCTATCATTCCTACAAGTTTCATCAGAATCAGGCAATAAATAACAAAGTTATAGGCAGTTTCATGCTTCCCCATTATAGCCTATGGGCAAAGCATTGAAATAGCATGAGAACAGCGAAACAGTTTCGATGAAATGAAATGGAACCGTGCTTTCGAAATTAAAACTCAAAACAAAACACTGTTTTGTTGAAACAGAAGTTGAAATGGAACAGTTCTGTTTCACACAGTCCTAAGAAACACTCCTCAAAACAGAAATCAGAACCCAGGTTTCCCCCATTCGAGAGGCTTATAGAAATCAGGCTTCCTGTTGCTTGCTCTTCTGCCCCACAAATTTTGCTTTCTTGGCTGACCAGTAGCCTAGCTTCAACAGGAGGGATAAAAGGTATTTTCACATTCCATTCTGTCCTTTAGTCTGATAGTTGGTCACTGACCTGAGAACTGGGAGATAAAATCCATCTAGTCCAACCCTAATTTTCTATAATTGTATGATTTTATGATATCATATGATCAATATGATATGATATAACACACTGTGACACAATATAAATATCAAATAACCCAACTGACTTTAACAAGTTTACTCCAGATTTGTAGTTGTGCCCGAAAGTTCATAGCACTGTCTTGTACCTAAGCATAGTTTAGCTTTTATTTCTAAGAAGTTTAGCCTTAATCTAATAGTTTGGAGGGGAGAGGAAATATGTGTTTTAAATAGTCCCACACTGATATTTTTGTGTGTGATTTTCAGGAACATCATTCATGTCAATAACCTTTCTAATAATGTGACTCTAAAATTAGAAATTATAAGGAGGGGAAGTTTGTGCTGTATGTGAACAGAGAAGCTATTTGCCCTAGATTTGCAACATGGTCAAGACTATTATCTAGATCGAGAGACCTTAAGGTCAACATGATATCCCCATTCTTAATGTAACTCAATTTAAAATACTGTTGCCCGTGACAACAGTGCACGTTTTTCACTTCTCAGATTTGCACGATACTGAGTGGACCTTCAAAACTAGTGGGCCCCATTCTTGTTTTTGTGAGTGGAGGAAGTTGGTGACATTTCTGACACAGATTATCTGCAATTTGGCATGCTGACACATACTAAATGTAAATGTATGTTAACAGCACTTCACTAAAGCAAGGAAAAAAAATTGGAAAAGCTACCGGATATTGATATTGCATGCCATTTCTCTATATCTCCTATTTTATTTTATAATGGTAACGCTATCACAGCAGAACATCATTAAGGGGAGGCTAAAATTGACCCAATTAAGAGTTAAGATAAACCATGGCTCCACACTAAATTTATTTCCCTTGCAAGCAATGTTTTCATGCTGCTCCACAGGGGCTGCTTCAAAGCAGTGTATCCACTGTGTAATGTGTGATGGCACAGGTGGGCAAATTAACAAAGGGATGAGCTAATTGGCACTGTCACTGAGCAGAGTAAAATATCCCACCTGCAGTACCTTACATGTATAAATGAAATTCTCCCTGTTTAAGAGACAGACTGTATGGAGCAGAACCATATTCTTAAGAGCACTGCTGCCAGATATGTTATGTTTCGGTTTTAACACCGAAAAATACAAGGTTCTCCACCTTGGGAGGAAAAACCCACAGCATGCTTATAGGCTCAGCAGTGCTACACTGGCTAGCACTGTGGATGAAAGGGACTTGGGGGTCACAATTGACCACAAGATGAACATGAGCCTGCAATGTGATGCTGCAGCTAATAAAGCAAGCAAAAATGCTGGCTTGCATCCATAGATGCTTCTCAAACAAATCCTGGGACATCATTCTCCCGTTGTACTTGGCCTTGGTGAGGCTGTAGCTGGAGTACTGCATCCAGTTTTGGGCTCCACAATTCAAAAAGGACATGGCTATGCTTGAGAGAGTCCAGAGAAGAGCCACGCACATGATCAGAGGTCAGGAAAACAGACCTTATGATGAGAGGCTGAGAGCTATGGGACTCTTCAACCTGGAAAAGCGCAGGCTCAGGGGTGATCTGATACCCACCTATAAGTTTATCAGGGGTGTTCACCAGGATCTGGGGGAACTTTTGTTCACCAGAGCACCCCAAGGGATGACAAGGTCAAACAGTCACAAACCATGACCATTTCAGGCTGGACATAAGGAAGAACTTCTTTACTGTCTTAGTCCCCAAGGTTTGGAATAGACTGCCACCGGACATGGTTCAAGCAGCTCGTTGAACGCCTGTATCTTGCTGGGATCCTATGACCCCAGCTGACTTCCTGCCCCTTGGGCAGGGGGCTGGACTCAATGATCTTCCGAGGTCCCTTCCAGCCCTAATGTCTATGAAATCTATGAAATATTTACCTTGTACACATGGCCACAAATGTTCAATGGATACTGGAAGCTGCTGGGTCACTACTGAAGACACACTAACATGTGGGGTAGATGTCAAGATCTTTAGAAAATCAGGGCTGTTTTTCAGAATGACTAAGATATGCTTTCTCGCTGGAGCCTTTATGGCCCTGAATATTGACAAATGGAAACTTTTAACTTCACAGAGGGTGCATCTATATGTAGCAGGCTTGCCTTTTGGAGCTTGGGTTCAGTCCCAGGCTTGAAATCTTGCTGTCTTGATTGGTGGAGCTCATCCCCCAATCAGGAGGCAGCAAGAGGAGTTCAGTCATGCCCCTTTCCTGAGGGGAGGGGGAAAGGAGTTCCTTCCCCCCCTGTGGACCTGAATGAAGACTGCAACACTCTCAGGTCTGGAAGACTTCAGGGGTGGAGCCCTGGAGAGTATAAAAGGAACTGTTTGCCCAGCATGAGGGAAGTACATCCAGGAGCAAGAAAAGAGAAGAGCAGGGCTTAGAAGAGCTGAGGAGAGCTGCTCAGCAGAGCGAAGCAGTAGCCCAGAAGTGTCCCTGAAGACTCCCCTCAGCAGGGAATGGCGGACGGCCCCAGCAGCTAGCCTCTTGGTGTGCAGCATGGTACACGGCATCCAGACCCTGGGAACTGCGTGAGGTGGCTCAGGTCTGCAACCTCTGGTGTGTGGCCAGAGACATGGTTCACAGGATGGTGCATGGAGTAGGACCTTTGGAGCACTTGGGCAGTTCAGGTCCTCAACCCCCAGAACAAGGCTGGGAGCTCAGTGCAGGAGGCACTGCACGGAGGGTCCAGGAAAGGACCGAATCTGGTGCTACATGAGGCAGCCCAGGCCTCCGACCCATAGCAAAAGGTTGAAACCAGAGAGCCAGACAGTGATCAGGCTACTGAGCCAGCCAAAAGGGCCAAGCCAGAGGTCCCAGAAGCCCTGCATTGTGGAACCCTGTTCCAGAGGACAGCTACCCCCCCC
>NW_017729032.1:57687025-57706953 GCF_001723915.1 Gavialis gangeticus | reverse complement strand
CCCCGTTCCCGGGGACCGCCCCCCCCCCCCCCCCGAAGCCCACTGCAGGCAAGCGAGCAGCCTGGCACAGAGGATGAGGGTCACCCTTCCTACCTGGGAGCTATAAGTTGCAGGGAAAAGAGGATTCCCACAGAGGAGGGGAGTCCCCCCCAGTTATTTAAGGGCTCCTGAAAGGGAAGGTCCCACTGAGAGGGCCCCCCTAAAGTTGCCAGCTTCTTTGTAGGGCTTGGGAAAAGCCCAAGGTCATTGGGGTTTCCCCTCAGGATTGAGTTTATGTTTGGGGTTTATCTGTTTCAGATCAGATACTTACATGTGACTTACCTATATCTGGAGCACGGGTATAAGGTTTTATTTCATTTACCCAGAGGGTATTGTTTGTGTTACTGGTTTAGATATCTTATAAATATATATATATATACACATTGTACATATGTTTGTATCCATGTTCCTTTCCCTTGTGATAAGTTAATGTAAATAAATGTGTATATATTTAATGTAAATAAATGTGTTAAGTCCCTGACTGTCCTGGCCTAGTTCTATAGGGATAGAGGGAAACTGAGCGATCTGCAGTTTCCACCCCACACCACACCTGCCAGCTAACAATCCCATTCAACTGGAGAAGGAGTATATATACCCAAGTTACCTGGGCTACATATACATGTGCTTTACTGTGGAGTTGACTAATTAACTCTGCAGTAAAGCATCACAGTCTACACTTGTGCCAGTATTAGGGTTCAGTAAATTAATTAACTTTGCCATAGGATAGTACTGTCAGAGAATAAATTACTCTGACAAAATGCACATGTAGATGGTGACAGGGGATGGTTAAGGCATGAGAGTGCTAACGTGTGCGGGCTGCCTGCTGCCTAGTCCCACACTGTAGCACACTCTTGCCCCAGTCAGCCCTGGTGTCACCTGATGCTGCCATCTGGAGCCAGGGGCTGATGCCCCAGGGCCCCTGCAAGCCCAGGGATGCTCTGCCACAGCTCAGACTGCTGCTGTCCCAATTGTATGTGCAGACGCTGGAACAGCTGACTCCAGCACAAACTGCACTGGAGTTTATTGCATCGGCTTAATAGCATGTGTAGATGCACCAAGCGTGTGGCTACAGAACGTCAGTGTACTCTACTTTTGGAAAACTGAAGGATAGATGGTGTTGCTATTAGGGTGGAGATTTCTTATCCTTAGTGCTACATAGTGTAAATATGCTGGAGAGGGTGTGGGAGAAAGAGTGAGACACCCGCCCTGGGCACTAACTTCAGGGGGTGGGTGCATAAAAAAGCAGCCATTGCTACTGCCAGCCTAGCCACTGCTGCCTCATGAACTACTGCCACCCAAGATGCAAAAACAGACCAGTTATGGCTTTGTTGGTGCCCTATATGATAAGTGTCTGCTGTATTTAGCATTATATCTATGACAATTGGAGTGAGAACATGGAAGACAACTATGTTCAGAGGAAAGAGGTAGATGTCAATCTCCTATCGAAATGAATATTGTAGAAAGGTCCTGTAATTAGGTTGGTTGAAATGGTGATCCTAATATAATGTGTTCTGTGTAGTTTGCAGGTTAGAAACTGATATTTTGAAAGAGAGGATACCTTACCAACGTATTTGCCTATACTGTGTACCTTTGATGTGCACAAACTTCTTTACATTCCTTTGGGAATATTCCAGGTAGTCATCCCTCCACAACTTTGTGCTCATTCTCCTTGGGGGTGAATTAAATCATACCTGGTACATTTTTATCTTCTCTTGCTGTTTCTTCATTTCTTTTTTGAGTTAGAGATTAATTTAGAGATTTTCTCTGCAGGTGAGAATGCCTCCCTTCACATGTTGATAGTATGATTGCTAAGAGAAATCAGAAATGTCACCCTGTGATACCAGCAGGGTGATAAATTACTCATCATACCAGCTGTGATAAATTATTTCTTTCCCTGCCATTTCAGAAGGCCATTCCCATATTCTGTCCCCACTTTTGGGCTCCCTTTGAGATCATGAGGTATTTTCCAAATTACTTCAATTTGGAAGTAATACTTACTCCTAAATACCACAGGTATAAGGTCCCAATAGCAAGAGCTGAGTTTTGGTGGCTGATCCTGGGGGTTTGTTTGATTAGCTATTCTGTGGAAGATATGACAGAAGCAGTTGTATTGAATAGATACCATCAGCTGGCCTGGGAGCTTTAATGTATTTCAGAGAATTTCCCACCCTTGGTATTGCAGGAACCAAACATGTTGGAGCCCCTGTTATAAGTTCTCAGCAGGCATGTATAACTACTCAGCTTGTGCCTCACTGGTGAGTCATCTAATTTTTGAGTGAGTGGGAAGGTTAGTAATTGTCCTACTGGTAGTCTTTATGTTAAAGGATTTTACCATAAGGTAATGGAGTATGATTTTGCTCAGAAGCAATTTGCAAATGAGGATGATATGTATTTCTGTTAGTTATCAAGGTGGTGCCCTCCACAATCCCCCAGATGGTGCAGGAGTAGAAGGGGAATACAGTTTATAGAGCAATTCCACAAAATCAATAGTATAGTTCCAAAAAAATCCCTAGAGTTTTGTGTTAACCCATCTTTGCTCTTCATTCTGTCAACTCCAAGTGTTAACTGCAAATGGAAGGATTAACATTTCCTGATTGTTCCTCAAAGTATATTTTGCTTGAGTAGTATATAGCAAAAAAATGCCAACCTTGTATTGAATTTAGATTAACAGCCTTGTATTTACCTGGAACTAATACAGTAGGACAAACATTGCACTCTGATGTTATGTGCTGCTGTCATTGACTTAAACAGAAGTTGTATGTTCACGTCAAAGAGAATTGCAGTCAAAATGATCAGATGTGGGAGCCTTAGTTTTCTAAAACTAAATATACATACCTAAGTAGACAGTATGTTTTTAAGAGGTTTTGAGCACTTGTGGCTTCTAACATGGGAGCTGTGAATGCTTAAGATAAGTAAAATTGGGCAATTAAAAATAACTAAATACTTTTCTGTTCTTGTATAGCAAACTTTACAAAATGTAACCTCTTCAGGGCACAAGTCAACATCTTACTTCTCTATAAGGCACAAGTTAAAGGTATAATACTATGGGGGTTTTTTAAAGTACCTTTTATAATAGTGACACTTCCATGAGTGATTAGAAGCAAGTTTTTTGTACATTGTAGTTTGGTGACTTAAAGCATACTTCAACCTGTTTTCCCACATCTGTTTACTACAATGATTTGAACTCTCCTGTCATATCTGCACCAACAGGCATTGCAGACTTTGCTAAAGATGATGTTATGTATCTTTTGGCACCATGCCTACCTAGTAGGCAGAGATGATTCTGAAAAATAACATGGTGACTGAAATCCACACACACACTGTGGAAATATATATGTAGACATGTTTAGTGTAGCATATTTTATATAAAAAATGTTGTTTAGTCAAGAATATATTGGGACAATGCAGCTCCAAGTGAAGTGACTAGAAGATCAGGCATTTTCACTAACTCAGTGGGAGCTGGAGCACTTCCTAAACACACAAGTGCTACTTTCTGTTAATTGGAAAAAATAAATCTTTCCTAAACTTCTGATGCCGATGTGAACTTTTTGGCAGAATAAACTGTTGCTCTCAATTTTCTTTAAAAAATATTAGTACTACGTGCTAATGCCATGATGTGGAAAACTATTGAGGCATTTAGCAGAACTAAATGTACTGAGGAGGGTGTAGTTGCACCCCGCTTTGATTTCTGCTCCACCCAAACTTTAAAACTAATTCCCTGGGAAAGGCAATGAGTTTTCTATTCAGGCAATGCTAAGAGACTCAAGTGACTTTGTGACTCATGATCATGAGTATTTGTTTGGTGGGCTGGGTGTCTGGGCATGTGCTTTGAGCAGCTGAGTGGTGTGATTGCTACCTGTGTCTGACAAAAGCCCTAACAAGTAGGTGGAGTTAGCCCAGGTCCAGGAGGTTATAAACAGAGACTCCTCTGAGCAACCAGGGAGTGAGTGACCAAGGGGAGCAAACAGGGCAGTGTGCCAGTCTTTTTGCTGCCTCCTTCCTCCCTCCCCCCCCCCCCCGCCTTTAAGGGGAGCCTTTAAGACAGGTTGTTTCTTTAATTAAAAGTCCATATATTTAGTATAAGGAGCAGAGGGTGCAGACAGAAGTGACAATTTTTGCCTGATCTTGCCACAGAAAGCAGTTTATAGCTGTGACCAAGAACAAGTGCACAGCTGCAAACAGCTTCAAACTTGGCCAATGGGGTGAAAATCTGAACTCTCATTGCATGTTTCAAAACAGAGCATCTTCTGTAACTTACGTCTGCGCTGCCTGCCAGCCTTGAATACTTAAGCCCCTTGTTTAACCAGAGTCCAGTGTGAGGGGGAGCTCCCTGGGGAGTCTGCTTGGAAACTCTCTCTCACCTTCTTTCACTGTAGCTTGGTGAGAGGAAGCAGGTTAGGAGGAAAAAGGGAACCCTTCAGGACCAACAAACAGGCCAACTTACAGGGAAGTTTGCTAGGGAAGGTCTGCTTGGAAAGAGAAGCAGCAGATTAACAGACCCAGAGAAATGGCTGGAGGATGTTGCAATGACAGAGCCACTGCCACAGCCAGCTCTTCCTCTCCTTGCACCTGTGAGGTGTCTGTCCAGGCAGGACAGCTCACAGTCGAGGCTTCCACGATGTCCTGGTTTGGTGCTGTGGAGACTGCAGCTTTATAGGTCCTTCTAGTGACATCCAGGCTGGAGAATGCCTTCAGCATGAGCAGGGCCTCCCAGTGCTGTCCCTCAGGAAGCAGGCAAAAGTACTATAGGAGGAGGTGGCAAGGCTTCAAAGCATCCCCCACCACAGAGTTCATCAATTCTATGCTGGAGGAAACCTCTAGGATTGTGGAGGAAGGGCTGCTGGAGGCAGCACTAGATGAGGAAGAGGACTTGGACTCCCAGGAAGGTGGAAGCTTGTGACTTCTGGCAGCAAGCAGAAGTCTTCCAGCTCCACCTGCAGCAGCTTGCCTAGGGAACAGATATGAAGCCCTAGCAACAGAGTAGAAGTATCTTCCATTGGTGGAAGATGTCAGGCTAGGCATCCCCAAGGTTGGAAGGATTGGGAGCTCTGCCTCTGAAAGGAAGTAATGGTTGTTGGTGGCTGGAGACTCCCTTCTGTGGGGAATGCAGGCATCCCAGGAAGTCTGTGGCTTTTCCAGAGCCTGGATTTAAGATGCCATGGAAGGATTACTGAGACTCATCCAGCCCTGCTCCCGCATTTCCACATCTGTCCTGTTGCATGCTATTTTTGCTGGAGGGGTGGGGGGTGGGTTAATACATTGAAATCCCAGTAGCAGATTTTGCCTCCACACTGCAAATTAGCAGTGCCATGCATGGTTTAACATGCAATGCATGCGGTTTATGGCACCACAAACTGCTCATGGCTGCATCTGTGATGTGACCTAAGTGACTGAGTCACGCCACTGCAGGCAAGGGTTAATTCTGAACCATTTTGCCTAGCTTGTGTAACTTCACTCTTCTCCTTGGAGATAAAATATACAATTTGCAGTCCTAAGATGCACCAAGATGCGCCCCCTTTCACTGAGCAGAGACAGAGCCTACCTGTCCTGCCTCCTAGCTGCACCCCTGTTTACTAGTCCTGTATTGGTAAATCAGAAGTCAGCCTTCTTGTGCAGACAAGAAATGGTATTAACCCTAATGTGTGACTGCTCGAACTCTACTTAACATTCTACAGATGTGGTATGGTCTAGAAGTAATGGTAACTTCACTCTTAGAGGACTCTTAAGGTGACACACCATATAGCTCAATATAAGTGCTTTGTACCCATCTTGGGAAGCTCTAGCAAGAATGTTCTAGGAAGCCTCTGACCTATTAAAATGTCTAGTAAATGAGACATGCGTATCTAGGGTCTATAAATCTAAGAGAATGTGCAAGGTCTGATTGTAAAGATGAAGCACTGAGTGAAGGGAGAACTCTATTGTATTTTTACCTAGAACACAGAGGCTGCATCCAGACAAGTGTGGACGTGCAGTATGTGGTGCCGCAGACCCCTATGCAGCACCACATACTGCTAATTCCCTGCACTGCTGCTTTACAGTGCAGGTGGTTTTCTTGACCCTAGGAGATCCTGGCATCAAAAAAAAAAAATGCCAAAAAAAGGCAGGGAGGTGCACGTAATGGCAGCACGTGCTGCCAAAAACTGGAGTCTGGTCAGCTGGAGTAACACTCTGGAGGTCAGCCTGGCTTCTACCATGGCTGCAGACCCAGAGGGCTCCCAGGACTCCTGGTAAGGCTGCTGGGGCTGGCAGAGTTGTTGACCCCAACCTCCTCTACCCCATTTGGGGTAACCTGCCATGCACCAGAGCATGCGTGGCACAGGCGCTCCCCAAGGACATGTAGCAGCAGCACAATGTATGCTGCTACTACTTGTTCCTGGGGAAATAAATGTCTCCATTTGTTTTAACCCACCCAAAGATGTGTGGGAGGAAAAGGGCTAGAATTTTGAAAAAAGAGTGTTTTTAAATGTTTGCTGTATAAATGTCTGCTTGATAACTTCAGCTATTTCTTTGAGAGTTAAAGACATAGGAAAGGAATTAAATCATTCAGTACAATGGTTAGGCCACAAAGGATGCTTTGAGAAGTAATCTTAGCACAGCTTTAACTGTAGAGTTACAACCCTACATCTACAATAACAAGTCCAAAATGTTTACGCCATGGGATGCACTGCTGCAAGGGTGTGATTTGCATCATTTGGGGGAAATTGTGCTTATTTTAACTGTCACAGATGTCTTTCTTTGCCTATAACACTTCCAGGCTACAAAAAAAATGAGCTGTAAGGGAAATTTAGCTTTGTGATCTAAATTGTGAACATATCACGTGTATAATTGTTAACCTATCAGTAACAATCATAAGGATTGTTTTTTACTGTCTAATCTCTACTAATGCAGTTACATTTTAAGTTCTAAGCTGTGCAAAGGAAACAAACACTGAAGCTCCCTGTGCTGAAAAAGCTGCAGTGAGCCACACAAGTAGCAGAAGTAATTGCACAGGCCAGCATGTGGTCATCAGCTGAAAAATAACAGCTGCAGAATAACAAAATGAATGTATTTTTCAATCCCTGCTTTAGAACACAATTGAGGGGGGGGGGATAAATTCTTCTCAAATTTGCATGGAGAAGTCTGATTTATTGTTCAAAACCCTCATGAAACCACAATCTTCTTTAAAATGAGACCTATTCACAGGCACAGTAGCCTTATTAATACTTGCTACCCATAATCATTATTATAATTTTTTAAATTTGCGATGCAATAGATGCTTACCATGTATTGGCAGCATTCCATTCCTGTGTACCTTGTACAACACAGATGCCCCTGGGCCAGCAAAAGACTTAGGCCTGTGCTTAGCTTTAAAAAAAAATGAACAGTCCTTTTAAAATCCCCTGGATTCCACATCTTTTTAAAATTTAGCTCATGTGTAAGCTCAGGGCCTACATACTTAATCATAAACCTCAAGTGGAGGTAGACAGTGTTGTACATGATGCCTAGCCCATTCACTGATGTTGAAGCACTTTACTGGAAACCAGATGTAGGTTCAAACATCCTTCAGGGTTCTGTGCACCTAGAACCTGGGTATCTTCCTCTTTGGGCAGGTGTACTAACCCTTGGGTCCTCTTTGTTATCTCCCATTAGTTGCATTTTTCCCATGACTGAAGTTTCAAGATTTACCCAGTACTCCCAATGGCATTCAGATTACATAGATTACTTGGGTCGACGTAATCTGAATGCAGCTTGACCAGTAGATAAATGCAGGACAAGCATAGCTTTGTAGAAAACAAATTGTGGGTAACTGCCAAAAACAGCAGTTACTCAGCTACATAATTGCCATTTAAGGTAGGGGCAGATCATGCCTGGAAGAGTTTGAAAATACCTTATTCTGCCAATGGCAGTGCATGAGAAGTAGGACCCCCAAGCCACAGCTTCCCCATGGATAACAAAGAGAACAGCGTCTTCTGGAAAGCAAGCCTGTAGACTACTTGCCTAATGCCCTGCCACTCTAAAGGAAATTCTCTCCTCCACACTTCTGAGGCTTGTGCAACAATAATTTAGAGAGACTGATTAGTTTTCACTAATATTTTTTTCTGCACTTCTATATACTTGGCTCTCTTTCTCATCCTGTTTGTATCTGACCCTTGTTGTTTTGCATTGTTTAAACTCGAGTATTGAATCCCACCCCCATTTGGTTTTCCATTTATTCTCAGATAAAATATTTATCTGTAGTTTTCATCCAGCAAATGAAACAGTTAACTGATGAATGAGATTCCTGTGCAGTAGGCCATTGCATGCTCAGCAGGCAGGTCAAGCACATCTGCTTTGCAAATAATTTAAGGGGCCACCCACACAGCAGATACAAGTTGCAGGCAAACACTTGGAAATACAAATCATGTTTGTAAAGACAATAAGAAAAGGTGAAGACATTCATATGAGCATGTGGCTCCCCAAGGCCTTCCTCCTCAAGTCAGGCAGTAAGACCAGGCATACAAAATATGAAGAGGAAAAGAAAGCACACAAAGCCCCGACTGCCAATAACCTTTAGACCACACAGAATTTTCTGTCCATACAGATTTGTGTCTATTCTGAGGTTACCCCATCATCAATCCCCAGTAAGCTGTAGGCACATTTATTCACTTTCCTCAAAGTAAGCTCTCAGTGTTTACTTCTACTAGTTCTACTAGTTGCTCTTTGCTGGCTAATGACTATGCAATCCTGATCCAGGGCTGTTCCCCTGCTTTCAGCAATGCTAGGCAGAATGCAGCAGGCCATCAAAATCCTGGGCAGGTAACTTTTCCTAGTCTCATACTGAATGTATACCAGAGTGAGGATGATTGTGCCCTTGATCTTCTGGCAAGCAGTTCTGGAAATTTTCCCTTTCCTCATTAAGAAACATAAAGGAATTGGAAAACTCTAGCCTTTACGCACTTTTCCAGACCCCTAACCCTCTACTTTAATCTTGTCAATCTCTCATGGGTGCTCTAAAGGTTCTACTTTATGGTGGAAAAAAAATCCCTCCTATTTCCAGACGTATCCCTTAAATACCTAAGGGACAACCTCCTCCCTTTCATTCCCTCTTGTTCCCTAAGGTCAGCTGCAAGCAACTGCCTGTAAATACCATCTGTGCACCTAGTTCATTCAGTGACTATACATGGGACACTGTTCTTGACAGTCACTTCACAAGTCTGCAACTCCCTCCCACCTGAGGCCGGCCAGAATCTGACATCTTCCAGAAGCATTATAAGGCCTTATTTGGGTAGTCTCTTAGAAGGTGGGGTTATGTTTTGCTGTATTGCTTGGTGGGTGATCATTTACTATTTTATGTTTTTTATTTTATTGACATGATGAGCCTTTTGCGGGGAGGGTGGCATATAAGTCAAACAAATATATAAGATAAATAACAAGTTTATGAACTCCAGGATCTGGTGGGCTGCCAAACAATGGGACTTATGTTCCATCAGTTGCTCCAAAGCAGTAACTCCCTGAATGCAAAACCTTCAATAACCTCCTTGGCACTGGCAAGCTGTATAACACATGGCAATTGCATCTTTTTATGGTTATACACCTTAGGAACACCAGCACCAACAGCAGATTTTTCCATGCCTGAATGGTTCACAGTTGACTGATAACAGTTGGGTTTGCCAGTTTCCCAATAGCTACTCCCCCTAGCTTTTCTATGGTCTGAAAAAGATTCCTTTAGCAGCTTCCCTCTAAGGCTAGTTCCATTTAGAGTCCAGAAAAATGGAGATCCTTATCCTGAGTATTTCCTACCACCAAAGATCCTGGAAGAGCAACCTTTGCCCTTCTCAGGGAGAGGATTCAGGATGATGAAGAGGGAGGGGGGCTGCAACAGTGTATACGCAGTAATGAGCTCACTGCACATGTATCTGGTAGCCACGGCTGGAGCTCTCAATGGCAAAGGGGAAAGGGGGTGGGGAGGTGTGACCTCTGCATCTGTTCAGCGTCTCAGCTGTTCATGAGTTCAGTCCCATTTTAAAAAGAGACTTAGAAGCCTAAGGCCCACTGAAAAACAATAGAATCTGAGTACTTTGGAGATTTTTTCCTACTATTTACAACATTTAAGGTTATTCTTAAAACCAATCTGCAGTTTTTTTGTTGGCTACTAGGAAATGTTCCCTTCACAGAACCTGACCATTAACGTTAATGCTAACCTTAACATCAGTTATATTTGATACTGTCTCTAATTTTGTATTAGCTGTGGAAAAGGAGTCAGCCACTACCCAAAGACATTTCTTCAAAGCAGGCTAACTGGGCTGCATTGAAAAAATGTACTGCATCCATCTGAACAGCATATGAGTGATACAATCATAATCTGTTTATTGAGAGAAGCTGTTGGCATTATATTTTATTGGAAATAATTAGATTAAGATTCAGCAGATTCAGGAGTATTTATATTTCCTTAATGACCCACCAGATTTGTACCATCTGTAGTATATTTTCAGTGCTCCAGTTGCAGCATCCATACCATGAAAATTATAAGCATATAACATCATTCTAACAAATTGGTATTGATTTTGGTGCATGCTTGGGAAGGAAAAAAAATATCTACACCACAGAAAAATAACACCTTTAGAAAAAGGAAAGAATCTAACAACATATATATATGTATAGCTATTGTGAATATGCACCTATTATGAAAAAATAGGCGTTGGAAAGAGAAATTAGGAAACTGTACTGTTTGAAGTCAGAAGACTTAGAACAGTATTGTGTCAGTTATACTACTGCCTCTGTACCCAGAGTGATATTATATACAGGCATCTAATTGGACATTTATGAGTGTCATTTATGGCTAATAACACACACATGATTTTGTGTGTGTTTGTAGTCAGTTCACAATGCTCATTTGAAAGACTAAAGGTCATAATTTAACTCTTACTAAAACATCTTCTCCACAAGAGAAGATCTGATCCTTCAAGCCTTGAGTAATGTCTGCACCTGGGGCAACTTTAACTGCATTTTTGAAGGAACAGTTTATTCCCTCTTGGAAATCACCAGGGATCCTGGTTTTCTCTGATTTTAAAAAATCCCCAATCTTCGGTTAAAAAAAGTAACCCCAAATCCACATTTTTCCATGATTAAAATGAAACACCACTAATATATAGATGTATATACAGTGGTATTTCATTTTAATCATGGAAAATTGTCAATTTGGGGTTACTTTTTTTTAACTGAAAATTGGGGAATTTCTTAAATCAGAGAAAACCAGGATCCCTGCAAATCACATAAAGGGGGTGGGACTTTTAGGGCAGGTACAGACAGTACACTTTTACTGGTATAAGTGATTGGAAGCTGGTCTATTCTCGTAACAGAACAGAAGTTTGGCACAAATAGATTGGTTTAAAAGTGGTGGCACTCAGTCTAAGGTTTGCTCCCCCCTCCCCACCACCGCCTCCCCTCTCCACTCCCCAAGGGAAAATATGTGTTGTGTTCACTATTGATCTAAAGTATGCCGCTTTATAGAAAACTACATAACTTAGATCGATTCTGCCTCAGGGTTTTTGAATTTATGTACCTAGCCTTAAAGGCATGGCCTTTTAACATGACAATTTGTTACTACAGCTTGGTTCATTTTCAAAAGATCAGCTTTGGACCCTTAGTGGTTTGCATGTTTCATAAATATAAGGTTAAACATCTTCTAAACTTCCAGGACCTTAAACAGGCCACAATAAAACTTCCTTTGATTGTTGGTTGTTTTTTGCAGCTATGGGAAGAAATTCTTTCTCATTTTCATTATATTTGATTTTGAATGAAATAAAAAAACAGTTATTAAGCTAAATAAAGTCTCAAAAGCTGCAGGGTTGCATTACTATGGTAACCCAATCAACTACTGAAATAGCAATTGTGCTCCTGACACTGCACATAAAGATTTCATTTTCCCTCCAAAAGGCAACTCTAACATATTTAATCTGCCTACCTGCACCCCCCCCAAGAAAAAAATCTAAACCACATTTTTCTGTAACATACCAATTTGCAAAGAAATGTGACTTAGCTATAATTATATCTACTGGTTTGTCACAGTAAATTATACTAGGTGAAACCTACTCATAGGGTGGAAAAAAAGGCAAAAGTCATGATTTTATAATAAAACATGGCAAAAGTTACAAAAGATGTTTCTTTTCTCTCTGAAAAGTCACAAGTCCCAGGAATAATTGAAAATATATTTGGGTTGTGGATACAGAATTTCATTTAGGTGAATACATTGCAGATGAAATGTAAGTGTGCAGGCTTTGTGAGAAAGTAACCCAGGTGTCTTCCTGAAATTCTATTACATGAAATACAAAGAGCTGTCTTCTTCAGTGGACTCTTGGCCTCTTTAAAGATAGTCTATATTGTTGCCTGAAGAAGCAGGGATAAAAAGCAGTTTGTTCATCATGGCTATTGAAAGAAATTATTGTTCTCCTTTTCACTGTACTTGAACAAAAGTGGGGCCAGACCCATGCAGAGGCCCACTGATATTATGAAGTTCCATATGGATATTAGGTCCTTACCAGCAGATCCCTTTAGCAGATAAGGCCTATGGATCTAAGTAGGAATGTAAATTCATGTTAAGGCACCCAAGCAAAGCAAAGATGGTCTGATTTTCAGGAGTGCTGAGCACCCATAGCTCCTTCTTATGAAACTACTTCTAGGAGTGACTTCTCCAGGATCAAACACTAGCTTTGAACCAATGTTTTATATTTCATTTTTCAATACCCACAAGAGTCTAATCCACCAAATTAGAATTTTTCTAGAATCTAGGGAATGGAGTGATAAACCCATGGACTTCAATGGGAGCTAGAACATCACACAGCAGTGGCGATGCATAAGGGGTGCACGGGGGTGCACGTGCATCCCCTGAGAGCACTGGTGCACCAGCTATCAGGCTGTACTCCCCACTCAGGCAATGGGCAGTGGGGCCAGGTGGGAGCGCCAGTACCCCTCCTGCTAGCGCCAGCTGGGGAGTGGGAGTGCCGTGGGCACTTCTGAGAGCACCACGGCCCCTTCCTGGTTGGTGCGATCGGTCGTGGGGGGACCCCCTCCCCCCGGTCGGTGTGAACAACATATGCCCCCCCCAACTAGGGCAGCACCAGTCGCCCATGTTGCACAGAATCATAGAATCATATAAAGTTAGGGTTGGAAGGGACCTCAGGAGGTCATCTAGTCCAATCCCCTGCTCAAAGCAGGACTATTCCCAACTACATCATCTCAGCCAAGGCTTTGTCTAGCTGGGTCTTAAAAACCTTCAGGGATGGAGATTCTACCACCTTTCCAGGTAACCTATTCCAGTATTTTACTACCCTCCTAGTGAGAAAATTATTCCTAATATCTAACCTAAGCTTCCCTTGTTGCAACTTGAAATCATTGCTTCTTGTTCTGTCATCTGCCACCACTAAGAACAGTTTAGCTCCATCCTCCTTCAAACCCCCATTCAGGTAGTTGAAGGCAGCTATTAAGAAGAGTCCTAGAATGTCAAAAGAGTTAGTCCTCATTTTTCAAACTCCTTGTTTTAAATCTGCTCAACATCTTTGTCTCCCATTGGCTTTAGTAAGAATAGTGGTTACTAAAAACTTTTGAAAACTCATATACTTTTAATCTGCATTTTGTTTTGAGTGCTAAAATGGACTTGTGCAACTCATTAATTTGAGTGATATATATTATTGCTGATAATTGTTGTCTTACTTTTTAGTTCTTATTACAGCAACCATAACCTGTTTCTATAATGAACTTCAGTCTTTGCAATCTGTAATTAATCTTATATTCCACTCCTGCAGGGGCCTCTAAAACAGACATTACTATCAAAATATTATCTAAATTAGAAAAATGGTTAGAACAGATGGGCAAAATGTGGCCCGTGGGTGAGAATTGGCCCATCAAGGGATTTTAACCATCCCACAGTGGATCTCTCAGCCCTGCCCAGCACAGGTGCAGTGGACAGCCCAGGCCATGGTGCATAAGCCAGTCCCACCACCCCTAGATGCACAGTGGGGCTAGGGTAGAGCAGCAGCCACACTCCACTTTCTGGCAACCCCAGCAGCAGCAACTCCTTCCAGCTGCCGCTTCTAGTATTACCACCACTGCTGGACCCAGCCCCACTGCCCAAGCAGCCTAACTCCTCTTACCTTGCACCACTGCCAGGGGTACTGGATGAAGTAGGAGGTTGGGTTCCCCATGGAGAGCAGCCTGGGACCCACACAGGTGCATTTGACCAGGTGGATGGGATGGGGCCATGAGCAGATGAGGAGGGGCTTCTGGGAGCGGGATGAATGCAGCCAGGGCCAAGATCATGAGACAGTGACAGTACAAGGCTGTGCTAGTGGTAAAGCCGTGATCTGCTACCTGTATGACCCTGTGATGAGCACAGGTTTTGTAGGTGGGAGCATGTCAGGAGCAGATCACAGCTCTGGCCTGGGCCCAGCCTTGCACTGTCACTGTCCCAAGATCCCAGCCGCGGCTTTGTCCAGTCCATTCCCAGAAGCCATTCTCTGCCTGCCCACAGCCCAATCGCATCTGCAAAGATGAGCGTGCTTTGCCTGTGCAAGGCCAGTCTCCCTGCAGACTCCCGGGCAGGGCCAGGATCACAAAATGATGACAACATGGGGCTGGGCCCTGGGACATAGCCACTTAGGGACTTAGGGTGAGCTGTTGTGGGCAAGGGAGGAGTGGGAGGGGGTTGCTGACCTGGCCTGGCCCAGCCTGGAGGTGGGTTTGGAAACCCTGGGATTGCATTATTAAATCAATGGCAGAAAAGTGGCAGTGTACTCATCCACTCACTAAACTTTGATTAGAAGGGTAATGTGTATAGCTGCCAATTCTGGGATATTTCCATTTTGGGACAAACACAGGCATATTTTGTTCAGGGACAAGTATAGCATCTGTAGCCTAAGAGACAAGAAACTGTCAATGTGTCATTAATTTTATGTCAGATTTAGGCCAACAATGTCAAATATTAGTTGGCAGCATAATGACCAATTTATGTAGTACACATAATTGGGACCACTCTATTAGATTCCTTAAAAATACAATATATGGGAAAGTTGTAAAATATCCAGATACTCATAAAGCCTTCAGAGAACCAGACCCAGAGATTTTCACAGGCTTGAGGAAACTAGAAAGTGAACGAATAGAACTCAAAGGCAAATTTACTTGAAACCACAGAACAAATGCAAATTGCTATAAGCCTAATGGAGAAGAGAGACAAAAGTACACAAAAGACACAGGTTTTATTTCACTAAGAGAGGGATTCACAGACTGGAGCTTGAGGACTGAAGACATCCCCAGAGCTAATAGAATGATCTGTGATTATGTAGATCTCAACCAACTCACTAAAAGTGAAATATTATTTTTATTTAAGTTTTCTTATGAAGTGAGGAGCTAGTGACTGTAGAGTTCCACAGTGGCAGAATATTTTCAAGCCTATATGCTTGAATATTACCAGGTGTTGGTAATCCAGCTATTTAAAGACTTGACATCTTTAACCATCTTTAAATTGCTGTGAGGCTGATCTAAAAACATACAATATTAATTTGTCCATTAAGATGTCTGTTTAAATCAGTGGAAGCCTTTTGTAATGAAGTCATTGGCACTGGATCAGGGTGTTTGAAAGGTAGTTTACCTGCAAACATCCTGTTGCTTTTCAGAAGTCATAGCTCAAACAGGGAGAGTTACATAAATGAGGATGCATTAGAGACAAAATACAAACAATTTTACAGTAAGAAATGTATTATTTTTTATGTTGCCTTTCTTGGTTTTTCAGTTTAGGCTATGAATTACAGGGGACAAGGACATACGTTTTGGTTGCCTAAGACACTTTCTAACATCAGACTCACGTTTGAAATATTCATGGAAGAAAATACTAGGATCTCTGACTCATACCTCTGTCAGTTCTTGAGCACTGTGTGCTACAGTCTATTGCTGCTTCACTGAATCACTTATTAACTTTTATTGATTGGTTCAATCAACGTTTATCTCCTGGTTACAGTGATATTTACAATGTGCTATAAAGGCAAAAGAATTCAATAATGTTATAAATCTTACTCGGGCTCTGGGTCACTTACCAAGGGATACACTCATTCTTTTAGAAAGAACAGAATCATTTGCCTATTGCAAGAGCGTCACCTGCTGTTAGACTAAGCAGCAACAATAACATGTAGTGAGGATGGTGATATGTGTCCACTTTGTTCTCAGTGTAAATCAGCTGAGTGAGGAAGTCAGGCTTGAGGTAAGGAGCAGGGTATTCAGTGTTGCAATCGTTTTTTGGGGGGTGGGTTTTTTTCTTTAAATAAATATTTGCATGTGCTGGGTTTCCAATGAGATTATAGCTTGTGAGACTGCAGTTCTACTTTACCATGGGGAAAATGCAGGTGCTGCTGTTTTTAAGCATATGCAGCTATGTACTCTACAAAAACAAGAAGAGACAACCTTTATTACAAACACTTTACAGAGTAAATAGGAACATTAACTCATATTTTAGTAAAACAGTATCATTACTAGACTCCTACTAGTTTCTGAAAATAGGAATACTTTACTGGAATATTAGATATGTTATCTCTTGGTTTAGACTTAGAAAAATGTAAAAATGCTATAGACTTTAATCAACTAATATATGATACTTAGAGAATGGTCTGTAAAATTCTAAAATGCACCACCACTTGAATACTGAAGAACTTAAGAAAAATTTCTTCTATCAAAATGAGAATATAGGGTAACATATTCAGAAGTGCCTAGGGGCGAGATTCAAACTGGTTCTGCAATCTCCTCCACTTAGAAGTTGGGAAGCCTAAAATGTAGGTGCCTTCCCCCAGGAGGTCAATTCAGTTTGACTGTGTTTAGACACACAGGCTACAGTAAATGAGGAAACAACATACAATGTAATTTGGAATGGTTTTAAATGCCTGGGAGCTCTTTATAGAGACTGAAGAGACACTGGCACCTACAAAGGGAAGTTCAGAAAGCCTAGAGGCAGCCAAGAAGAAAGAAATAAGGAGTGCATGTAAAGGTACCTGAGCCGCACATTAGGGATCGAATCCTTTTCACTTCGCATATCTAAACAGCACATGCACAAGCTGTGTAATGGCCAGTTTGAGCACTTACAAATTTTGCACTTTAGCTTTTAGTGTGAAAATGAACACACTCTAGGCTGCACTCCGTCCAGGCTGCACTCTGGCCATGCAGTACTGTATGCTCAGTCTGGATAAGTCTCAAAATTGTAGCTGGGCAAAATTCCATGACAAACTATAATTTGAGTGTGCGACTGAGGAGGAGGGCAGCCCTCCCATGTTTTGGCACAACTGTCTAGTGGTTAGGGCACTTTCCCAGGAAGTGGGAGACCTGATATTTCAGCCCTCCTCAGTAGGGGTGGGGAGGCGAAGTTGTACCTACCTCCCCTGCTTTCCAGTTGCTCTAGCCAGCAGGCCTGAGCTTAGATATTAATTAGTATTTCCCCCAAATCTCCCTGTGAAACTGACCCAGTGCACCCAGCATTTGATATTTATTGAATGAGATGAATTTAGAATAGTAGGAAAGTTTCTGTCCCACTGGAAGCAAAGAACCAGGGCCCCCTTCAATCCAAGACAACCTGTTCCTCACTGAACTACGCACCCTCTGGTTTGTTTGCATCCTCTTGGTCCACATAGTCTTCTTCTCTTGGCTGTTCACGGAGTTAGTGAGGGGAGAATCCAAAACTGCATAAGCGTCAAAGACAGCAGCATAAACAGCTATGGATCTGATATTTAGTCATATAAAGTGACATAGGATTGTGCCCCTATTAGGGCTGTGTGAAATTTCACCAGCTGTTTCAATTTGACGCTGTTTCGACTCATTTCAAGTTCAAAACTGAAATCAAATTGAAATGAAGGGCTTCAAAACAGCCTTGAAACAAAATGAGGCTAGTCAAAATGTTTCAAAAGTTTTGAAATGCTTTGCATTTTGAAGCAGCCAGGTGATGGGAAACAGGGGAGAACCAGGGCTGCACTCCCAGTGGGCCCTCATCTGCCTGCTGGATGAGAGAGGCTGTAACTGTTTTAACTAAGCAAAATGGAACAGCATTTCAAATCAAAATTCAGTTTGAAACGAAACGCTGTTCTATCGAAACCTCAGAACTCAAGTTGAAATGGAATAGTGCCATTTCGCACAGCCCTAACCCATATGTGTCCTCACTTCTTTCTGATGCAAATGTCCTAGTTCTATATCTGAGGATGGCAGTGTCACATTTTGCAAAGTGACCTAGTGAGAGCACTTGTTTAGCAAATGGGAGAACTGAAGCTTAGGCTCTCCTTACCTTGATAAGATTCAAACTCACAGCTTCCAATCCTGGGGAGGTATTCTAATCACCAGGATATAAACTAGTCTAGGTGGAGGCACCCTCTTCACCTCGTGTTGAAGCTGATTTAGTAGGTAGCCAAGAATGCAAGAACTGTGAAGCTAGAAGGGGAACCATGTGAAAAAAACCCTAGTTTTGATGTCCAGGGAACTCTGCATTCCACATGGAGAAATGTAATTAGTTATTTGCATTGACTGAGAGCTGTATCCACAAAGGAGCATTGATGCTGCAGTACTTAGCTTTTAGGAGCCAGTTGCCCAGTGGTTTATCCAATTCTTATGTAGGCATCCAAAGTCCACATACAATGCATATGAGGGTTTGGCTTGACAGAAGCCAGCCACCTAAGCAGAGACAACCTAAACTAGCCACTAGGAAAGGGAGTAAACCTAACATAACTCTCATTAAAGGTTAATAGACACTTTAATCAAAAGGGACTTATGCATCTCCACTTGGGATTTTCAGCCATAAATTCTGTTCAAAGTTAGATTCCCAACTCTACAGTGACATTTCCCAACCCTTTTACCCAATAGCCCAGGAATTCAGGTACTTATCTGGGAATTAGGAGACCTCTGCTGCTTGATAGAGAGGAGGGACTTGATTCCAGGTCTCTTACATCCCAACAGGGTGCCTCAACCACTGGGTGGTAGAGTCAGTCTCTCTTTTTCTCTTTCTCCTTTGTATGAGTAGTTATTTATACAAAACTGAAAGTATTAAGCAAAGCTTTATCCCCTCAACTCCAGTTGTGCCATTAAAATGCACTTTTTCTCAAGGTGTGCTTTATATCTTCTTTCTTATATACCAGTAATTCCTCTTTTCAGACTTTTGTCTATGGAGTACTGGCTGAATCTAGTTTAAACACAGATTGCCATACATAGTATCCCTCCTTTTCCATGGCAATATACATTGACATACATAGTATCTCCTCTTTTCATCCTAATATATTCCACAGCCCTGTGTAGTTATTTTCACCTATTCCATGTAAGATGAGGTGTATGCAAATTATTACTAATTCAGGCTGGTTTATTTATATCTTGTTTGATCAGTTTTATGGTAGCTTTCTATATGAGACTTTTAAAGAGGCAGTTATCATTTGTACTGTTTTACCATTGCTTGCACAAAATTGAGTCTGCAATAAATAAGCATTTCACAAACTCTCCTCTGATTGCATCTTCATAATGAACCTGCCTGAGAGTGTAAACCAAAGGCAGAGAGACTGTGAAGTTAAAAGACAGAAGTAATTCAATTTCCTAGTTTTGTGGGGGAAGAGGTTATTTGCAGCACTCCTGCAAAGACCATTAACATCCTTATAGGCAATATGTCTTTTTTAAGAAGCAACAGTTCCAAAAGGAGACAAGTTGTATGATACTTCAGTGAATTCCTAGTTCTGTTGAGGTTAGTGAGTTAGTTGGCAAAATAGCTGCTATGTAAGATAGCCTCTATTTGCCCTAGGCCTTCTCCCCTCTCCCTCACCCCCCCCCCCACCATCCCTGCCATTTTTTTTTTCATTCTCCAAAATGCTTACCATACATTCAGAAGCTTACAGAAACGAAACACAAACAATAAGAAATAATTATAAAATGAA
>NW_017729032.1:57680250-57686970 GCF_001723915.1 Gavialis gangeticus | reverse complement strand
CTGAAGATTTTATAGGAAAGATGAGAATATTATGGATGAGTAGAAGAAGCCAAGAGAAGACAACAGAAGGAAGTAGTGAGGGATAGACCGGCATTATTAGAAGAGATGGCTCCTTAAAGGAAATTACAGCAGAAAGGTGGTGGGAAGACATGAAGAGATGGGTGGAATTAGTGTACTGCCAAACCCAGTGAGAGGCAAATGATGATAATAATGAAAAGCATTAACAACTTTTATCTCTTTTCTCATTTGACTACATCTTTGAGGAGAGCAAAGAATTATCAGCAGGTAGCAAACATGATAATGATTGTCATTCTGCTCTGCCAGTTCTAGTATAAAGCCAAGATCAGATTGCTTATTCAGACTCC
This sequence comes from Gavialis gangeticus, assembly GCF_001723915.1. Classification (NCBI taxonomy): domain Eukaryota; kingdom Metazoa; phylum Chordata; order Crocodylia; family Gavialidae; genus Gavialis; species Gavialis gangeticus. The sequence goes on along the minus strand of NW_017729032.1, from coordinate 57,686,605 downwards.
TAAATATTTGAATTCAAGAGTTCCTGTGTCATGCAGCAAAATTATATCTTTGTAAAAATAAATTGTTTTCAGTGACTGAGTTACTTTTTATTCAGCCAATAAATTACTTAGTTTGAAAATTAATCTTTTTTTCAGGGAAAAATAACCATTATTAGGCTTTCTCCACTAGAGGTCTCCCGTGAAATACAAGTAGCAGTAGTCAGAGCTGGGAAAGATGCATTTAACCTTTTATCTTGGCGCCACTCACATTCTTTAAAGAAAAAAATTATTACCCGCATTTTGTTAAAATAAGGAATTATTGAATCTGCCCCATTTGTTGTAACTCGTTCCACTTACTATGAATAGTTTGCAATCCTTGCTACCCACACTAAAAATGTAATTTCATCCATCATATTATTTTCAATGAATATTATAATAACATTTTCAACCATATAAGAAATATAATATTCTGGAATGCAAAATAAATAAGTGAATCATATAATAACGCTACAAATTAATTAAGAACTAGATTACAATAGAGTAGCAACAAATACAGATGACTAAGCCCTGTGTTTTGTTAACCACTACAATATTTTAGTCTTGCACATGCAAAAAACCCAACCCCCCCCCCCCGAAAAAAAACCTTGTTATTTTGGTATTTCCCTGGGAGATAGAGACCTGAGAGCTTTTTCATGCTAATATTTTCTTATAATATCATATAGTCAATTATCTGCAATTTGATTTATGAAGTCCATGTATTTGTTGTTGTTATCTAATTAATTGTTTTTTCTCTTTCTAGATTCATGATGTTTTTTGTTCTTCCAATGTATGTTTGTTAACTTATATGTTTGGTCAATTACCTTCAGTTGACTGAATCACTTCCTGAATTAGTTGGAAAGTTATCCTGTCCACTGCAGGCATTTTTTGTAACACATACAACCATCTGTAGTTTCTGTGTAATCATTATTTCCTTTGAACTCTTGTTACAGGCTATTAGGTCAATGATTTGAACTTTCCAAGAATACTAGGATTGTGGTCAGTGATCTTTTTTTTCTTGCAGTATGCTCTTAGTTGGATCACAATGGCCCCAACCTTGCAACAGCCTACACATGCCAACCACAACTCCCTATAATGTTCTTAAGCAGTTGTCTTCATATTTCTTGTAGAGATATGATTTGTTAGGAAAGAGTGACTGTAAGCAAATACACAGGACTTTTCTGCAATGGGATTACCATCATGATTAAAGTTAAGTGCAAGTGTAACTCTTTCCTAGAATTAGGAACAACACTATTATTAAACAGGACAGTATCTGTGTCTCTGATCATTGGGATGAATTTTTTTTATTTTGTAGAGAGCTAGGAATATGTGCAAAACATAAAACTGAATTTTCTACACTTAGTCCAGTGGAAAGATTAACCATTTAGGTTTTCACAGGGGTGTGTGATTTCCTCCCAGAAAAGTTTTATTCCTATGGCTTTACTCCCACTATTTATCCTCACAATAAATTAACAATATTCAATAGCTGAGACTTCAAATCATAACCAATTTCTTTCAAACTGATTTATATGACTCAATATTTATATTTTTTCATCATTCTCTCATTTTACTCTCTGATATTACAGCTATATACTTAAGTGTGGCTGGCATGTAATGCTATTCAGTGCTAATTATATAGTGCCTTCTTTATATGCAGGAACGGTAAAATAAACTATCTTGGTATTGTGGTGGTTTAATGCTTAATAGAGGATCTGAATTCCCAATGGGTTGTTCAACTGGGTGGATCTTAAACTGTTATTCTTTAATTCCTGTTGGTAGATGCGTCTCTGAGGAGTTTGCTACTAGGATGGAACTAGGAAAGCCCCATACCCTTTGACTCAGAAGGATTTCTGAAATATGCCTTCTGCTTCTTCTTTACATGATGTACTTATCCTAGGAGATGAACTTCAGAAGTGTCACTAGGGTCCATTTCATAGAGGAAGGTCATTTCATGCAATAAGAACAGCTGCCATCTCATAATACGTAAATAAAAACTTAATTCCACTTTTATGACCTTACTTTTTCAGGGTTTGTTCGATTTTATTTTAATTTTACATACCATTGGAAAGATGGAAAAGCATTTAATCATGATGTCTAGTACACTTTTAAAATACAGCCCTACTGAGTAATCCTGAATTATGCCCCCAACCCAAACTATATGTGCTGAAACATCTATATTTTCTGCCCATGCTGTATCTAGTTAACCAGAGGAAAATGTTCTGAGTGTCATTCCAACAGTTTTAATGCTTACCAGACTCACCTGTAGTTATACACTTACACACCTGGGCATGTTTAACACCCATGCTCGATCTCTAAGTAAAAAGCATTCAATGCAGAAATGTAGGGTTAAAATTAGGGTCATGAATGTATCCATTCTTATAAGTATGTGAAAATATTTGTGGATTCATAATTAAAACATCATATGTTTATTTGTTGAAAATATTATATATTATGTATGTATGTATATACATATATGTCATTTTCTAATATATATGTCTGCCTGATTTCAAGAAAGTTTTCTGTAGGGATCAGGAATATCTGTATTCCAACAAGGCTAAAACATATACCCCTGTATTCCAGTATGCCACTGGTTCATTTTGTAACCATGGGGAAGTCCCTTTACCACTATGCATTAATTCTTTCATTTGCAAAATCAGAACTACTCTTCTCTATCTGTTTCAGAGGATTGTTGTAATTATTTGGCTAATGTCTATAAAAGCTGTGAATATATAATATGCCAATTACATTGCCATTAAATAATTAATAACTAATTCACAATGATTATGTTAACATTAGGTTTTTTTTTCTTGAGGATACATACTATCTCGTGCCAGTGTTTTTGAAGAAGTATTGCTTGTAACATTAATCAATTTCATTAATAAAATGGCTGAACGCAGGTCACAACAGGAAATGCACAGGCATGGAAAAGTTACATGGAAAATAAGGGAGTTCTTCTGGGCAGATGTACAACAGCTAGCACAGCAGGACCCTGATCTCAACTCCTGGATGCTTCTTCAGTATAAATGTTAAGTCATAAATTACAGCCTGAAGTTCTTTAACTTTTAAATGTCAACTAAAAAAATGAAAAGCATCCACTCTTTATGTAATAAGGAAGAGTTTAGTCAACACCAGGGGAAAAATAACTTGCTTGGCATGTTTAATGCCCGGTATTAATTTAGCTGGTTGAATCTGGCAGCCAATTGAAGTTTCTGTTCTGAGGAGGGTGGTACAAAGTTTCAGGTTGATACACTGTTCTCCTCCCACAGCCCTCTAGTATGTATATAAACTGTAAGCTCTTCCAAGCAGTTTGCCAGTTCTCTCCTTAGGCTTTCCAGGAGCAATAGAGGACTAAGGATGAAGATCCTTTTTTTATCCATCTTTTCCATTTTTCTGTTGTCTGCTTTTGACAGAGCAGACTCTTCTGCTCACTATGACAAGATTTTGACCCACAGTCGAATAAGGGCACGTGAACAAGGGTAAGTACATGACTTAACATTCTAAAAGGGAGACTTACTTGCTCCCATATCCATCTAAAATGAGATTTGTGTACTGTGCCTGCATCTCAATTTTTAAATACATTTATTATGAAACAATCCAAATGACTATTTGTAAGGAAACTGCAAAAATAGACTTTCTGAACTATTGGAAAGTTAAAAAAATACTCTTGGAGATAAATAAAATGTAGGTACTTCTCTATCATTAAAAGGTTATTATATTTTTGTCACAGATATAGTAAGTGATCACATATTTTTAAATGGACATTTGACCAGGATAGGTGTACATCTAACACTGTTTTCTCTCTAACATGGTTTTTTCTCTCTCTCCCTGTTTAATTCTGTCCTGCCAAAAAGTTTGACTGTGTTCAGTTTTCTTCTGGTTTGTAAACTCTCAGTGAGAGCCCATGGTAAAACTTCTGTTCCTAGTTTAGTAATACAAGAATGCTGTATGGCATTGCATTCAAAGGCAGTGAATCAAAATCATTCTTCTGAGTGAAGGTGGCTTAATAGTAGAAAATTGCTCTCAGAGAGAGAAAAAAAATGTTTAAACAGAGCTGTTTTCAGATATGTTGGTGAAATTGATCCTTTTTTTAATTGTACAAAGCTTCTTCCTCTTTCCAAGATGAACTGAATTTTTTAGAATAAAAAATGTTTTAGGTTTTCCTCTTCCTTGAAAGGATATATTCTAGCACTCAGATGGATAAACTACTATACTGTAATAATATACACATTCATGGCAAAATAGTTTTGCTCCTTCAAATGTTCTTTTAAGAAAGTCTCTGGGTAGTAGAAATTTCTGACTTTGCTATATGGTAATTTACCCTTTGGTCCCACATAATTCTTAGCTTGTTTATTTAGGTGTGCTTAGTATTCCAAACAGTGGCAATCAAAACAGCTGATTTAATTACAGAAGCTGTGGTCCCCCCCTTGAATAAAGAAAAAAATCACTTTTCTACTCCTCCCCATGATCTACAGCCACACAGCTGTGTACAAGATGAAACCTTTAATGAAAAGAGCTTGAAGGTATTCACAGCTCAGTCCCAAGCTGATGGTAATTCACTTAAGGAAAAAAAAAGTAATGCATAATAAAGCTTGATTTGGCACAGCTAACAGGCTCAATTCATTAGAAAGAGGGGGCTGAGTTGGCATAAATAAGCAATCACCTTTCCCTCAAAGGGAGGGTGGTCTTTCCAAGGATCCCTGCAGGGCCACCTCAGGAGCTTGGACTGTGGCTGTCTGAAATCACACCTGTCCTGGGAATTAGAACCAGATGTCTCTCTCTCTCTCTTTTTTTTGCTCCTGTCCCATAAATATTATACTAGAAGCTATTTTCAGTCACTCTTTTTCAAATATATATGAAGTCCTTTTCTCTCATCTGGATTGTTTTACCCTCACCAGGCCAAATGTCTGTGCTCTTCAGCAAGTCATGGGAACCAAAAAGAAGTACTTTAGCACGTGCAGAAACTGGTACCAGGGAGCCATCTGTGGCAAGAAAGCGTAAGTGACACCTACTCCTGTTTCATGACCATTCCATGCTTTATAATATATTCTTACAGAAGCCTCCAAATTTTTGCTTGAAATTACAAATGCCCATTGCCAGCAATAGAAATTCTGTAACTGTTAAGACAGTGCTTAGCAAAGAGATGCAACTTGCTTTATAAACAGTAATTGATTTCAACAACCTACTCAGAGGTAGGTGTTAATAAAGCTGGTGAAATAAAGGATAGATTTACACAGAAAGATGTGATTGTAACATATACCAGCTCATGCTAGGGAGTATCAGTAATTAAAGCAGTATAGCACAACTGTGTGGGATTTAGAGTTTACTAGAAATCAGAATACTAGTCCTCCCTGGCATTGGGTATGTATATAGTTGTTAATATTCACTATAGCTCACCCTGACACATCTTCACTGATATTGTTACCGATGCTCATCCCATTAAACCAGGAATATCTAATGTACAGCCCACAGGCTGTATCCAGCTCATGGAGGTGAGTCATTCAGCTCATGGGGCTTCTTGTTTTAGCTGCCAGTGTTGAAGGAACCTCTGTTTATGCCAGCAGCAGAGTTAACTCTGGCACTGTTTAAGTTCATCACCTTGGCTGCCAGAGATGCAGGTTCAGCACAACAACTCTGGTAGCCATAGTGATGTGGGAGTTTGAGCAGCAGTGGCTTGCTCTGCTTAACTTTTTGACCACTGGTGTTGACACAGAAGCTCTGACAGCTGCAACAAGAAGACCTGCAGGCCAGATCCAGAGGTGGGTCATCCAGCCTGTGAAGAGCCCGATAGTCCAAACTCAGGACCAAATGAGTATGAGATCCCTGAATTAAAGACAAGGATACTGGTATATATTACAACTACACCTTCTTTGTGCAATCTAAACATACCCTCAAACTGAAGTTAAGTGACCTGGCCAGTGCTAATATGCAAGATGGGTTGGGGGGACATGGAATTTAGTATTCCCTGGCTCTAGTCATGTGCTGCCACCATGCCTTTAACTACATGCCAGAGGAGGAAAGTAGGACTAGGGCAGTCTCACTGTTGAAGTTGATATCTTTTTTTGCTTCATAGATAAATATGTTTCTATAGTTTTTGTTTTAAATATGACCTTAGGATTTCCAAATAAAATCAGTTGTCTCACTACCCTGTGGTTGGTGAAGATAACAGGACACGATCCATCTCTGACCATCTGGTATTTATGGATACATTAGCATGAGGAACTAAGCCAGAACTCTTCCTGACCTGCACTTTTCACTGCTGCTATGTTGACTAGAAGATCTGACGGAACAGTTATCCGTAGAATTAAATATTTGCAGCACAGAGGCTTTTTTTTTTTTTTTT
>NW_017729032.1:57678428-57680239 GCF_001723915.1 Gavialis gangeticus | reverse complement strand
TTAAATATTTGCAGCACAGAGGCTTTTTTTTTTTTTTTTTTTTACATTGGAAGATCCTAGTGCCAAAAAAATCTGTGCCTAAAAAAAACTGGGGTGGAGCATGTAAAGGCAGCATACACCACCTGAAACTGGAGACTGGCCAGCCAGAGCAAAGCTCTGGATGCTGGCCAGGCTCCATGCATCAGATCACTGCTGCTGGAGCCATAGGAGGCCCCAGGACCCAAGGTAAGGCTGGCCCCAGCCTCCCCTACCTCATCCAGAGCAACTTGCTATATGTCAGAGCATGCACGCGTGGACGTTCCACAGGTACAAGTAGCAGTGGCATAACTATGTGCCACTGCTATTTATCCCTGGGGAAATGCCTATGTGTACTCATCTGGTCATGCCCTTAGAGGTTTTTGGAAAATTCTACTCCTAGACTACAATGAGTGGATAATAGTGGACCATTTGAACAGGAAGTGACTGAAAACTTAACATTCATTTACATGGTTAGGTTTCAGAATCAATTTTTGAAACAGGAGGATACATACTTTTTTGGTCTCTGTTTTTATATTTGAACCAGAATACATGAATATGGTTAAAAAAAATAATAATGATCAAAAGGGCCCCTGGTAAATGCACACGATTGTCACTAATGTCCTTTTGACTTATGTCTGGGCAACTTTTTTTTCAGATAAACCTCTTTTTTGCCAAAAAAAGAAGACTGGGGCTAATTCTTCAGCCAAAGACATTTAGAAGTCAACACACTTTATTCAACATTTTCAAAATTAAACATTCTGATTATATTTTTAGTTTTGAAAATGACTGTTTGGTCAATATTTTTCCTAAAAGTTTATGTGTTCAAACAAAATTTAAAATTAGAGCAGGTTTAAAATTTTAAAAATTCAAAATTAGATCTGTGAATTTACAATAGTCCAGAAGAGACATGAAGCAAACTTATACTGTGGTTGCTACTGGTGCTGGTCAGTGTTGGAAGTTCATGAGACTGTTTTGCATTTCTGAGATTCCTGGAAGACATTCTGTGTCATGACAGAACTCTAGAATGGACCCTTATAAGAAATTATGGGGAAAGACAGAGAAGGAAGAGGTGAAGGAGGTCTCCAGTCTTCTTTATGAGAGAATATTTTCAACATCTTTTAGTGTAATGTGGTTTTGTGAGGTCAGTTATGCTTTTGATATTATAATGAAGATATAATTCCAACACACAATCTTGCCTTTCAAATATTCCAGTGATTCTCAGATCAGTTTAGACACCAGGGCTAAGTACAGACAGTCAAAAAGCCCAAGGCTGAATCGATTCAGTCTTTGCATCTTGGTCTAAGCTGCAGAGATTAAACTGAGAAACAACTGTACAAACATTCACTTTTGATTCAAGAAATGCAGCCACATACCTGCAGTGGCTCAGGTCAGAAGCTAGGAGGGCACTAGAGCATGGTTCTTTGGCACATAGATAGCATGGTTTGTATGTTTGCTTCCTTTTCCTGCTGTTCCTGAGGTCTCTGCGATTTGCAGTCCAGAATCACAACAGTAGGACTCTATATGGTTCCTCATCACTTCTTCCTGCTTCCAGGTGCCTCTGGGATTTCTAGTCCACAGTCTCAGCCAGCAGTAAGTTTTTAATAGGGCAGGGCACGGCAGCTCTGTATTCAGGGGAAGGGAAGTTTTAATCCCCCTCCCTGGCCCCAGACTCCAGCTGGGATTTACCAGGAGGGGAAGCAGGAGGGAGAAGTCCCTGCTTTCTCCCCCGCACTCCCCAACCCTTCTCTGTGGAAGCAGACAGCACAGCCCAACTCAGGACTGGAAAGCACGCT
>NW_017729032.1:57664876-57673428 GCF_001723915.1 Gavialis gangeticus | reverse complement strand
TGAAGCAGACAGCACAGCCCAACTCAGGACTGGAAAGCACGCTGGGATGCTGGGGAACTGTGATTTAATTTGAACCTGGAAAGGGTCTGGGACAGAAGTTTCACAAACCAGCTTGACCCAAATCAGTTAAGTCTAATACTACATTCAACCATATTAATCTTAAACCAGTTTTAGCCCTCTTGAAATTAGGTTGTGTGCACTGAACTTCTGTTCTGTTACAGGTTTAAACCGGTTTCTGATTACTTAAACCACTTTATGTCTAACTTCTGTCCCTCGCCCAGATGTGAAATCTTGGCCTCACTAAAGCCCTTGGAATAACGCCCATTGACTTCAGTGAGGCCAGGCTTTCATCCTGGGCTTTCTGCTATTGTAAACTGAGATAAAATTCACTCTTCATATTTCCCCAAGAGGTTCAGATAAGTAGCAACATTATTATGCTCCTAAATGGGCTTATGTTATCTGACTGAACAGGCAAAGATGCTGCTTTAAATTTTCAGAAGGCTTCCTAAGGTTTCCTATAAATTTATAATAATAGCTAGAATCTATAATGTTTAAATACATTAATAATAATTAATCCCATAGATTTTAACAAGGTGAGTCTGCAGAAAGACCATGATCCAGATCATGACCCATCTGCTGCTTCATTTAATGTGCTTAATTCAGTTAGTTATACCTCAGATTTCAGATTCTCGGAAATCAACAGAGATTAATTTCCAGGGCTCAACTTGGTGCCACAGAATTTTTTTTGATCATCCCTCTGACTAGAAACCAACTTTTTTTTTTTTTAGTTTATTTAATGTTCTTTCACCATTGGAGTCTGTCTTTCTCCTTCAGATGGCACTGCAATACTAACTCTTTCGTTCAGAGTATATTGTGTCAGTGGTCCAGAGTACTTATTCACCTTCTATGTAAGATTTGCCATACTGCTGACTACTTTGGCATTACACCTCATCCCACAGGAAACACATTAGGCAGAAGGATGTTTCCTTCAAATGATTTAGTCTGAACTTCTTTGGAAGTTTTGAAGGCTTTCTTTGGAATATGACCTGCCCATGCAAGTTTACTTCATAAATGTCGTGTTTTTAGCAGTACCCTGTCCGTGAAAGTCTACTGAGTGTATTAAGATGACATGGACAGTATTCATTACTTTGCTAAGCCACAGTGGTAACATGAGTTCTTTTTTATGGCAAGAGACATCATGAAGTGATCAAAAAAATATTCTGAGGCAATAAAGAGATTTTACAGTACTCTAAATAAAGTCCTTGAGGATATTTTGGGCTCACTGAAAATCAGTTTGCACAAAGCTATCACACCTTCTTAATTCTTCTTAATTTTTCATGCACTTTTAGGTTAAGCGATGACTAAAAAGTGTATCTAAGAGAGAAAAATGTAGCTCAGATTAAGTTTAAATTATAGAAGTATTGGTAATCTGTGATTACAGTACAGCATCTAGTCCTCTCTGGGGATCTCCAACTTGTAATGGTGGAGAGGCTTGCATGTTCCAATGATCCTGAGAGCAAGGCTGTCGGGAGCTTCATGCTTCTGGTAGGGTCACCCATGACAGCAAAGTAGAGTGGGAGAGTCCTGACTAAGCGAGTAAAGAAGACCTCAATGGTGGACCAGGCAGAAGAAAAGTGTAACCCCCTTTTCAGCAGCTGTAAAGGCAGATGAAAACTGAAGCAGATCAAGGGTCTTCAATTGTCTTGGATTCTATGCCTTGGACTGAGATCCTTATAGGTCAAGGACCGTGCGTTTGTTGGCATGCAACATCAACCTCATGCTGAAAGAAGTCACGCACAGGCATCTTCCTTATGGGAATCATATATCTCCTGACTCACTATTAAGACAATCTTACTTGGTAACAAGTGACCATCCATCATCATCAGAGTATCTAGTATAAATTAGCTGGTACTTAGAGTAATTTCATCGTTAGTAGGAGACTTTGAACAATAGTGTATCTAAAATGAAACTGCAGACTTCACAACAATATTTCTTCTAGTTTTAGCAATTCCAAAGTTAGCAGTTTTCAGATCTTAAATACTAAAACAGTAAGGGTGGCATTCTGTTTTTGATCATCTAAGTCCTCATTTCTTGGTCATCTACAGGGTATTTTGACACTTACACTCCCAAGAGAATTTTACTTTTGGAGTCGTGCCCCTGTACATATGGACAACTATATGCAGCTACATAGTCACATAGACTGAGCACATACAGTAGCTTCCACAGCACATATATGTGCTCCTTGTAGCTGCATAGTGGACTTAGACATCTGAAAATGGAGGAAATCAAAACCCATATCTATGGAACTTAGCTTCATCAATGAAGAGGGGCTGTGTGTATGCACCTCTTCTGTTCCCATTGCTCTCTATCAGGGGCACTTACCTGAAAAACCAGAAGACCCAGGGTATGGGCCCTTCTCATCCAGAGAGGGTTTGAATCTGGGACCCTCTTACTTCCTAATCTAGTACACTAACCACCACCCCAGAGGTCAGCTACTTTTCAGTACCTCTCTGGTGATCCTTTTGAACCTAACACAGTTGTTGAGAAATCAGGATGAAAGGCAATGCAGGGTGGAAGCTGTGGAATGGTGGTTAGCATGCTGTGCGAGGAAGTCAGAAAGACTCAAATTTAAACCCTTCCTGGGTGAGGTTGGCCCATGACTCAGGAGCTCCAGCTTCCCAAATGAGTACCTGACCCACTCAGCTGTTTGCAGGGAAAAAAGGAGACTCTCTGTCTCATCTGTGTGTGACTGTTTAGCTGTCTACATGAGTTCAGGAATTCCCCATGGTACATAAGTGCCAAAAATGCCCTGAACATGACCACAAAGTGGCCAGTTAGATGACCAGGAAAGAATAGAATGCCACATTACATGTTCAGGAGATAGAAAGCCTATTTACCTGCTATCATTTCCTATCTACTATTATATTAACAGCTTTTCAAAATGACCTCCTGAGCTGAAGTCCCTTTAGAAGTAAGGGTCCCATTTGGACCATGGATGTGTTTGTGGGTATTAAACAAGACAAGAAATCATTTACAAAAAAAAGTGTCCTAAGGCTGCTCTGCAGTTGACAATTTGCAGTTGTCAAATCCCCAAGACCCTGCTCTGGTATCCAAGTATAACTATCACCAGAATGCCCTGGCCATGAACATTGTACCCTGGGAATACCCACTATCCAGAAGTATACGACAGGAGTGGCATTGAGCTGGTTTTCTTTGCTTAAGAATTCAGCATTATTACATAGCTATCCATGTATTCATTCAGTCCTGTGTGACCTCATTATGTGCTGAACTAGCAGAGTTATGTTGATGAAACTTCTTGGAATGTAATGTTATTGCAAAGACAGCAGTAGCTACCTTTCTTCATATGTTCTGTATATGAAGACCACTAAGCAATCATATCCAACAGTGATTTTAAAAAATGCTGCTGGTTCTAACAGCCACTTGGTATAAGATCTATTAGGTTCACCCTCCCCACAGGTCATAATAGCTTTGATGGCCAGATTTGAATTCCTAGAGGTCCCTCAGAGAAAGCATGCTGTATGTTAAAAGGAATATGATAAGCCAAGGGTACTTGCATTGTAGTTCTTGGCCAGAGAAGCATTTTCTTTGTCCATTATGTTCTTTGGCTGATGTTCTACTTCACATTCATTGTATTTGAATCAGACTGTATCTTTTCTCTGCTGAATATGGTGAAAAGAGGAAACCTGTTATTTCTTGTGATATGGCTCTAGCTCAGCCCTCTCTTTCCTATCACCAGAAGCAAACTGAGATAGCATAAATACACAGTACATTTACCAGATTCCTTTTAGAACACTTTCTGCCTAGAAAAAAGTAAATTTTCTTATGATACGCTGGGAAATACATGGGAAACAGCTAATTACTGTTCTGCCGTAGAGACTGAACAAGACCCAGCTTCTTTCTGATTACTGCATTTCACTTGTGTATAACTAAAGTTTTGAAGCCCAATTTTTAACTCTTAAAATTCAACCTTGACTTATACACTGTATCACCATCCCCTGCAAGCAGCACCAAGCTTGGCACTTGGCTGGTGCAGCCCAGGCAACACCATTTGCAAGGGATGGGGATGCACCAGCCAAGCACCAAGTCTGTTCTTGTCTGCTGTGAGTGGTGCTACCCAGTGCCAAGCCAAACCTCATCCCATGCAAGTGGCACTGCCTGGGCTGCACCAGCTGAGTGCCAAGCCTGGTGCCACTTTCAGGGGATGGGACCACAACAGCCAAGTGCCAAGCCTGGCCCTTTCACTGTGAGCGGTGCTGCTGAGTGCTGAGCCCAGTGGTGCCTGCTGAGCTCTGAGCCTGGTGCTGCTTGCATGGGACAGGGCTGGGCTTAGTGCTCAGCAGCACTGCTCGCAGGCAGATGAAGCTGGGCTCAGCACTTGAATGGCATGGCCCCATCCCCTGTGAGTGGTGCCAGGCTTGGTGCTCAGCTGGTACAGCCCAGGCAGTGCTGCTTGCAAGGGATGAGGCCACTCCAGTCGAGTACTGAGCCTGGCTCCTTCGTCTTTGAGCAGCACTGTGGCATCTGCCCATCCCCTGGGTGCCGAGCCTGCAGTGAGGGTACACAGGGGTTGGTAAAAGTTGACTCCATATTTCTGATCCAAAAAGTGAGGTTGACTTAAACACAGGATTTATGACATTCCTAACTTTTTGGATCAGAAAAATGGGGTCAACTTATACACCATGTCAGCCTATACACCATGAAATGAAAACCTAGAGGCATTCAGGGTAGGGGAGGAAAGGGTGAACAGCCTTCCTCTCACACTTATGTGGTCTGTACAAAGGCCAAAAACTTGTTCAAGTGCACCCTGGAGAACACAAACTTACCAGATGAGGAGGAGCAGGGAGGACAAAGGTTTGGCATGCTAAAGGGAAGCAAGGTTCACTGTTGCTACTTGTCATGGAGGAGGAGAAGGTAAAACCCTGCTCCTTGCCAAATGTCACAATCCAATCTTATACATGCCAGGTTTGCCTTCTCAGACTTACTTGTTGTGAAATAGTAGTCCAATATATGTAGTTGTCTTGCCTTCCCGTGGGACTGTTTTAAAGGGAATTGTCTTAATTGAAAGAGAGGTTATTTTTTAAGAGTGCACAAATCCCTTTTGTGAGTGCTATCTTTGGGTTCAATGAAAAATATCATTCACAAGAATCCTTGCCTCTTCTGTATTTCCTGGACCATCACAGCTATGAGATCATTTCAACACTACAAATAACTTTTGAAGCTTACTTAGAATAGGCATGTAGAAAACTTAGTGGAAAAAGTTGTGTTTTAAAATCCTGTTAAAAAGAGAGAGAAGGAAGTCAAACAACCTACATTCATAGCACAAAATAACTAATAAGACCCTTGTCTGTCTCTAATAAGACATAGGGCATTAGTTCTAATTAAAAGCTCTTTGTTCTTCATCAGCTCAGTCAATTTGCAAGAGATTATGTAGCTAAGAGTCTCACTTGAAACCCCTGCCTGTAATGTTATTTCAGTCTGCTCTCATTTCTATGGCTCTTCAAATAGACTTTATACCACAATTCTGCAAATCCAACTTTCAAATAATTGGAGTAAGCTTTTTAATTTAGCATATTTGTGGTGAATATTTTGTCAGCTCTAATTCATTACCAAAATAACAAAACCACACAAAGCTGCCTCTAGAGAGCTTTCAGCTGAAAACCTGGAACTCAAAACTGAAACCACATATATGTATATCAAAGCCTTCAATGACTTACTATCTAGAACTCCAGAACTGCATGAAAGGAGTGCAAATTAATCCCAGAAAACCCATATGTCTTAAGAACAAAATCATGTAACATTTTGATTGCAAGTTATTTCCAGTGATTCACAGCATTTGGAAAGTAACTACTTTGAAAGCTTAACTGAAGAAAGAGGCTGAAAATTTAAGCTACTGCTTAGACTTCAGTATACTGATATAATTTATTGAGTTCTTGACCTTGGACCAACCAAACTCAACTTTGCTATAACTCCGCTGACTTTAATGGGGTTGTGATTCCTTACCATAGGACTGAATTTGGTTAAAGATGTCTATTTTCAAGCTGCAATATGATATCAGAAAAACAATCTGTAATTTTGCATGCAATACTATGGAGTTATCATTAGTTGAATACCAGCTTGCTGTTGTATAGAATGACTCAAAGATAAGTCATTTCTAAGACAGCTGGTATAGATTTTGCAGTTAACTTCCAATTCCTTTTCTTTTCCCTTCATACATAAACTCTTACTCCTGTTGCTTTGTTTCCCTCTGTTAACTCTTTGGCCTTGTACAAAGTTTCTGCTCTCCCAGGAGAAACCACATGTGCACAAATGTTCAGGCTGTTTCTCCCAGAGTTAAAATAGCTGCTACAGGAGAAAAACAACCTGGGAAAAAACAGGGTTAAATTATTCGTAGAAGAGTTTCTCCTGGGAGAGCAAATGTCTGTATATGCCATGGCTTCTCCCTGAAGAGAACATAGTCTTCCATCCTCCTTCTTCCCCGCTATCCTCAGAGGAGATGAACAGTTTGTCTCTGGCTGGACTCTGCTGCTCCAGCAGAAAGAAGGACATGCCCTCTTCATAACCCCCACATTGTACGGCAGGGAAACACAGCCTGATCCACACAGTATGGGTCAGCCAGTGAGGGCTGTGATGTTCACTGTTGTCATCTGTTGCTTGGCAGACTAAGGGACCTTGCAAAGTACTCTGAGATGTGTGCATAGGGACTTTCTGTGGCTGCACAGTGTTGACACTAAAAGCTTTCCCTTCTTCCTTTAAATGTCTGTACATATGGCTCTGGGTACATTTCTCTTCCAGAAGAACAAAACCAGGAAAATTTCTCCCATGTTATTTGAATGTGTGTATGCAGCCTTTGATTCATTGCACCAGTCTAGTTTTCACCTTAAGTGAGACTGCTTCAACTAGTTACTAATGGCATTTTCTTTGTCTTCTCCATCCTTCTTCATCTTTCTACTGGTTTTGACATAATCAGCCATTCAATCTTTACTGACTTCTTTTTCCTTCATAGGCCTTTTTTCTTTAAATGGTCCTCACATGTTTCTTCCTCTGTCTTCCTCAATGTCTCCAAGATCTCCTCATCTTGCTTTCTGTCAGCATTCATAAAGCTGTTCCTAACTCCATCCTTTGCTTCTATACCCTGCCACTGGAAGATTTCATCTACCTTCATGACTAATTTCTGAGAAGTTTGGTTTTCAACTTTGGTTCTTGCTAAATGCCAGTCCTTTTCCTTTGCATCGACCCCACTGTGTGCTGCGTTTACATGTCTTGTCTGTACACTGACAATCTAATGACCCCCAATTACCATGACCTTCTCTTTGGCTTTCTTCAACCCTATCCACTTCACTGAAATTATTACTAGCAAACTCATTTTATTTACTGGTTATTCAAATCACATCATCCCTTTTTGTGTCTTTTCAAAAAAATCCATTTTGCTTCCTATACGCGTTCCAAACAATCAATTTGGATAGGCTGCACATTTTAAATGTTTTATATTTAGTGAATAAATATATTGCAGCAATTAGTAGGCCCTAATCTGATCTAAACAGAAAATAGGCTACTGAATCTTAAACCTGGATGATCAGTTACATATAGTAATACAAAATGAGTAGAAGTAGACAACATGGAAAAAAAAGAGAAAATGAGGTAAGGATTTATGAGTGTAACCTTTGTTCTACTGTGTTTCATTCAGTTTTTTTCTGTATTTTATAGAACTGTCTTATATGAATGTTGCCCTGGCTACATGAAGATGGATGGTATGAGAGGATGCCCAGCAGGTACATTCTTAGATTCATCTGATCAGCTCTATATATGAGATATCGAGGATGTATATACCAGATTTGCTGTCTGCATGCCACAGCCTCATTTGATGTCAATGGGAGCTCTGTGTTGTCAGCACCATGAGAAAACAGCCCCCAAATATCTAAGACTGAAGTCTCAAAATAGAAGAATAACAAGTTAGATGCCATTTTTTAAAATGTATTTAAAACCCTTAAATTTTGAACATCTGGCTATCTGTATGATTAGTCCTGACAATTTTTAATCTACTGATGTAGGCAGATTTCCTAGCATCAGAAGTACCAGTCCCACTGTGTGAGGAGGCAGGAATTGGTGAAACTGTCTATGCATTCCTTAGGCATTTTGAGTCCTGTGTCACTTGTTTCACTGCTTCAAGTAGCCAAGCAGAATTATGCAGGGGAGAGAGAATGTGGAGCCAGTGACTGGATGTGAAATGGCATTAGAATTAGGGGGTGGGTGAGCATTAGAGGTGCAAAAGACTATTTAACTCACTAACCATAAAAAACAACTTTTCAGTTCTTTCAGAACATAAAGTGGAATACTCCTACCCCTCTGTTATTTGTCCTGTTATCTTTTCTGTGGACTGAAATTAGAGTTAAGCAAGTGTTTTTTCAGCAAATAGTAAGTTCACTTAAAACTATGGGCTTCAGCAGCCCTAAAACTGTTCATAAGTTTGAGTTGAATTTACTAAACAGTTTCATCTAGGAGTTAAAAAAAAAAAAAAAAAAAAAAAAAAAAAA
>NW_017729032.1:57659100-57664795 GCF_001723915.1 Gavialis gangeticus | reverse complement strand
AAAAAAGAACCTAGGTTCACAAAGTTAGAGGGAGAGCTGTTATCCTCCTTTTTTCATTGGGAGGTTTAATTCCCTTCTTTCTGGGAGGGGATATGAACCCATGCTACTCATCTCATGGCTATAGGCTATGTAGGAAAGGGGCGCAGGTAATGAGGGTTCTCACTATATTCCCTGTTGATACTCTTCCATCTCTTCCATTTGGCATAAATAAATCTTTACTAGATCGGGTAGTGTAATCCAGATGTCCAAATTCAAGTGGGTGACTGAACAACAAGGTTAGCATTTTGCTCACCCTCTGGCTCAGCAAAAGTTCAAACCACTATAGAAGAGTATCAACAGGAGAGACAAGAAGCATAATTTACAGTTTCTTCCTTATATGGACTTGCAAATTTAGCAAATAAATGCCCCCAAAGGAAATGTTTCAACTTGAATGGGACATTTGGCCTGAGGCTGGAGTTCATTTTCATCAGTTTTTTCATTCAGCAAATAATTTAAGGCAATTATTCATGTATTCCTAAATGTATATTGCCAATTTTAACTTAATTTGAATAGTTTGTAATTCTTCTTTAAAAAATTGTAGATGGAAGAGTTCCATGTCATACATTTTATCATGCAGTTGGAATAATGGCAGTTGATTTGATTCTCAAAGTTTGCCACCATTTTTGAAGAATTTACAATACTGCTGTCTCTTGTTTATTTCAGTTGCTCCTATCGATCATGTTTATGGTACCCTGGGCATTGTTGGAGCTACCTCCACACAACAGTATTCTGATATGTCAAAGCTGAGAGAAGAAATTGAAGGAAAAGGATCGTTTACATTCTTTGCACCAAGCAATGAAGCTTGGAACCTGTTAGAGCCAGTAACTACATATTTATATATTTATGATTCCTTATTTTAGGATAGCATAAGATTAACCACAGAGCTCTACACCAAATAAGAAGGCTTTATGACCTTTCTATATTAATAGAGATTATACATTTAAACACATTTTGTCTATTTGATATTTAGAACTGTGTTGGAAGGACATAGATATTTTACATATTTACAGGTATTTTTTCCTTAAATTGTAGAAACATTCAACATTAGTGAATAGTACCTGTTTGAGCATGAGCATCATTATCGTGTTCAAAACAGCACTGAAAATAGTGGAAATACCAGCAAGGGGAATAGAGTAATTGCTTTGTTTGTTGGTGACTCTGGGGAACTTTTCCTATAATAACAATTTTAATTAAATCTAATATTGATTTAATTCAAATCAAATACCTCATATGACTTATTTAGGTGGTGAGCCCTGCTGTCTTTGATCTTAAGCAAATCAATTTAGGGAATATTTTAGCTAGCCGAAGATTAGTAAGGAGGGAACTGAAATATTTGCCTAGTCAGAAGAAATATATGTTCAAAACTATATTGAAAGCATATGTTTTGACAAGTGTATATAACTATATATTAACTATATATCTAGTTGATTGGAAGAATGTCCCTGAGATGTCTAACTGAATCTTCTTCCTCAGGAAATTCATAAGAATTTGATTGACAACGTAAATATTGAACTGTACAATGCTCTCCATCACCATATGCTAAATAAGCGTATGTTGACAAAGGATCTTAAGAATGGCATGACTGTTGTATCTATGTACAATGACCTGAAACTGCTTATTAACCACTACCCTAATGGGGTAAGTTTGTCATAAGTATCTTTTATACTATATTTCATATTTTCACTTCCCTTTAATATTTTTTGTCTAAAGAAGAGAGATGGATTAATGTTCAACATAGATTCATAGATGTTTGGATTGGAAGGGACCTCAGTAGATCATCGAGTCTGACCCCCTGCCCTGGGCAGGAAAGTTATGGACATGTTAGTAATGCTTCTAATTTTACAAATGTTAAACTAAAATCTATTTATAAAGGACACATTCATACACTGAAAGCTAAATTTTTAAAGAAAGAATTAAGTTACATGGGCTAATTATTATTAGAAAAAGAAAGCAAACTCCAAATTTTCCTTTAAACAGAGGGAGCCTTTTGTGACTGAGAGAGAGTATTATAATTATATGTCTAAATAAGTAGATATTCTGTTTAGATGTGCGTCATGTGTCACAAAATACATTTTGATCAAATCCTTTCTCTCATGTGCAGCCCTTGGAACAAGTATTTAATGCCATAAGGGTATCTATTATCTTCATTTTAGAAGGGCCATAGTCAAGTCACTAGTATTTTTGTTCTCTTCAATTCATGGAAATTGTTAAATCAGCACTTAAAAGATCACAAGCCAAAAGAAACACACTTTTTAAAATCCATTTAAGGGGAATGGAACATAAATCTAAACAACCGTGATTAGGTAATGGAGTTAGATGATGAGATCAAAGTGACCTGAACATATAGATCTCTTTATTAGATGTTTTCTAGGTGTTTTCCAAGGGGAAAAAAAAATCCAATATTTCAAGTGTTAAAATTCACCTTCATCTTAACTCAAAAGTAAAGGAAAACATAATAAATACACTGTCACTGTCTAATACTTGCTTTGAGTATTATATGAGATACATGCCAAGTGTATGGTCAAATGCTTGTTAACATTTTCTTGCTTGATTCTTTAAAAGGTTGTTACTGTTAACTGTGCCAGGATCATCCATGGCAATCAGATTGCTACAAATGGTGTTATTCATGTCATCGACCGTGTCCTGACTCCTGTTGGAAATACTATTCAAGATTACCTGGAAGTTGAGGATGATCTCTCATCCCTTAGAGTGAGTGGGGAAAAATGCTAATAAAAACCCACTTCTTCTGATCTTGTAATTCTCTCTCTATCTTTCTTATGTTTAGCTATAAGAAAGTAGTTATACACTCTGAGAAAAATAAAATAAATGAAGGACTAGTCCACCAAATAATGCAATGAGAAAGGACAATACATATTTCCAGTAAGGGCTCAATCCTGTACTTCAGAGGATCTTTTATGTCAGTAGGGCAGATTAGGTTGTGTGCCTAATTCTTTAAGAACTGTGGTATTTAGTCCATGCAAGGAAAAGTTGCAGGACCCAGCCCCACTTGAATAAGATGACATTTACAGACAAGCATGGATGCAATAAAGACAATGCCAGTTGGCATTGGAGCTTAGCAGATCTCACTGGTCTCAAAAGGCTGACAGACAGATGGGCAGGTGATGTACCAGAGCCACAGCACTGGGCTACTAGGGAATCTACCCAGACCTCTCTTCCTCTTCTGGAGCTGAGGGATTCTTTATTCCTTTCTTTTCTACTTTCTCCTCCTTCTCTCTTCCATGGAAGAAGGAGGAAAGTTAGAAGCAGCAGGGTCCTCTTTGTTGTACAACAAGAGGTAAGATATAGAAAGAACCTGCCCTTCTGTGTATCCCTGCTACCCTGCTTTACTAGCAGCAGTGACCAGGGATCCTGGTTTTCTCTGATCTAAAAAAAAATCCCAATTTTTGTTTTAAAAAAAAAAAAAAGTAACCCCAAATCCACATTTCCATGATTAAAATGAAACAGTACTATATATACTTATCAATATATAAGTGGCGCTTCATTTTAATCATGGACAATGTGGATTTGAGGTTACTTTTTTTTTTTTTAACTGAAAATTGGGGATTTTTTTAAATCGGAGAAACCCAGGATTCCTGTTAGTGACATACTAAACACAGTATAATTATACTTTCATGCTGGGAAGGCAAAGAAGAGCTACAAGGCAAAATGTAGCTCTTGTTTTAAAATAAGTCCAGAAATATTAAAATAAGATCATTTTAATAAATTGTTCAACAAAATTTTCAAGCATATAGGACCACTGGACTGAAAGACATCTCCTTGGTAAATGGGTTCAGTCCCTTTCTGTTCCAGGCAACCAAGTTGTATAACCCGTTTTTATAAACTAGTCAATGTACATTATTTGTATCTATACTTTCAGTTGAGTGTTTTGTGATGGTTGAATCTAAAGATATTATATGGACTGGTTGGTCTCCACCTCGGTCAGTAGAGTTGCAGCACATTTGCTTCAGTGCTAATGGTAACTAAATCTCTCTTAGCATCTGCTAAGTCATCAGAGAAAGTTGAAACATTAAGCGAAGGCATTCTAGAGATTTTAATTTCTTACCATTTACTTGTTTTTGTAGTTTGGCAGTCTTCTGGAGCATATTGTTATTAATTTCAACCTAAAATATTTGGATAAAGATCCTAGAAAGCTAAAACATGGTATCATTTACAGAGAATTTTATGGGTCAGATTCCACCTACAGATTCATGTGCACAAATCCCAGGGTTCTCACTGGAACTTTGAGCATACACAGACAGGATTTGTCTAAGTTTTCTATGTTAAGGGCATTGTGAGAGGCTATGTTCTCTGACAGGGAATATATTTGCACACTGATTCAGTAAACAGCACATTTCTTTTCTAGGCTGCTTCCATTGCATCAGGGGTTTTGGATACACTTGGAAAACCTGGTCATTATACACTTTTTGCTCCTACCAATGAAGCTTTTGAGAAACTGCCAAGGGGAGTCCTGGAAAGGATCATGGGTGACAAGGTGGCTGCTGAAGGTATTTCAGTGATTTTTACCTGTTTGTTTCTGAAAAATTCAAATATGAAATTCAGGCACAACCAGATTGGGAGTTAGAAACTAAGGAATTGTAAAACCTCCAGAATCACTGAAAATGTATGAACGTTATAACTGTTTATATGTTTCTAATAGGAAAGGATCTCAGTTTTATAGTTCAGATAGAGTTGCAAGGGGGCATCTGACTCGGGTTTTGACCCAAACTCGTCCCATAAATAAATCTTCCATAATAAGGGTGCGTGCTTTCTATGGGCTAAATTCTGACCGGAAATAACCATAGCAATTTAAGTGAAGTGCTATGCACCTGTCTTGTGCTGAGTCAGTAATAATAAACTGAAGGTTATGCTCTTGTTCATTATAGGAAAAGTGCAATCAAGACAATTTGACCTCTTTAGCAATTAACAAAAATAGACAGATTCCTAAATCCAATTGAAATTAACTGGGGATGGGTTGGTGGGGGGTGGGCGAGAGGTAAATATGTCCTGACTAACTTGGGAATCTCCCCATTAAAACTTAGGATCTTATCTTACTCCAAGGTAAGATCTTACCCTATAAGCTTTAATTTTGATCTTATGCTCAATGGATGCATCTACATGCTCAATTAATGCAAAGCAATAATCTCCAAAGCAGTTTGAGCTGGACTAAACTATTCCCAAACTCAGTGTCTACACATAGGCCTAGGACAGCACCAATTTGAGCCAGGGAGGACCAGGCCTGGGCTGGCAGGGACACTGTGGATCAGCCCTGGGCTCCGGGTGGCAGCATCAGGAGGTAGAGGGGCTGGCTGGGGCATGAGGGTGCTGAAAGTCTGGAGCCATGTGGCTGCAGTCTGGCCCCCAGCTGGCTGGGCTGACCAGGAGCAATTTACACCTGCTGTCAGTGTCTACACACATATTTAATCACAGTAAATTACCCCAGCATAAGATAGTACTGTCCCCAACAGTACTACAAACAGACTATAAACAGTGCAAATTAATTTACTGCAATCTAATACTGTGACACACATAGACAGTGACACTTTACTCTGCAGCCAGTCTACTCAACAGTGAGCACATCTACACAAGACACTATGGTGATGTAGCTCATCACTATTGCACATTGCTGCTGCACGGTAGGGTCAGAAAGTGACCCGTG
>NW_017729032.1:57649349-57654100 GCF_001723915.1 Gavialis gangeticus | reverse complement strand
CCCAACAGTACTACAAACAGACTATAAACAGTGCAAATTAATTTACTGCAATCTAATACTGTGACACACATAGACAGTGACACTTTACTCTGCAGCCAGTCTGCTCAACAGTGAGCACATCTACACAAGACACTATGGTGATGTAGCTCATCACTATTGCACATTGCTGCTGCACGGTAGGGTCAGAAAGTGACCCGTGCACTTCCAGGACTGCGCAATAATTGTGGTTCCTGTGCAGTAATGGCAGTTACTGTGTAGTCATTTAGTACTTGCTAACTGCTAAAGTATGTACTAAATGACTGTGCAGTCAGGTGCGTGAGTAGACATGCTCAGTGAAGCGCATGTGTATTTCTGGCCACTGAGGCAGAACTCACATTGGTTTAATGGACATATTTGTAGCAGGACTACTGAATCGCCAGCGCCCACTGGAAAAACAAGAATATAGTGGGTCAAATCAACATATGGTGTAACCTTTGTTGATTTTAGTGGAAATATTTTGACTTGGTCCAGGGTAGGATCTGATACAATATTACTACTGAGGAAGAATCAGATGATAATAATTATGCAATGCACTTCAAACAATAGAGATAATACCAGTTTCCCTGTTCTACTAATACATATTTGCATAAATAAGCTGAAGACAGTGTAATAATATTATTTTAAAATGTTACTCATCACTGAATCCCAGTCCTTGATCAGATTGCCTTGCAAAGGTATCATAACACTCTCTAACACACTTACCTACAGTTGTATGCTACCTAGGAATACGAATTCCATAACAACCAAGCTATCAAATGGGAGACTATGCATCTAAAAGTAATGAACATTGACTACATCCATTTGTACCTCATAAAAATTTACTTTCCATAAAAGGAAGTCCCATTAGAATCATTATTGTTAGAACTGCAGTTAGCATCTGTCCTTCCCATTAAGAAAAGGCAGTTACTGACTAGTGCAAGACTGAGTAGTTCCCTCTTGCTTCAAATTACCAGAACAGGTCCCAAGGGATTCAAAATAAGTATAAAAGCAGGATGTCTGGAAACAATCTATGGAAACCTATGCAACTGCAGTTTCTGTATGTATTATCATGACTATTTAAGGTGCTTTTCTAGGTTAACTGCAAAAAGCATTTTTTTGCTCATGTCTTTTCTTAAGCTTCTTTTTGCAGTTATAAAATGTGTTTCCAAAAATGTGGGGGATTACCCCCAATTTTTTTTAGAAAAACACCGGACATTTTTAAGGCCAAGTCTTGTTTCAACTTCACACAGCTAACAACATTTGTGTAGCTGCGCAACCACAATTTTGGACCCTAACCTGCAGTTTGATTTTTATTTGTACTTGTGGTGCAAGAGGATCGCCCTACATGTGTACTTGCTGGAAGTGTAATGGAGGAAAAAGAGGACAGTATTCTGTCATCTTTTAACCCAGTAATTAGGAAATGTCTCCAGGTGAAAGACGAGTCAGGTTCTAGTTACAGCTCACCCAGAGGAGGTTTGAACCTGCATTACTTACTGACAAGTACTCTAACCACAAAACCATGGGAGAGGTATAATTGAGGGCTCTCCCACTTTACCTTGCATTTAATATTCATTAGAGAAAATGGGCAAACAACACTAAAACTAGTCCTGCCCTATAGGGAACAGGAGCCCAGGCTAGAAGTTAAGACCTTCTCCTCAGTATTCATTTCAATGAACCACTCTCCTAATTTGCCATCACCTGGCCCTACATAACTTTCCCTTCTGGCTGCCCATTGAGCCAGCTTCAAGAGTATGTTGGAAACAGTTCTCTGCAAAGTCTAGCCAGTGGTTTAGTAGTTAGAGCAATTTCATAGAATCATAGAAAATTAGGGTTGGAAGGGATCCCAAGAGGTCATCTAGTCCCAACTAAGGAAGTATTACAACAAAACTGGTAGGTATTGTAGTAACTGATGAAAAGTAAAGATGTTTATTCAAGATTAGTTTGCACAACACCAATTTAGTCACAATCCATTCAACTGTTTTATGTAATCCTGTTACCATTACACCTGTACATGAATGTTTTATTTTTCCCTCCTCAGCTCTCATCAAGTTCCATATTTTAAATACTCTCCAGTGCTCTGAAGCCATCATGGGTGGAGCAGTCTATGAGACCTTGGAAGGAAATACAGTGGAAGTGGGATGTGATGGTGAAAGCCTGACTGTAAATGGAATCAAGATGGTAAAGAACAAAGATATTGTGACAAGCAATGGTGTCATTCACCTCATTGATAAAGTGCTGATTCCTGATTCTGGTGAGTGACAGCTATAAAATTGTATACGTACCAGAATATTTTTTTACTAGATGGCATTTTCAGATGTCTACACTGGCTGGTTTGTTGAGTGGACTTGCCTGTGTGTTTCCTTGGGACTTATTCAAAATCCCTATACTCATGCAAGCTAAGACTGACTTTCCTTTCCTTTTATGAATTGCAGCTAAGCAAGTCCTTGAGCTTGGAGGTGCCCAGCAGACCACCTTCACAGACCTGATGGCACAGCTTGGATTGGCTTCTTCTCTAAGACCAGAGGGTCAATACACCCTGTTGGCTCCTCTGAATGGTGCTTTCTCTGGTAGGTAATATTAGAAGAGAGTCAGCTCTATCTCTTACATAGTATCAAAATATGTTAAAATCATATTTGCTGACATCATGGCTTTCTAGAGGAATTTTTTCCCTTGTGTTTATTTTATGACCCAATGAAATGATGAAATTTTTGATACACATTTTCAGTGAAATTCATTATATTAAAGAGGAATCATAAAAGGCCTGATCTTAAGTCTGCACAGTTTTCTTATGTCAATGATATCGATACCTGTTTGGTCACTGGAAATATTTGACCTAAAATAAAATGCAAAATATACATCAATGCTTAACAGAAATGGGTGAATGTAACAATATATTAGTGACTATTTGTCTAAGAACCCCCAGTTCACGTGACTTTTATATTTTCAAACTTTCTTATTTACTGTCAATATACTCTTCAGAACCCCACTGAAATCTAAGTTGCAAAGAAATCCAAGAATTTTGAATAAATGACTATACTCTGTGCAATGAATTTACCTGAATGCAAGAATAATTTATATATTGTGTTTTAAATTTAATAGATGATACCCTGAGGATGGATCAACGCCTTCTGAAACTGATCCTGCAGAACCATGTTTTGAAAGTGAAAATTGGCCTCAATGAGCTCTACAATGGACAACAATTAGAGACCTTGGGAGGAAAATTGCTCAGAGTCTTTGTGTACCGCACAGTAAGTAAAGGAGGACATAAATATCCTATCTCTGACAAATAAAATGAAACCAAACCCTTACACAGAGTGTAAGCTCAGTTGAATGGATAACGATATTGGTGTTACAGTTATGCTCACTATTAAAAGTCAAATGACAGGCCTTTATATCACTGTACATGAGAGGGCTTGAGGTTTTTTAATTTTATTTTGATGTATTATAATTAAATGAAACTTGCATAAATGGAAACTTTGCCTGAATAGAAACTCAATGGAAAGCAAAGTAAAGGCTTCAAGGTTTGACTCATAATAAAGAGTTCAAAGTCTTAGTTTAAAAACAACTAACAACACTTTTCAAGTGAAGCAAGTAATCAGCATGGGAAATATTTACATATTTATTTTACACCTATGTAATGGCTTCCTTTTGCACAATACCTGTTACTGATCTTTAAAAAAAGAAAATATACAAAGGAGAAACTGGATAAATTATATTTTTAAATGATAGGGGTTGCAAATGAGGTCTCATTTCATCCAAATAGCTTGTCATTATCAGAGCTCTGCTGTTGGGTCACTTTTATTTTTTCTCTTTTAATCAGGCTGTGTGTATTGAAAATTCATGTATGGTGAGAGGAAGTAAAGAAGGAAGGAATGGTATTCTTCACCTTTTCAGCGAGATCATCAAACCAGCGGAAAAATCACTGCATGAAACACTAAAGAATAATAAACAATTTAGGTAAGCCAATCTTTTGATAGCATAGAAATCTCTGTGGAGACTGTCTATGTAGACTAGGCCTGGTTAGAAAAAAATCTTGTTTTTTTAACAAAAATAGGGGCCAGGGGAAGGGAAGGTGTTCCCTTGCTGCCCCTCTTCCCCACTGACTCTCTTTTCTAACTTCTTACTGGTTTTACAATTGGGGAATTTAATTGACTTTCAGCGGAGTTGTTCTGATTTGCCAACTTATGTAAGAGAAGAACTAGGACATGTTTTTTAAATATACAGATCAGGTTTGATAATATGACAGCTAACTTGCAATTCTCCCCAGAACTACACCTAAACCTTAAACAAGGTTCAAAACAACTGAGTTGCCTTTCATCATCATATTTATTTTATTTACATGTGTTCCTTTTCTAAAGTTCAGCCAGATGTAGTTATGCCAAAATAAAACGTAAAACTCTATTTTCAGGATATGTCCTACCCAGAGGTATTACTGATAAGATCTGCACCCTGAGCACAAGCCCCAGTAGCCCTATGAGAGATGCTTCAGGTAAATGCTGCCCTTTACAGCCACTTCCCTGACTCAGTGGGCATGTCTAGACAATGCATCATAGTTACTGCACATTAAGTGGATAACCAAGTACTAAATCAATGCACAGTAATTTGTGTTATGGTGCAATAGGGCCACTGCACAGGCTTTTAGTGATGCTTACTGCACAGTAGCCTAATACTGTTCTGCAGTAGCATATTAGCAGTTTTTGCCTGGCATGCTACTACACAGTGTTATTAGGCTA
>NW_017729032.1:57644232-57649338 GCF_001723915.1 Gavialis gangeticus | reverse complement strand
TCCCTTGCTGCCCCTCTTCCCCACTGACTCTCTTTTCTAACCAGCCATACCAGAGACATAGGAAATGGCTATAGTATTGTTATAGAGTCTCACTCTGAGCACCAGTCCAGTGTTTTTATAACGTGTGTGGCAATAGGAGGCCAGAACAACATTACATTTCCCACTTGGAAATTCTCCAGTACAAAGAGGGGCCCTGGCACTGCAGATCTGTTTTCATGGCCTCACTTGGTCCCTTCTATTCAACTAGTGGTAAATCTAGAGGGAACAGTAAGGGCCTAGAAGGGTTTTGGCCAAAATGTTTTCAATAGGACTATTTGTGGAGTAAGATACTATTCATTGGGTGTGTCTACAGGAGATGTTTACTGCAGAATTGCCTAATTAGCTCCACAGTAAATTTTAATTATGTATGTCTTCTTTCTCCATTCCCCCTCTTCCTTGTAATCACTTGACCTAATCACAAGAGAAAGTACTAGATATGTTTTCTTTCCTAAGAAAACAGACTTGTATGTTCCAAAATTTTCTTTCAAAATGTATTTTGTGAAGAAATCTATGGGAACTGAGATATAACAGAACATGTTTTTTTCTGATTAGCACATTTCTCAGTCTGGTGAAAGCTGCAGATTTAGAAGACCTTCTTACACTTCCTGGAGAATGGACTCTGTTTGTCCCAACCAATGATGCCTTTAAAGGGCTGACTAATGAAGAAAAGGAAATATTGATCAGTAAGTAGCAGAACAGAACTACAAATGGAATTAGCAGGGTTGAAATCCTGGACCCATTGAATGAAAGGCAAAAACTCCCACTGACTCAATGGAGAAGGATTTGAATATGAGGGAAAATATAGACCTTATATTTAGATAGACTTAACTAAGTTTAAGTTAACTAGCGTCTAAACTGTGCTGCTTGCAGAAAATCACATAACTTGGACTGATTCCACCTTTGGCTTTTTGAATGTCTGTACCTAGCCTAAGTGCAGATCTGTAGAAACATTCAGGGAGGTTAAATCAGGAAAAAAACGGCTGGCAAATTAGTTCACCTGAGGAGATGAACTGGGAGAGAAGAAAATTTTCAAGTTCTTTTCGTAATAAAATGAAATCAGATTCCAAAATATCAACATTATCCCTGAACTGTAATTAGTTTACCCACCCCCACCAACTCTAGGGTGCAACCAAACACAACTAGCTTTATTGGCATATTTCTCTAACACAATGGAAAATTCGTTACAACTTTAATGGGAGCAGAATAGTGTATTGATAGAGGTGTGAATTGTCATTATTTCTGTCTGGGAGGTGTTATCACAGTGAGTGATTATGATAGGTTAGATGTCAATCATTAGCTGTTTCATTGCTAGTCATTTTAAGACCTCCGGAGTTGTGGAGAGAGTTTACATACAGAATCCCTTTTTTCATTCTGACAATTCATATGCAGCAGGGGTTTCCAAACCATGATACATGTACAGCTGGGAGTATATAAGACATTTCTAAATGGTGTGCAGGATAAATTGTGTAATGGCAAATTTAATTTTCATTATAATAATAATTGGCTTTTAAGGGGTTAAAATATAATATGTATGCTGGTAGGGGTATGTGGGAAGGCGGTAAATCTGGAAGGAGGTACTAAATAAGAAAAAGGTTGGGAACCTCTGATATACAGAATTGATGATATTTTACTTTTTCAAATAGTTTAACTTGTGAAAATTTAATATTGCAGGCTGTTTAAAATCAATCTCATTCTATTCATAATGAGCTTGATGCTGCATTACACTTGTTGTTTGTGGGATTTACATTGGAATAGAACAGACTGGAGCATTCAGAGGCATAATGTTTAGAAACAAATGACTAATGCTGAATGTTATTTTATTCTATATGTTTTTATACCACTATTATCACTATATTATCTGAGTATGAACCAGTAGTTCACTAAATAATGTGACTAACTCCTTTCATATGTTTGGTTCATTTTCTCTCTATCATCTTTTTGTCAGCAGGAGTAACATATTGAATACAAAAATCTCATCTCCTGTGACTGCCTAAACAATAGGTGAAATGAGGCTCATTCCATGAGCCCCTGATATCTTAAAAAATCAACTAAACAACATTATTTACTGTTGGGTTTTTTTTATATAGGGGACAAAAATGCTCTCAGGAACATTATTCTTTATCACCTGACACAAGGAATTTTCATTGGCAGTGGTTTTGAACCTGGAGTGACAAACATCCTCAAAACTATCCAAGGCGGTAAACTGTACTTGAAAACAGTAAGTCTGGTTAAACAAATTCCCTTGATACACCTTGTAATAAAGATTTGGCATGTCATGACCACGAATTGAATGCGCATTACAGAAAGACATCTCTACTTGAAGAATATGCAACTGCTAGAATGATAAAATGCATTTCTTGGAAATATACAGGTTCACTATCTTGTGTTCTCTCATTATTGTTTCTTAGGTAAATGACACGCTTCTGGTGAATGACCTGAAGTCAAAGGAATCTGATATCATGACAACTAATGGTGTCATTCATGTTGTAGATAAGCTCTTATATCCAGCAGGTGAGTATCATAAGGGGAAAAAATTCACATCATGGGTCCAGATTCTCTTCCACCTATTTACAGAAGCTTTCTTAGGTGCCCAAGTGTAAGTCTATTTCACCCTGCTTAAGTCCCTGAAAATAAACTAATGCATCTACTTTGGTAACACACCACTATCTGCCCCTTCAGACTGAGTCATAAAAAAACAATGGTGCTGTAACAAACATACTATAATGGGGGAGTGTGCTGTTACAGCAGTGTAGCTGCTGGTCACGTGTTGACACCTGTTGATGCTACTACGGTGCTGTAGCACATTGCTACAGCAATGTAGCATCACATATAGATGTGCCCTATGTGTGTTGATTTTTTTTATAAAGTCACCTCCTTTATGCAAAGTAGAAAGAAGGAAACTTTGTCTTATTATTAATGTTATGGATGACTTTCATCTGTTACAGAGATCTTGTTGAACTGCAAAAACATCTCCAACCAAAAGAAAAATATAGGATGGTCCAAATTATTACCCCAACCAATTATGTGTGATGAGAGCAAGAGACAAACAGAAGTGGGGAAAAAAAGATTTGGACCCAATATTATAATCACAGCCCCTTCTGGTCATTAAGAATGATGGCCAAAGGAAGTAGTTATGGTTGCTTGTGCCCAATATACATTAATGCTACTTCTTCCAGGCATTATTAATCTTACAAACACTAAATTGCTTTCATTGTCATTTATATAGAAAAAAACATTTTTTATTAATGGAATGAATATTGTCAAAGTGTGTCATTCAATTATATATCCAAATATTATTGTCTGCTACGCATGAGAGATGCTTTCAGTTCAGAAATATACAGTTCATGCCAGTTAGTGAACTAAAGTTCTTTGCATTTCTTTCTGTTTCTACAAATACTCGTACTCCCTTTTGCAGATGTACCAGTTGGAAATAATCAACTGCTCACAATCCTCAATAAGCTGATTAAGTACATTCAAGTTAAGGTACTTGCTAAACAATGGTTTGATTGTTTTTTATGTTCCTAGTATGCATGCAAACATCTATGTTACACAAAAATGGGGTCTCCGCCTGAAACTGTCTCCAGTGAACAATATTTTAATATGGCAGAGAGTCCTCTGGTTGTCCTAAAGTAAAGGTCAACTTTCCATAAATTCATTAAATAAGCCATTACATGTACTGTCTGGAAATACATTTTAATATACCAGAGTGACCAAATCTCTCTCCAAGTGACTGTGGTTACAGTACATTTGAACACTGAACTCTCTGATATACTTTGGATCAGATCTGGACTGTATTCTCATCGCACATTACTATTTTAGTGGCAGAAATCTCATTCCTTGAGAGGTCTTCTTTATGAAAGAAGCTTTGCATAACAAAGTTGCTATGTCACCATGCAGTCAGTCCCAAATGTGGGACTGAAGGAGGTACAGCTGGAAAACCAAAAGAAATAAACTCCAAGGCTTCTTATTCATTGGCTAACACAGATCAACAGAGCCTTATTATACTGTAAACTGTTTTTTCAGGATATACTCATGTCTACTTTTGTGTATATTATGCAGATGTCCCTTGTGATTTGCACTGCCATGATGCACCCAACAGCTGGAAACTTTCATAACCTTATATCCTCAATGTGAGAATAACAGACTACCAGAATGATAGGTAGCATAGGGCCTGAACCAATGCCCATTTATGTGCTCATCCTGTGCATGTCTTTGCTTTCAGTGGGCTATGAATCTGGCACTTACGAAGCGTTGAGCAGAAAAAATTAATGTACAGCTTTTATTTGAAGTCTTTACATATGTACTAGAATAAATTCTTTTGATTTGCAGTTTATTCAGGGCAGCACCTTCAAGGAAATTCCACTGACATTTTACAGTAAGTTCACTCATTATTTCCAGATATACTTGCTGATATATCTTTTAAAAAATAAACCCTGAAAAGTATTACATTTTCAATTAAAAATAAAGTCACCTATACAAAAATATGACAAGCCAGCAATGGAGAATATCACTAAGTAAAAGGTTTATGTGGAATCCCAGAAAAATAGGAATGGAAGAGACTACAAGAGATCATCTAATCCAACCCCCTACTTGAGGCAGGATCACCCCTGACTAAACCATACTAGACAAGTCTTTATCTATGTGGAACTTAAAAGTAGTCCAAGACTAGAGACTCCACAATCTCTCTAAGTAAATTGTTTAAGTGTTAAATCATTTTATTGTTGGGCTGCTTCAGGCACTGATGAATTGCTGAAGGAAGCAGTTTAAAGATCATGGGCTAAGGTGGTAGGGGAAAAGGCTCTGTTTCAATTATCAGCCAATAACAATGTTGAGAGCAGCACAGTTTCACAGAAGTTTCAGCATACCACATTAGCCTCTGTGGTACTGTTCTCTCTATGTTACCAGTTCTTCTGATGTTATGAAGAGAGAGAGAACTTGGTGCCCACCTCCTCTGTGCACCCAAGGGGCTTGTGACTGAGTCACTACCAAGAAATAGTCATTATGGATGATCCCTGTGAAGCAAAAAGACATAAAGGAGGAAATCTTATTTACCACCTCCTTGCCATT
>NW_017729032.1:57633268-57639232 GCF_001723915.1 Gavialis gangeticus | reverse complement strand
AGAAGTTTCAGCATACCACATTAGCCTCTGTGGTACTGTTCTCTCTATGTTACCAGTTCTTCTGATGTTATGAAGAGAGAGAGAACTTGGTGCCCACCTCCTCTGTGCACCCAAGGGGCTTGTGACTGAGTCACTACCAAGAAATAGTCATTATGGATGATCCCTGTGAAGCAAAAAGACATAAAGGAGGAAATCTTATTTACCACCTCCTTGACATTTTATTCAGGGATTACATTTAATAACTGAATCAAGATTAGGATTTGGGGTCTAAGACTCTAGTTAGAAATGGAAAATATTGCACTTTCCTTTAGACAATTCAAAATGGATAGGCTGACATTTTAAGTTCAGTTTTTTAAATGGTGTGACTCAAGGTTGGTGTTTTTTTCCTATGCCTATCGCATGTGCTCTCTCCAGAACAGCATTTCAAAATTGCATGAGTGAGTCTCTAATTATCTTTTATTTATCTTCTGTTGGCATGCAACTGGCAATGAAAGTAAATGACATACTAGTGTAGCCATCACACCTAGTACATGGCTGATGCTATATAAACAATAAAATCTAATATTATATTTAGTCAAATTATTTGTTAAACAGATATCACTTGTGTGACATGTATGCCTACTCACTAGAATTGAAAGGCTTCATAATCTATTTCTCTAAATTATACTTTTACATCATTTACTTTGATTGTACCCAATTATTTATAGCAGACCCAATCTTAAAGTTGGGTATCATTCAACAATAACCTTGTTTGGATGCTGTTATGTGTGTATGTGCTTCACATTCCATTGCCTATATTTTCAGAGATTAAAGTGATTGAAAGCAACGTCCAGCCAATAATCAGAAAAGAAGGTAAAAGTGGCCCCTTTTTGTTCTGAAATACATTGATGGACTAGGCTGAATGTTGGCAGAGGACAAACCCAGATTTCAGCATTTTGCTTCAAAGCAATAATAAAAACACAACAAGAGCTGGCAATTTTTCTTTACCAAAAAGGTTTCTTAAAACTATTCTTCCCAAGTGGCCTCTTACCATCTTAATTTAATTTTTAAAATGGCATTTGTAATCTATTTTGCTTTTAGAAAAAGATAACCTTTTTTAAGTGTGTTTAGTTTATATCACTTCAAAATGAACATTTCTGTACTTTATCAGGTATCAGACAGGGACCTTATAACTTACATTATAATGTATAAAGTTTGTGTCATGGTTATTAATCATTGTTCTTGAGAGAGCTTCATCACAATATTAGAGACATGATCTTGCTTGTTGTTCAGTTAATGCAGACCAGAATGTGGGTTGGTATTGTTGCATACACAGATCAATGTCACTCACCAAAGAGGGATGAAATAAGAATATAGAATTGTGTACATTGACTAATCACTCCTTTAGCTGCCAAAACTGGTAATACTTCCTTTGGCTACAACCCAGGGAAAGTTTTCTGTTTGCCAGGGTTCTGACTCTGCCCAGTCTCACCACTGGTGACTCAGGAGCAATCCCCATAAAGCGAATTTGGGCTCTTCTTGGCTTCCCAGAAACAGTAGTCTCTTTCCCACCCAATAAAAAAAACCTCCAAAAAGCCTACTGAGGCTAAAGAAATGTTACTTCTACTAGTTATGCCTGGAAGACCAGGACAAATCATGAAGCAATAGTAAGAAGATAATTATTCTTCCAGGTCACTTGAGATGGTGCCAATGGCTAACCTTCCTGGACAAGGCAGAAAAGTATTGCTTTACCCTTATGTTCCACATTTCTGTTATGCCAGTCTAACACAGAACTAAAGTGGAGCAAAGGTGAAAAAATATAATTAGCACTACTTAAAACCTACCATTAGTAAATGTTATCCAGTACTGAGATCAACTCTTTCTTCTTTTGGTATTATTTAACATGTTATCAATTAGAATTCAGGGAAGTCTTACCATTAGAACAGGAGCAACTGAATATGACTTATTTTTGTTGTGGTACTAAAATGCTTACATGTGTTTGTTAGAAATACCCGGTAGGAAAATCACGAAAGTAGTTGGTGGTTCAACAGTTCGAAAAGTTATTCAAGGTAGGATTGATTAACAGAACTATACATTTTGTGACATGCCAATGTGCTCTACATTGTGGCTGAACGATGGTGGTGAATTATTTAGACCTAAAAGCAGAACAAAAACTCCTGTGCCTCACTGTCTACTAAAAATATGTACATAGTAAACTTTCATTTTGACTTAACTATTTTCTGCTTTGGCTATAAGGGTAATAGGAATCAGTCACCTGAAGATCAGGAGTCTCTTTCAGCCCTAACCTGTCATTAAACCGTGAAAGAGCTGTTAGCAGGCTTAGCACCACTAAGGCACATGTCCACAAGACATTTATTGCAAAGCTGACTAATTAGCTCTACAGTAAAGCATCAGCTTCTGCATATGAGCTATTAGGTTGGAGTGAACTATATACTCTGACATAGGATAGTACTGCCAGACACAAGTACTATGCTAAGGCAAAGTTATTTACTTTGCCACAACACTTGTGTAGATGCTTATGGGCCTGGCTGGAGCATGAGGGTGTTTCAGAGTGGGGGCTGTGTGCTGGCTAGTCCCACACTATAGCACTCTTATGCCCCAGCCAGCCCCTCTGCAGCACATTAAGCTGAGTCAGAGAAGCCCCAGGCTGGCAGGCTGACCCCAGGGTCCCCTTCCAGCTGGGGCTGCTCTCACCCAGCTCAAAGTGCTG
The DNA here is from genome assembly GCF_001723915.1 of Gavialis gangeticus. Taxonomy (NCBI): domain Eukaryota; kingdom Metazoa; phylum Chordata; order Crocodylia; family Gavialidae; genus Gavialis; species Gavialis gangeticus. The sequence continues at coordinate 57,636,522 of NW_017729032.1, read as the reverse complement.
TGGGCCCGAGCACAACTGCAAACAAGGCACCTGGGAACAATAAACTCGCATGAACAGTACAATAATTTATTTAGTTGCCTTAATTGCATGTGTAGACATGCCCATAATGTTCAAAAGAGTGAAGATAATGCTCCAAAGAAGAGATTTTCCTGCTAACATCTGGGAAGGCTTCCTTTTACCTGCGGAACCTAAGGGGATGTTTCTGCCATAACAGACACAGAGTAATTAACAAATGTTTACAATTCAGGTATAGAACAGGAAGCAGATACCCATTAGAAAAAATTAGCACTTACCGGTTGCTAAATAGTAGGGGTGTACGAAACTGGCCGTATTCGATTTGGTTTCATATCTGGCCGGAACTGGGGACAGTGATTCAATTCATTGATTTGGATCACTGCCCTGATTTTGATTTGGCCTAATCCAAAGATTTTATGCTGATTCGGAGAATCAGTGATTCAGCCATAAACAATTTTAAATGTTTTTTCTACATAGCTCAAGGTACCAGGCATGGTTCATGATCACCAAGATCCTGGGCAGATGGAGCATCCCATGGGAGCATGAGGGTGTCCCCAGGGTGCTCGGCAGTGGACCCAGAAGTGGACCAAAAGTACTTCTGGACCACTTCCGGGTCCACTGCCAAGAGTGTAGGGGAGCCCCCTGTGCCCCGCCTCATCTTGACAATTGGCCACAGGGGGACCTCGGGTGCCCCCCCAGACCCAAGAGACACCAGTCACTGAGCTGGGGGGGAAGGTCAGAGTGTTCCCTGTGTGCTCCCCAGTAGACCCAGAAGTGGACCAGAAGTGCTTCTAGTCCACTTCTGGGCCTGCTGCCGAGTGCACTGGGAACCCCCTCCCCATGCTCCCTTGGGACTCTCCATCCACTACATCATGTCAGCTTTCATGAGCTGCCTGGTACCTTGAGGTATGTAGAAAAAAACATTTAAAGCTGTGTCTATGTCCGAATTATCAAATCTTTCTGAATCTCTCCAAATCGATTTGAAGGGTTGCAATTCAATTTAGAGAGATTAAAGGGTCTCCTGATTTCAGTTCAGATTTGGAGATTTGGCCACCAGACAAGGCTGTATCTCTGCTGGATTGAACCAGTGATTGAAGCTTTGCACAGCCCTACTAAATAGTATATAAGAGAAAATGCAGGATTGCATAGTTACTCCTATGAATTGATTCTTAGTATTATTTCCACATATAAATCTACACCATTATTATAATAATGTAAATAAAATGATAAATTATAGGAAGTGGAGAAGTTAATGCCATTCTCATCTCAACTCTTTTGAGAATAATACATATTTCCATGCACTGTTTACATCCAGGCATATTTGTAACATGTTGATTAATTTTTTTCAAATAATATTTTCTAGAGCCAACATTCACCAGAATTGAACAACCAGAAATCCAGGTCATCGGCGGAGGAGAGACAATAACTAAAGTGATTCATGGAGGTGATTACATTTTCATTGCCTAGAGTATATTAGCTAGAAATCTTTTGAAAGCTTTACAGTTCCAATTTAGGTTTTAATCCAATGAGGAAGGGCCATCTGGTTTGGTTAGGGGGAGAGGGGGGAATTTCTTTTTTTGAGATATCCCATTTGATTTTAGCATGTGATTTAGGAAACGTCTATTCCTATGTTCACTGTCTATTCCCTAGCCATGTCCCATAATTGTATCCAGTGAAATAGGTTTAGCACTTCACATGCTGACATGCCATCTGTTTCTGTTACAGTTTTTTAATAACTGTTAGCTTGCAAGCTAAAGCATGGTAGCCAGTTATATACAGAAAGTCAGAGTGCTTGGACAGAGAGACCAGAATTTTCTCCCACTACTCCAGATGTTTATACCAAAGATGGACCTCAACCAAAAACTTATATGTGATCATTCCTGAATTTTGGTGAAAGCTTAGCTGTTGTTTTGGATCCAAGAATAGAGGTAGAGTATGTAGAACTGTTCTTACTATTACCTCTGTATCATGAAGACACCAACAGTTCCTTCCCAGAACACTTTAAAATTTAAATAGACAAGACTAGGCAAAGGGTAGATAAGGAAACAGAGACACAAAGAGGTCAAAGGTCTGTCTTAGATCATGCAACAGTTTGTTGGCAGAGACAGAAATTAAAACTAGTTTTCCAAAGTCCCAAGGCCATGCACTATTCTCACATATTTGCTAATAAGTAGGGGGGGGGTCTTCAATATGATATGCTTCACATGTTATTTACCTTTTTTATTAATGTTTTTAATTTGGAAAATCTCTTTAGAGCCAATTATCAAAACATACACAAAGATCATTGATGGACGGCCTGTAGAGGTGACTGAAAAACAGGTGACAGAAGAAAGAATTATTCAAGGTAAACTGTCAGACTGTGTCAGATGCAGGGTATGAATGAAGATTGTTCAAGTCTCCACTTAAGTCTCATTTGGGCTTGTATACAGGAAGGCAAATTTAAGTCCTTAACACTACTCATCTGAGGGGCTAATGTTTTACAAACATTTAACTAATTATGCCAAGTTACAGATTTTTTTTTTTCTTTTAAGGATTTTTTCCCTCAGGCTAAAAAGACCCATGTGGGGGGAAATGTAAAAACTCCCTTTACTGGCATGCAAAAGATAAATTGTTAATATTTGTTTTGCAATAAAATTTGGAGAGTGTCAACATCTCCTAAACAAAATCAGAAAAAGTAAGAATGTTAGTAAGTAATGTCAAAGTTTAACATAAATTAAGAGTGAAAGCATTCAATGATCCAAAGCAGTTAAGTGACCTAGGCTCTTAGGGCATATCTAATCCAGGAGCCACTGTAATTAAAGTGCCCAGGGCATCATGTGAATCAGTGTCCCTGTGCTGAAAAATGGTGGTGGGGACACTTTAACTAAAGCTTATTAGGGATACTGATACATATGACATTGGAGTCTGCTGGAGTGTGGTAAATACCGTGATTAATTGAGTTTGCTCCATGCTGTAATTACAGTGTGTCGGAGAAGCCTCACTGCACATGTATAAGCTTCCCATGCTCTTTAGCTAATGCACATTGAGATGGGTTGATGTGTGTTTTCCTAGCATCTCGCAATGGAGGTATTAGATTTAATGCCTGTTACCTAAAGCACATTAATGCACATGTAGATACACCCACTAGCACCATTACTGGAATGGGATTTTGGCACTTAGTATCATAGAATTATAGAATCATAGAATCAATGAGTCAGAAGGGACCAAGACAGATCATCTAGTCCGACCCCCTGCCATGG
>NW_017729032.1:57626502-57632612 GCF_001723915.1 Gavialis gangeticus | reverse complement strand
AGGATAGAAGTGAGGCTGACTGGCCTGTAGTTGCCAGGCTCTTCCTTCCTCCCCTTCTTGAAAATAGGGACCACACTGGCCCTTTTCCAGTCCTCAGGGACTTGGCCCAAGCACCAGGAGTCCTTGAATAGCCATGCCAATGGCTCCACGAAGACACCAGCCAATTCCCTCAGCACCTGCGGATGAAGGTCATCCAGGCCCGCTGACTTGGACACATCTAAGCCCTCCAGGTAGTCCTTAACTAGGTCTGAACTAACAGTTGGGGGACTCGCATCCTTCCCGGGCCTCTCTACGCTATTACCCAAGAGCACCCCATTGTCAGCAGACAGCAACACGGAGTATCATAAGTCTTATTGAAAGTCCAAACTCACTTAGGACTCTTGAAAATTACACTTCTTGTTTTACTTGATTGTAGCTTTGTTTGCATTTTTCTTCTAAAGGTTTCTGAATATAGGTGCATACTGATTAAAGGACTGATCCTGCAAAGTAGAGCTAGTCAGTTGTAACAGTGCTAACACCATCCAGAGGGTATGCACCATTTTGTGGTTTCGCAAATGACAAAGTCCTTATCCTGAAATTCTTTCTTTAGTGAATAGTCCAGTTATGAATTATTGCATTGGGACATTTAGTGTATTATCAATAAATACTATACTATTCTCATACAGAAAGAGTATCTATATTGAAATGACATATGGAATTTCAGATCTTTGGTCCTGATAAGTAAGGAAATGTCTAACCTTAAGCATGTGTGCCTTCCCATTGACTTCACTGGACTACACTTAGGTATCTTGCTAATTGGCATCTTCTCTTGTATCTGAAAGCTGTACTTCAGAATCATGTTTCATTACAATTTTTTAACATAATGGTGCTGTTGAAAAAACATATTAAGCATTTCATAGGAGCAACACATTAACACGCACTACTTTGTTACAGGCCCTGTAATTACCCATATTACTACAGGCGGTGGATCTGATACCGATGAAAACTTGAAGAGATTACTTGAAGAAGGTTAGTATCCTTCTAGAAAAGAGAATAGGTTCAGTGAGACGCATTCAACTAGTCAGTCCCTGAATATCATAAAGCTTTTGATTTTAACAAAAGAGCATACAAAAGGAGGACTCCTGCATAAAATACAGATCCAGAGATCAAACGCTTCCAGACTGAGGACTGTTCAGATATTTTTTGCCCCATTATAATTAAATGGACTTTGTACCATAAGTTGAGAATTGCTTATCTCTAATATGCATAAAAATGTGCTTGGCATGCAATGTAATTTAGGTGTTTTGCATGGCACTTATCATTGTAATAGATGAATTTTGTTATGAGTTTAATCTTTAATGTACTGTAACGGAATTGTCAGCATTGTATATAAATCAATTTTATGCCGTGAACATGTATCCTATCAGAGGTTACCAAGGTGACAAAATTCATTGAAGGTGATGGTCATTTACTTGAAGATGAAGAAATCAAAAGACTTCTACAGGGAGGTTAGTGAGTGTATGACAACTAACCTCTTTGTAACAGGTTATGGAAATTGAAACTTCTCTCAGATATATTGATCTCTAAACATTTTAAAGACTGATCTAATTTGATGTTAAAGCTATAGAAGGCAAAAAAAGACAGTCATCCTGAGAGATAAAATGCCAAAGTTTAAACAATTAGTTACAATATGGTCTTGATCATGAAAGTATAAATAAATTTGTCTTTTTTCAGTCTTTAAAAGGTTACATAATTCAAACCAAGGGGAGCAATGAAGATTTATTCCATTGGCTATGGTGCTTTTTCCAGCAAATTTTCAATTCTGAGAAACATTTATATAGTGGAAAGTATTTCATTAGGCTAAATTCAATATATTTTGCAATTCTCCAGAAATGAATATTCATTGCTCTCAAGTTAACAAACAAAGGCATGTTTAGCATCGCTCTTTAAATACTTACAGGTCATGTGGATCAAAGCATTAACTTTAATTCTCTTTGAATACAGCATTCCAAGGAATGGTTTTCTCTCTTTCTGTCTTTTAAGTCTAACTGTTTTGTCAATAAATAACCAGTAGATTTAGGAAAAAAACAGTAGAAAATTTGTGCAAATGAACTTAATCTTTATCTAAAGATATGGAATGTCTTCTGCTTGTTGCATAGATTAGAACTGCCTATAACAGCAAGGTGAAAGACAAAAAGAATTCAAGCATTCTAGTAGAACCTAGTATAAACCTGAATCATAAAAGTCCAAATAATACTTGGATGTTTCTCTTGGCACATGGTAGAATCTCTGATTTAGATTAGCCAGATCTGTTTTTTATTGTTTTCATTTTTTACTAAGTGACACATTTAGAAGTAAGTCATAGCCAACCACACATTCACTGGCCAAATTCTGCTGTACTTGGAGACAAAATGCAATTGGGGATAGATTACAGCTTCTCCTAAATAATGATTTTGTAAAGGCTGCAGGATGCAGCTTATAGCTTCTTTATAAAGTAAAGCCATCAGAGTTGACATTGACTGGTCCACTTTAACCTAACTGGAAGTCTCAGAGCACAGGTCATGAAAAATGAACTACAATTGCGTCCATAACTGTCCTATCTCTAGGTCAGGATGTAAGTGCCATGACTAGGGCAGTGTGGGGAAGTTCCCATCATTGCTGTATATGGTATGCATGCTCTAAAGGTAGAGTTTCTACGGCTGCTTCACTCAAACTTTTTACCAGCACTAGAGTCTATTGAAACCATTTTAAAATAAAAAATGACCAGAAGCACTGGAGAAAAATATATAAGTGCTGGAATAAAATTCACTGGTTTCAGTCACGTCACAAAGATAAGGAACGCAGAATTTGTTCAAATGGGTCTAAATTCTGCTTGTGTGAATTCGTGGATTCTGATCTTGGCGTGAACTAATGTGATTCTGATCTTTGCAGAATCTAGCATTTCTTTAAATGTTCAGTTCAATCCAATTGATTTATAATGATAGAATTTGCAGTTGATGTATAGAACAATGATAAATTAAGTATTTTTGTTAAATTGGGAAATACCACAGTATCTTGAATTCTTTTCTTCTCCTTGCTATTGTAAGGTGGTTAGTAGAAGCATCCTGCTTTACAGAATGAATCAAATGAGTAGATATCTTTCTATGGATTGTTTCTTTTCATTTAGTTTTCTCTATTTTGCCTTTAGTCTTCTACTTTGTCATTATTTACCTAAATCTCTATCTTTGGCTGCCACCCCAACACCTTAGAGTACCTGTAGTCACAAGGAGCAGATATACATGCTGCATTATGACTATTATAATAAGGGTAGTGATCCCTCTCCACTCCCTCTGACTGCATCAATTCTACTTTGCAGTGGAAAATTTTCTTAAGGACTTAACAATGAGTCCAGTTACAAATATATGTATTTCCCATTTTTTAAAGCAACAGGACAGTCTCAAAGGGGCTGTAATTCATACAATTTATCATACAGCAGTGCCAGTGGTAACAACTGGCAGTCTTTGCTGAAACCAAGCCCCAACTCAAGATGCAATAAATGGCTTACAGATCTAGAGAAAGTGACTTCTCTGTGTCAAGGCTGCAAAAATTGGCAGGGCCAGATGACAGAACTTGGCATCCTGTTCACCACAACACTCCTGGACTGAAATGTTTCAAGTCAGGGACCCCTGAACATGGAAAAATGCTATACTAGATTTAACTCATTTGTTTTTAATGCTTATCGTAGCTGGAACAGAGTACACCAAGGTTACTAAAGTAATTGAGGGAGAACCACAGATTATCGAGAGAGAAATCAAGACAGTTCATCTGGAAGGTTAGTTTGTCTCAAAATTCAATGGCACTGAGATCTTCTTCATCTCCAGTGATCATTTCAGGTGGGGTTTTATAGCATCCATGATAGAAGATATTTAGTTCCCCATCTGCAGTTTTGGCAGGAAGACTTCTGTCCTTTTAAAAAAAGGATATGTTCATCCACACATGGCAGAGAATAATGTCAAAGCTTATTTTGACACTCAAAAATTAAATACATTATTTATCATGTAGTGTGCAAGTTAAAAATTTCTATCGGCAAGTTTAGGCGGCATTGCTGAGAGAATGTTCATAATAAGAACTACCTGTTGAGTAAGTAGCACAACAAGGAGACCACGTAAGTTTTTTGTGATTTTGGTTTATTTCATTTTTTAATGTTGATTCGTTATACCTGATATTCTCAGTGTGGGGGTACACAACCCCTGGGAAATCAAAAGCAGGTGGCAGCAGGTTTGGTATCAGTCAGCTTGTCTCATCTTGCTAAATGGGAAGGAAGCTGCAGTAGGAAAACATTGAATTTCACTGAGGTAGGCAGTGAAATTCTTGGAAGTCAGATTTGTTTCAGGGTTTTGCCTGGGATGTTTTACTCTTTCTAGTTACTTTTCTCACAGTATCTACTGCAATTAAAAATTAAAGTAGTGGGTTTTTTCGAGGGGAGGGATGGGGGCAGGGGCTAATTCCAACAGTTCAAGGTAATTTACCAAACTGTGTTTTATTCCTTTGCTGATCAATTTCCACTTAATCCAAAACTGCTGGTGAATGAAGTTTTCCCTAGTCTTTTTTCAATACCAAGAAATTTGATTTGTTGCAAATATGATTTCTTGTTATGTTAACTAAATTGATTGTATAAATGTCAGAAACATCATTTAAGGCATATTTATAGGTTTGATATTTCTCCCCACCACTGCCTGCCCCATGCAGCCCCAGACCTCTGTTCCCTGTGGAGCCAGGTCATGTGGCAGGGCCCAGCACTACCCTGCCATGAAACCTGGCTCTGCAGGGAGCAGAGATCTGCACCGGGGTCTCCTTGCTGCCACTGCCACTCCCAGCCCCATACAACCCCACATCACCGGGGCAGGCAGCAGCAGTGAGCAGATCCCTGGCATGGATCTTTGCTCCCTGTGGAGTTGAGTCATGCAGCAGGGACCAGCAGACTTGCTCACCACTCTGCGCTGCTTCCTTGCCCCGCAACCCAGTATGACAGGGATCAGAGATCTTCATAGGGGCCTCCTCACCTGCATGGAGGGCAGCAGCCCTCTCCCTTCCCCAGATGAGCCAACCACTACCGCATGCTGCTACCTGCTGGGTCCCTGCACCCTCCGGCCCCAAGCCCCACTTGGCTGAGTAGGTAAGGCTGTGCAAAGCTTCCCTTGCAGCCCGTTCGAAACAGACTTTGTGGAGATTTGGCCTATGTGAAACTGGACAGTGATCCAAAACACCAAAATGAATCACTGTCCTCCAAAACAGCCAACTCTGAAACTGAATTGAAACGCAGCCATTTCTCACAGCCCTATTTGACTTGATGTACCAGGACTTTGTGTACATAGTATGCATAATTCGTATGTATATAAGGCATGCATTTATGATTGTTTTACTAAATTAACTCAAGAGCTGATCCTGTACAAGAAAGATGGGAGCATGTGCCTACATATAAATTCAATGATGAATAGAACAGGGGATGCAATGAATTCTGATCTTACATGGGTGAGGGATGCCCAGTAGTAACGTACCTAAAAACAACTCTAAGTCCATTTCATGGGTAGCTGAACAAGCTCAGCTGAGGTCATGTTTGTAAAAGGAAGCTGCATTAGCATGGTGAGAATTGCATGTTCAAGTGCACTCATTTTCTGCCCCTTGTGGCTTGGAGGATTTTTACAGTGCTGTGTGGACAATCAACACCTAACTTTAGGTGTGATCATGTGGAAATAGAAGTGGGGGGCTGTATGTAAACATTTATGAAGCTTGCTGTTCACTGTGACAAGACTTGCAAGATCAAAATGTGAAAGTAAATAAAGGAAAACAGAAAGCTAGTCAGTGGTAGGTGTTAGTAAACACAGCTCTTATCTGGAATGGATTTTTAAGGCAAAATTGGCTTAGTTAATCTTGCCTTGGGTATTTTGGTCTTCCTTAAATGCCCAGTGTAGTCACATTAACATTAATGGATATAAGGACGATTGAAATATAGGAATCACATTTCTCTCAGCATGCCAAATGAAGTTTGTCCCCCATTCCCCCCACCCTCCAAATATTTGATAATTCACTGCTCTGTGCCACAGAATAGGGGTGGTCACCCACATTAGGAAATACTTTGTAATATATATATA
>NW_017729032.1:57623447-57626284 GCF_001723915.1 Gavialis gangeticus | reverse complement strand
TATATATATATATATGTGTGTGTGTGTGTGTAGTGTATTCTGGAACACAGTCAAGTCTATTTTATGAAAGACAGCTCTTCTATATTAATTGTATCATTATTCTAAACCACACTCCTGAAAAAAGGGAATTCTGGGAATGAAAATGTATATCGTGTAGAATGGGGCCCTAACATCACATTGCTGTAATTCATCTTTCCCAATATGTGACTGTATTAGAGTTGGAACTGGCATCTCAGTGATGGTTCAGCTTCAGGAATGACAACTATCACATAGACCTTACATTTCGCTTCTGAATTCAGTAAATTATCACTTTGCTATCCTTCTTGGAAAACAGAGTCCATGAAGTACACAGTCCATTGTGATCCGGGTTAAGGATTGTTCTTTATTTTTAAAACAAAAATTTTAAGACAAAATTATTGTTCTATGTTATGGCATATAGAACAAATGAAATGAAAATGCTTTTTAATTGTTTATTTGAGCATAAGCGTTTACATTTTAGGTCATCAAAGTCAGCAAGGTGATTTAAGGTAATCCAGAATGTACTAAGAGATACCAAAATGCTGACTTTTTCAAGTTAGCTATGAATTTCAAACATGTTTATTAATTCAAATGCTTTTACAAATACCTTCTGTTCGGATTATTTCATTTATAGAAACACCAGTAAGGAGAGTATCAGGCACCAGAAGGACACAAGGTACAGAAAAGCAAATGCTGAATCATTTTAATGTTTGTCAAATACTTTTCCTCATCGTGTCTTTAAAACAATAATCATTCTTGAATACATACCAGTGGAAAGAACATTAAGCATTCTTTCTATATGGTAATGTTACCATAAAGTGTTATAGAATTTTTTTTAACAACACATGAAAAGCAACTCCTAAATAGTATATACTGTGTTTAAGTGCCATTGTATATTGTATTTATTGAGGACAGGGAATTAAAGGGTAGTTCCACTCTGAATGTTAAATCAGTAATAACAGCATTGTTGGTGTTCAGTGTCTCTCACTATTAACATGCTAGTTTTGATTAGCTGATAGGTAAAAAGATATTTATATTTTCCCAAATGTCAGCACTATCCACTGATCAGGATCTGAAAATCAAGAAAAATTCTCTCATATCAGTATCAGTAGTAGATGTATCAAAATAGTGAGGGAATAACTGTTTTGGAAATCCCACTGTTTTCCAATGAGAACTCCAGTAGCCTTATGCAATATGATTATTCTTCACTGGGGTAACTAGTATATTAGTGTATCACTCGGATTGCATCTGGTCTGAAATATTTATGACATTTATAATCAATGAGAACTTGGCTGAAATTAGTTATAAAAACTGTAAGTGTTTCAGGATTCTACAGAATCAGGACCAGACTTCAAATATTTCTAGAGCTGGTGGTATTTGGATCCAGGGTTTTATAAAATCAAGAGAGATCTGTGTAATCCAAAGCTAAATCCAGACCAACTCATTTCCATTAGAGCAAGACAAGTTTTAGACCAGGTCAACAGTCTTATACCTAAATATTGTTGACTATCACAATATTTGTAAATTAATTTTTCCTATTTTAAGCAGGGGGATCAACGAGGAGGAGGACAAGGCTAGTTCGCCCTTAGAAGCTTTCCAAGACAGAGTCCACAAAACTACACATGAAGAGCCTGATATATGAGAGGAAGAGAAGTTGTTTAACAAAAAAGCAAAACACAAAGAAACGATGTCATTTTCTAATCTAGTATAAACTGAATCATGAGCCCATGTAAAGGGTTTGCCTCACTACTGGGCATAGCACTCACTAACGTAAGTAGTCTATTAACTTGGATGATGCTACTCTTGGTGGTCAGCGTTATAAACAGTGAAAACCTAGTTTCACTGAAGTTAACATGGAACTTTATCTCATACTTGGTAGTAATTGTTTGCAAGAGTGGGCCCAAAATGAGCAGGGAACAACTCAGAATGTAATTTTTTATTATTTCTTATAAAAAAGAAAATATTAATGAAATTAGATCATTTTTAGAAATATACAGTTTAGGTGATTTTTAGAATGCTAATGTGGGGAAATGTAAGATATGTAAGCCTAGCACTTTGGGTTCAGTAATATCATATGCATTTTGATATGTCAACTTTTGTCATGTTTTGAACGTTATAATAACACCAACAACATTACCTTTTCTAAATTAACATTTATGCCATATGCTAAATGTATCTTTTTGTTCTGCAACACATAGCCAAATGTTTCCTGGTAATCTGGCTGACAGAGCTATGCAAAATAATTTCAAAAATTACAAATGAGCTTCCTAAAATGTATCTGGAGTTTTGCAGATGAAATTTTAAATCTATTTATATATTAAAAACTTTCTTGCTATTGGAATCTTCTACGAAACATATAGCTTAAGATCAATAAAAATGTTATCCCTTTAACAAAGTTGTGTTCATTAATTTTTAAAGTATAAGGGATACAAAAAATGCATGCGAAGAATTGCCTCTGCATAGAAACAGGTATTATAAAAATTGGGGTTTGGTTAAAAAAAAAAAAAAAAAAAAAAAAAAAGCTTTCATATCAAAACACTCTTTGCTAATGTTTGGTACTAATGTGGATTTATATGTAAATTATGTCATTTTTATAACTCTTGTTTTGTAAGTCAATTGCCTTTGATAAGTTTTTTATCAAATGTCAGAAAGCCAAAATTTGTGGGTAAGAAAATCCTTTTCTTCACAGTGCCTTAATTGTGCAGAACCAAGGTTTCAAAGGAAATATCAGGCATACTTTTATACTTCTGTTTTGAAACAAATACTCATTAAAGAAATTGGGCTGAATTGTGTTTCTCTTAATTTCTTCAACAAACCTT
>NW_017729032.1:57605658-57618447 GCF_001723915.1 Gavialis gangeticus | reverse complement strand
GAAAATCCTTTTCTTCACAGTGCCTTAATTGTGCAGAACCAAGGTTTCAAAGGAAATATCAGGCATACTTTTATACTTCTGTTTTGAAACAAATACTCATTAAAGAAATTGGGCTGAATTGTGTTTCTCTTAATTTCTTCAACAAACCTTACATAATACAACTTAAAATATTTCTTTATGATTCTATGATAACTTTAAAGCAACTACATACCTTCAGAGAAGGAAACACATATTTCTATTGCTGTCTTAGTATCTATAGTCTACTCTAAACTTGGTGTGTAGGTCTTTAACTGCACCGCTCCCCTGAGCAATATGTTCAAAACATCTTGAAGTCAGTTAAAATTCTCCAGCTGACCAGCTTTGTATCAAACCCTAAAACACTCCATAGATATCTTTTGTCAATCTAGTAATGATCACTGATGACAGGCAGGTTTTCACACATATGATAAGTCATTTGGTCTTCCTGAATTGATTCAGTTTTGTTATGGAGGAAGTAACGTTATGGCTAAATATAGACGGTCAAAAAGCTTGAGGCTGAATTGATTCAATCTTTGCAGGTTAATCTAAACTGCACAGATTAAATTGAAACAGCAGTGAATGGACATTTACCTTTGATTCAGGAAATGCAGCCACATGCCTACAGAAGCTGGGGGGTGCTAGAGCATGGCTCTCTAGCTGTGTGTTCACTTTCTCTTCCTACTTCCCCTAAAGTCTCTGGGATTTGTAGTCCAGACTTACAACAGCAGGACTCTGGAGGGTTATTTATCACTTACTCTTCCTGCTTCCAAGTACCTCTGGGATTTGTAGCCCATAGTTGCAGCTAGCAGTAAATTTGAGAAGGGGAAGGGGTGTTTAACCCCCTTTCCTAGCCCCAGACCGCAGCTGGGTTTTGCCTGGAGGAAACAGTACCCCCTCATAGACTGGGCAGCATCCTCTGCCAGGCTTGTCCCCCCTCTCATCCTTTTGTCAGCCAGCCCTCACTGCTCCAGCTAGGGACTAGAGGGTGAGGCCAGCCCTGCTCTCTGAATCAGACAGCCCAGCCCAGCACACAAAAGCATGCTGAGATGCTGTAGGACTGTGATTTAAATTGAACCAGGAAGAGGCTTGGGACAGAAGTTTCATAAATCGGTTTGACCCAAATCAGTTAAATCTGATACTACATCCAACCATGTTTATCTTAAACTAGTTTCAGCCATTTTGAAACTGGTTTCCTTGTACGGAGCTTCTGTTCTGTTACAGGTTTAAACCAGTTTCTGATCACTTAAACCAGTTTGTGTGTAACTTTTGTCCCTAGCCAATATGGGGAGTACTCTTAAAATGGAAAACTCTGTCCTCAGCTGTGTTGCATCCCCATGGTTCCACAAACTTTTTCCTTTGATGGAAGGGCAGTTATAGCTTCTAGCCAAGAGTCTTGCTGAGTTTTGCTCATGGAAGATACCCAAGAGATGAACTGAATCAAAACACTCTTCTTATTCTCTCAGCTTTATCACATTTTGAAGCACATTCTACTTTTCCTTTCAGACAGCTTCCTTCTCACAGTGAACTGCAAAGTCTGGTGATGTCCTGTAGGGCCAGAGAAGGGCATCTGCTCTTCCACTCTTCTTCGAGGAGAGAGGAACTTGTGGAAGAAGGAAGGGGGTTGACCATGAGGGAGGAAGTAGAATTGGGGCAAAACCTTTGAGAACATCAGGCAGGGTGAAGGAAGAGCTAGCTTAGCAAAGTCAAATCTGAGTTGCTGCATGCTTTCAACTGTTTGTCTAACTTAAAAAATGGTAAAACACAGACACTATTTAGAGGACTGATTGTGTGTGTGTCCTTGTGTCTTAATAGCTTTCTCTTTTGCTTCATTCAAGCAAACTCCCCAGTACTCACTAAATAATGCTACTTCATTTAATTTCTAAGTTAGGTAATGCACCAACATATTTGGCTTGCAGTGTTTGTAAAGCATTCCATATCAACTTTTTGATTTAGGTAAATGCACTTAAAATATGCTAATTCTAGCACAAAATGTGTTTAAACACACCATTTTGAGGGAATATTTTTTTCCATTTGTTAAAACAAGAGGCTTACTACTAAACATTTTCAAATAAAGAAATGCTAACTCTTTGTGCTTCTCTCCACAGTATCAATAATATCAGACACAGAACAAATAATACAGTCCTTTCCCGAAAAGGCAACAGGGAATTTTCCATGAGAACTGAAATTCCTCATGCCTTTCACCTTGCAAAATCATTTAGAGTACTAAATAGTTAATAAAAGTAAGGGTAACATTCAAGTTAGAATGGCTGCCAAGATATAAGGTGATAGTATATTAGAATAATAGAATCAAAGAAAATTATGAACCTCAGAAGGTCATCTTATTAAACCCTCTACTCAAAGTAGGACCATCCTCAGCTAGGCCATCCCAGCTGAAGCTGTGTCTAATGGCCCTAAAAAACTCCAAGGTTGGCTGTTCCACATCCTCTCTGGCCACGTCCACATGAGCATAGAAGCTTGGTTCCCTGAGAACAATTAGTGATGCTGCCAGTTGTCCCTGGACAATGCCTGTGCCAGGGAATATCTAGGGGTTACAAAAAAACACAAACCCTGTGCTGATTCTTTGCACGTTCATGTGTTCTCCACACTGCAGTATGTGGTGTCTCAGACGTATTTATGTCATCACACACTGCATTGCTGTGCTAGTCTGGACATGGCCTCTGGGTGGCCTGTTCCAGTGCGTTGCTACATTCCTAGTGAGAGTTTTTCCTAATATGTAACCTCAACTTCCCTTGCTACAACCTGAAACCATTGCTCCTTATTCTGTCATTTACCGCCACTGAGAACTAGCTAAATCTTCCTTTTAAACACCCTTCAAGTAGTTGCAATCTGATATTAAGTCCCCTCTAAGTTTTTTTCTTGTCCAGACTAAATAAGCTTAGTTCCCTCAACCTCTCCTTAGAAGTCACATGCCCCAGCCCCCTAACCATTTTTGTTGTCCTCTGCTGGAATAGCTCCAATTTATTTACATCCTTTCTGTAGTGTGGGACCCAAAACCAGACAGTACTCCAGTTGTAGCGCCCTCAGCGCTGAATAGAGGGAAAGAATCTCTTGATCTACTGGCAGTGCTTCTAATAATATAGCCCAGTATGCCATTAGCCTTCTTGGCAACAAGGGCACACTGTTGGCTCATATTCAGCTTATTGTCCACTGTGGATTCATCTACACATTCATTAATGTGCTGTAGTTATGGTGCATTCAGTTTAGTACTTGTATATAACCAAGTACAAAATCAATGAGCAGTAACTGGCGCTGCTGTACAGCAGTACCGGCACATAGTTTTTTAGTGACAATAACTGCGCAGTAGCCTACTACTACTATGCATTAATGTATTGGCATGGTTTTTGCCATGCACATTAATGCACAGTAAAATTAGACTACTGCACAGGTAGTGTCTCATGTAGATGCACCCTGTAACCCCCAGGTCCTTTTCTGCAGGTCTGCTGCTTAGCCAGTTAGTCCTTGTTTGTGTATTGTGCCAAAAACTCTTAATGAATAGTGATGAAGTGAATGGAGGGGACTTGTTACCAGTTTAAACAAAAATAATGAGCAGTGACTCTCTGAACAAAAATAATGAGTAGTGACATAAGCAAATGTAAGCTTACAGCATTTTCAAAACAGTAAGAATATTTAATTTGCCATTCTGTATAAAACCCAATGCGAGAGATCAGCCTTCTCCTGATTTCTTCCAGCTGTCAGTGGCTGTAAGATTTGCCAGTTGCCAATGTCTGAAAATCATAAACTGGCCATTAAAAATTAATCTTTTGTCTAAAAATCAGATGTAGAACTTTAACATTGACGTTTTCTCTACTTGCTTCACACTTCCAAGCCTTTCTAGCCAATAGGTTTAGAAACATACTTTAAAAAATGAAAGCTCCACAATGCCTTTATGGGCAATGCAAGACAAATGAGTACAGAAGCACCTAGTAAACTATTCTGTCACATAAGAACTTCTAGGTTCTCCCTACACCTCCTATAACATTTTACCTTATAACCTATGATTCTGCCATCTAATGGGAGACTACTGCAGAGACAGAAATACTGATACAATCATATATATCATAAAAGCTTCATAATACAACCTATGCAGGGAGATATAGGATACATTCTCTACAAGTGCATAATACACAAGTAAAAGAGAATACGTAGGATGGCAAACGTGTTATGTGACTGACAGTAAGCATATACCTAAGGTACCAATTCACTGTGTGAAAAACCCATCTGTATACACAAAATCCTACAAAATATACTACTAATGGCATCATTGAAGTGAGTGGAAAGATTTGTTTTCAGTAAAGACAAAACAATGATTTCTGTAAAAATGGTGATGTGTGAAAAACAGTGAAAGGGTGAGCTTAATTTAAATGCATTTAATTCCCTTTCAAGTGTATACCTCAAGTAAAAGGCCTACCCTGGCTTTCATTTCTTTCAAGGGTAGTTAAGAAAAGTGGATCTCCTGGCTGCAGCTCCCTGCCTCCCACTTTCCAGTCATGTTATTCTGATAGATCCAACTGAGTTTGGAACAGTCAGTCCTTTGTCTCCAGGAAGCCTGGAGAAGCTAATTAAAGTGAATCAAATATAGCTTCTCTAAAATAAAGCATTATTTATTATTTCAGCAAGAAGTTAGAAAGACACAAAACCATAACAAAAAAGGCTCAATTCTCCTTGCTACACCTTAGTCGTGCGCAGTACCATAACAGAATGGTTTAAGCATTTCATTATGCCATAACATACATGAGTTGAAGCCTTTCTCCCTGACTTGTACCAAAGGTTGCCCATTGTTGGCCCAGATATAAATCATGTAGGCTGAGGAATCAAATACTGCCCAAGTCATTCTTTCATGTGCTGTTGTCTATGGAAATGGTAGGCCTCATCCACATGAGCCCAATGAGTTGCTAGGCTAAGAGGCAACTTTGATCCTGAGACATTAATCCTTCCTTACATATTTCATTCAGCCCAGATACCTTCAATTTAGGGTTGGCCAAACAGGCTGTGATTATGCCACTGTAAGATTTTTCTTATGTTTTGGCCACCATCTACTGACAACCCCTATGCCAGGCCACCTTTCTGGATAACCTCTCTAAAGTTTTAGAAATTACCTACGTCTTGATCCTAGCTTCAACTTCAGAAAGTAAACTTTCCCAGCTGACTGGGCATAAGGCCACAGATAGTCTCTCAATAATCACCTCCTTTTTGCTTCTGCAAGAATTGTTGGTGCAATATTTCCCATGATAGCACTTCATTTCTCTAATTGTTCTGTTCCTGTTTGTTTTTCCCCAATAGACTCCTTTGATTTATCATTCTGTATGCAAACAGTAATACTAAACCAGTAAAGGAACGTATGATATTTATTTAAAAAAATGAAAAGTAGAACAACAAATCTCATTCCCCACACAAATGGCAAATAACATTTTGGAATGAAAGCAAAATTGTGATAATGTTGACAGTTTTTCCCAAAAATATAAATTAGAGAATGGATATTTTTATAAAAGTAATTTTCCAATGAAAGTTTTAAATAGCTCTATTTGTAAGGGCATTATTAATCCCACAATGAGTTTTTAATTTTCTATTTGGCTTTCTCGGTTTGGGTATAGACCAAAATGGTATCTCATCAAACAAATTCCACAATGTGTTTCATAGGCTTGTTTTAATTTTTTTAAATATAAAATTTTTAAAAAGATTATGCCTCCCATTTATTAAAGAAATATGGCTTCCATAATTTTTCAGAGTTTATTTGGTTCTAATTAAATTCAGTTACTGTAATATGAATTGCATAGACTTTTGTTATAATAACAAAACATTCCTGCACCTGCAGTTTTTAGGATGGTTTTACACTGAATCCTTTCTATTTATAATTTATTCTCTTATAAAACATGACATAAAAGATTAGAAAGGTGATAAATAACTCAATATGTTTGTTTTTAAATATTTAATGAAATTGGGAAAAAATCATCAAACAAAACATCCAACTTGAAAGATGTAAAGTATGAACATTGCATACATGTATTTTATTGCTCATGAAATGGTGCCTGTGTACAGAAAGAAGTAACAAGGATATCACTGGCAAATGACACCAATATAAGCTATTATGATGTAAGTGCTGTGTCTGTATGTGCCTGCTGTGATACAAGTATAGCAAAACTGTTGCAACCTTAACCGTGTTTCATTCATGATTTAAGTTTTGCCAATTTAGCTAACTTGAATCTCTGCAGGAGCATATAAACACAACAGTTACATCATAATAACAGATGCTCACTCCTGAATCAGTTAATTTAGATGAATTAAGGCATGCAGTGACCACATGGGATAGGTAAGCTCTGTTCTAGGCATGGAGATATCAAATGTCAGTATTTACCAAAGTGAGAGCCAGAGAATATTGGCCCCAATGTCCATTTTTAGCTTCCTAAATAGAAAAGAACCCCGATTTCTCCAGGAACAGTAAAGTTACTATTCCTACTGATGTCATTAGATATTTAGGTACCAGTCCGGCCAAGATACACCCATGAAGAGTTCCTTTGAATCCCATGTATTTGTGTGTATCCACAGAGGTTTCCCTTCATGCATCAATTTGCAGGGTCACTGTCTTGCAGCGGCATGTTTGGGGTACAGTGGTACAGTTGCACCCTGTCTTCTTTGATTTCTGTTCCACCAAAACTTTTAAATCAACTACTTGGGAGGGGTAGTGGCATTTCTATTCAGGTAGCACTGAGTCAATTGACTGCATGCCTCATTATAATCTACTGGTTTCCTGCTAATGTCTTTTCATTAGGGCTTACAAACTATTTTTAAAAATTGCAATTAATTGCAAGATTTTAAAAAAAATAGTTGCAATTAATTTCAATTTTGATCACACAGTTAAACAAGTTAGCACCCTCCTCCCCCTCACCCAACAGCTTGGAGCCTGTGCACCCTGCAGATCCTCCCCACCACCACTAATGGTGCACAGCCCCACCCTGATCTCAGCCCACCTTGTGCCCACTTTGGATTTGTGTTGGCCAGAGCAGACCAGGCAGAACCCATTTGAACAGCCCTGAACCCAGCCACCCTGTGCCTGCTCCAGACTCACCCACTCATGCTGAGCAGCAGCGTCAGTAGCTGGGCAGAAGTTGTTGCTTGGCACAGGGGAAAAGCTGCCTCTCCCCTTCACCACTGCTGGCCCCTTCTTGATGCAGCTGCTTGCAGCCTGCACCTGGGTTACCCTGTGGCCCCTCTGCACTGCCACTGCTGCCCTGCTAGAGGCAGCAGTGACAGTGGCAGAGAGGAGCTTCAGAGTAGCCCAGGCTTGGGCTTCAAGCAGCTGCATCAACAAGGGCCTGGCAGTGGCAAGAGGGAGAGGCCATTTTTCCCCTGTGCTGAGAAGCAGCTTCTGCCTGTCTGCTGCCACTGCTGCTGCTGCTGCTCAATGGTCAGGCAGTCCGCTGCAGGCACAGGGTGGGTTGAGGTCAGGGCTGTGTGCACAGGTTATGGCTGGTCCAGAGCTGGTCTGCTCTGCCAGGCTGAGTTCAAAGCAGGTGTGGGGCAGGCTGGGGTCAGGGCTCTGCACATGGGTCCCCACCAGTATCACAGAGCTGGGGCCAGTGGCAGCGTGGTGTGTGCAATAAATGTTCATTAAAAATTAATTCGTTAATTTGTTTTTGTGTTAATCATGTAGGCTAACTGAGATTAACTGACAGCCCTACTCTTCATTCCACGGGTGTTAATGACCCACTCTCCTTTGTAATAGTCTTGATAGTCCACTATTCAACTTATCCTTTCTTCTGCAATTTTGCTCTGTTAAACATTCCTATTAGTATCTCTCTTCTGTTTCACAGCCATGAAATAGAATAGTTATATAAGAACCTTAACTCAAGTACTAATATTATCGTAATATTCACTCAGGTTTAGAAATGACTGATGGTGAAGGGTCCATTTTGGAGGCACTGCAAAGGCACCAAGAAAACTAGATTTTGGTTTACAAATTTGAATAACAATATCTTTTGAAGATTTTGACCATTTTGTCTAGTTTCTCATGATAATGATTACTAGGGTAGTACCACACACAAAGGAAGAAGCAAACAAAAGGCAAAATATGTAGGCACCTTTAGATTAAAATAAAATGGAAGTCAATTCAGATCCCAAGACGGTTGTGACAAACACTCTTTATTAAGTGGGTAATCACATTTTATGTATGCATTCCACCATTCTTTCTGCTTGTATGCTCTGTTCTCTAAGAATTATCTGAGTCCTGTCTGGATTGATTTTTGGCCAAATAGTCCTCTAATTGCTAATCCAATTCCCTTTTATTTTCTTAATGAAAAAGTTTGATAGCTTTTTCATCAGCTCAGTATGCCAACAGTGAGATCAACTCAGAATCTGGAATATATTTCAGCCAAATGGAGTAAATTTAGTGTGAAATGGAATTTTTAAACATTAACAAAAATTAAATTGACCATTTAAAAATGGTCAGTGTTCCTCTCAAGCCAATTGGACCATTGTACTATCATGCTTAAGACACCCCAGTTTCTCTAGCCAATAGAACACAAAGGGTGTTGGGGTTAGCAGACTGGGTACCCAGAACATTATAGCTGAATTAACTAGGAATGGCCTTCTGCATGAGTCTGCAGTAAGGGTCACACTCACACCTTTGGAGCTGTAGCAAGACACCTTAATTACCATCATGATCCCTCTGCATGTGCTCATTAAAGTAAGGTAAAGACAGTAGTACAAAAACTTCATATTTTGCAGTTCAAATGGACTTGAGGTGCCCCACAGAGGCAGACCCTGGAAGCTTGTCCCAAGACCTCTAGGCTCCCAGCTCTATGACAAGTAGTTTGAATGCCTTGGAAGTCTTAAGGGTTGCCAGGCTCCCCAAAAGGAACCCACATTAAATTAGGACTAAATCCAATTAAGCAGAGATATCAAACCTGGCTTGTGGGCTGAGTCTGGCCTGAAGAGCCACTTCATTTAGCATAGGGAAGTTGGGGCAAATCCAAAGGACATGGTTTGACATAACTCAGCCCCCACTAGGCACTAGCGTACATGACCCTTGGGAGCAAAAGCAAGAGCAAGCACTGTGCTACCACAGCCCTACTCATCCAACAGTCACTTGGCTTATTGTCACTGGTCCAGCAAATCACTGCTTGGCCTTTGGGTATTTGCCCTATAGCACCGCTACTAATGCCTTGGGCTGGATCCACCACCCCACTATACCAGATCACTGTTCTCACCTCCACCACTCCATGACATGGGTCAGATCATCTGCCACCACTACCAGCCAAGCCATATCTGCCCCATAGCTGAGGCAGGATCCATCCTACATGCAGCCCTGTGGATTCAGCCTGGAGCAGAGGGTGAGTGTGGCACCTAGTAAATGCCCATAAATCTAATAAAAGATTTAGGTGCCTGCTTAACACTTAGGATCCTGCTCATCTAAAAGGAAATCAGAACCCTCAGTCTTAGAAACTGAAATCCATATAGAATTCCTGTGGAGAGTTAGGGACTAAACAAGGGAGATCAGAAAACCCCCAAAACAGTGTTTAGTAGGAAGCCAGTTTGAGTTGACCAACAGGAAGTGCTAAGCACAGAGGTGTGCCTGAACCCTCAGTCTCTTCTGGAGTTTAGGTGTATGCATTAGGGCTGCAGAGAGATGACTCTTTCCATTTTGGTTCCAGTGTTTGGAACTTTCTTCTTAGAGTAAGCATTGTGGTAATGTTCACCTTTTATGCCAGAGCCCACTGGTTAAGATGTTCCCGCATAAATGGGAGGCATGGGTCTAGACTGTCCGCAGCCAGGAGAGATTCAAATCCTTATCTCCCTAGTTCCCAGAGAGTGCTCTAGCTGCTAAGCTATAGGTTTCATTGGCTAAGGTCACTCTTCATACGTTCTGGCCAATTGTGCTAAACATAAGCTTAATATATAAAATTAGACCACCACCAATTTCTCTTCCAGTTTCTTTTCTTTAAAATAAAATGTCCAGAGTGGTGTTGTGTAAGGAGCTGAAACCTACCATGAGGCTTACTACAGCTGGCCCCTCAGGGACTTACGTGATCATTGATGAATTTAGTTAGGCCAAGTTAGGAAACAGGAATTGAGCTACTCAACATGAAACAGTTCTGGCCATGTCCAGAGAGAGAAATATCTAAGCACCTAGAAAACTTTTAAAACCTTCAACTACTGTAAGGTCATTATGGAAAGGATGGGGATGGGCTTTTTAATGTGGCTTTAGGGCATAGGAGTAGGAGCAATGGTTTCAAGGTGCACTGGGAAAAATAGATTGGAGATTAGGAGGAACTTCTGGATTGTGAAGGTTGTCAAACCTAGACAAGGTTGTGGTCAGGCTGCCTAGAAAAGTTGTGGAATCTCCATCTGTGGAAGTTTAACAGTGCAGCTTAGACAGACACTTGGCTGGGATGATGCATTCATTGATGTTCTTGCCTTGAGCAGGTGGCTGGACAAGATCACTTTGTGAGGTCCCTTCCATCCTTACTTTCCTATGTTTCTAAGATTCTATGAATTGTGAAGTCAAACAGCGTGATGCCTCTCCCAGAGCCAGCCCCATGATCATGGAGCTGGCACTGGGAACTCTCTGCTGGTGGGGGCTGGTGGGGTACCCAGTCTGCTAGCACCAGTCTATTCCCTGCCCAGTTCAATGATTGTGGGTGGGGAAGAGACTGAAGAGCCTCCCCAGCCTGTTCCCCAACCAGGTCAATGCTCATATCGCTAAGCAGGGAACAAACTCCCCAGCCTCCACCCCACATTCAGGGAGTGGGGGCTGGGAACTGCCCCAGTTAGGGTCGGGTCCCAGTCCTGTACCTCATCAGGTGATTGAGGAATGGGGCTTGGAAAAACCTGAAGGGATGGGGTAGGTCCCAGTCCCCTGCCCTGATTCACAGGTTGGGCTGCTAGCAGCAAGCTAGCTGCTAGCTGTCCCACCAGTGGATTGAGGCAGGGACCTAGGACCTGCCCCTCCCCTGAAGCTCTTTGCAAGTCTGCTGCCCTGCTGCCAGGGCACAGGAACACTGTCTCCACCCTGGTGGCAGGCAGCCCCCCAGGGAAGGGTGCAATATCCTCACCCCAGCCAAGAGACAGATGTCTCCTGGCTTGGTGCTTCCTGCTAGCACCTGGGCTAGCACCCGGAGGGAGCCTAAAGCTCCCCCTGCTGACAGCAGGGGCCCATTGCAGGTCCCCAAGAACTGGGAGCAGTTTGCTGCTGAATCAGCTCCCCCTTCCCTGCACTTGCAGACTCCTTCTTGGGGGTGTTTACTCATGAGTAGTTTACTCATGAGTAAACTGCTGCCAGATCTAATGTACATGTAGACATACCCACTAAGTAACAGAGATCACAGTAATGAATTAAATGCTAATGACAGAAAAGAGGCTGAACCTTTTATATGTGGAATCATTTTCATAGGTTCATATTTTGGCAAAGACTGATCCATCCCTCTTTGCACAGGTTTGGAATGCAGACACAGAAACATGTGTCTATATTTATTATTTTTGCAGCTGTGAATCAAAGAATCAGAGACATTACAGATGGAAAAGTCCTATTAGACTTCTTAGCCAATGAAGGTTTATTCCCTGCTGAATGTGAATTTCTCTTTTGGCCAGCCTAGTAAAATGTTTCTATGACCAATATCTCCAATTCTGTCCGTGACCAATTCCATAGAGTTTGCTTCCCTTTGTTGGCCAGTATTTTCTTGTCTGACAGGTAGTATATATGAACATAAATTCACATACCAAACTTTTAATATAGATAGATGGAAATAGTAGAAAGATATTATAGACATTATTGAAATGGAAACCCTTATAAATTCATTGATGTCCTTGTTCATATTCCCCTAAATCCATTTTATGTCTAGGCTTCACCATCATATATGGGCAATATTCCTAGACCTTTCTACTGTTATCAGAAAGTAAAGATATTTGAGAATTTGTGGCACCTGGATATACTGTATGACTGGTAGGCTTTGATTTAGTTTATGTCAGACTGGCAGAGATTAGCAGTCTCTCTCTTGGCATTGAAATGGTGCCACCCAATATAGAAGCTGAAGAAACCAAAATGAAAGATGTTGTCCTGGACCATAGCAGTTTCTCACTAATAAATTAAACATTTGTGTCAGTTTCACTGATGAAGTCTGGAAGCCTGGAGAACCAGGCATTTGGGAATTTGGAAACCCTGGAGTTCCAAGTCCCAGAGTCCTTGTCATGATGTGCTATCCCACAGAGGCAGACTCTAGGAGCCCATCTAGGAATCATTAAGAAGGCCTGAGAGCCCCTATCACTTCCAGGTTCCTGGTTTACTGGCCAGATTTTCTGCTGTATGGTAGAAGCTCATGAGCTGGAAATAACAGAAAGTAGGGACATGTTGTCACAGATTGAGCTACAAGTATGACCTCAAATGAAGCATTTCCAGCTAAGGAAGGGAAGTATTAATACTTTCTACAAGACATTGGTGAAACTTCATCTAGAATACCACATACAATTTTGGGCACCCATTTTCATAGATTCATAGATTCATTCACAGATTGCGAGGTTGGAAGGGATCTTGGAAGATCATCAGTTCCAGCCCCCTGCACCAGGCA
Organism: Gavialis gangeticus; assembly: GCF_001723915.1. Taxonomy (NCBI): domain Eukaryota; kingdom Metazoa; phylum Chordata; order Crocodylia; family Gavialidae; genus Gavialis; species Gavialis gangeticus. The sequence goes on along the minus strand of NW_017729032.1, from coordinate 57,605,851 downwards.
GGAAAGACAACTGGGGTCAGATGACCCCAGCAAGGTGTTTGTTCAGTCTCCTCTTGAAGATTTCCAGGGTAAGCGATTGCACCACCTCTAGAGGGAGCCTATTCTACAGTTTGGGCACCCTGGCTGTGAAGATGTTTTCCTAATGTTGAGTATAGCCGGAACGCGTGATTGGCTGAGGGGAAAGCGCGGGAAT
>NW_017729032.1:57605376-57605647 GCF_001723915.1 Gavialis gangeticus | reverse complement strand
CCTTAATCTATGAATCTATGAATCTATGAATCTATGAAATGATCTTCCAGGAGTTTATGGCCTTTACTCTTAGTTATCCCCAAGGGTGCCCTGGTGAACTGTTGTTCATTGAGCCCTTGATGTACACCCCTGATGTAGCAGTAAGCCACTATCAAGTTCCCTGTCAGCCTTCTCTTCTTCAGGTTGAAGAGTCCCAGGTCCCTCAGCCTTTCCTTGTACAGTTCACCACGCAAGTCTCTGATCATATGGGTGGCCCTTCTTTGGACTCTCT
>NW_017729032.1:57600107-57600376 GCF_001723915.1 Gavialis gangeticus | reverse complement strand
CTTAGCAGTTGCACCCAGAGAGTGGTAGTAGAGAGGTTGGTATTGGCCTGGAAGGATGTGGGTAGTGGGGTCCTGCAGAGTTCGGTTCTTGGACCTGTACTCTTCAATATCTTCATCAGTGGCTTGGTGTGAAGTGTACTCTGTCCAAGTTTGTGGACAATACTAAATTATGGTGTGAAGTGCACACTCCAGACAGTAGGGAATGATTGCAGGCAGACCTGGACAGGTTAGAAAAGAGGGCAATACACAATAGGTTGCAATACAAGAAG
>NW_017729032.1:57593326-57595107 GCF_001723915.1 Gavialis gangeticus | reverse complement strand
CTTCTTTGGACTCTCTTGAGCTTTATCATATCCTTGTTGAAGTCCAGCACCCAGTGTGGGATGCAATACTCCACTGTGGTCTCACCAATGCCAAGTAGAGTAGAAGAATCACTTCCCTAGTATTTCAAGAAAGTTTAATTCACACTGGAACAGGTAGAGAGAGAGCTATTGGGATGATCAGGGGAATGGAAGTCCTATCATTCAAGAGAAGACTGAAACAGCTTAGCTTATTACACCAAAAAAAGAAAGTCTGAAAGACGATACAATTGCTGTCTATAAATACACAAGTGAGAGAAAAGGAAGAGAACTAATTAAGTTAAATGATTTTATTGAAGAATAAATAGGTAAAAACTGGACCTGAATGCCTTTAGGCTATGAATTAGGATAAGGTTTCTAACCCTTGGAGCCTTCCAGTAGGAGCACTTTGGGCTAAAAATCTAATTACTTTTAGATGGACCTTAATTGGTTTATGAAAGAGATTATATGAAGAGGTTGACTATGACTGTTCAAATTTGCAGATGACACTAAGATGTGGGTAGAAATGGGCATGCTAGAAGGAAGGAATAGACTACAATCAGATCTGGACAGGGTACAGGGGTGGGCGGAAGAGAACAGGATGGGTTCCAACACTGACAAGTGCAGGGTACTGCACCTGGGGAGGAAGAACCAGCATCAGGTCTACACGCTGGGGAACTCCCTCTTGTCAGTGCAGAGGCAGAGAAGGATCTTGGAGTCATTATTGATACCAAAATGAGCATGGGCCGACAGTGTGGGGATGGGGTCAGGAAGGCGAACCATACCTTGTCATGCATCCACAGGTGCATCTCAAGCAGGTCCAAGGAGGTGATCCTCCCCCTCTATCCGACACCGGTCAGGCTGCAGTTGGGGTACTGTGTCCAGTTCTGGGTGCCACACTTCAGGAGGGATGTGGACAGGGTCACAAAATGCTTAGATGCTTAGATGGAGGAGTAGAGGTGGATGTCATTTTCTTGGATTTTAGCAAGGCCTTCAACACGGTATCACATCCCATTCTCATAAATACATTAAGAGGCTGTGACATAGATGTTTACATGGTCCAGTGGGTGGCAAATTGCTTAGCAGTTGCACCCAGAGAGTGGTAGTAGAGAGGTTGGTATTGGCCTGGAAGGATGTGGGTAGTGGGGTCCTGCAGAGTTCGGTTCTTGGACCTGTACTCTTCAATATCTTCATCAGTGGCTTGGTGTGAAGTGTACTCTGTCCAAGTTTGTGGACAATACTAAATTATGGTGTGAAGTGCACACTCCAGACAGTAGGGAATGATTGCAGGCAGACCTGGACAGGTTAGAAAAGAGGGCAATACACAATAGGTTGCAATACAAGAAGGAAAGGCGCAAAAATATCCAGCACATTTACTGGCTGGGAAGTGACCCTCTCTGCAGCACAGAAGTGGATAGGGATCTCAGAGTCATAGCAGACTCTAAAATGAACATGAGTCATCAGTGTGATGAAATCATCAGCAAACCTAAACACACTTTATCATGCATCAGCAGATGCATGACAAATAGAACCAAGGAGGTGATAGTTCCCCTCTATGCGGCATTGGTCAGACCGCAGTTGGAGTACTGCATCCAGTTTGGGCGCTGTACTTCAAGAAGGATGTTGATGTCTCAAGGCAGTCCAGAGGAGAGCCACTCATGTGGTCAGGGGCTTACAGGACAAGCCCTATGAGGAGAAACTGAGAGACCTGAACCTTTTCAGCTTCTGCAAGAGAAGGCTGAGAGGTGATCTTGTGGCCGCCTACA
>NW_017729032.1:57585961-57588326 GCF_001723915.1 Gavialis gangeticus | reverse complement strand
AGAGAACTAATTAAGTTAAATGATTTTATTGAAGAATAAATAGGTAAAAACTGGACCTGAATGCCTTTAGGCTATGAATTAGGATAAGGTTTCTAACCCTTGGAGCCTTCCAGTAGGAGCACTTTGGGCTAAAAATCTAATTACTTTTAGATGGACCTTAATTGGTTTATGAAAGAGATTATATGAAGAGGTTGACTATGACTGTTCAAATTTGCAGATGACACTAAGATGTGGGTAGAAATGGGCATGCTAGAAGGAAGGAATAGACTACAATCAGATCTGGACAGGGTACAGGGGTGGGCGGAAGAGAACAGGATGGGTTCCAACACTGACAAGTGCAGGGTACTGCACCTGGGGAGGAAGAACCAGCATCAGGTCTACACGCTGGGGAACTCCCTCTTGTCAGTGCAGAGGCAGAGAAGGATCTTGGAGTCATTATTGATACCAAAATGAGCATGGGCCGACAGTGTGGGGATGGGGTCAGGAAGGCGAACCATACCTTGTCATGCATCCACAGGTGCATCTCAAGCAGGTCCAAGGAGGTGATCCTCCCCCTCTATCCGACACCGGTCAGGCTGCAGTTGGGGTACTGTGTCCAGTTCTGGGTGCCACACTTCAGGAGGGATGTGGACAGGGTCACAAAATGCTTAGATGCTTAGATGGAGGAGTAGAGGTGGATGTCATTTTCTTGGATTTTAGCAAGGCCTTCAACACGGTATCACATCCCATTCTCATAAATACATTAAGAGGCTGTGACATAGATGTTTACATGGTCCAGTGGGTGGCAAATTGCTTAGCAGTTGCACCCAGAGAGTGGTAGTAGAGAGGTTGGTATTGGCCTGGAAGGATGTGGGTAGTGGGGTCCTGCAGAGTTCGGTTCTTGGACCTGTACTCTTCAATATCTTCATCAGTGGCTTGGTGTGAAGTGTACTCTGTCCAAGTTTGTGGACAATACTAAATTATGGTGTGAAGTGCACACTCCAGACAGTAGGGAATGATTGCAGGCAGACCTGGACAGGTTAGAAAAGAGGGCAATACACAATAGGTTGCAATACAAGAAGGAAAGGCGCAAAAATATCCAGCACATTTACTGGCTGGGAAGTGACCCTCTCTGCAGCACAGAAGTGGATAGGGATCTCAGAGTCATAGCAGACTCTAAAATGAACATGAGTCATCAGTGTGATGAAATCATCAGCAAACCTAAACACACTTTATCATGCATCAGCAGATGCATGACAAATAGAACCAAGGAGGTGATAGTTCCCCTCTATGCGGCATTGGTCAGACCGCAGTTGGAGTACTGCATCCAGTTTGGGCGCTGTACTTCAAGAAGGATGTTGATGTCTCAAGGCAGTCCAGAGGAGAGCCACTCATGTGGTCAGGGGCTTACAGGACAAGCCCTATGAGGAGAAACTGAGAGACCTGAACCTTTTCAGCTTCTGCAAGAGAAGGCTGAGAGGTGATCTTGTGGCCGCCTACAAATTTATTAGGGTGACGCAGCAAGGGATCAGAGATGCTCTGTTCACCAGGGCACCTCTTGGGGTAATAAGGAACAATGGTCACAAACTGTCAGAGAGCAGATTTAGGCTAGATATCAGGAAAAATGGTAGGGGTGGCCAAAATTTGGAATGGACCTCCAAGGGAGGTGATGCTCTCCCCTACCTTGGGGTCTTTAAGAGAAGGCTGGATAAGTATCTGACTGGGGACATCTGACCCCAGACACTTTCCTGCCTAGGCAGGGGGCTGGACTTGATGATCTGTTGAGGTCCCTTCCAACCCTATCATCTATGAATCTGTGAATTACAGATCTGGGTAGGGAACAGGCTCTCCATCATGTTTCCCTCCCAGCTCCATGATTGCAGAGCTGGGCAGAGAACAGTCTGTCCAGCCCCCACCCCATGATCATAGAGTTGGGGCTGGGAACTGTCCCAGTCAGGGGCAGGTCCCATCTCCATGCCCCAATCAGGTGATTGAGCTATGGGGATTGGAAAAAGCTGCAAGGGAGAGGCTGGTCCAAGCCCCCTGCCCCATTGACCAATTGCGCAGCTAGCAGTGAGGCTCCCCACCCAGAAGGGGCCTTACTGGTAACTGCCACACTGGTAGATGGGACAGGGGGATGGAACCCAGGACCAGGAGCTCCCTTCTTCCAGGGCAGGAGGACATTGTCCCTGCCCAAGAAGCAGGCAGCCCTGTGGGGGCAGGGAGCAATGTCCTAGCCCCACGAGGAGACAGCTGTGTCCTGGCCCTGTACTCCCTGCCAGCCCTTGGGCTAATACCCAGGGGCAGCCCAGAGCTCACCCTGGCTGCTGCAGGGGGCCAGTGCAGGGCCAGTGGGAGCAGGTGAAGATTGCTGCCATGAGCAGCA
>NW_017729032.1:57577250-57580961 GCF_001723915.1 Gavialis gangeticus | reverse complement strand
CCCAGGACCAGGAGCTCCCTTCTTCCAGGGCAGGAGGACATTGTCCCTGCCCAAGAAGCAGGCAGCCCTGTGGGGGCAGGGAGCAATGTCCTAGCCCCACGAGGAGACAGCTGTGTCCTGGCCCTGTACTCCCTGCCAGCCCTTGGGCTAATACCCAGGGGCAGCCCAGAGCTCACCCTGGCTGCTGCAGGGGGCCAGTGCAGGGCCAGTGGGAGCAGGTGAAGATTGCTGCCATGAGCAGCAAATGTGTTCCCAATACCCTGCATATGTATACGTACGCCCAGGAGTGTTTATTCATGGCTAAACTTTTTCCAGATCAAATGCATGTGTAGACACACCCACGGTCCATTAAAACTTAGCACATTTCTGATTCAGTGAACTGGAATTTTCTATTTTATCGGGAGGTTTCTGACCCTCTCTAGTTATGCTGTTGATATATTTTCCTTTGTAGACTTAATAGTAAATTCCTTTTGCATGGGTCAATATAGAAGATATTATACTGGAGAATTAAGAAATAATAATAGGAAATAGAATCACTGTTAAAAATTTCACCTAATAACAAATTCTCCCCAACCACTCCCTCCATGTTTACAGAGCCTTTCTTATGAGCAGACATAATAGAATAGACATAGAAATACCTATGGTAATTTCTGAATATCCATTCTAGTCACCTACACTGAAAAACAAAATAAAAATGTAGCATAAAGTCACTAGAGGTCCTTAGTGCTTATGCCCTTCTAGAGTGTGAGCTTTGAAAGAACTAGACAATGTGATGAAGCGCAAGCTCCAAACAAAAGATTTCTATACTCACAAAGAATGAGTGATTATAGCTTTTAAAAAATTACCTGAAGATCTGGCAAACACAGCCATAATTTGTGTTGTTTGTTGTTACCTACTGCAAACAGAAACATGAGTGAACTTTTGCATGGAACTTTTGGACTCTGCTTTCCAGTATCCATGTGGGTGCAAGATTTCACCATAATATTTATTTTTCATGTTCACGTTATGTCTTTTCTCCACTATATTTTATTCATTTTTTTTCTCTCTAGGTTCTGTCTCTAATTCTGGTTCATTATCTAGCTAAAGAAGAAAGCAAGACTGAATAAAGTATCCCACTAAACATGCTGTTAGGCAAAATCTATACTAGTGTTCTTCAGAGCATATAAAATGTGTAGTCGCTTTTTAAAGGGCTATGACAACACAGAGTTGCAAATGCCATAGTAGCCGTCTCTTAGCAGACATTACTGTAATGGCAGTAATAGAGGTCCCAACTAAAATTAGTCTATGTGCCATGGGCAAATACACAGGGATATATACACAGGCAGATATTCTCTGCCTTGAGGATATTATATTTTCCAGCAAAAAGTTGGCAATTAACATAGGCATGTTTGACAAATATATTTTTTCATTGAAATTGCCACAGGGCAAAAAAGAAATGCCATCACCTCTGTTTAAGAGGTATTCTTCCTCTTGTGTCATCCTCCAGTGGGTGGAGCAGGCTCTCTCTGGCCAAGTTCAGCCAAAGTGGGCAGGGGAAAGGCAAGGGGAACCAGGGACCTATCTGTTTTCTGCCCTACCCATCTCTTTTGAGGTTGTTAATGTTCCTGAGGATAAGAGCAATATGGAGTATGTCTTTAGGACATACCTGGTGCTCCTTGGAGCAGCGACTCCCAAATAAATATGACCTGAGTGTGTCTACGTGTTCATTAACATGCTTTTGCTACCGCACATTAAGTTTAGTACCTCTAATGTGAGGTACTAACTAAATGTACATTAGGCTGCCCTAATGTGAAGTAGCAAAAGTGTACACTTTTTTACTGCACAGTAGCCTAATTTTAATGTACATTAGCACATTAGCACAGTTTTTACTGTAGCAAATTAGGCTACTGCGCATTAAAGCACATGTGTAGATGTGTCCCCTGCTTATGTGTTCCTGCTCTAAATATACAGTGTAGGGGTGAGGCTGCTTGGAGTGGGAAGGGTACCCTTGTGGCTGTTTTCAGATTCTAAGTCTTTTGCTGTACGGCTACCTCCAGAGCACCTACAGGTTTGCAGTTATGACCATCACATGAGGACACAAGAGAGACAGGACAGGCTTTTGCCTTAAAGTATAAGTATATTTGGGATGTGGCCTAATACAAAGTCTAATTGTAAACAGTTGGATATGTATCATTTCATGTATATCATTAATGTTCAACTGGCTTCACACGGCCCATGTTTCCTAGCACACCTAGGAAATCTATTTATGTCATTTGTGAAGGGGGAAAAACAATTACCCTATTGTCTGCAGCTTTTCACAGCTGTATTCTAGAATTCAGTGAAGCTGACCCAGAAAATGGACTGTTACATTCCCCTCCCCAAATGGCGTCACTATTTTCACTATATCAAATATCTGTATTGCCAGTTGCTGGCAGTGCAGCAGCTATCATTTTTGGTAAAGGTTTGATCTCATAGTGATACCATATGTAATAAACATGGAGCTGCCCTGCAATTTTTTATGACTATTATGATCTGGTCACTGGTATGTAACTGTAGGGCTATACAGGATGAAATCAACAGTGTTATTGGGAAATAAGTAGGAAGGCAAATAAATGGCTTGAGAAAGGATTCCCTTCAGTGAGTAAGTGAATGAGAGTTTTTAGAGGACAATGGAAGTGTCATTGACTCTGCATGGAATAGCTAACTACCCATAACACCTGGCCAAGGAGGCTGAACAGTGAGAAAAAAAGAAAGGGCTTTGTTACATATTCATTTTAGACAGCTTAGGGAGCTCTTAACCCCTGGACTGTTCACACATTAAGACGTGTAAACTAGTTTTAAACACTCTTTAGGTGTCTTGAAGTTACACCACTTCTGAGCAGGTTTATCTCTGATTCATGTTACCTTGCTTACATTCAATGAATATCTGGCCACTCCCAAGATAAGCCCCTCAAGTTGCAGTCTTCCAGCATCCCAGGATGTAGTTTTCTCTCCCCCCACCCTTCTGTTCTGTGTGGACAACTTACAGGCCCCTGATCACCAGCCCTCTAGTGGCAAGTCACAGCTGTGCAGCTTGGGGGTAGTCAGAGAATGTTTTTAGCTTGAAAGTGTAACTACTCTAAACTTGAACTAACACTAATACTGATCAACATTTGAAAAGTGTAAAGGGCAACATATAAGAAGGTCCTTAGACTTCATGAGAAAGCCAGCCTTTCTGCAGGCATGATGCAGTTGGTCCCAAGAAGCTTTATAGTTAAAATTCACAACTATGTGGGTTGTCTGAAGAAACTAGTTCTGCCTAACCAAACATTTCTGGGAGGTAAAGTTTTAGGCATGATAGACCATAGTAGACTGTTCTAAACTTCACATTCTCTAGCATGGTTTATTTCTACTGTTAAAAATAAAAGTTTGGTTTATCAGGCTGTCTGACCACTTTATTCACCACTGGTCACAGGACACATCTACATGTCACTCTACAGGGATGTAATGACATGCTATGTAGCCATACAGTGCACTACAATAATGTAGCAATCGCGTGTGTCTACATATGATTGCCAGCTACATCTCCATAGTGGTGTGCTCCCCGGTGTCGCAGGGGCACTTTGGTGCCCTGCTCCTATGAAGAGATATAGGTGCCGGTTGCCGGGGCAACCACAGTTGGTCAGCTGACCGGAAGGGGGCAGGGCCTGACCTATATAAATGTAATCCAGGCTGAGGCCAGGGAGGCAGTTC
>NW_017729032.1:57573808-57576957 GCF_001723915.1 Gavialis gangeticus | reverse complement strand
AGCCAGGAGGCTTAGTTTTGAGTTGTAGCTGATTGGCTTATGTTATTGTTTTGAGTTTAAAACCGGAGGACTGGGTGAGGCTAATAGGGGTTGGAGGAGGCCTCAGAGGGGCTCCACAGTGGTGAGGGCCCCGGTGCCAGTGAGGGCACCGCATTTTGGGGTGCACTGCCCCAGCCCTGAGGAGGGGCACAGTGCAATGGGGGGGCCAGGCACGGCTATGGCCACCTGAGCCCCAAGCGCAGAGAAAGGCCCTAGTGCGGGTGGAGCCCCAGGGAGGGCGAATGTGAGAGGAGCCCCAGGGACGGCGAATGTGAGAGGAGCCCCAGGGAGGGCGTGAGCCTAGAGGCGAGGAGCCCCAGGAGGGGCGCACAGGCAAGAAAACCAGAGAGGGCACAATGTTCAGGGGACATTGACCCCAGCCCTGAGAAGGAGTGCAGAGGACTGGGGCCAGGTAAGGACGAGGCTGCCTGAGTCCCACAGGAACTGTTGACCCGAGGAGTGAATTTGGGGGCCAGGCACGGCTATGGCCACCTGAGCCCCAATGGTGAGAAGCACCAGGGTGGGCACAGGCGAGAAACCCCGGAGCGGGCACTTGCTTTAAGACCTGAGGAGGGAATTTGGGGGCCAGGCCTGGCTACAGCTGCCTGACCCCCAATTGTGAGAGGTGCCAGTGAGGGGCGCCAGCTACGTGACAAGCCCGGGGGCGCCAGTGAGGGGCGCCGACTGCGTGACAAGTCTGGGGGCACCAGTGAGGGTGCAGAAAGGAAACTGACCAAACAACGTCCAGGACATCTGCGAGGCTTGGGGTGTGGTACAGGGGAAGTTGGAGCCACGCATAGCCCATAAGGCTGGGTGCACCAAGTCAATCCATACAGAACAGGGGCCAAGATAAACAAGAGCACTGTGTCCAAGGGGACAAAAGGCAGCCTCCCTTATAAAATAGATACCATCAAAGACGTGGCGGGCAAGAACGAGGGTGCTTGATTGCCAACTTGGCACGGTAGGGGGCGTTGGAGAGATCACGGCTGCTTCTAGGGCCCTGCGCCGTGGCACCCGGGTATAGTGCACTGCTATTAAGACATGGTGGTGAAATTTACCTGTGCATCATGGGCATAGTGCACATTGCCATATGGTGCGTCATGGGCAACTGTAGCAACATTGTCATATGGTGATGTGTAGGTGTGCCCACAGAGTCCTAAAGAGAAGAATTGTGTGACCTAAACTCAGTTTGTCCCATGGGGTATCTCAATGTTCTTGGGAACTAAATGGGAAGCACTGAATAACCAAGGGGATAGTTAAGGTCCTGAACCCCAGTGCATGCCCAATGAGAGTGAATCATGTGATTTTTATCCCAAGAAAAGGAAAGGCAGAGGTGTAACAAGGCAGCTCTGTGCCGTGGGCACCAACAGTGCACAGGGCAACAGCAGCCCAGCTGGCCAGCAAAGGTGACAGCTGTTATTTTTTTGTCCCCTACTAAATCAACAACTGAGACTGCTGCCTCAGTTGCCCCCCTACTCCTAGTTATGATACTGGAAAAAGGTGAGTAGCCTAAGAAAAGCAACTTGCGGGGAGCAAGGGGAAGGTGGAGGGGGAGATGCATTCAGGTCACAGAGAGAATAACCATGTATCCAGCCCAGGTACAAGGCGACTGGTATTATTTCTGTCATTATCTTTGTTTAGTCTCTTATATTTAATACACATTTCATGTTTTAGAAGGTGTAGAAAAAATGTAACGAGTCTGTCTCTATTGGAAATGCATTACTATATGTTGGCTGGCAACACTGATTTTAACAGAGGTTTAGGAATAAGCAGGTAATCATAAGTTCAATGCATTCATATGTAATACTTCACTTTCTGACTACTTCCAAAAAGCCAGAAATGCAGATGTTAATGTAATCACATGGAGTACACTGTATTCTGCCTATAATCTTAGACTGGCCAACAAGAAACCCCTTGCGGCATAACCTTTAAAAATAAGGCCATTGCTGTCTGCCAGCCTGAGTGGGCCTGAGGCGTCATACAGAGTTCAGTCTTCTCTCCAAATAACAAAGACACACTTGACTTATTTAAAAGGTATTTCATGTTTCTAAATTGGGAAGTTGCTTTGTCTCACCAAGATTTAGTAATTCTTCTTTACCCAAAAAAGGAAGAGATGTGATAAATATAAGTCGCTTGTACAGGGTGAGCAATGTTGAGCTGTTTTCATTAGAGTCTTTTAAGGTATTTTAATACCTTAATCACTCAGACACCATAAGTATACATCACTCACTTCCATATTTACAGGCAGTTTCTATACTCAGGATGTTAGAATTTTACTTTGTGTTCTGAGATCAGTTGGATGAATAAAGCCATTGAAACAAAGATATTACCGACAATCAAATACAACTGTCTTTTTGGAGCTGCCAAAATATTTCTATGATTTCATTTTTCCATATATATATTTCTTTGGGTCCTATATTACTCATGTAAGAAGTGTTGTTCCTAAAATTCTGTCATGCTAGAGAAAAAGTTAAACTACATCTTTGCTAGAAGGGAATTTCTATGAATGTCTTTGTCACTATTTATTATTTCTTGTACAATTTTTCCAAACATGAAAAGATATCTGAGTTTACATAAGAATCCATAGTAATGCATCCTCTCTTTCAATACACAGGACACAGCAAAGTCACAGAATCATAGAAAGAGCAAATGGACCTGGCAGGATCTTTTGTTCCTACCCTATAAAATGCTTTTGAGTGAAATATTTAGGTTTCACTCAAAAGCATTGTAAGTGCTTTGTAATGTGCACAGTGATCTATAAAATATTTCCCCTGCTTTACATTTTATTTAGACAGATAGAACAGTTCAGGCAAAAACTTATTTAAGAGCTTCATAGAAATAGTGGGGAATTTCATTCCAAACAATAAGATAAGAGTCAAGTCTCCATGTGGTGTAAATTAGGGCCTTCATTCTCCATTACTGTGCTTAGCAGAAATGAATAGAGGGAGCCTTATAAAACCTACCGCAATTTTCTGATTCATGACTAGATAGGCCTTATCGGTCACTGCATAGGGACAGTCCCTGGCCTATCTCAGTAGAGGACTGAGGACTGCTCTCCTCCGTGCCTCCTCCTCTTGCCCCCCCCCCCCCCCAATTCCCCATCCCACTCA
>NW_017729032.1:57567645-57573326 GCF_001723915.1 Gavialis gangeticus | reverse complement strand
CCTAATGTCATAGAGGATGCTAGTGATTGACAAGGGAATCAACAAAGCACTTTGTGTTGTTAAGACAGTTGCCTCGAACAAGAGGGTATTTTACACTGGCTATTTCCAGCTGCAACACAAAATGGCCCAACAGAGTAAAGTATTGTTTTTATTATTGTTACTGTTATTTAAAAATGATTTGTATTTCAAGGATCTCCTGCATTAGGGGCTGTATCATACAGAGATTATCCCCGCCTCCAAAGAGCTTACATTTTAGGCTTAAGACATAAGACAGTGAAATTGAGTAAAAGAATAGATCAGGGGAACATAAAGAAAAAAAAGGTAAGTAGGGGCTTCAGCAACGTAATTGTACTAGCCCTTGATTTTTATATTTCATAGTGCTGTGTACACTTTTTTTAGTTAGTTAAACTTGACTGTAAATACTTGTGGGCTTGCCCACAAACAGAAGCTGGTGTTTTTATAAACCATGTATTCATTACTTCCCCCCCACTAACAGTAAATAAGGTCATTACAATAATGAAACTTTTACAGAACAATGGTGTGTGTGGTTTGCCCCTTTTATGTCGCTCCAGAGGCAGGTGGGGCCATTGCCCGGTTGTGGCTGGTGCATGGCCCAGAGTAGGGAGGTTTAGTCACCCGTTGCCCCTGTCTCCGTGGCCCCCCAAGCCTATAGTGTTGTGGGATGGTGGCGGTGACGAGCACGGGCCGCGGGGGTTGTCAGAAATCAGGGTGAATGTGATTTTTTTTTTTTTTTGGACTACATCAATCAATAGGAGAATTAGGTATAAGACATGGGAGATGATAGTGCCTCTTTACTTGGCACAGTTTAGGCCTCATCTAAATTACTGTGTGCAATTTCAGGCTCCATCTTTTAAAAAGGACATGAACAAATTAAAGTGGGCCCAGAGGCTGGTGACAAAAATGATAAAGGACTTTGTAAGCAAGTGACATGAGGACAACTGGAGACCCGCTGGGTTAGCTTACGAGGGAAACATGGAGAAGGGGATACAATGGTAGGAGTTTACTACAGACCTCCAAATCAGGCACAAGAGCTTGACTGTGAATTCACCAGGGAACTGGCTGAGGCTGCATGCTTTTGGTACATGGTTGTCATGGGAGACTTCAATTATCCAGATATCTCATGGGAAGAGTACTTGGCCAAATCTGATTTAGTTTCAAAGCTTCCTTACATCTGTGGATGAGCTCTACCTACCGGTCTCAAGAAATTTATGGGTTGACAAAAGGTAAGGCACTGCTGTACCTGGTACTGGCCAAAGGGGGTGATTTAATCAGTGACCTAAGACTCGAAGGGAAGCTGGGTGACAGTGATCATAAGTTGATCACTTTAACTATCCATCGCAAAGCTGTCAAGTCAGCCAGCAAAGCAGTAGTCCTCAACTTTAGAAAAGCTGACTTTCAGAGGATCAGGAGGCTTGTTCTTGAGGCCCTGAGAGGCCATGATTTGGCAGGGAGAGAAATTCATGATGAGTGGTTGCTCCTTAAAGAAGTGATCCTAGAAGCACAAGGGAAATCCATCCCAACCTGTAGGAAAGGTGGTAAATAGGCTCAGCAACCCCCTTGGCTCAATAGGGAACTCATGGACCTCCTATGTCTAAAAAGGATGAAAGACAGGAAACACCACTAAGGAGGAGTAGTCTGCACTGCTCTGTACCTGTAGGGAGTGAACTAGGAAAGCCAAGGCTGCAACCAAACTCAAACTGGCTACACAAATCAAAGACAATAAAAAGTCCTTCTTCATATATGCGGGGAGTCGGAAGAAAAACAAGGGCAACATTGGACCTCTGCTAAACCAGCTGGGGCAACTGACAACCGACACCCAGGACAAAGCCAATCTGCTTAATGATTACTTTGCATCAGTTTTTTTACCAGCCCAAAGGAACCACCCTGCCTAACATGATGCAGGTTGAGCAGGGTGAGGGTGAATATATGCCCACCATTGGCATAGATCTTGTGAAGAAACACCTTGAGAGGCTGGATGCCCACAAATAAGCTGGTCCAGACAGACTGCACCCAAGACTGCTAAAGTAACTGGCAGCCAATGGCAAGGCTAGTCAAGAACTTGTGGCACTGGGGTGAAGTACCTGAAGACTAGAAGAGGGCCAATGTGGTGTCTATCTTCAAGAAAGGGAGGAAAGAAGATCTGGGAAACTACAGGCAAATCAGTTTGACCTCAATCCCTGGGAAGATCTTGGAAAAAATTATCAAAGAAACCATTCTTGACAGGTTAACAGAAGGCAACATTCTGAGGCATAGCCAGCATGAGTTTTTTTTGTGGGTAGGTCTTGCCGGGCCAATCTCATTTCCTTCTATGACAAGGTGACATATCTGGACAAAAGGGAAGAGGTTGATATCATATATTTGGACTTTAAAATAGCCTTTGACCTGGTATCCCATGATGTCCTCATGGAAAAATTGGGCAACTGAGGCCTCAACTACACTAAAGTCCGATGGCTGGGGAATTGGCTCTGAGGTTGGACTCATAGAGTGGTAGTTGATGGAACCAAATCAACATGGCACTCAGTGTCCAGTGGTGTCCCCCAAGGCTCTGTTCTCAGAGCTGTACTCTTTAATGTCTTCATAGATGATCTGGACTCTGGTGTCAGAAGCAGATTGGCCAAGTTCACTGACAACACCCAAACTTTGAGGAAGAGTATCCACACTTGAGGATAGGCTAGTGATCCAGGCCAACCTCGATAGGCTTGCAAGGTGGGTGGATGAAAACCTGATGGAATTCAATATGGAGAAATGCAAGGTGCTCCAACTTGGGATAAAAACCCCACATCACACTTATAGGTTCAGCTATATTACACTCACTAGCACCTCAACCAAAAGAGACTTGGGGATCATGATTCACCACAAGATGAACATGGGCCACCAATGCGATACCACAGCTGGCAAAGCAAACAAAACTCTGGCTTGTATCTACTGATACAACTCAAGCAAGACCCAGGATGTTATCCTCCCATTGTACTCGGCATTGGTGAGGCTGCAGCTGGAGTATTGCTTCCAATTCAGGGCTCCACAATTCAGGAAGGACGTGGAGAAGCTTGAAAGAGTCCAGAGGAGAGCCTTGTGCGTGATCGGAGGGCAAGAGAACAGGCCTTTTGAAGAGAGGCTGTGAGCTATGGGACTCTTCAGCCTGGAGAAGTGCAGGTTCAGGGGTGACTTGGTGGCAGCCTATAAGTACATAAGGAGTGTGCATCAGGATCTGGGGGAAAACCTGTTCACCAAGACACCCCACGGGATGACAAGATCCGATAGTCACAAACTCCTGCAAGACTGGTTCAGGCTGAACATAAGGAAAAACTTTTTTACTGTCCAAGCCCCCAAGGCCTGGAATAGGCTCTCCCCAGAGGTGGTGCAAGCACCTACTCTGGACACTTTCAAGAAGTGATCAGAGGTCAGGAAAACATGATCAGAGGTCAGGAAAACAGACCTTATGATGAGAAGCTGAGAGCTATGGGACTCTTCAGCCTGGAAAAGTGCAGGCTTAGGCCGGGATCTGGTGACCACAGTTTATCGGGGTGCTCATCAGGATCTGGGGGAATGTCTGTTCACCAGAGTGTGCCAAGGGATGACAAGATCAAACAGTCACAAACTCTGCTGCAATCGATTCAGGCTGGACATAAGAAAGAACTTCTTCACTGTCTGAGCCCCCAAGGTTTGGAATAGACTGCCTCCAGAGGCGGTTCAAGCACCCACTTTGAACGCCTTCAAGACACATTTTGGATGCTTATCTTGCTGGGATCCTATGATCCCTGCTGACTTCCTGCCCATGGGGCAGGGGGCTGGACTCGATGATCCTCCAGGGTCCCTTCCATCCTGAATGTCTATGGAATCTATGAAATCTATATTGGAACAGTGAGGCAGTGGAATAGACTGCCTAAGGATTCTGTAGACTCTCCATTACTTGATGTGTTTAAGAAGAGTTTGGATAATGTTAGGAACCAGTGCATAGGCAGTCAGGGATGGCTACCTGTCAGACAGGTGAAGTCCAGGAGGATCCAAGCTGAAATCAGGACCAAAGCCAGAGTCAGGATATGCCAGAAGTCAGGATCAGAATCAGGAGCTAAGAGTCAAAACCAGAGATCCAGTAAGAGAAAGCAAGAAAGCTCACAAGTCAGGAACAAATACCTCAGTCTTTCCTCAGGTGGAATACTCTAAACTGAGTCAAAGCTTTAAAGTCTGGAGTAGGTGGAGTCTGTTGCTTGTGGCCTCATTAGATGCCCTTATTGCCTCATTAGTCATTGGGACCAACTGGGCCCTGGGCACTGCTATGTTATCACTGTAGGTACCCTTTGTTTCCCTGCAGCCTCAGAGATGAACTGTCCTGATTCCCTTTCTGGGACTGGCTGGGCCCAGGGCTCTAATCTGGTCTCATTATGGATAAGCATTGACCAGGGATGACTGAGGAGTAACTATGCCTATGCTTCACTATGGGTATTTCCCATGCTTTTGGGTTTTGCTAGTTGCTACATGAGGACAGGAAGGAGCTTTTTTTGACTTTCCTCAGAAGCACTGGGTGTTGGCTGCAGCCAAGGCTGGGGATTTTGACTGGGGTGTGCCAGTGCTTCTGCTGGGACTAAAATCCAGAGGATCCTGGCTAGAGGGCCTTGCCTATCCCCTCAGGGTCAGATCAATCACCACACTTAGGGTCAAGAAGGAATTGCATTCTATAGTCAACTGTGGTTCAACTGTGGGGTGTTTTCCTTTCTTTGTCGAAGGGGAAACATATCTATAGAGCATATTTTAACAAACCTTGCAGCACCAAAGCACTGACCACCATGATTTCCACCTGCTTTACCTGTGGCAGCTTAGGGTGTTATGCCTCGTAGGTGTGTGACAGTGAGTGCGTAGCTTTAATAGTAAGTTAGAAAAGGATTTGTATGAGACAGCTTAGATAAGAGTGATCCCTCCTCAGGTAGCTGAGTTGGATAGATGACCTCCACAGGTCCTCTCTAGCCCTACTTTTCCATGATGCTATCTATGATTCTGTGAACAAGTACAAACAATTTAACCATATCATTCATGATAAAAAAAAAAAAAGTGTCCAATTCTCCTCTCAAGCCGTGCTTCCATCATTGTAACTTGCTTGATGGCTTCTGACTTGCACGTAACTATGAAGAGAATCAGATCCCAGATCTATGGACAGGGGCTTAAGGTGCCTCCAGTCATCCCATGAAAGGCACATTATTTTCAGTAGCATTTTTGTTAGGTTTACTATGACCCAAAGGATCAACCAGTAAAATCAGTTGTTTCTTTCAGTCAAATAATGATCCCACAATATTTTAACATTGTATGCATGCTGAACTTCAAAAACAGTACAATCAGGCACTACATTTTAAATCCTTTGAAAAGCAACATAATACTTTTCTAAGTTGATAAATTTACCAGAAATCCCATTTAACAAATTTATTAACAAGAGACAGAATTATCTGACAAATAAGAGTTCTTTCATTTCTTTTCCTGAATTCCCTCCACATGACAGCTGGAGCTGACTCACTTGAACAGGGGTCCAGGAACATCCGGCTCTATAAAAGGAAACTACTACATCTCAGTCAACAAATATTTTTGTTTCCCAAAAAGCTCATGAGACTCCACCAGTGGGAAAAATGCCATACCTGTAGGAATACAGATATCCAGCGTATATTCTTTGTTTT
>NW_017729032.1:57559146-57562645 GCF_001723915.1 Gavialis gangeticus | reverse complement strand
ATCTCAGTCAACAAATATTTTTGTTTCCCAAAAAGCTCATGAGACTCCACCAGTGGGAAAAATGCCATACCTGTAGGAATACAGATATCCAGCGTATATTCTTTGTTTTCTGAGGCATGAACTAGCAAAATGAACAAAGTTTTCCATGAGCAATCTTGACATAGTCTATCACTACATCCACATGGAATGTTCCCATCTCAAAAAGTTATGCTTAGTAAGTTTATGGATCCCCCCCACCCCAACTAGGAAACATTTACATGTAACTAGTTAGCACCATTCAGCAATCCACCAATGGGAATCAACGGTTAACAACCTGACCCTTAACTGATGGTCATTTAGTTGTTATTAGCTTATGCTTGACTGGCTGTTTTTTCCTGAATAATCAGTTCTGTCGTAGTAGTAGGAGTAATTTGGACCTAAACAGACAGGTCTCTCAGGTGCTCAAGTTTTATATTTGTGTATTGCCATTGACTTCAGATGAATTACACTTGATTTGCCCATCTTATATGGGAAGAGGATTAGATATTCCATTCCCTTTCCATTGTGAAAGTTCCAAAAATGAAATCAATACATTGAATATGTTTGCTAATCTGGTATTTCTTGTTAGAATATAACACACATTTTGTCTTACTGTTGCACTTGAATTTACTTTTCTTAGCACACAAGCAGAAGATTTTCATGTAAAAATAGTAAATTCAATCCAGCAGGCCAAATTCCAGTAGTTAAACTTGAATGTCCAGCCTTACTGCTTCTCAACAATAATTGAATACTTCTTAACAATAATGTAGGTACAATACTTTAAACAAGTAGTTCCTTTGCATTATGTGTATAGTCCTTAAAGTCTACACTATGTGATTCTCAGCTTTAAGTCTTAAGAGTTTTCATTTATGAAATATATACTTTCAAAGTTTTTAAAATGCTATAAATTACTCTTGGAAAATATTGCCCAGGAGTAACATGCTAAAAGTAAGATTTAGCATATTTGTGGTTTGCATAACTTTGCAATAAAAATCTAGAACTGTCAATGCTTTCTCTGTTTTAATTATAAAAAGTGTGCATTAGGCACAAGAAAAAATACTTTTTTTTTTTACTTGTACATTTGTTATCTGATTGGAGTAAATTGTATACACATGCACAGTTTGCCACATGTCTATGCCTTCTAATCACACACTAATAAACAAAATAGTCTTTCAAGCTCAAGGTTTGTGCTTTCAGTTATGTCTATTCTTTTCACTATCAGCATCATGGAACAGTCTATTTTGATTCCTCGCCAATGGTCTGCACTCTGATAGGGATTTTCAAGTTCATTTGGTTTCATTGTTTTTAAGAGCATCCAGCATCTTTAAAATGTATTTAAAAGTCCATATGTACTTTGTGTATTTTTGGTCACCTTTCAGTTTCTAAGGTAGTCCAAAATGACATTCTAAGTGTCCTTCCTTCCTTGCTTCCTTAGATACAGCACACTATCTTGTAGTACCAATACTGTATTACTACAGATAAGAACAACAGCATAAAATCATAATTCCATTTGTCCCTTTGCCAGTACTGTATTGAATAGTACTATGTCTGCTCTAGCATTATCAAGTGATATTTTCTACTGCTTTATTTAAAACAGAGCACATCCTAATGTAATATGCTTTTTGAAAACGTTATTTTGCTTTTACATGCATTATAAATTTTCTTCTGCTCAGTTTCATGTGCCACTTTAGACTGCCTTGTACCATCCTAACCACCAGTTCCTCTACTGCTACAGGAATTGCTTGCCCTTAAAAATGTGTAGACAATAATATTTGAAGTTAATGGGAAAATCCCCATTATTTCAAACAGAGCAGTGTTATATTGTAATTCTCAGTTGTTAGGACTATCACCTGATCATGACTATAACAGCAAATTCCAGGAAAAATGAGAGCAGAATTTGCTCAGGTCTAGATGTTAACCATTTTTATTGTTCTCTTTCAATTATGTCCTTCTTATTGATAATATTTTTCATATTTATGTACCCCAATCTGTATCCAGCAAGGAGGTGTAGTCTCATCAACAACAAAAAAGACAACCGTTTCCTCCTGTCCCCATTATACAACACATCTATAGATGTAGCCCCAAGATAACTTGATGTCATTATTTTTCATAGACATACTTTTGAATGTATCATGACACTATTTATCTTGGATGTGTTTAGCTTATTTTTTTGTATTTAGTTTATTTTGTAAATTATTGGTCATGTGTCATTCTCATTGTTACTATTTTACATTTGTTTGTTTTGGTCTTTGTCTTTATTTGGAGGAACTTAATAAATGTGCCTTTTGTTCCCTCAGGATAATTAATAAAATGTTAAGTAAAACAACATTGAATTCTGATCTCTATGGCTTCCTTTTGTATATATTTTTCCTAATTTCATTACTACAAGGTACATCTACATGTCGCCCTAGGATGACATAGCAACGTGCAACATTGCCATACAGAGCACTACAGAGATGTAGTGATCACGTGTCTACACATGATCACCAGCTACACTGCCATAGCAACATGTTCCCTGGGTATAGCATGCTGCTATGCCAATGTAGCAGCAAAATCTACCTGTGTGCTGTGCGCATGATGCAGTAACCACCCATGCGGCACTGTGCTTTACTACTTCCCAAAGGATGTAGTAAAGCAGGGCACTGTAGCAATTTCACACCCTTCAATTTGTCAATCGCTTTCTTATCAATTAGTTTAATTAGTTTTCATCTTGCTTGTCAATAGTCATAGACAAGCCAAATTATACCCACCTCAGGAACTAACCTTAGGTAAAGGGATCTTTAGTTTAATTGTATAAGATGTAACAAGGACCAAAGACTGAGAATTAAAGCTTGTCAAATTCAAGATAGGAAGTTTTAAATTCAAGTAAGGGAGTTTTCAGGGGTGGGGGTGTTGTAACCATGAGGATAATTCACTATTGGAATAATTTAGCAAGGGTTGTGGTGGGTTTTCCATTTTTAAAATGAGATTATATCTTCCCAAAATATATTATTCAGTTCAAGCAGAACTGAGTACAGGGAACGCCTGTTGTTATATCAGAAGTCTGCTTGCAATGATCCATCTGGGCTTACAAAACATGAATTATTAATCATTTTCCTTTAAAATCTGTTAAATGTATTACATTCCATAAATGCATTACATTATTCCTAGTGCCGTCTCTGCAATCCATCTTATTTTGTAACTTGATTAAGAAGATCAGTCACATTTCTCTGGCACAGTTTGGTTCTCTGTAAACCTCTGTTGTTGGCTCTGTCAGTCTTCACTTACTTAAAAATGTTTTCCTTTAGACCATGTTAGATTATTTCACTAGTGATTTCAACACATTAACTGGATAAATATTATCTTAAGCAATGGGTTTTCTCCTCCCTTCTTAAAGATGCTGCCATATCTCCTTTTCTTCACTATTATATCTTGATTATTCATCTATAAATAGCTTTGATGTCATAGTTTCATAGTTTGTAGGGTCGGAAGGAACCTGAGC
>NW_017729032.1:57555578-57556293 GCF_001723915.1 Gavialis gangeticus | reverse complement strand
GGGGAAAGGTGGAGTCCATCCCATCCAAGCATGTCTCTCATCGTGATGTGTGGGTCATTGTCTAGGAAGCCGAAGTCCGCCTTAAGACACCATTCCTGAAGCCGCCAGTTGGTCTCTCTGATACAGGTTTCATGTCATCTTCCATGTCTGCTCACTGGTAGGACAGAATAGAATACCACCTGTGTATCTATCTCCTTCAGCATGCCTCTCAGAGTGTGGTAGTCAGCTATCAGGTGATCAGGGCTTCTCCTGGCTGCATCATTAGTACCCACATGGATTAGGACCATGAGGTAGTAATTGGTGGGCTGGATCATGGCCTGGATCATCCCTGTCATGTCCTGAATCTTGGCTCCGGGCAGGCAGTAGACCTCGCATGTTGAGGGGTTCTGGTGACAGATGGGGCCCTCTGTACCTCTCAGAATGGAGTCTCCCATGACGATCACTTGACACTTTCTCCTATGGGACTACTTAGCTCCTTCAGTCTGTTTGGAGCGTGAAGAGTATGGAGTTGCCTCCTCTCCAGTTGCCTCCTCTCCTTCCTTTTCCTCCAGTGTTGCCAGGACCTCATACCTGTTCTCCAGCCAGACTGGAGGAGCTTGTACTGTTATGTTGTGAGCAGCCCTGGTTCTGGAGGTGACTGTCTGCCACTCTGCAGTGGAGGGCACCTCCTAGGGTGCTTCTTCCTTGGGTGCATGGCCCTGCAGGGAGAGGAAAT
>NW_017729032.1:57548190-57550578 GCF_001723915.1 Gavialis gangeticus | reverse complement strand
GGGAGAGGAAATAACCATCAATTTTATCCTCTGCCTCCCTGATTCCCCTCAGCCTGCTAACCTCCTCCTGGAGCTCCCTCACCTGCGCCTTTAGATGACTCCCCTTGCTCCCCCAAATTTGGTTCTCCTTATTACAGTTGCTCAAGTTAGGTGTTATTCTCTAAATGGTTTCACATTTAAAAGTCCACAAACATAGAAAAAGACTGCTATTATACCACCAGCAAAACAATGTAAGGGACAAAGATATAGATATGTACTGACATAGGGGAGACAAGAATGTAAAAATGTACATATTCACTATTTTCTATCAGTAAAACTGTGCAGCATACAACTCGTTAATTAAGCTACTGTTAAAAGTCAATCTAGTGCCTTGGTGCTATTTTACTTTTCAATATCCTGATACTACCTCTAGAGACGGCCTATTTTCCTATTTCAATTAGATACTCCACTGACAGCCAAAGTCTATATATAATTGTGCCTTGAGCAATGTGGAAGGAATATCCATTTAATAAATTCCAAACCATACGGATCAAAAAGGAAGAACTGGAGGTCCTCATACAATCATAAAATATGATACAGGATTACAGAGACATGGCAAGATAGTTCTCATCACTGGAGAACAGTCATGGATTAGTATAGTTTGTTTAGGAAGGATAGGCAGGGGAAAAAAGGAGGAGGTCCCATATATATAAAGGTGATGCACACATGTTCTGAGGTGCAGTATGAAATGGAAGGTAAAAGGAATCTTATTTAGGTTGTCTGCTACAGAAGGAGAAGGTGGATGAGGCCTTCCTTAAACAACTGATGGAAGCTTCCAAATCACAGGGACTGGTTCTCACAGGAGACTTTAATTACTAGGTAATCAGCTGGGAGGGAAATATGGACATACACAAGCAGTTCAGCAAATTCTTGGTCTGTGTTGCAGATAACTTTGATACATATGGCAGAGGCCAAGAATAGGGGAAGCTCTTCTCCACTTCTTCCTCCCACAAACAGGGAGAAATTGGCTGAAAATGTGAAGGTAACTTGTATGACAGTGGCCATGTCTACAGGAACCTCTGACTGTGCAGTAACCAGCATCCCTGAAATGGCTTTTTGGTGATGCTGGCTGCACAGTAGCTCATTACTATTCTGCTGTAGCATCACATCATGCTTCATGCCATGCAATGCTATGGCACAGTAGTAACAAGCTACCAAGCAGTCAGCATCTTGTGTAGATGCAGCCAGTGACCATGAAATGATACCGCTCCAGATCTTAAGGGGAGGAAGGGAGAAGAGCAGGAGAATAAAGACACTGGAGTTCAGAAAAGAAGACTAACAAACTCAGGGGATTTGTTGGCAAGATCCCCTGGGATCTTGATGGCTTTGAGAAGGAATGGAGAGAGAAGTCCAGGAGAGAGGAATGTACTGTAAGAAGGCCCTTCTAAGGATGCAGGAGCAAGCTATCCTGATACAATAGAAAAATGGGACGTGAAATCAGAGGCCAGCCTGACTAGACAGCAATCTCTTCAATGTACTGATGTAATGAGTCTAGGCCAGAACCCTGCACCTAGTTGGTCCCAATCAAGAAAGCAGGGAAACATCCCCAGAATAAGTGCCACCTGCAGCAAGTCCAGAGCAATGCCTTGTTCCCAGCTGGATCGAGTGAGGCAATCTGTGCAGCCAATCTCTGAAAGCTTCAGGCAGCAGCCCTCATCTGCTTAAGTCCATAAAAGCCAGGCCCATCCAGCTGTCTCTTTACCTAGACAAGAGCAAAAGTTCTTGCTCTTGACCCTCGCTGCTTCCTTGCTGGTTTTCTGCTTCCTTGCTCCATCTCCAGCTTCCAATTCTAGTAAGAACCTTGGCATTCCCTGACTCTGGGTTCTTATCTCTTAATTCTGGTTCAAACTTCAGCTCTGGATTTTGAAGAGGAAGAGGAAGACCAGAGAAACCGTAGGTCCTGTACGTAATGCAGAAGGCAATCTAGTTACGGATGGTGGAGAGTAGACTGAAGTACTTAATTTTTTTTTTTTCCTTCACAAATAGGGGCCACTATCAGATGATGAATACAGCAAAGATGGGAAAGGAGACAAACAGCTTAGAGTAGTAGAAGAACAATTTAGGGATTACTTAGAGAAGCTAGATGTATTCAAGTTGGCAGGACCAGACTGGATACACCCTAGGGTACTGCAGCCATTTAGCTACCCTCCTTGAGAACTCGTGGAGGTTGTGTGAGGTCCTTGATGACTAGAAAAGGGCAAATATATAGTGCCCATCTTTAAGAAAGGGAAGAAGGAGGATCCAGGGACTTACAGACCAGTCAGTCTGAACTCAATACCTGGAAAAATCAGTTTATTGTGAACCTAAAGGAGAACAGCTAGCATGGGTTTACCAAGAGCAGGTTCTACC
>NW_017729032.1:57541115-57543190 GCF_001723915.1 Gavialis gangeticus | reverse complement strand
CTTACAGACCAGTCAGTCTGAACTCAATACCTGGAAAAATCAGTTTATTGTGAACCTAAAGGAGAACAGCTAGCATGGGTTTACCAAGAGCAGGTTCTACCTGACCAACGTAATTTCTTTTTATGATAGAGATGACAGTTATGTGGATCAGGAGGAGAGAAGTGGATGGGATATACCTTGACTTTAGCAAGGCTTCTGACATTGTCTCTGTAGCAGAGAGAGCTCTGTTCCAGACAGCAGTGTCTACTGAGAGAAAGCAGTGGGGCCACTTTAAGACTAGGACCTTTGTAGCCTGAAGGAGAGTGTTGACAGCCTGCAGTGGGGTAGGAGGCAATTGATAGCACTTGAGCTAAGTAGCCTGGTCATCTGACTGTGGAGGAGGGGTGGGGAGATTAGCTGGGATATAAACCCTTTCTCAGTACAGAGGCAGGGGGATTGACCTCTGCAGCAGAGAAGGATGGAGCCCTTGAGGGAGGCAAGGTTGAGTGCAAGCGCAGTGAGAAAGGCGACAACCTGAGTGGAGGCATCTCTGAAGCTGGAAAGGGACTGAGTGCATACAGAAGGCTGGGGACTGATTGTAACCCAGGGGGAATCCTGGGAAGTGACTGTACCTGCAGGATTGGCAACTATTTATGTTAACCCTTGGGGAGTGTTGGAGGAGTTTGGCTGGCAACCAGAGTTTTGGGGACTGTTTATGTTGGCTCAGGAAGGGCCCAGGGGAGCATGAGCACTCAGGGACTGTTTATATTAGCCTAAGAGGGGTTTGCTTTGCTTTCCTCTTTTGTGCTCATTTTTTGGTAACACCTGGTTGAGCAGGGCAACTGGAGAGGGTTGAAACCCCCAGAGGGGCTAGAGGACATGACTTGAATTAGGTGGGCTCAGAACCAACAGGGTTGGAGCCCCAGCCAAAACTACATGGGGAGAGCAAGGGAGAAAAGGGCATCCCAGGTGGGTTGGTAGTTAAAGAAACTGGAGAGGTGGCAAGACACCATGATCTAGACTGGTCACCTAGAAGCTGTCTCCTAAATAACACTCTAACCATAACATAAAGGCATGGCATGTAGGAAGGAGGAGCCAAATAAGGGGGCTGGGGTAGGCAGACAGATGCCATACAACTGTCAGGGGGCAACATGACCACCTCTGGAGGTGCATCCTGTTACACTCCCAAAACATTTTCATTAACAAGATGAGGAAATCCAGACTAGATTAAAGTACTTTAAGGTGAATACTTAACTGTTTGTAGCATTGTGCTCAATGAGTAGCCATCAGTGGCTCACATTTAGTTGGGAGAAGGGATCAAGTGGGGGTCCTCTGGGATCTCTCCTAGATCTGGTATTTTCACTAATGACTTAATATTTTCACTAATGATTTGGACAATGGGATTGAGTACAAATTTGTGGATGACTCCCATTTGGGTGAACTTGCAGTCACTCTGGAGGGTAGGGCTAAGATCCAGAATGACCTGAATAGACTGAAGAAATGATCAGTCAGATGAGATTTAACAAAGTCCTGCACTTCAGATGAAATAATTTCATGTGCAAATACAGAAAGGAGAATGACTGGATAGGTGCAGAATTGCAAATATGACTTGGAGGGTTACAGAGATTCATAAGCTGAGTATGAACTGACATTTTACTTGTGTTGCAAAAACTTCCACTCTATTCAGCACTGGTGAGGCCGCACTTGGAGTATAGTGTCTAGTTTTGGGCTCCAGGCTTCAAGAATGTGGATGTGGTGGATTTTCTTCAGTCTAAAGCAACAAAAATGATTGAGGCCATGGGAATCATGGTTCGTGAGGAAAATATGAAAGAACTAGGATTATGTAGTTTGGAGAACAGAAGACTGAAGGGGAATTTGGTAACTGTCTTTAAATACCTGGAGGGCAATTATAGACAGGATGAATATAGGTTTTTCTCTGTAGCTATAGGGGGCAGGGCTAACTCATTGCTACTGCGCAGCAGTGTCTCGTGTAGATGTGGCCAGTGATAGTCACCCTCTTTTAGTTGCAAAGCTCAAGCTTTTATCCTGTTACAGTTTTTTTTTTTTAACTAGGATAGGGTGAGAGACGGTGTCAA
>NW_017729032.1:57511372-57541104 GCF_001723915.1 Gavialis gangeticus | reverse complement strand
GGTCCCTTCCGACCCTAAATCTATGAAACTATGAAACAGTCACTGCTGAATCATTGCTTCTCAGCCAAAAGTTGCTGCGACCTTGGCAACAACTGTGATTAGGTTACAGCTTGAGCTTTGAAGCTGAATGTAGAAAGTGTGATGCATATGTCCAAGAGCACTTGGCCACATTGAACCCAGTCTGTCAACATAAGAACTGCCATTTGGGTCAGACCATAGATTCATCTCGTCTGGCATCCTGTGTCACACAGTGGCAGAGTAGATGCTGAAAGGAAGAGTGAACTGGGTTTCATCAGGGTTTTTTTTTTTTTTTTCATTGTTCCTCTCCCATTTGCAGCCTCCAGCATTTAAGATCCAGAAAGTTCAAATTCAGAAGCTGTACCTCTATTTTCCATACCCAATAGCTACTGATGCAGCTTTCCTTCAATCCTTTCCTTGTGGCAAGCAAGAATCTGGAAAAATATTGTTTTCTTCATTTTACCTTCCCAAAACAAAGTGTATTTCTTCTTTGGAGGATGTGTTGGGATCTTCTGGAGGCATTTTGAATTCATTAAAATTTTTGTTTTGAGTCCTGATCTATTAGATTCACGGCACAGAAAATAGAGCATCTAACAGAAAACAGAAAATAAGCACATATTTTATAGCAATAATCTCACTACAGTTTCTAAAAAACTTTCCAAAACTTTCTTAAATAGTTTTTTTCCCTGTTAAATGTCACATATAAAGATTACATGATGGTGTGGTATAGGATAAGTTGGGATCCCAAGTGTTTTGTTGTGATTCGTTTGTGATAACCTGAAGAACTTAAAACTGGACTTGAACTTAGTGTCATTCCCTAAGTTGGATACAATATTAAAGTGAGTATGTTGCTCTGTTAACCTTTTTGCCCTTGGTCCTCACAGGATCATTATGGTATATGGATATACCCATTAAGCTTTATCTGTGTACCATAGGCAAAATATTTGATTCCCAGACAGAAGTTTCATAGATTTCATAGACATCCAGTTTATTCAAATGTTATGTTTATCCATATGTCCTTAGTTAACATAACTAAGTTTCACAAAGTATAAGATTTCTCACAAGTTTTCTGTCACTTTTACTTCTGGTCATAGTTGGGAATAACCCAAATAAATCCTCTTGTGGTATTCTGGCATTTCCTACTTGGATTTCAGCCCAAATATCATGACACGGGGTGGGGGGGAAATCTATACATTTCATAGTCTTAAAAAAAAAAAAAAAAAAGGAGGAGAGAAAAAAAAAAAAGCTCAATATAAATTCATGGATAGAGAAAGGACAATGGCAAGAATCATACCTGTTATGTTTGATTTCCCTAACATTCTGGCCTAAAGTAGGAATAAGAGTGTCATGCATTTCACCACATATTTCATTGAGAGTGGTGAGGATGGCATTGTTTATACCCATGTCTTGAAGACAAACCCTTCTTTTTTTAGAGGGCTCTGGGTGCAAGAGTAAGGAGGTCTGGGGCTCAGGTTGTTTCATAGTTGGTAGGGTTGGAAGGGACCTGAGCAGATCATCAAGTCTGACCCCCTGCCATGGCAGGAAAGAGTACTGGGGTTAAATGACCCCAGCAAGGTGTACATCTAGCCTCCTCTTAAAGACCCCCAGGGTTGAATCCAGCACCACTTCTCTTGGAAGTTGGTTCCAGATCCTAGCCACCATGACAGTGAATAGTGCCTCCTGATGTATAGCCTGAATCTACCCTCTGGCAGCATGTCACCTTTATTTCTAGTCACTCCTGGTAGTGCTTGGGGGAAACAGGGACTCCCCAAATGCCTGCTGATCTCCCCTGACTAGATGTGTTCTCATCAATCCTTACAGTCCAAGGGAAGGACCTGGGCAGGACAGGTGCATCCTGCAGATCAACACCTGGCTGAGCAGGTGGTATCCGCAGCAGGGCTTCTTTGACCATGGGAGCTTCTTTGACCATGGGATGTTCTTCCAAGAAGAAGAATTGCTGGGAAGAGATGGGATCCATCTGATGAAGAGTGTCATCTCAGACAGGTTCACTAACCTAGTGAGGAGGGCTTTAAACTTAGGTTCACTGGGGGGATGGAGACCAAAGCCCTGAGGTAAGTGGGAAACCTGGAGAAAGAGCAAGCAGAAGGGGACAACAGGGGAGGTGATCTCATACTTCCTGAGAAATCAGGGCAATCAACTAGTTACCTCAGGTGCCTATACACAAATGAATGGAGCCTGGGAAACGAGCAGGAATAATTGGAAGTCCTTGAGCAGTCATGGAACTATGATGTGATTGGAATAACAGAGACTTGGTGGGAGCTCGCATGACTGGAGCACTGTCATAGATGGGTACAAACTGTTCAGGAAGGACAGGCAGGAGAGAAGAGGAGGAGGAGCTGCACCTTATGTAAAAGAGCCATATGATAGCTCAGAGCTCCAGTATGAAACTGGAGATAGGCCTGTTGAGTTTGTTGTGTTAGGGTCAGAGGGGAAAGCAATAAGGGTAATGTCATGGTGCATGTCTGCTATAGACTACCAGACCAGGAGGAAGAGGTGGATGAGGCTTTCTTCAAACAGCTAGTGGAAGTTTCCTAATCACAGGCCCTGGTTCTCATGGGTGACTTCAATTATCCTGACACCTGCTGTTAGGGCAATACAGCAGTTCATAGGCAATCCTGGAAGTTCTTGGAAAGTTTTGGAAACAACTTCCTGGTGCAAATGTTAGACCAGCAAGTGTTAGAGCAGTGCTAGGGTCCATGCTCTTCTAGACCTGCTTCTCACAAACAGGGAAGAATTGGTGGGGAATGTAGCAGTGGATGGCAACTTGGGCAGCAGTAACCACAAGATGACTGAGTTCAGGATCCTGAGGAAAGGAAGAATGGAGAGCAGCAAAGTAAGGACTGTGGACTTCAGAAAAGCAGATTTTGACTTGCTGAGGGAACTCATGGGCAGGATTCCCTGGGAAGCCAGTCTGAGGGGAAAAGGAGTCCAGAAATGTTGGCTGTACTTTAAAGAAGCCTTGCCAAGGGTACAGGAACAAACCATCCCAATGTGGCAGGCAGCCAGTAAGCTCACTGACAGCCTGGCTTGTTGGTTTGAGCCCAAATGGCTCAGGCCAGTTGGTGGGGGCACTTCCTTTCTCCACCAGTCAGGAGAAGGCAGGAGGCAGGCTTGCCCTGTCCTGACCCAGGAGCAAGCTGAAGAAGAGGACCTGAGGGAGAACTAACTCTTCCGTCTTTCCCATTGATCTGTTGTCAATCTTGGAGTGGAGACTCTGGAAGGGATAAAAGCCCACATGACCAGCACATGGTCATGGGTGGCTTCAACAAAGGGCAACAAAGATGGGCTGCAGAACAGCTGTGGAGCTGACTAGCAGGGTGGACCAGTTGTTCCAGGAGCACCCTGGAGATGCCTCCACCAAAAGGGAAAGAAGCAAGTGGTTGCTCCCAGCCCTGCTGTGGAGAGAGCCGCAGCATTGGTGCATGGATCAGTGCACAGAGGGTCCGGAGAGCTGAAGGGAATCCTGAGGCTCCATGAGGTAGCATGGGTCCCCATCCCCACACGAGGCAGGAGCCCCTTCAGTGCAGAGTCATGCAAAGCACCTGAGGGGGGCTTACTGGCCAAGTAGCTGCACAGGACAGCTTGGGCCTTCTTGCAGAATTTGACAGCAGGACAGAGCGACCATCTCAGTGAATGGGGGAAGCCCCACAGCCAGGCCACAAAGGGAGACGGATGAGCCATATTCACTAGAACTGCTGTGAGTCATAAGCAGGGATCCTGGTTTTCTCTGATTAAAAAATCAAAAATCCATGATAAAAATTAAAGGCCCCCCACAGCCCTCCCTGAGCCCTGCTAGTGCCCCTCACTCCCCCCCCACCTCCTCAGTCCTGATCATGCCCCTTACTCACCCCACAACACCCCCCAGCCCCACACACACCCCCAGCAGATAGGTGTGTGGGGGGGGGGACAGGGGGAAAGGAAGAGGTTGGGAGTGCAGATTGAGAATGGGGGAGGACTGCATCTCTGTGCCGGCCCACAGAGAGGCATTGTTCCCCCCGGCCCCCCAGTCCTGCTCCTGGGAATGAGCACAGAATGAGCTGAGATGGCGGGGCTGGCAGTGCCCCTCACCCTCTGCCACCATGCCCTGGGGCATGCTCTGTTTCCCCCAGCCCCCTCCCTGCCTGCCTACCCACCTACCTGGTCTGAGGAAGGGGAAAGTGTTGGGGAAAGCCCCACCAGGAGTGCCTGCCAGCTAGCAGCTGGCAGGCACTCCACGCCTACCCGCAACAGATCCTCATTTCCTCAGCCAACTTCCCCCCAGCCCTGCCCTGCAACCCCCAAACCCCACTTACCTCCATGAATGAAGAAGACTGATCCTCCTGAGGCAGCCTCTGGTAAGTGATTGCATTGGGTCCCATGCTTCCCCCCCTCCCCCCCAGCAGGGCTGAAGCTTTCCAACACCTTTTGGAACTCAGCCAGCCTGCAGAGCTCTTTGAAAAAGGGGAGATCCACAGGGTTCTCTGCTACAAGGGAAAATCTGCATTTTCTCCAATTAAACTGGGAAATCCATGGTTTTCTCCATTTTTTCCATAGGAGTTTTCCATCATGAGTTACCCAAAAAGAGGATTGCAGTCCTGAGGAGGGGAGGATTTCCACAAGGGAAGAAGGGCCTTCCCCTTTGGGTGATCAAAGGGAAGCCCCACTACAGAACAGGAGGAATGACCTCCATTGTGGCAGGGGGAGTTAAGGGCCCTCGTTCATCAGGAGGTGGCTTCACAGATACTGAGTCATGCTAGCCATGTGACCTAGAGGAGGGAGATGACATTTCTTATGGTAACCTGCTCTTTTCCCCTGGTATCATTCCTTCTTTTGGGCACAATTGCTGTATCATTGTTGTTGCCTTTGGTCCTCATATTGTTGGAACCCTTGCTGTAAACTTGTGTTCTTAATGTTGTATTATGAGGTGTTTAAGAGCTGCTTTACTTGGCCTGATAGTGGGCCTACTAGTGCATCCCCCACTCAATACTTGTTTTCATTGTATTGGTTATCTTGATGTATTGAATCTTATTAATATAATCTCACTTAAGTAAGTTTAGTCTATTGTTTCAATCTCTGCCAGGTTTTATTTGTTGACCTATTGCCTAACCTGTGTTTTACCCTTGAGTGTTCCCTTGCCAGCCCCCTGGAGGGCCCTGCTGAGGGTAGAAGCTGTACACTAACTGGAAAACAAAACAGGTTCAAGGCCTATGCTGATATATTGCCCCTACATGCCATACCCAGCTGAGATTGCCTGGGTTTACATTTAATCATTACTGTCTTTAAAGTTTTATATTTGTAAATAGTGTATGTACATATGTATGTACATATTTTATATATTTATTGTCACTGTACTGTAAAATTAAATCTGTAAATAGGTAAACATCATTGGGAGTCCCTGGTTCCTGCTCTGCTTTGTAGGGAGAGAGGTGAACTGGCCTGAAGCTAGGGAGCCATGCTCCCACAGCACACTCATGCCCCCTAAAAACCCTTCAACTGAAGAGGGGGTACTAGTCACTTACCACCTGGGCTACACCGATGTGCGGGAAGACTAGCAAGTATGGCAGAAGGTCATCTTGGCTTAGCAGGGAGCTCTTAAGTAAACTAAGTCACAAAAAGGTAGCTTAAAAGAAGTGGAAACTTGGACAAAATAACTAGGGAAGAATACAGGAACATTGTTTGGGCATGCAGGGATGAAATCAGGAAGTCCAAAGTGCAATTGGAGTTATAGCTAGCAAGGTATGTGAAGTGTAACAAGAAGGGTTTCTAAAAGTAGGTCTGTAGTAAGAGGAGGATTGGGGCAAGGGTGGGTCTCTTATTGAATGGGGGAGGCAACCTTGTGACAGGATGCAGAAAAGGCTGAAGGGCTCAATGCCTAATTCACTTCAGTCTTCAAAGGCAAGGTCAGCTCCCAGACTACTCCACTTGGCATCACAGTTTGGAGAGGAGGTGAGCTGCCAACAGTGGCAAAAGAACAGGTTAGGGACTACTTAGAAAAGCTGGGCATGTACACATCTGTGGGGAAGAATGGGATGCACCCAAGGGTGCTGAAGAAGTTGGCTGATGAGATTGCAGAGCCACTGGCCATCATCTTTTGAAAACTTATGGTGATCAGGAAAGGTCCCAGATAACTGGAAAAGGGCAAACATGGTGCCCATATTTAAGAAAGGAAAAGAGGAGGATCCATGGAACTACAGACTAGTCAGCCTCCCCTCAATCCCAGGAAAAATCATGGAGAAGATCCTCAAGGATCTCATTCTCTCATTTCTAAGCACTTGGAGGAGAAAAGAGTGATTAGGAACAATCAGCATGGATTCACCAGGGGCAAGTCATGCCTGACCAACCTGATTACCTTCTATGATGAGGTGACCATCTCTATGGATGCGGGGAGACCAGTGGATGTGGTGTAGCTTGAGTTTAGCAAGCTATGGTTTCCAACAACATTCTCTCAGGCAAGCTAAGGGAATATGGGCTGGATGAATGGATTGTAAGGTAGATAGAAAACTGACTGGAGAGAGTAGTAACCAATGGCTTGATGTTTAGTTAGTAGCCAGTGTCAAATGGAGTGCCCAGGGGTTGGTTCTGGGGCCAGTTTTTTTCAATGTCTCCATCAACAACCTGGAGGATGGCATAGAGTACACTTTTAGCAAGTCTGAAGATAATACCAAGCTGGGGGCGAGGGGAGGGGTGTAGTAGGTACACTAGAGGGCAGGGCTAGGGTTCAGAGTGACCTAGACAGATTGGAGAATTGGGCCAAAAGAAATCTCATGAGGCTCAACAAGGACAAGTGAAAAGTCTTGCACTTAGGATGGAATAATCCCATGTACCAGTACAGGCTAGGGGCTGACTGGCTGGGCAGCAGCTCTGCAGAAAAGGATCTGGGGGTTACAGTGGACAATAAGTGAAATATGGACCAGCAGTGTGACCTTGTTGCCAAGAAGGCATCCTAAGCTGCATTGGTAGGTGTATTGGTATGTGTATAGGCCAAGGGAAGTGATTATTCCTTTCTATTCAGCACTGGTGAGGCCACATCTGGAGTATTGCGGTCAGGTTTACTGTCCCCCCCTCCCAACTACAGAAAGGATGTGGACAAATTGGAGACAGCCTAGCAGAGGGTGACAAAAATGGTGGTGGGGATGGGGGACATGACTTCGGAAAAGGGGCTGAGGGAACTGGGCTTATTTAGTCTAGAGAAGAGGAGATTGAGAAGGGACTGAATAGCAGCCTTCAGTTACCTGAAGGGGAGTTTGAAAGAGGATGGAGCTAGACTATTTGCAGTGGTGGCAGATGACAGAACAAGGAGAAATGGTCTCAAGTTGCAGTAAGGGAAGTTTAGGTTAGACAATAGGAAGAATTTTTTCACTAGGAGGGTAATAAAATACCTCAACAGGTTACCCAGAGAGGTGGTGGAAGCTCCATTGTTGGAGGTTTTCAAAACCTGGCTGGACAAAGCTTTGGATGGGATCTAGCTGAGGATCATCCTGCTTTGAGTAGGGGGTTGAACTAGATGACTTCCTGCAGTCCCTTCCAACCATATCTATGATTCTAAGCCTAGTTCTAGTAACTCTGTTTATACAAATGCAATAAGTCGCTCAAGAAATTACATGAAACTTGGGCCTCACAATCTTATGGGCTAGAAATCTGGTATGATTTAAATTAATTTCTCTACTTGGAAGTTCCTCAATGAGTTTAGTAATTTACCATTGATAAGAATGTGGTAGCATAATGCTCCAGGAATTACTATACTAAAAGTTTCCTTGTTCCATGTAGCGCTAGAGAGAGAGATATTATTTCACCAAACCCAACAACTGTTCAGAGAGCCTGACACTTGTCAAACACAACTCTGGGGCTTTAGTGACATGAGTTAAAGGCAGATGATGTAATGTAAGGGAAGAAACAGGCAAACAATGAAGCAAAATAGATGCTTCAGGATTCCCCTGATAAACTTCACTGTTTACTATTTTGAGAAGTGAAAAGACAACTGGCATGTTCCCATGAAAGCCTTTAAGGTGAGGTAAAAAGATTTTAAATAAATAATACCCAGTTGGACTAAGTAACCAACTGCTAGTAAATGACACTTTCCTAAAGAATGTTGTTTTGCAAAAATAAAAATAAGATGACACAGCAGCATATGTATAAGCCTTTACTTTGGACTTCCTTGCTGGTAACTTGGATATTACCTAAAATGTTCCTGGAAAAATGTGGCTGAGGAGTAGACAAAAGAAGAAAATGTCATCACATGGTATTAAATCCCCCCGCTTTATAACAAAGTACTGTAGTTCATGAAGGGGAGTGTCCACCAAAACTAGTGTCATGACTAAGAGCATCCACTTGATGTTGTATTCTTACATAGCCAATGTCTATTACCTAGACAGCACGGTGTCACTTGAGTTACTGCTATAGCAGCATGAATCCCTTCCCATCTTGGTGCACAGAACTACATAGTCACACAGACTGTTTCACTAAATGTGGACTGAGATGTAGAGATTGCAGTGGTGGAGTCAATGAAGGCACCACAAAGAGTCAGGCACAGCAGAAGTAGAGTGTTATATTTTTGACCTCGTTGTCAGAAAGGGACTGAAATTTGGCAGTTAAATGCTTAACTAATCTATAATAAAAGCAACAGGTATGACATAAAGAAAAGAATTCCTCTGATAAACACACCTCACACCAGAGATAGCCAGAAATACAGCCTTAACATCCTGAAGAACAGTTAACCCAAATGTAGCCAAGAGCTCCCCTGATACATGGAGAAGCCAACGGAGCTGGTTGACTGCTAGGCAGGGGGTAGGAGCACATTGCACTCCTTAAAAGAGCCTGTACAAATCACTCCACCTGAAATACAGCTGAGAAATCTTATAGGCTAGCATCTGAGGAAGAAGGATTTCTGGAGCAGGCCACAGAACTCCCCTAGTCCATCCTGGGGCTGGTTTTGTTCAATATCTCCATTAATGATCCAGAAGATGGGATGGAGTGCACCCTCAGCAGGTTTGCAGATGACACCAAGCTAGGGAGATTAGTAGATATGCTGGAGGGTAAGTCTAGGATTCAGAATCACCTGAACAAATCAGAGGAGTGGATCAAAAGAAATCTCACGAGGCTCAATAAGGACAAGTGCAAAGGCTGGCACATAGAATGGAACAATCCCACCATGCACCAGTACTGGGGACTGACTGTCTAAGCAGCTGCTCTGCAGAAAAGGACCTGGGGGTTACAGTGGATAACAAACTGAATACAATAGATGTCAGCAGTGTGCTCTTGTTGCCAAGAAGTCTAACTGCATACTGGGATGAATTAGCTGCCAGCAGATCAAAAGATTTCCCCCCTCTATTTTGCACTGGTGAGGCCACACCTAGGATACTGTGTCGAGTGTTGGGCACCCCACTACAGAAAGGATGTGGATAAATTGGAGAGAGTTTTGTGGAGGGCAACAAAAAGGGTTGGGGGGGCTGGCCCATGTGACTTCTGAAGAGCGTCTGAGGTCAACTGGGTTTCCTTAGTTTGGAGAAGAGAAGACTCAGAGGGGATTTAATAGTAGGCTTCTGTAGCTGAATGTGGTTCCAAAGAGGATGGAGCTAGACTGGTCTCAGTGGCAGCAAATGACCAAACAAGGAGCAATGGTCTCAAGTTGCATCAAGGGAAGTTTAGGGTGGATATCAGGAAAAACTCTCTCACGAGGAGAGTAGTAAATCACTAGAACAAAGTACCCAGAGAGGTCGTGGACTCTCCAACCTTGGAGGTTTTAAAGATCCAGTTAAGACAAATCCTTGTCTGGGATGATTTAATTGGGGATCTTGTTTTGAGCAAGGGTTGGACAAGATGACCTCCTGAGGTCCCTTCCAACCCTAATTTTCTATAATTTTATGGGTAGTGCTCTGAAAGCCAAGTTTTTCTTGCCTCAAGTGAGTTAAACTAACCATAAGCCTTTATAGCAGGTCTTTCTCTTTCTCTCAAAGTGAATATTTAATGCAAAGCGGAACACTTCCAACAGCAGAAACTAAGAGCCCAACCCCAGAATAGCTGATAGGCTGGTGCTGAGGGCTAGATATGTGCAAATAATGGATTTTTCAATTGGTTGGAAACAGAGTTTTGTTAGGAAAAGGAGGTACAAGAATAAGAACGATGTGAAAGAAGAGAGGAGGACATTGAGAAACTTTTTTTTTATTTAAAATATATATGTTCAACTATATCCACTCAAGCACTTGCAGATTAAGAATGCCAAACGTACAGCTTGGATGCTGTATCTGGCCTGCGAACCTGTTTGAGGTCAACATGTTAGAAGCCACCCAGGTACACAAAGCACCCGATAATGAATATGGCTACTACCTCTAATCTTAAAGCAGCAGCCATTGCAAAAATCAAGTTCAGGTTATAATATAAACCTCAATGTGCTTATAAGATTTAAAAATATTTAACTGGGAACTTTCATGGTAGTCTAATGAGACACCTCATCTAAATAGCAAGTGTAGGATTAAGCCCTAAAGCATATAAACATATTTTTAGTTCTTTGACCTAATTTCTGAGGCAGTTATAGGCTGTATAAGTTCATTATGGTCTGGAATTAGTTTCTGTGTTATTGGTTGCTACTTCATTGTCATTCAGTTATAGATGGCCTGATCCTACTTACCTTGAAATGAATTGCAGAAGTGTTTGAAATTAATTATTTGTAAAACTGTGTGGTTGAAATAGACCAGTAGCTTTAATTAAACAAAAAGTGTAGTCGAAAACGTAAGTCTGGATTTATGAATCCAAAGTTGCAAAGGAGGAGAAATACCCTAAACCTTTAAAAAAATAGTATTTTTATAAAACAGGTCACATATTCCTTATGTTAATAAAAAGAAAATCAGTTCCCTTTCCATTTAAGTAGAGATAAATACAGCATTGTGCCATTTTCTAAATTCCAAGCAAATGTAATGAACTAGCTATGCACTAATGAAGAACATTCACATTAATGGTATAACCTGCCTGGCTTTGAAGCAATGATAAGCAACATAACTCAGAAATCTATTAGCTGGGGCTCTGCCAGTTTTACTGTACTCTCTGTTTAGTATACAGGTCCAAAAGAGGATTGAGGTACTTTAAAGTGCAGCTTAAGCAGAATTTAGGGCCTATGCCCAGAAGTAAGATCATGAAAAACCTTTTTCTGCTGTCACCTGAGTCACTTAACTCTGTAAGTGACTTCTACTTTGTAGTTCCCCAAGAGTATTTCAGCCTTTTCAGCGCTCCATAGCTCAATGGCTATCTTATGGCAGAGCCTGATCAGTATCAAGGAAGATGGAATTCTTCTACATAGGTCCTCTAAGGGGCTTGACCTGGCAGGTATCTTCAGAACATTCCTGAAGAGGATATAGATGCCTAAGTATTTTTAAAAATCTGGTTTTAGCTGTTGCCCAATACACTGAATCCTGCAATGATTGTGTGGGCAGGCACTTATATCCACACACAGCTCCATTTAATCCAGTGAGGCTCAATAGTGTCCTTAACTGTTGGTTGGTGGTTATATCATTCATGAAGGAGTTTGGAGATACAGGTCAGCTCATTGCAGGATTCAGTGTATTGGGTGACAGCTAAAATCTAAGAATCTTAGGACCAGATTTAAAAAACTACTTAGGTGTCTGTGTCCTCTTTATCCACCCACATTGCTAATACCCAAAGCATTTTCACATTAATATAAATTATGGAGAGGTTTTGGGCATCATTGTCATGAGGATAGAGAACTGGCAGTGGAGTGACACAAGAGCCAGCAGGAATGGAGAGAAGAAAGAAGGAAGCTGCACTTCTGGAGTAGCTGCTTGATGCAGATGGAACATTACCGAAAGTGGAGGGAAGGGAGGAGATACCTGGATGCTGAAGAAGGTGGGGATGGGCCAGAGAGAGCTAAGGAGGCAGTGGATTGGAGGATGGAGAGCAGAGAGGAGTCGGCTGTCAGTTTGTCGGAGAGGACAGGAGACAGCATCTGTCTGGAGGAGGTAGAATAAAAAAAAAAGAAAAAGAAGAAAGAGAGGGTCTGCTGGACTATGGTCCTGGAATTGGTTCGACATTGAGGAGCAGAGGAGCAGACAGGGAGAAGCAGCAGAGACATATACTAACAAGTAAACTTTTCTAGAATCCTTGATTTAAAAAAAATTAGGTCAGGTGAAAGCTCCATTGTAAAAGAGAAAAAAACCTGAAAGATACAACAAGCCCGGCTCCATTTAAAGCACTTAAAGGTGAAGTCAACCTGTTTTCTTTGAGACATTTATATTTTATAATAAAAGACAAAACCTTATTCGTATTTATGCTGTTTGAGTTAATGTTTGATATTTAAAAAATATAAGAGATATAATACTTACCTCTACTGGAGAAGTCATCAAGCAGTCACCTGGGAAATAGTCTTCTGTTTCTCCATCCAGCTCAGGAGATGCTGAGACCTAAAAATCAAGATGTAAAAATTAGATAGATACCTAATAAAATAATGTTAGTTCAAAGAACACCCTGTGAGTTTGCATTTCCTGTTCTAAAGGAAAATAAATTAACATAAATAAATAAATAAATATATCCATGTTATGAGACAAGGTCAAAACCTCAATAGTATAGATTGATATTTCATTACTCAGCGGTGTTATGTTACATCCTCCCAAACAAACTTTTTTACAATAAGACGTGGCAGGCGGGACTTGGGGTCACCACTGAAAGAAGGAAACGAGGAATAATCAGGTTATTTGGTATCTAATCAAGTCAACTGAAATGTACATATTCCACGAGATTCGAGTGAACACTCCACAGTCATGAACATAAATTTTTCACCTATTTAAAAGCTAAAGTCCATAGCTTATATCTCTAAAAAGTCCCTAGTGATAAATGCTACTCTCAGAGATTCTACTTAGATTAAACTAAATAACACTCTATTCTTCTCTGGATTTATGCCTGTGTAAGTGAAAACAGAAGATGGCAACCCTTTAAAAGAATGTATCTTCAGTCAACACTCATTGTTGTACTTGTCACTTATTTTGATGGCAAGTTGTATAGTTAAAACTTTCATTGCAGGAGGCCTGATCTCCTGGATCTAGTATAAAAGGCTTACCATTGAATTCACTGGGATTTGGATAGGTTCAAGGGGTCTGATCCTGTATCTGCTGAGGGTAATGGCAAAACGTGTAGGGTGCCCATACATGTGCAGAGAGCCTGCTCCGACATGCTGTAATTACAGTGTGTCAGAGCAGAGTGTGTAATTACCACACTCCAGAGACTCCAGCATCATGTGTATCAGTGTCCCTGTGCTGAGAAATGGTGGTGGGGGTGCTTTAATTAAAGCTTGTCTGAGAGCCTCTCTAATTAAAGTACCCCCCCAACACACACACACACACACACACACACACACACACACTCCTGAAGCATGTGTATAAACACCCATAGTGACTTAATTAGTGCAAAATGTTCACATGAATAAAAATGGAGATATTAAAGCCTCAGTTAACGTGTGAGTTAATGAACAGGGTTTGCCTATGTCTAGATTTTACATTTGGCTAACCAAATGAAAACCAGCCATTAACTGCAACCCAACTGTAAAAGCCATACTGTTCCATATTATTAACAGTAAAAGATTTCATGTAATCCTCTCAGGAAAAACTAATGCTGGCCTTTGACAAGTATATTACAACACAAAGCTTTTGACTTTTTCCCAACTACCAGATGGATCTCCCTTAGCTCAATCTCATTATTTCACTCGTTTGGGGTTCCCATCCTCATATCTGGACTCCTTCACAGAGACTGATAACAAGGTTCAGCTGGAGTAATTGAGGCTTGATGTCAGAAAGAGGTCAGGGCTTTTTTTTTTTTTTTTGCTGGCACAGTATTTAAACAACATTCTTAATCAGCTCATTGCATAAAGAGGAGGGTTCTGTTCTCTGTCAAAAATTGAATAACTTATTCAAAATTTTTTGTCATATTCTGAGTTATATAGATTTAAACTACTAATAATGTTATCAGCTTCTTTGGGAAGCTTGTTCAACCCTAAATAAATGATCTCATCCTAATAGACTGCATTTGGCAAGAAAGCAGATCTGTCCATGCATCAGAGTTAGAGCATATTCAATATATATACAAAAACTCCCTTAAGAGATTTCTAAGTTATCTTTTTTTCCTCCACCCCCTTTCTATAGATTTATTTTTATAGGCCTAAGTAAAAAATAACTTAGCATAAGCAATTATCATTTTCTTAAACATTTTCAATATGAACATAACAGGCGTATTTCTCAATGAAGTGTTAAAAATGAATTTGTGAAAATTGGGACAATTCTTTTTTCATATATACCAGTACAAATGTGAAGTCACTTCAAGCGAATGGAATTCCTCAGTTTGTAGAATTTGGAATAAAATTTTAGAGAATGCTGATAATTTTTTCACAGTTCATTGCACTCATTAAAACCTCAAGCTGAATGGTTTCTTATTACAGAGGAAGAAATAGATCCAACCAAGTTAGGCCTCTTCAGTAGGACATAGATGGAATACATCCTATGGTAATGAGCTCTATCTGCCACATAAAAAATATGTAATTTTCTTTTACTCTAGTGCTTGATAATTTCATGGGTGCCCCTTGCCAGCTACTGTGTAACCCTTGAGGTATATTAATTCCAGAGGCAACTTATTATTTTACTTTAAAGTTTCCTGGATGCCCAGAACTTCACCAATCTTGGTTGGGATCCAGAAAATAAGTGTTCTTATGCCTAACTCCCCTTAGGGGCCGGATGTAGTAGGTGAGCCTAGACACATACCAACAGTAACAGGAACCTCACAAAATTCAAGAATGACCATTTTCTTTTAAAACACAGCAGTGGTAGCTATTTTATACAATAGCCTAATAGTTGAGGCAGTTATTCAGGAATGAGAGAACTAGATTCAAACCTTTCATAAGCCTTGAGGTGTTCAAACCTCCAGAGTACTCCTTACTCCCCTACTTAACCACCAAACTGAGTGTTATCCAAGCTAGTCTTCTATATTCTTCCACTGTATAGAAAGGAATTAAAGAATCACTGAGCTAAAGAAAGAGAAGGAGAAGAAGGAGCATAATTCTAAGCCAGTGGTGCCCATATTTTCTGGGCTGTGGGTTGGATGGATGCTGCTGAGGTCAGACAGCAGCCCAGATACAATACATGGAATAGGTCCATGGGTTCAATCCACAGGATAGGTTTGCAGACTTGGGCATGCTGGATCAGGCCCTGGCTCTGCATGGTAGATCAAGCAAGTTGGCCCAGCCCCAGGTGTGCTAGATCAGGTCCACTGTCCCAGCTCCACCTGCCAGCCCAATCTGGCTATGAGGCTTTGAACTGTGGTGGTAGGGGAGTGGTATCAGTGTTAATTGTTCCTTTTCACCTGCTGCCAAATTTCTATACCCTTGGGAAGTCTCATGGGCCAAATGCAGGCCAGAGGTTGAGCACCATTGCTCTAGGCAACTAATTTGGGCACTCATCTGGAAAGGGAGAGTCATACAAAAACTTGTTTATTCTTTTCTTCCCCCCCTTCTCCTCCCCCTCTCTCTCATTATTTTCTTCATAGTAGTAGAACTTCAACAAGGAGTTAAGAGCACTTCCCTACTGTAACCATCCAGGAGAGCTTCAGTGTACTTTACTGTCCCCTGGTGGTCAATCCTTGTTGTCCATGCTCCTTTGTCTCAAGGTGCCTACGTGTTTCTCGCCTGCCACAACTTGATATTATTGAAAATGGGAGTTGGGCTCCCTGGCCCCACTCAGAAGTTCAGTAGCTTGAACTGCCTCAGTTTAGTTTCTTGAATAGGCTGGTACCACAGCTTGGATTAGGCCAGGTTGATCACTCCACTTTGTCACATTGATATTGCCTCTGCCTCTCAGCCTACTCCTAGAATTCCCACCACCTTCTACTCCTGACAGACAGTACCAGCAGGCTCAGCTGCACTACAACATTCAAATCAACCAGGATGCCTTTTCCATGGCTCCTCTCTGGCCTCCACCCCAAATTGCTATAGATTTCCCTACCACAGGCCTTCTGGACTAACGGAACATCTCCAGCTCCCAGTACTTCTATCGCTTCCCAGCAGGGAGTTCCTGCCTTCAACTCTGCCTGGGTAAGATTGACCTTCTCTGCCTCTGGTGCTGTGCTTAAATCCCCAAGACTTGCCTCTTCTGGTCTCTCAGTCACTCACCTTAAAGTCTCAACCCCCATTTCTTTATTCTTACCCTGGTTCTTTTGTAACAGGACACAGTCCTCTGTTACACCTTTCCAGAATATGGTAAAGTTGTGTAGTTATGGCACCTTTCTGGGAAATGAAAGATATGACTTTGAATTCTGTCAGGCTGAGGTAAAATTGGATCTGTGTCTTCCAGTTCAACAGTAAGTGTTCTAAACATTTTACTTTTATATAGAAGTATCTCTACCAAATATTTTATTCTTTTAAACCAGGCAATTATTTTAGGTGGAGGGCCGCTTGGTGAGTTTTGGCAAGCCATCGAGGGCCACATGACAGGTAGCCAGGGGCAGATAAATATTACTTTTTAAAAAATTTTAGGGGCCCTGCAGGCCAGATAGAATGGCCTGGTAGGCAGCAACCAGACTGTGGGCTGCATTTTGCCCACCCCTGTTTTAAGCAATGGTTGCATGTATCTACACTCAGAAAAATGAAGAGAATGTGGATCCTTTCCTTTGCAAGAGAGGGCAGGATTTCAGAAACATCACTCTTTGTTAAGTTGAAGACATCTCCTGTTCATCAGAGTATGTAATTCTTCCTGAGAACTGATAGAGAATAAGGCTTCTGGTTCCCAGGAAAATTCTTTTTTTTGTGCTTTGCTTTGCTTTTTTTCTTTGGAGGGGGGGAAGGAGTTTGTTTTGTTTCCTGTTTTTATCTGGTTTTAGTCTAAGTTGGACACAGAGCAAAACTTTTCAACAATCCCAAAAACTAAAAATTCTGACAACATTTCACTTTGAAAACATCAAAACCTGCCAAAATGAAATGCTCTTTGGATCATGTAGCTGCTCAGTGATACTGGCATACTGTTCAGCTCTACTGATGCAGTTAGAGCCAGGGCTCTCAGACCTTCCATTTTCCCCACTGCAGAGGCATCCTGCAGAGTTTGCAAGTCCCAGGGTCTGTGGCCACTGGAGAGAACAACCGGAATTGTGGACCCAGAATTCTCAGGTCCTATTGTACTTCTGCCCTAAAGGTGTGGATATGGAAATTTTAGATTTCCTGAACATGGAGAAGTTTTACCTTATGGATCTGCCCTGGGGGCACAAACCCTGAATTCACACCAAGGACATGGCCCTGGATTGAGGTACCTCGGAAAGCTCTGGGTCCCTGGCTCCAGAGATTTGTCAATAGACTTTTGGCAGGGTGAGGGGCAATAACGTGGAGGAACTGTCCTGCTCACCCTCTTCTGCTTCCTTCCATTTCCTGTGGTGTGAAGAGCAGCAGCCAGCTGGGAATGATTGGCATGGCCCAGGATGGACCATCCAAAACGTAAAAGCACAAAGAAAACCTGCTGGTGGTTGCAAGCCCCAGGAGAGCCCTGAGAAGTTGCATGGCAGGGTTGAGACTCGCCTGTGATGTCAGATGGTCAGTATCTGGAAGAAAAGTGTGCTGACTGGCAGCCTGGGGGATCTGAATGAGAATAAAGACAGGCTGACCTACAAGAATGGGGTGAGGAGGATACAGAAGCACCCAGATACTGCAAACCTGAAGAGAGGGTGAGAGGAGTGTGTGGCTCCTGGATTTTCTGTTGTTATTTACTTTGCACTGCTGAACATATGTCAATTATCCACAGAGGTTGTGGTGGGAGGTAAAGGTGAATGAGGAGTTCCCATTCAGCATTGCTCTGCTAGAAGGATGCAGAAAGCCATATGTTTAT
This sequence comes from Gavialis gangeticus, assembly GCF_001723915.1. Lineage (NCBI taxonomy): Eukaryota > Metazoa > Chordata > Crocodylia > Gavialidae > Gavialis > Gavialis gangeticus. The sequence continues at coordinate 57,523,234 of NW_017729032.1, read as the reverse complement.
AGTGCCAGTGGACAAAAGAGTGCTTTTTTTTCAAGCAAGACTTTGGGGCCAACCTGTTTTATGGTCTTGGATGCGGACTGAACTTAGAATATAAACTTAACCATTCCCCTTAAAGGGGATGGTGCAAGACTAACTACCAAACTGTTCAAGGGGAATAAACCACCCATTGATTGTAACATATTGAAAAGTGAATTGCCTCTGTCTTTATCAATAAAATTTTAACAGCAAGTCGTAGCGGATGAGAAAACAGAGGTGGGGATCACCTATGTGTCAACAAGGGGGAATAATTAACTCACACCAGCCCCTGACCCATTCACAAGAATGCTTCACATCCAATATCTGAGCTGGCACTAGAGTAGGTGGTCAAGCAGCCTGCCTCTGAATTGACGCAGAACTGCCAGGATCTCTGCTCCTGAGGACTACCTCTGCATCAGGATCACAAATGGTTAGAATCATTGGCCAACATCACATCTAGTCACTATTGATTCCCCAGCCTGAACAACCAATTTAAACCTGGGTTTACTGAGGCCAATTTTTAGCATAGTACCTAAAACAAGGCTCAACTTCCGCACCATCGATAGCAAATACCATAACTTCTGCATCATGCCCCAGTAACCTGGTAGTTGTATATACCCTTACTAAGAAAACAGGGATTAAGAAAGAGTGAAGTCTATAAAATATGGTGCAAGAGGATTTAGCTGGATGTCAGATAGGATAATTCTGAGAAATGAATTTACGAGAGAGGAAAATGAGGACTGTTGCAGAGAAAACCAAGGAAATTTTGGAGAAAATTTAATGGTGCATTTTACTGATAGTTATTTTTGTAAAAATAAATAATATGCATCATCTGCTCACTTTATGACAATAATAAAAGAGGCAAACTAGACACTAAAATATATCAATAAAGGAACAGAAAAGTGACTCCAAGGAAACATGATATCTCCTGGACAAAGCAAAGCCTTGATGTGGTGTATTGAGGTCCAGTTGTGGTTTTTCGCTTCACTGAAAGATTAGCATTGCATTAGAGAGGATATAACACTGGAAATTAAAGTGATTTCAGGCTTAACAGTATTTGTTATGAGGACAGGCTAGATTGCTCAAGTTATTTTTACAAGAAATATCTTCAAAGTATTAAATCCAAGAGAAGGATTTGACATATTGAAAAATATTTTAGCACATGTTGGTGAGGGATTTAAAATGCATAGAGACAATCAAAATGTGAGGAAATTGAGAGTAAAAAAAATCAGGCAGTACAATTTCAGTATAAGAGTAATAAGCATATGGAATAAGCTAACAAGACTAAAGGAAATAGCATTTATAAAGGAAAAGGATGGAATGTCTCTAAGGCCTAGTATTTAATCAGTTCAGGATGGGAGGGCCTCAAAGTTGCTTACTTCTGGCATCAGGTTGGTTGCTCAGGTGCCAAATGCCAGATGTTTTAAGGTAGCAATGCCTAAAGATATAGGTGGGCACCTAGTGAGATTTTGAAAAGCTCCAAGGGCCTCTAACTCTAATGGATTTCTTTGGGCATGCTGATTTTAATGAAGAAGTGGTTCTTTGGATAACTACATTAGTTGTCCTGCTGTACCTTCTAGCTTTGGAACACCTGTGAAAATCTGGACTTTGCATCCATTGTAACCACATGGACCTGGATTTATAGATAATTAATGAACAACTGGTGATGTCATTCCAATTCTTATTGAAGAAGAGCTCACCTCACAAAAATACTACCAGTATTGTAAGAAACAATAGCTTAAGTGTTCAGTAGAAACTATCAATTTTGAGTGAAAAAATTTAGGTGCTGGGTTTTAGAGGCTTAAAAATGGTCTCCTGCTGGTTTATAGAAAATGATACACTCTTATGGCCTTGAAATCAGGTCAATATACAGGAGAGGTGATAAAATCACCCCACTTCCCAGGTCAAACCAGACTATGGGGCTCTTAATAGATCACATCAAGACCTGGTGGAAGGGCAAATGACATTGTGTGTTAATATAAATGCTGTCCTGCACCCAGCACTGCTAAAAGCTGTTGCCTGGTAGCCCTGAATTTTGCAGCAGACGCTACCCATCACTTGCCCCAACCTCAAATTCCTCTGCCCACTAGGAGCCCCTGGGCCACAGAAAACTGCTTCAGAGGCCAGATACAGCCTCTAAGCTGTAAATTTGGCATTCTTAATCCGCAGGTGCCTGAGTGGATATAATTGAACATATATATTTTAAATATAAAAAGATCAGTTTCTCAGTATCCTCTCCTCTTCTTTTACATCTCTCTTATTCTTGCACCTCCTTTTGCTAACAATCCTCTGTTTCCAACCAACTGAAAAATCAATTATTTGCACATCTCTAGCCCTCAACACCAGCCAGTCAGCTATTCTGGGATGGGGCTCTCAGTCTCTTCCATTGGAAGTGTTCCACTTTGCATGAAATAGTCACTTTGAGAGAGAAAGAAAGACCTGTTATAAAGGCTTATGGTTAGTTTAATGTACTTGAGGCAAGAAAAACCTGGCTTTCAGAGTCCTGCCCATAAAACCATAGAAAATTAGGGTTGGAAGGGACCTCAAGAGGTCATCTTACCCAACCCCTACTCAAAACAACATCCCCAACTAGATCATCCCCGCCAAGAATTTGTCTAGCTGGGTCTTAAAAACCTCCCAGGATGGAGATTCCACAACGTTTCTGGGTGACCTGTTCCAGTGCTTTACTACTTTGTGAGAGAGCTTTTCCTAATATCCAACCTAAACTTTCCTTGCTGCAACTTGAGATCATTACTCCTTGTTCTGTCATCCGCCACCACTGAGAACAATCAAACTCCATCCTCTTCCAAACAACCCTGCAGGTAGTTGAAGGCTGCTATTAGATCCTCTCTTAGTCTTCTCTTCTACAGACTAAATAAGTTCCAGTTCTCTTAGCCTCTTCTCACAGGTCATGTGTCTCATCTCCCTAACCAGTTTTGCTGACTTCTGCTGGACTCTCTCCAATTTATCTACAACCTTTCTGTAGTGGGGGGCCCAAAACTGGACACAGTACTCCAGATGTGGCCTCACCAGTGCCAAATAGAGGGAAAGAATCACTTCCCTTGGTCTGCTGGCAATGCTCCTACTAATGCAGCCCAGTATGCTCTAAGCCTTCTTGGCAACAAAGGCCCACTGCTGGCTCATATTCAGCTTATTGTCCACTGTAACTCCCAGGTCTTTTTCTTCAGAGCTGTGTTTAGCCAGTCAGTCTGCAGCCTGTGCCAGGATGGCATTGTTCTGCTCTAAAGCCAGGACTTTTCACTTGTCCTTATTGAACCTCATGAGGTTTCTTTTGGTCCAATCTTCCATTTTATCTAGGTTGTTCTGAATCCTAGCTCAACCCTTCAGCATATCTACTACTTCCCCCCAGCTTGGTGTCATCTGTAAGCTTGCAGAGGATGCACTCCATCCCATCTTCCATGATATCAATAATCAGCACAAGGCTTCCTGCTCCCTGCCATGCAGGCTGCATGAGCGTTGTATGGCCCAAAGGCCCTCATTGTGCAGAGTATTTACTCTTCTAATGACATCTTCATTGGCTAGTGTATACTGGAAGAGATTGGGAAACAGAAAGGATAAAGGGGGAAGTTGTCCCAATCCTATATCTTGGTGTTTCTAGAATATATTTGTGGGAGCTGTGGATACAGATACACACCTATCCTCACCACTGCCTATCAGTTTGCTTTCCACTCAGCATGCTGGCTTTTGCAAATTCCATTCTTAGCTACCTAATTTCCCCCATAAATTGTGAAAGGGAACCTAGGCACCTTACTCAGAGCTGCGAAATCCAATAGCTGGCAGGACTCCTAATTGCAACACATGTCCCCTTCTAAATGTAGTCTCAGATGATTTGCACAAGATTGCACAGGAAGTCTTGACAAAACAGGGAATTGAAACAGAGTCACTCAGGGCTCTGGCTACAAAAGCATCTTTTACATTTTACAAAAGCATCTTTTACATTTTTACATTTTTACTGACAAAAGCCTGGAGCTGGCTGAGTCCTGCTTCTGTCTGGGACAGCTTACAGATTCACACAAGTTTAAGGTTGGAAGGGACCTCATGAGATCACGAGGGGAGGACCCAGGCAACTATAGGCCCGTTACTTCAATCCTGGGGAAGCTCTTTGAGAAGAGTATCAAGGAGCACATCTGTGATAGGCCAGTAGCGGGGATGATGCTCAAGGGCAACCAGCATGGTTTCATTAGGGGCATGTCCTGTCAGACCAACCTCATTGCCTTCTATGATCAGGTCACAAAATCACTGGATGCAGGTGTCGTGGTGGATGTAGTCTTTCTGCACTTCAGGAAGACCTTTGACACTGTCTCCCACCCCATTCTCATTAAAAAGCTAGGTGACTGTGGCATTGACGCCTACACAGTCAGATGGGTTACAAATTGGCTAGAGGGCTGCACCCAGAGAGTGGTGGTAGATGGGTCATTTTTGACCTGGAGGTATGTGGGCAGTGGAGTCCCCCAGGGCTCGGTCCTTGGGCCTGTACTGTTCAACATTTTTACCAGTGACTTGGAAGAAGGGGTGAATAGCACCTTATTCAAATTCATGGATGACACTAAGATGTGGGGAGAGGTGGGCATGGTAGAAGAGAGGAACAGGCTACAGCTAGATCTGGACAGGTTACAGGGGTTGGCAGATGAGAATAGGATGGATTCAATACTGATAACTGCAGGGTGCTGCACTTGGGCAGTAGGAACCAGCAGCATACCTATAGGCTGGGGAACTCCCTTCTTGAAAGCATGGTGGCAGAAAGAAATCTTGGAGTCATTATTGACTCCAAGATGAACATGGGCTGACAATGCGAGAACACTGTCAGTAGGGCTAACTGTACCTTGTCATGCATCCACAGATGCATCACAAGCGGGGCCAAGGAGGTGATCCTCCTCCTCTATGCGACACTGGTCAGGCCACAACTGGAGTACTGTGTCTAGTTCTGGGCACCGCACTTCAGGAGGGATGTGGACAGCATTGAGAGGGTCCAAAGGAGGGCCACTTGCATGATCAGGGGGCAGCAGGGCAGGCCCTTTCAGGAGAGGCTATGGGACCTTAACCTGTTCAGCCTTCACAAGATAAGGCTGAGGGGGGACCTGGTGGCCGTCTATAAATTTACTAGGGGGGACCAGCGGGGTTTGGGGAGACCTTGTTCCCCTGAGCGACTCTCGGAGTAACAAGGAATAATGGCCATAAGTTGCTAGAGAGTAGGTTTAGACTAGACATTAGAAAGCACTACTTCACAGTCAGGGTGGCTAGGATCTGATGGCTCCTACCCTGGGGGTCTTTAACAGGAGGCTCATTGTTTACCTGGCTGGGGTCATCTGAGCCCAGTTTTCTCTCCTGCCCACAACAGGGGGTCAGACTAGAAGATCTACAAGGTCCCTTCTGACCCTACATCTATGAATCTGTGAATTGGGTCCAGCCCCCCTGCTCCGGGCAGGAAAGACTGCTGGGGTCAAATAAACTCAGCTAGGTGTGTGTCCAGTCTCCTTTTGAAGATCTCCAAGGTAGGTGTCTGCCCTATCCCTGTTGGGAGTCTATTCACACGAACCATGAAGTTTTTCTTTGTATCCATTCTGAAGCCGTCTTCTAGGAGCTTATGACCATTGTTGCTGGTTTTCCCCTGGGACGCTTGGGTGAATAATTGTTCGCCTAGTCCCTGATGCTCATCTCAATATATTTCTAAGTGGTCACCAAATCCTCCCAAAGTCTTCTCTTTTCTAGGCTGAACAGTCCCATATCTGTCAGCCTTTGCTGTAGGTGTCTAAGTTTTCTGGTGAAAATATACTTCACCTGCTAAAGTTCAGCTCTCATTCCTACTCAGAAGCTCTGGTGTCTTGGTTAAAATGAACCTTTGGGCACCCAAATATGCCTAAGGCATTCCTGTACCTAAATCTCCATAGGGTCCCTGATCGATCAAGGAATCTTCACGACACCTAACACATACTAGCAGCACTGAATTCAGCAGCCATGCTTGCTTTTGTTGAAAAGCACTTTTGCTGGTGCACAATTGCTTCCATCATATTATTGTGACTAAGGAAACCCAGGAAAGTAGATCTTGGATCCAGGCCTTCCTAGGACAGTTCCCTAACCACCAGGCCATAGGGTAAGCTATATGCAGACACCTACCTCTCCTCTTATTGTACCTGAACCAGTATGCATATAGAGATGCAGAAGTCATGGGGCCCAAAGGAGAACAGGCAGTGGGAACATAAGTCCAAAGCCTAAAGAAGAAAACACTCTCTTAATGGGAGAAGATGCCTCTCTTCTGCTCCCCCAAACTAAAGACAGCCTATAACCCTGTCTTCTACTTCCTAGGAGATTCCTTTAGCTACTCAATTTAAAAGAAAAGAATAAGCAATGTTCTTGTACCCAAGGGGTGTCTTAGGTGCCTAAGTCTATGTGGGTTTCTTAGGCTGTGAATCCCAGTTTCACCTGGGTACCTATCTACAGCCCTGACTTAGTACCTAAACTTTGGAGAAAAGTGGGATCTCAGACACGCTCCCCTCCTTGGCATTCCCTGTTTAGTCCTCTTCTCCCACCCTGCTCAGCATTCTGAGTGGTGTGGATCTCAGTCCTAATCACTTGACTCTCCCCATTTAACTTATAAAAAATGTAGGCATCTAATTTTGGTTCTGTGCTCTTCTCCCAGAGCCAGGGAGCTCCAAATTCAGGGTAGGAAGGCTCAGTTGCACTTAATTCCTTATCTGGAACTGACCATAGATGCTGTGCTAGTGCTTTCCCCAGTAGTGGGAATATAGTTGTCGCTGTATCCATACTGCCTTTGGAGGTCATTCAGGACTGAGAGATTAAATTACATGGTTGTCCCAGATAAACATAATTCATACAGTGAAGCTTTCCCTCCCCACCCCACAACTGTGATGAATATTAGTGTGTGTGTCCCTTGGGGGCCAATAGCAAATATCAGCAGTGAGAAATCCTACTTCAATGCCTACAACATATTCCATGACCTCATTTGCACTGGAGTTTACCATTTATTTCCCTTCTAGACTGTGCAGCAAAGGGAAGCTCAGGAATCTTTGTGGTTATTGGGTCAGAACCCATATTTGCTACTTACTGTATTGTTTAGGCATTGCATCACAAGTTCCACTAGTCTTGTAATGCAGTCCTCTCCAAAAAAGGTGCATCATGCTGTAGACAACATTTCCTACTTTTCCACTGACTGAAAAACTCCACTTCAGTCCTCTATGAGCACACTAGAAATGTTTTCCTCTGCTGCCTTTTAGGGTTTAGAACTTGAGTTGTCATTCACTTGAGTTCATTTTTCTAGCACAAGAGCTTCCCAGCCACTTTTGATTATCTTGCAAAATTCTTCTCCCCCACACCGCCACAGCATGTTGCCCACAGAAGCATATGGCCATCATCTGGACTGGAAAAAATGAGACAGACTTTAAAGGCTTAATAGGCAGAAATTTTGTTTTCTTTTTATTATTTCAGAAGCATTACATCTACATGGCACAATGCAGTGCTCTGTATGAATAGCCAAATTAGCTCCGATGGAGCTACCTTAGATACTGGAAACAATAGAGCCACATTAATAACATAGTGTTCTCCTTGGGATAATATATTCTGCATCTCAGTAGGGGTAATTATCCTATGGAGTGCCAGGCAAATGCAGCTGACATCTTGGGTAGCTGCAGGACAGTGCCCTGTGTAGATCCACATCTTAAGGGATGAATAGTATTTCATCTTTACATGCCTAAGTAGTATTTACATAGCTGCGTAAGTGCAATTGTTGGCACTTACACTGAGTTCAGATTCTGTTTCCATTCACCATGGAATAGGATCACCCACAGACCTGATTAAAGAAAAACAAGAGAGCCCACCCACATTTTAGTCCAATAACTGAGTATTGCTTGAGGAAACTGCTCACAAAGTGGAAGACCCACATTCTAGGGGCCCCCTTGGAGAACTTGTACCTGCACCTCCTACTTCCCAAAAAAGTGGTATAAGTAGCACTCTGTGGGTTGGGTATCACCAATATATACAACCACCCCTCCCCCAAAGAAGATAGCCACACTGGGCTGCCAAGAGGGAAAGGCATGGAGCTAAAAGAAGAAGAGCAAGTCAGATGAAGTGTGGTTGAGTAGAAGGGAAAAACTAGTCCACTGCTGTTTATCTAATTTATCCAATGAATATTAAATGCAATGTCTAGAAAAACCATTTGGGGCAGGAGCTATAGCACAGCCTCTGACCATGTGCAAAAGGGAATCTCAGGGCAAGTATAGTTACACAAGTGCAAACAATCTAAACACTGTATAAGTACCAAAAATTGCAAATATGTAGCTACGTAAATGTCACTTAGTCACATAATGATGAAATAGGACTTAGCCCTAAGACTTTCTAAGCTATTAGCTTGATAACTCATATCTTAAGGAATAAAGTAGAAAGGATAAGGAAAAAGTTAGTTAATAATTAAAACTGATGAACACAGAGCTCTCATTATGCTAGTGAGCAAGAGCACTTGGAGCACTGTGTATTCACATACACTTGACATTCAACTGGGACCTAAACATTTTCTGAAAGTTGTCCTATTTAGGTGATTCTGCAACTTCATTGTATGACATGAATAATGGATTCTTGAATATGGAACTCTGCCTTCGTCCGCACATGCCTCTGAAATCTGACCTTTAATTTAGGGTTCAATCCGGTGAATTACTTCAGTAAAGGATACTACATGCCTTGTAGAGTCAGGAAGTTAAACAGTAATGATCTCATTTTGGTTATATAAAGTAAAAATTGGAGTTTTATTGTTGGAACTTTTGCCAAATCCAGGAACTGCAATGAATTCATGGTTTTTAGCTAATAAAAGAAATCCTGGTCCTGTTAACCCTCAATTACATGAGCCTTCCTTATTTAGTCAGAGAATATCATTGAGGTCAAAATATAAATGAAGTAGTGACCTCTTTCAAAATGCCTTACAAGTAAAAGAGATGTATTATTTGGTATCTGTGTTGGTCTGAGACAAAAAGAAATGCAAAAATCTGCAACTCTTGGTTCAGAGATAATACCTTTTATTAGACCACCTTAGAAATTGCAAAAAAAAAAAAAAAAAAATTATGCAAGCTTTTGGGCTCACACACCCTTCATCAGGCTTGGTTTTAACTTTCCTTGAGGCTAACGAAGGGTGTTTGAGCCTGAAAGCTTGCAGAAAAGAATTTTTAAATTTTTTTTTTTCAGTTGTTCTAATAAAAGGTATTGTCTCTGAACCAAGAGTTCTTGATTTTTGCATTACAAGTAAAAATAACTTATCCTCACAACACCAGGGTGAAATAAGTATCAAAGCAGTATGAAAAGTACAAGTGTGAGTTTGCAGATCTTCTGCCTAAGATGCTTTGTTTAACTTTGAGAAAGCCAAATACATGTTTTTTCCACGTAAGATAAGTTTAGCTGATGATGTAAGTCCTCATGGTTACCAATCTTCTTTCTTCCCATCCAAATAAACAACTTTGTAAGACCTTTGAATTTGTTTCTTTTGCTAATTTTTTTCTCAGGAAGATGTACTGTCACTTGACTTAATTATACCCCTGAGAGAAAACATGAACTTATATTTAAGGATGTTACTAAAAGCCTTGGAATCTCTTTCCTGTTTTGTGACTAATTTTGAAAGGAAAAAATAAAACTTGCAATATACAATATATCTCCAAGAAATGCTTTATCAGCTGTATATAATCATATCCTTTGACTAACATAATGTGGCCATATAATCTGAGAATTTATGGTGGGCAAAACTTAGAAAATAGTGGTACCAAACAACACATTCCAGGGTAAGCAAGCTTAGTACAAACACATACTGCATGTATTTGATAAGACAAACTAGAAAGGTTTTACTTACTAGAGAAGTAAATAAAAATAAGTGGCAATTTACTGCTGAGATGGCTGAAAAATTGTTTCATGAACCGAAGTGTAGTAAAATCAACCTTCTTAAAATAATAAAAGAGTTTTTGTATGCAAAACTTAAAGTCCTCTTTAGAGGATAAAGTATACATATTCAATTCAAGTTCTGGTATCCTGCATTCATGTTTAGAAGACCATACAACAAATTAAACAGCTGTACACTCTCTTTCTCTCTCAAGCATATTTTGAAAGCGATATACCACTGCATCATCTACACAATTTTGGAAAAGTGAATAGTGGACTCAACTAGCATTTACACATCATTAGTGGAAAGGAGGGAAGAAACAGGACACTTTAACATGCAAATTTGTAAACACTTACCTGGGTGGAACATTCAGGTTGAAGGAACCCCCGGCCCATGAGGAACAAGCAGGCAAATTTCTTAACAACTTTATGAAATGTTTCAATCAGAACATCTGGTATAAACGTTTAGAGCTGGGAGAATGTGAAAACAGAGCAGAAAGCTGAGAAATATATTTAGAGAAACAAAATCAGAATAGAAGCAAGCAATGCCTCTTTTTCTAATTAAATCATAATTTACTGTAATTTAATATCATAATAGATGTTTGGCAAAGTTAAAAACAGATGAAAACACTGTCTTGGAACAAAAAATGTTAGCTAAATACTAGCACTACCTGCAATGCAAAAAAACCCATACACATAGGTACCAATTGTAACATTTATCCCTAGCCCATTCTAAGGAATACAGTATTTCAAGACAATTGCATCATGGCAGAAGAACAGAGCTTTAGGAATCACTGGACCTCCAAATTCCTTAGAACTCTTTTTCTGATGACCTTTTAGAGAGGATTGTGGCCATTATTAAATGAAGACAAAGATGAAAATTAGACATAGTTAAAAAAGACAAAACAGGGAAGAGGTATATGTAGGTTGATGGTCATCATCCTGCCACTATCTTGAGGAAGGCAGGGGAAGGTAACAAAAAATGTAATTTTGACCTGCTTTCTAGTTAGGGTGAAGAGTTTGCTGAGGTTGTGCTATGGATACCATATATTGCAAAACTTTTCCTTTTCTTAATTTATCATCTGAAGCTTCACAAACAATCCTTCCCTCCCACTTCCATTCTGTCTTTCCTATATCCCACCCCCCAAAATAATTATTCTGTGGTTCTTATCTGCACTGTGTGGTTTTTGGTTAGCTCCATAATTGTACAATGAAAAACTTTTTTTCCTGGTTTCATCTGTGCAGGCTTGATTAGGTAAAATTGCACAGTACCAGATGCAGTACCCCCATTCACAACATCAAATTAGTTGAATAAAGGCTTCTCTGGGGTGCTAGGCAACAGCCAGCATTAGTCTACTACATTCAGGGCAGTGTCTGTAACTATATTCCATTATGAAGATATTTCCTTCATTTGAAATTACTGGTTTACCATAGTTAAGTGAAAACATACGTCCATGAAGGAAAAATAAAAGCCCTTTAATAACAGGGTTAAATGAAACAGAGAAGAAGCCCCACATAAATGACTCTGTTTGCCATTAAACAGTTTTAAACAAACTGTTTCTGCAATAATCCTCTTCTCCTTTACACTGGCATAAAGCATCAGCGGTTCTACTGCAGTCATTGGTGTTACATTGGTGTGATTTACTTCTAAATTAGTATCAATTAAGTCAGACTGCAGTACAGGGACTGGAACACAGAGAGGAAACAAAATATGACTCTTCTAAAAACTCATTTATATATTACAGAACTAGTTAGAAGGCAGAATACTGCCTATTGGCTTATTTTTTTCCCCATACACTACATACAAAAGCTTACTACTGAAAGGACCTTTAGCAAATTTCCTAACAGAATAAACCTCACCAGGGTTTGAATTACATTGCAGCTCAATATATTTGTGCATTGGTGGCAGCCAAAAGCCAGAAGGAGCCACCATTGCCACCACTGCCTTAGCAATGGGGC
>NW_017729032.1:57505589-57511214 GCF_001723915.1 Gavialis gangeticus | reverse complement strand
TTGCCACCACTGCCTTAGCAATGGGGCAGGCTGGGGTGGGGGGCTCTTGTCTCTTATGGGGTGGGGGGGGGCTCAGCCCTCCTCAAGCTTCCCCATAATTTTAACCCTGAACCTCCCAAATAAGGTAACTGTCATCCTGTATTCATGCCCTCCCCTCTCCAACAAGTACACTCAATAGCTAATTTTCTCATGTTCTCTAAGAGGCACAGATTTTCGTGGGTGATATCTTTTATTGGACAAATAGATTTAGAGAAGCTTTCTGAAGAATCCTGCACATTCAGAGTCCTGTCTAAGTTAATGCTGATCATGCAGTTAGCCCCGTAAAATCCTTGCTTTTCAGATAATTTGTAGAACTCATAGCTACATAACACCACTCCACCACTACCATGTAATGTTCTGTAGTTATTTTCTTAGTTTGTTCCCTTCATGAGCTTTCCTTTTCCCTTCTCTCTACATTTTGTTAAGAATCTCATACCTCACTCTTCCTTCTTATCAACTTAACTGTATTTTAACTCCTTTCAACATGTCTGTTCATATAGTCTTTTATTCTTGGGTTTTCCCAGAAGAATATTCCACAGCTAATATATGTTAAATCAGGAGTAGCCAAACTGAGGCACTTATGCCACAAGTGGCACAGACGGGCTTTGTATGTGGAAGTGTGGCATGTGGCAGACCAGGGAGGGAACAGGCAGCACAGCAGCAAATAGCAGCCAGGAGCAGCAGACCAGGTAGGTAGCACAGAGAAGGGAGTGCTGCAGCAGATCAGGCAGGAAGTAAAGAACAGATAGCAGGGCAGCCAGTCAAGCAGTGCAAGAGGATCTGAATGGCATTGGGGGATAAGGGGAGGAGCTAATTTGTGGCATGCCTGCCAACAAGTTTGTCCCCACTGTATTAAATGAGTTTTTGGGATGTAATTAATGTTATCTTAGATTACATTATGACAGGAGACAGTCCCTCAAGTTCTTAGAATATGTCAGGAACAGCTTTTTGTTTCAGAAAGTGGAAGAAATGACTAGGGGAGGATTTATTACAGGTTTGGCTCTGTTTATCAGAGAAGAATTGACTAAGGGCATATCCACACACTGGCGGTAGTAAGCGCTAAATGGGATGGCCTTGACCACATTCCATACACCTACTCAAACTCAAACACGTTGATTCCTAAAAATCTTCAAATGACTCATAAAACTGGTAGACTATCTCTGGAAATAATCTGAGATGTAAAGGAGCGCACAGGTGGGCTCATATTTCTCTTTGACTATTAAACAAACCATAGGTAACACATGGAGAGGGCATGTGGAGGGCATGTGTCCCTCCTGAGATTGGCCCTTGCTGGCTGGGGAGTGGGGGCAATGGCCGGTGCTCCCCCTGAGATTGTGGGGGCTCTGAGAGAAGTGCCAGTGGCACTTCTGGGTTTGCCACTGGCACTTCCACCAGCGGTGGTGATCAGCCACTGGGGGACTCCCCACCCCGGTTGGCAATTGGCTGCTGGTGCCCTCCCAGTATCAGGAGGCACCAGTTGCCCATGAAAAAAAACCACACACTATCCCAGTGAGAAGGAAGCATAGAAAGACTGAGATTCCTATGACTGCATTAGAAACTCTTTTAATAAATTGAAAAAAAAATTATAAGAAGTCAAAACAATGGCAAATAACTGAAGAGTATAATAGAAAGACCCATATATAGGGAGAAAATCCTAAAGGTTAAGGTGCAAAGTAAGTTTGTTAGGAAGAGGTATAAAAGGTGACAGGAAAAGTTTCTATAAATATAAATGAGTAGCCCATCCTACTCATCCATGTGAGCATGAATGATACAGCGCAGAGCAGTCTGAGCTGGGTCATAAATGATTACAGAGCTCTGGGGGCTGGACTCAGGGGTCTGGGGGCACAGATAGTTTTTTTTTCAATCCTCCCAGTCACAGGACATGGACTCTGGAGGGAAAGATGCATTAGTGAGGTGAATAGAAGGCTCCAGTGATGGTACTATCACAAGGGCTTTGGCTTCCTTGACCATGGTCCACACTTCAAAGAGAGGAGACTGTTGGGAAGGATGGCCTCCACCTCACCTGGAAAGGGAAGAAGCTCTTTTTGGCCAGAATGGCTGAACTTCTTGACAGGGTTTTAAACTAAGACTGTTGGGGGGACGGGAAGTCTATTAACAGTTCTAGCCCAGGTCATGTCAGCTGCATTACTAATAATTTGAGCAGCCCAAGGGAACCTGCTCTGATGACAGCCCAAGGAAAGGTCCTGCTTCACCCCATAGGGGACCATTGGGCTTCTCATGGCAGACTTAACTGCCTGTACACAAATGCTGGGAGCTTGGGAAATAAGCATGAGGAACTGGTGCTTCTCCTATGTGAAAATGACTATGACCTTGTAGGGATAACGGAGATGTAGTGAGACTCTACCTACAGTTGGTCTGTTGCTTTAGAAGGTTACACCTTGTGTAGGAGAGACTGTGTTGGGAAGAGGGGTAGGGGTGTTGCTCTCTACGTCAAGGATCAGTTCACTTCCCTGCAAATTGAGTTTTCTAACCAGGAAGAGCATCTTGAGACCCTCTGGGTCAAAATACGGGGAGACCATGGGGAGGCTGACATACTTGTAGGAGTCTATTATAGACAGCCCCATGACGAGAAAGAACTAAATCAAGAATTCATTAGGGAACTGGTCGAGGCCCAGTGCATGATTGCCATGGGGGACTTCAACTTCCCTGACATATCTTGAGATGAGCGCATCACCAAATCTTACAGGTCACGTAGCTTTCTCACTTGCACTGATGACCTCTACCAAATGCAGGAGGTCAATGGGCCGACTAAGGGAGAGGCATTGCTTGATCTGGTCCTGGCCAAAGGGAGGACCTGGTGAGTGATGTGAGTATTGAGGGGAAGCTTAGTGACAGCAGCCATGAATTGATCACCTTCTTAGTTTACTGAAGAGCAGGAAAACCTATCAGTAAACAGAAATCATTAACTTTGGGAAGGCTGACTTTTGCAAACTTGGAGATTTGGTCAGCCAGGTAATGAGAGGCCATACTCCCCTAGAAAAGGGAGTACACGAGGAATGTCATCTCTCAAAAACTTAATCCTTGAAGCACAGGGGAAAGCCATTCCATCTCATAAAAAATGTAGCCAATGGGCAAGGAAACCCCCTTGGCTGAACAAGGAACTGTTGGACCTCATTAAACTCAAAAGAGAAGCCTGTTGGAAAATGGGAAGCAGTTGGAAAATGGGAAGCATCACCAAAGAGGACTACTCAGCACTCACCCACACCTATACAGAGTGGTTCAGAAAAGCCAAGGCACAAACCAAACTCAGGCTAGCTACGGGAATCAAAGACAACAAAAAGTCCTTCTTCAGATATGTGGGAAGTTGAAAAAAAACAAAGATAGCACTGGGCCCCTGTGAGTTCTAAAGGGGCAACTGACATCTGATGCCCAAAAAAGGGCCAATCTCCTAAATTACTTTTTTGCATCAGTTTTTCACCCTCCCAAGGGAATCACACTGTCAGAAAGGACACTGTCAGAAAGGACACAAACCATCCTGGGAGTGGATGATGGGCCTAAAATTGATGTGGATCAGGTGAGGGAACACCTTGAGAAACTGGACATTCACAAGTCCGCGGGCCCAGATAGAATGCACCCGAGAGCCTTGAAGGAGCTGGGAGACATCATTGCATCCCCCTTGGCAAAGATATTTGAAAAACTGTGGTGCTCAGGTAAGGTCCCGGAAAACTGGAAAGGAGTCAACATGGTCCCTAACTTCAAGAAAGAGAGGAGGGATGACCTAGGGAATTATAGAACAATGAGTCTGATGTCTTCCATTGGAAAAATCCTGAGAAAAATTATCAAGGGATCTATCAACACCACACTAATGGAAGGCAAGCATCTGAATGCCAGCCAACATGGCTCTGTGACTAGCAGGTCTTGCCTGACCAACCTCATCTTCTATGACCAGGTAACACATGCCCTGGACAAGACAGATGATATGAATGGCATATAACTAAATTGCAAGAAAGCCTTTGGCTTAGTTCCCCATGATGTCCTCATGGTTAAGCTGGGGAACTGTGGTCTTGATCATCTTATGGTCCAACGGCTAGGTAACTGGCTACGGGGTCGGACCCAAAGAGTACTAATTGATGGGAGCAAATCAACGTGGTGCAGGGTGACCAGTTGGATCCCTCAGGGCTCAGTACTTGGGCCGGTACTCTTTAACATCTTCATTAATGATCTGGATTCAGGAGTCAGATGTGAACTGGCAAAGTTCTCTGATGACATCAAATTATGGTGGAGGGAGGTCACACCGCAGGGCAGGCTGGGGATGCAGGCTAACTTGTATAGACTCTCAAGGTGTGCTGACCAAAACTTGATGGCCTTCAATGTAGAGAAGTGTAAGGTGCTATACCTCATTAGGAAGAACCCACAACATACAGGATCGGCAGTGCTACGCTTGCTAGCACCACATCCAAAAGAGACTTGGGAGTCTTGACTGACCACATGATGAATATGAGCCACCAATGTGATGCTGTGGCTGGCAAAGCAAACCAAACTCTGGTGTGCATTCACTAATGCATCTCAAGCAAAACCAGGCATATCATCCTTCAGCTTTACTCAGCCTTGGTGAGACTGCAGCTGGAGTACTGAATCCAGTTTTGGGTCCCCCACTTCAGGAGGGATGTGGAAAAGCTTGAGAGAGTCCAGAGGAAAGCCACTTGTATGATCCAAGGCCTGGAGGGCAGGCAGTATGAGGAGAGGCTGAGGGACTTAGGACTCTTCAGTCTGGAAAAGAGAAAGCTTAGTGGGACTTGGTAGCAGCCTACAATTATATAAGAGAAGTACATTGGGACCTGGGAGAACAGATGTTCACCAGAGCTCCCCAAAGGATAACAAGGTCTAACAGCCATAAACTCCTCCTGCTTAATACAAATAATCACAACATCATAGGAATAATGGAGACCTGGTGGGACTCCACCAATGACTGGACCACGGGTATAGATGGCTATACCCCATACAGGAGAGATCAAGTAGATAAAACGGGTGGGGGTGTAGCTCTCTATGTTAAGGGAAGTTATGCATCCCTGCAAGCTGATGCTGGTGACCAGGGTGGATGACTGGAGACCTTCTGGGTTAAAATCCATGGGAAGCATGGCACAGGAGACGCCAACATCCTGAGGGATAGCCAGCACGGGTTTGTTGCGGGTAGGTTTTGCTTGACCAATCTCATTTCCTTTTATGACCAGGTGACCCATCACCTGGACAAGGGAGAAGAGATTGATGTCAGATAGCTTGACTTCAAAAAAGCCTTCGATCTGGTATCCCATGATCACCTCTTGGCAAAACTGGCCAATTGTGGCCTTGGGTCCATCATGATCTGCTGGCTGGGAAATTGGCTCTGTAGTCAGATCCACAGGGTGGTAATTAATGGAAGTCACTCATCATGGTGCTCTGTGACCAGCAGGGTCCACCAAGGCTCTGTCTTTGGACCCATATTGTTCAACATCTTCATTAATGATGTGAACATTGGAGTCAGGAGCGGACTGGCCAAGTTTGCTGATGACAGCAAACTATGGGGCAAAGCATCCACACCTGAAGACAGGCGAGTGATCCAGGCTGACTTGGACAGGCTCAGCAAAT
>NW_017729032.1:57502126-57505288 GCF_001723915.1 Gavialis gangeticus | reverse complement strand
AGCCTGCCATTGGAGGTGGTTCTAGCACCTACATTGAACACCTTCAAGAGTAAATTGGATGCTTATCTTGCTGGGATCCTATGACCCCAGCTGACTTCCTGCCCTTTGGGCGGGGGGCTGGACTCGGTGATCTTCCGAGGTCCCTTCCAGCCCTAATATCTATGAAATCTATGAAATCTATGAAACTCCCAAAAGGCAGATTTAGATTAGACATAAGAAAACAGTTCTTTACAGTACAGGTGTCCAGGGTGTGGAACAGACCCCCCCCAGAGGTGGTGCAAGCACCTACTTCGGACCCTTTCAAAAAACACGTGTATATTTTTCTTGCTGGGGCACTCGATCCCAGCTGAGTTCCTGCCTATGGTGTGGGGGCTGGACTCGATGATCACACAAGATCCTTTCCAGCCCCTAATGTCTATGAAATCTATGAAATAATTTGTAGAAAGAGGAAGCCAAAACTAAGTATAGGTCTAGTAATAAAAACGTGAAGAAAGTAATAACAGACCGATTCAGATAAAACTGGAATATTTTTTGCCTCAGTCTTAAAAAGGTTGATGGATTTGCCAATAACAAATAACATCAAACCAAAGTACTTCCCTTCTATGAGAGTATAACTATTTTAGTGGATCACAGAGAAAGCAATAGCTTTGATATTTAGATTAACTTTCAAGGCTTTTGACATTGTCAAACACAACATTCACATAAGCAGTAGAGACAACAGAAAAACACCATGAAGTAGGTGCACAACTGGTTGAACCTTTTTTCCCCCAGCGGAATTGTCAATAATAGGATGCATTATCAAACTGAGAAAACATTTCAAGTGGGATCACACCAGAATCTGTCCAGAGTCTTGTTCTCAGCTTGCATAATATCTCTGGACAATGGGGAAGAGAAGGTATGCTAATTAAATTTGTATATAGCACCATAGTGGGCAGAGTCACAAGCACTTTAGAGGACAAGATAAAAATGCAAAATGACCTTGATTAATTGAAGAAATGGCCTTAAATCAATAAAATGATATGAGAAGTACTACGGCAAAGTATTTAATTAAAAAAGAGTAATGAAGTACATAAATCCAAAATGGGGAATAACATTCTGAAAGCTATTAGTGGGAATGCCATATAGATGACAACAGGAGATTTTTCTGCTCTACTTAACCAATTGGGCATGTCTACATATGCATTTGCTGTGGCACCAGTTTAATCGTGAGTAAATTACTGTGAGTAAATGGTGCCAGGCAAGCATCTACATATGCAGGGAAATGGGTACAAATTTGCTACCAATCCGCTCCTGCTTCCAGGGACTCAGCAGTGGAATACCACTGAGGGGCTCCAGGGTGCCACTGCCAGAGCTGCCGTAACCCTCTTGAGCCTCTAGCCCCACTGCCTCTGGGCCCACCAGGCCAGCCAGAACTCATGGCACCACATTGTCCAGCACACCTGGGATGATGAGCTGTGGCTTGAGGCCTTCTGTATGACACAGACCACCTTCTGGGATTTCCTAGAGTAGCTCCAGCCCCATCTGGAGTGGCAGTACACCAGCATGCCGTTGTCTCTCCTCACAGACACCCACCTGGCCCTCGCCATGCTCAAGCTGGCTACTCCCACCAGCCTGCAGTACATTAGCCACCTGTTTGGCACAGGCAAGGTCACTTCCAGGGAAGCTGTCCTGTAGGTGTATGGTGCCCTTCAGGACATGCTATGGGACACTGTGCTCCACATACATGACTCCGTGGGGGTGGAGTTCCATGCCCTGGGATTCCCCCAGTACATTGGGGCCCTGGACCCACATCCCTGTCACCTGCCTGCCCCATGAGGATTGCCCCTATTACAACTGGAGGGGCTTTCACTCTGTGATAGTCCAAGCCATCATGGATATGAGCACCAGCTAGGCAGGTAGGACATGTCTTCAGAAACTCCAGCCTGCTAGGCCTAGTGGAGAGTGGGCGCTTTGGCTGGGGGTGCTGGACCTCCAGCTGGGTGCTGTGGCCATCCTGCCCCTCCTTATCAGGGACCTCACCTACCCACTCAGGAGGCCCTACACCAGCCACCTGGATCCACACCAGGCCCACTTTAACCACTGCCTTGCCCAGACCTGCACTTTGGTGGAATGCACCTCTGGGTGCCTGAAGGGGCACTGGCGTACCCTTGCTACCTGCCTTGAATTCACTGGGTCATCGTCACAATACGTATGCTGCATGACATCTGCAAAGTCTGGGGGGAGCTCTTCCATGAGGTCTGGGTAGAGGAGGCACACCTGGAAGCAGAAGCACCACAGTGCAGCAGCCTGGAGCAGCCTACAGGCCTCAAAGGCAGTAGTGGTGTCAGTAGTGGTGCCAGGGTCCAGGCAGGCTGTGAAAGCTGGCCTGAGGCCTGCCTGGGGGACACAGGGGCCTGCTGGTGTGACCCAGGGCTCAAAATGGATGCAGACTTTTAAAGTCCTGAGTCAGGGGTTACCATAGAGGCAGCCCAGTCCTGGGGAAGGAGGGACTCCTAACCGAGAGACCCGGGTTAGCCTGAGGCTGACACCCTAGTGGCAAGACTGCCTTGGGAGAAAATTTACTTCCGGGTTACATCTCCATTCTCTTTACTGTGCAGTAACTAATTGTGAGTAATGCATGTGTCAAATTTATTCATGACAAACGTGCTCACATGTAGACGTGTACACTTACTGCACAGTGAACTACAATACTACACGGTTAAGTGTCTCGTGTAGATGCACCAGTTATGTCTCATCTGAAATACTGGGTCTAATTTTGGGCAGGAACTTTAAGAAAAATGTAGACAAATTAGAAACAGCCCAAAAGAAAGCAGCAAGAATGAGAAATTTAGAATAAAAGACTATTAGTAAAGATTGATAGAACTAATTGATGGAACAGGGGCTGGCTTCCCGGATTAAGGACAACAAGAAGTCCTTTTTTAAATACATAGGGAGTAGAAAGAAGGCCCCAGGAAATGTGGGGCCCTTGCAGGACAAGACGGGGAAACTGGTTGTCACGCCAGACGACAAAGCCAACATATTTAATAACTTCTTTGCCTCTGTCTTCCTCAGTAAGGACCAGAACTGCCACCTCCCTGCTGGGCCCCCTTCGGGCCCTGGGGGGGGCCCACCTGGGCCTAGAGTGAGTGAGGATTTATTTAGGGAGCTTCTGGAGGGGCTGGA
>NW_017729032.1:57501064-57501848 GCF_001723915.1 Gavialis gangeticus | reverse complement strand
TGCAGGCTCCCACCCTGGGGGTTTTTAAGAGAAGGTTGGATGACCACCTTATTGGGGTCATTTGACCCCAGTGCTCTTCCTGCCATGGCAGGGGGTCGGACTAGATGATCTGCTCAGGTCCCTTCCGACCCTAGAAACTATGAAACTATGAAACTATAATTTTGATTGGTCTAGAAAAGGGAAAACAGAGAAGAAATATACCAAGGACATGGACACACACAACACTTAAAACAATTTATATTAGGTTTAAATCTGAATTGGACAGACATACAAACCCATTAAACAACTCTAAATCTGCCTGATATTGTTCAAAAGTCCAGCTGGAAAATCAAGTGCTGTTTTGGACTGGTTCACTGTGAACCAGTTCAGTGTTATGTGTAGACACCAAGCATTCTGTAACACAGGTCAGATCAGTTCTCCAGGCATCCCACAATATATTGCTCCTCTTCTCTTCCCTACACACACTGCTGGCCAGTGTGGCATGTATCTAGACTTTACAGCCTTTGTTTTCCCCCCTTTTGTTAGCACTTCTTATCCATGAGCTCCCTTGTTAGGAAAGCTATCTTTCTAACAACCAGTTTTGTCCTCTCTCCCTACCTGACCACAGTTCATCATCAGTGTACCACCCCAACCTAGCTTCTCTGAACCAAAAAGTACACATTGAAGTACTCCCTCTCTGCCACACCCCCAGCTCAAAGTCAGGCAAAACAAAAGCAGAAAAGTGACAAAACCACTAGCCATACCAACCCAAACTGTTGAACATCATTCACTCATGACATCAAAG
>NW_017729032.1:57494695-57496064 GCF_001723915.1 Gavialis gangeticus | reverse complement strand
CCCTTTTGTTAGCACTTCTTATCCATGAGCTCCCTTGTTAGGAAAGCTATCTTTCTAACAACCAGTTTTGTCCTCTCTCCCTACCTGACCACAGTTCATCATCAGTGTACCACCCCAACCTAGCTTCTCTGAACCAAAAAGTACACATTGAAGTACTCCCTCTCTGCCACACCCCCAGCTCAAAGTCAGGCAAAACAAAAGCAGAAAAGTGACAAAACCACTAGCCATACCCACCCACAGGGATCCTCAAAGCACAGGTGCAAGCACACTTTTCCCCCAACTCATCCACTGTGAGGCTAGTGTGGGAACCACAACACTTCACACAACTGTGAATGAGTTCCAAATCAGTGACATTTTAGAACAGTTCCATTTTTATGCCTGTCTGCACCTTAACAGTCTTCAAATAGTCAATAGTACAATGTTGTTACTGACTTTCATGACTAAGGGAAGAACAAGAAGTAATAGTCTTAATTTTCAGCAACGGTTTAATTTGAATATTAGGAAAAACTTTCTAAGCAGAAGGACTGTGAAACACCAGAATGGACTACTTCACAAGGCTGTGAAATATGTTTTTTTTAAATCAGCAAATATGCCATGGGTGGTATAAGACATGCATGCTTGATCTTTCCTCAGTTGAGGAGCTTGTACTAGATAACCTCATGGGTTCTTTTCCAGCCCTGCAGTTCTATGATACTATGGAATCTGCTAGCATACATCTACAGATGGGCCACTGATCATGATCACCCAATGAGCAGCCAGGAATATTCTGATCTTCACCTGTATGTATGTTTTAAGTGAGTTTATGTATAAGATGGGCACTATTTAATGCACTTGGGTTTTTATTTGTTTTAAATGATTTGCAATATAAATAATTTATGTGACAACAGACCTGTGATCATAGCCTGCCCATTGTAGGTTGGGCCCTCACAAATTACCATTCCTATCTCTGCCTGTGGTGTACAGGTCTTGCACAGCTACACCCATTTCCCTCCACTCCATCTTCTATGCCCATCCCATCCCATCCCATCCCATCCCATCCCAATCTACTTCCACTCAAAACAGTCTATTTTTAATATCTACTAAGGCTGGGATGGGCTAGAGAGGCCTCACAGAGCTACCACTTACATTTCTGTGGCTAATGTTCAAGCTTACTAGAGAAGGGGTATTTCCTGGAGGGTACCATATTTACTCTAAAAGCTAGACTCACTGACAGGAGCTATAGTAAACTGTTGATGTATCTTCAAACTTTCCATCTCTTTTTCATTTTCATCTACAAAGTTTTTCAACTCCAAGCTTCAATCTATCCAGAAGTAGTATACCAGTTCTACACACACACACACACACACACACACACACACACACACACACA
>NW_017729032.1:57493216-57494673 GCF_001723915.1 Gavialis gangeticus | reverse complement strand
ACACACACACACACACAATTTACTGCTCCTACTCTTTGATAGTCTCTGGCCTTTCTTGTGTCTTCAACTTTCCAATTTATTTCATTTTATCCAGATGGGAATAAGACATATGTACTAAACTTCACTTTTTCTTAATGCTTTTTCCTTGTCTATGAATCTTCAGATGTGGCCAACAGAATGTCTAATTTTCAGTACCAGCAATGATCATTGGCTCTTCTGTGGCTAAATATGAATTTTCCATTTGTAGACTAATGAATTAATAATCTTTCAAACAAGGATCCATCTGTGCCCCAATGAAACCCTATGCCTATGTTGTTTCTCTTTTTATACTGTAAGGTCAGTTTATATCATATTCACTAATTGCATGTATGTGGACATACGTAAGAAATCACTTTAAGTGTTGAGAATACATTTTGTACATGGCAGCAGCAGAAGTATATAAAGTTAAGTTAATTATATCACAGTTTTGCTGAATGCCAAGAGCAAAATCCAGATATTTTTCCTTAGGTGTATCCAATTTAGGCATGTCAGCAGATAAAATAAATAATCTGCTGTCAGAAAGGCAATTTAAAGAAATATGGTTAGTTGCCATACAGACCCAATACCAATGTGCTCAATACAGTAAACAGGCAACTTTAGGAGCTTTAAAATGATGATTCAGAGAGCCCAGGTTCCACATGGGGTGGTGTCTGGAGCTTGCCAACAGGAAACACTGAATACAGAGAGGGTCTCAATTCCTGTCCCTCTGGAACTGAAGTGTCTGGGTCAAACCCTTTGGATTGAAAGTGCTACACTATCTTATGAGGGTAAGCAGCTGTGGCTGTCATCATTATAATCATGTCATGCACCCTTGTCACAGTAGACTCATAGTTAGGAAATGGGATAATTGTATAGTAAGTCCTTCTCAAAGAGAGGGAATTAAAAAAAATCTGTATTAACTATCTCCTAGGTGAATGCTCTGTGAAGCTATAGAATAGTCTTGATGGGGCTCCTTCTACACATCCTGCTGAAAGTATGTCACTGGATAACAAAGAATGCAGGAGTTATGGTACCAAGAAAAGAGCACTTAGATGGAATAATGGTTGTAGTCTAAAAATGGGGGGCTAGGTATATGTCTACATAGGAAGAAAGCTGTGGTTTTTCAATTGATAGGCATACCAATACTAGCTTTATGTTAGCAAGCATGGAAAATGAGGGACGTTTGTGTAGTAGGTTCTTCTCAAAGTGAGCAGATTAATAACTCTGTATTTCCTACCTCGCAGTTGAATGTTCTAATTACAAAGCTATAGAATAGTCTTGGTGGGGCACCTTCTACATGGACTTCAGCATGGAAGGAAAGTCATGCCTAGTGGGATACTTGGTTTGTATTGGGGTTATTAGCTCATGCTACCAAATACTTGCATATTGTTATCCATGATAGCTAGTTTAAGATTTTTATAGATATGTTTTATCCACAC
>NW_017729032.1:57487829-57488216 GCF_001723915.1 Gavialis gangeticus | reverse complement strand
CCATGCTAGCTAGTTTAAGATTTTTATAGATATGTTTTATCCACACTTTCTTTCTTTCTTTTTGTTCTTTTCTTTTCTTCCCCCTTCTGCGATGACTGAGTGACAGGGTTTGCTCTGGGTGGAGCTAGTTTAGCTAACTAAGAGGTGGAGCTAAGATAGGCAGCCTTATAAAAAGGTAGCCTCTAGTGAACTGTAGGAGCAATGAACAGAGGGCAGCAAACAGACAGGGAGTTTCCTTAGGGATTTTGTCTGAGGCGAGAGACAGGGTGCAGGAGACTTTGTGCATGTATGTGTGTGTGGGGGTCAGAGCATGGGAAAGAGCCCTGGTGTGGATGCTTGGTGTGCAGGTTCTTGTGGTGTGCTTTTTCCCCCCTCCCTGCTCCCCTT
>NW_017729032.1:57475624-57487342 GCF_001723915.1 Gavialis gangeticus | reverse complement strand
CACACACACTTTAAAATCTTCCCCCCTCCTTATGGCATAGGTGTTCTCCATGGAGCAAAGGAGGTGCAAATGGAATCTGAGCCAGCTGTTGTGACCCATGTGGGATGTCAGCAGATATTGTGTTCCTCCCAGAGGATCAGGAGCACTCCATCTGCACCAAGTGTAAACTGGGGTCTGCCCTGTAGGAAAAGATTAAAAGACTAGAAGCATAGGTATCCATGCTGCATTGCATCTGCGACGAGGAAGATTTCTTGGACAAAAGTTATGAGAGGCTGATACCGGAGAGGCCAAAGGGCAAGGAGGAGAAATGTCAGCATGTGTCTACTGGAAGAAGGAAGGCCCCCATAACTGAAGAGCAGAGGATTGGAGTCAGCAACCACATTCAAGCACTCTGGGGTGGAACTGTTGAGGGAGGATGCAAAGAAGAGTACATCTGCAGGCATGGGGCAGAGGAGGCAGCAGCCTAGAGAGCAGGAAGTGCAAGGCCTCAAAGATAGGGGCTTCAGAATCATGGCACCAAGGAAGAAGAGAAGAGTGGTAGTCATGGTGGTTGGTGACTCCCTTCTCTGTGGGACAGAGATACCAATTTGAATTATGGATCTGGGGACCCAGGAGGTATGCTGCCTGCCTAGAGCTTGAATTGGAAAAGGGCCAATATAGTGCCCCTCTTTAAAAAGGCAAGGAGGACCCAGGAAACTACAGACCAATTAACCTCACCTAAATACCTGGGAAATTACTGAAATATATCCTAAGGAAGGCCATTTGCAAGCATCTGGAGGATGAAAGGTTGACTGGAAGCAGCCAGCATGGATTTATAAAAAAAAATTGTGTCAAACTAACTTGATTTCCCTCTGTCAAAGTAACTACTTGGATGGATGAAGGGAATTCTTTGGATATAGTGCATGTGGACTTCAAAAAGGCTTTTGACAAGGTCCCACACCAGTGGGGGGGCGACTGGTAGGGGAGTATAGTAGGGGGGCACCAATGCCACTAGCGGCTTCTGTGGATGCTTGCCAGCCCTGTCCCCGCCACTGATGCTGCTGGTGGCTTCTGTGGGTGCCCCCCAGACTCAGGAGGCACCAGTCGCCCATGCACACCACCTTCTCATAAACAAATTAGAGAAATGTGGTCTGTATAAAACTACTACAAGGTAGATCCATAACTGTTTCAATACCCTGAAGCAAAGGGTAATTATTAACAGGTCCATGTCAGAACGGCAGGAGGCTTTGAGTGGAGTCTCACAAGGGTCTTTCCTGGGCTCAGTGCTGTTCAGCGTGTTTGTTAATGATTAGGATACTGATATAGAAAGCTTCTTGAACAAGTCTGCAGATGACATGAAACTGGGAAAGGCTGTGAACACACTGAAAGATATGAGTGCAATCCAGAATAATCTTGATAGATTGGAAAATTAGTCTAGAGCTAACAGGATGAAGTTCAATGTGAAATAATTCAAGGTGCTACACACCTCAGGGGAAATAATCAAAAACACAAATATAAAATGGGTGATACCTGGCTGGATGGCAGTACTATGGAAAAGCACCATGAAAAGGCAAATGAAGTTTTGGACTGCATCAACAGAAGCATTAAGTGAAAGACACAGTGTGGGGGATGGTGCCTCTCTACTCAGTACTGGCTAGGCCTCTTTCAGAGTACTGTGTGTAGTTCTGGGCTCCATGTTTTAAAAAGGACATGGAGAAGTTAAAGAGGATCCAGAGTCAGGCAACAAAGATGATTGAGGACATAGAAGGCAAGTCATATGACGAGATGCTGACGGAGCTAGGCATGTTCAGGTTGTTGAAAAGGCATATGACAACTGTCTTAAAATACCTGAAAGGTTGCCATAAAGAATAGAAAAAACACCCTCTCTCTCTTGGTGCAGAGTGGGAGACATGGACCCATGGCTTAAAGTTGCAGCAAAGTAAGTTTAGATTGGATATCTGGAAAAACTTATTCACTGTTAGAAGAGTAAGGCAATGGAACAGACTGCCTAGGGAAGCTGTGGACTCTTCATCACTCAAGGTGGTCTAGAGGTTGAGTCACCACTGGTCAGGTATAATCTAGGTGTAGCTATGCCTGTGTTCCAACCATAGGTATTTCCCATGCTTCTGGGCTTTCCTGGTTATCCCCACTCTCCCATCTGACTTTTCTGCTATATGTGTCAGGGTTCTTTAAGACACCCCAGAGGCACTGGGTATTGGCTACAGCCAAGGCAGGGGACTTTGACTGGGGTGTGCCAGTGTTCCTGCCAGGGACCAAAGCTGGAGGTTCCTGACTAGAGAGCCTTGCCCTTCTGCTCAGGGCCAGACCAGTCACCATATTTGGGGTCAGGAAGGAATTTTATGCTATGGTCAGATTGGTATGGATTGAGGGGTTTTGCTTTCCTCTGTAGTAGTGGGGTCCCTCTACTTTGACTCCCTTGCATTTATATTGACAATATTTTATCATAGAAATCATATCATAAAAATTAAGGGCTAAAAGGGACCTCAAAAGATCACTGAGTCCAACTCCCCTGGTCTGGGTGGGAATACGGCTGAGATCAAATTATCCCAGCAAGGTGTCTGTCCAGTCTCCTCTTGAAGACTTTCAAAGTTGGGGAATGCACCACATCCTTGGGAAGTCCATTCCAGATTCTGGTCACCCTTACCATAAAGAAGTTCTTCCTTATATCCAACCTGAAACCTTCCTCTAACAGCTTATGGCCATTGCTGCTTGTCTTGTCTTGGGGTGCCCTACTGAACAGTTTTTCTCCCAGTTCCCAATGTTCACCCCTTACATACTTATAGATGGCCAACTAGTCTCCCCTCAGTCTTCTCTTCCCCAGGCTGAGCAATCCCAGATTCCTTAGTCTTTCCTCATAAGGTTTGCCCTCCAGACCCTTAATCATTCTTGTGGCCCTTTCCTGGACCCTTTCAAGATTCTCCACATCTTTTTTGAAGTGTGGCACCTAGAACTGGACACAGTACTCCAGCTGGGGTCTTACCAGCAGCAAGCAGAGAGGAAGTATCTCTTCCTTAGCCCTGGTCACAATGCATCAGCTAATGCATCCCAGTATGCTATTAGTTCTGTTGACTACAGCATCACACTGGCAGCTCATGTTCCTCCTGTGATCAACCATAATCCCAAGGTCCTTTTCAGCCATCGTGCTGGCCAGGACATTTCCTCCTAACCTATATACATGTCGCTGGTTACTTCTCCCCAGGTGAAGCACTCTGCATTTATTTTTATTGAACTGCATCCGGTTCTGCTCTGCCCACCTTTCCAGCTTGTCCAAATCCGCTTGGATCCGCATCCTATCCACTAGTGTGAACATTTTCCCCCAGAATTTAGTATCATCCACAAACGTGGCCACCATGCTTTCCAATTCCTCATCTAAATTTTTGATAAAAATGTCGAACAGCGTGGAACCAAGAACTTAACCCTGTGGGACACCACTGGCCACCTCCCACCAAGACAATAGAGACCTGTCCACTTACTCTCTCTGAGTTCGACCCCTTAGCCAGTTCCCAACCACCTGACTGTGGGCTCTGCCAGCCCACAATCCCCCAGTCTTTTCTATAAGAGTATCATTGGAGACCATATCAAAGGCCTTTCTTAAATCCGTCTCCCACTTCTAAGCGGTTCATTACTTGATCATAGAAGGAGACTAGATTGATCAAACATGACCTGCCTACAACAAAACTATGTTGGCTATCCTTCAGCATCACACGTTCTGCCAGTCTCTCACTAATGGACTTCATGATATTTTTTTGCCCAAATTTTACCCAGTATTGAGGTCAAACTCACCGACCTATAGTTTTATGGATCCTCCCTCCTCCCCTTCTTAAAGATTGGTACCACGTTGTCCCTTCCCCTCCAGTCTCTCTTTCCATAGGGTCCCGCCCACTATTTCCCTAAGCTCACTGAAGTCAGCCTTCCTGAAGTCAAGCACCCCTGTCCTACTGACTGACTTCCCTGCCCTATGATAGATAGTGATCATGCACTATGAGTCTCCCAAGCACCACAAGTCTTCAAATACTTTCACCAATGGTCCTTCAATGGACTCCAGCCAATTCCCTCAGAACTCTTGGGTATGGTCCATCCAGTCCTGCTAACTTGAAGACATTCA
This sequence comes from Gavialis gangeticus, assembly GCF_001723915.1. Classification (NCBI taxonomy): domain Eukaryota; kingdom Metazoa; phylum Chordata; order Crocodylia; family Gavialidae; genus Gavialis; species Gavialis gangeticus. Next base: position 57,483,237 of record NW_017729032.1, on the reverse strand, counting down.
GCCACTCTAAGTGCTTGCTTATGAGTTCAACACTGACCCTTGATTGGCAAATTGCTCTCCTCCTCTCTGCATCCATCCAGTATCCAACTAGGTAACAGACCACCATTTGCATTCAAGAATACCAATGCAAAGTATTCATTAAAGAGTTCAGCTTTCTCCTGACTGTCTGTTATGTCCCATTCTGTAAGGGCCCCACATTTCCCTTGGTCTTCCTCCTATTCTCTGTATACCTAAAGAAGTTCTTATTGCCCTTGATTATGGTTTCCAACCTGATCTCAGTTACCGCCTGTGCCTATCTTATCCTCTCCCTACAAATAAGGGCTATACCTGTGTATAGTGTATATTCTTCCTTGGTGACTACCCCTTGTTTCCATTGTCCATAAGCCTCCATTTTCTTTTTAAAGCACTCCTTCACTCCTTTAATAAGCTAAGAGGGCTTCCCAGCTCCTTTACCACCTTTCCTGCATAAAGGATTGGACCTTTTCTGAGCTCTAAGGATCACTCCTTTAAGGAGTGACCACCCTTCCTGAACTCTCTTCCCCTCCAGTCCCTCTTCCCATAGGGGCCCTCCCACTATTTTCCTAAGCTCACTGAAGTCAGCCTTCCTAAAATCAAGCATCCCTGCTCTACTGACTGACTTCCCTCCCCTATGATAGATAGTGATCATGAGATGATAGAATTCACTATCTCCCAGATTACCCTCAATCCTCAGATCTCCCATCAGTTTATCCCCTTTGGCTAGAACCAAATCCAACAAAGCCTCCCCCTTGGTAGGCCCAGTCACCTCCTGTACTAAATAAAGTTCTTCCACATAAGTCAAAAACCTATGTGATCGGTCAGATCTGGCTGAGTGCTCCTTCCAGCAGATGTCAGGGTAATTGAGGTCACCCATAACAAACATGTCTATTGAACATGCAGCCTCTATCATTTCTATGGAAAATTCCAGATCCAGCTCCTTCTCCTGGTGTGGTGGTCTGTAGTAGTCACTGAGCATCAAGTTCCCTTCTCATTCCCCCCATACCTTGTCTGTAGTAGTCACCGAGCATCAAGTTCCCTTCTCATTCCCCCCATACCTTGACCCACAGGGTGTCAAGTCACCATTCTCTCAAACCAATTTGGGTGTCCCCTGGCTTGCATTCCCATCAGCACACCCATCCTGCAACTCACCTAGTTTAATGCCCTCTCCAGCAAGTCAGCCATCTTGGATGAAAGCAGTTTCTTCCTACTGGGCGTGAGGTGGATACCATCTCTTCCCAACAAGCCTCTATCCTGGAACAGTATTCCATGACCATAAAGTACAAAACCCTCACTGTGGCAATGTCTCCTGAGCCAGTTAACCTCCTCAGTATAACTTTCCCTCCAGGGGCCCTGACTCCTGGCTGGAAGGATAGAAGAGAAAACCACCTGCACCCCCAACTCCTTGAACCCAGCCCCCAGAATCTTGAGTGAAAATGCCAAGGGTTTGGGGGTTTTTTGTCTGTCCTGGTGTGGTAGTTATAGAAGATCATTGGCTGCCATGGTTCCCCTGATTTACCTGTAGCAGGTTAGGGTGTTGGGTCTATGTTGTATCAGGGTTGCTGGTAGTCTTATGCAGAGTATAGACTATGGATTTGTATAGAATGGTTTGGATAGGGATGATCCTATCTCAGGCAGGAATTTGGATGACCTCTGGAGGTCCCTTCCAAACCTAATTCTCTTTGACTCTGACACACAGCACACCTATTCATCAGAAATCAGAATAATCTATGACATTTTCAAGGATGATCTTTGTAATATTGGGCATTGCCCTGATCTGTTGTAAGTAAAGGCAGTTGGAACTGTGGGACTGAATTTGAGCACCTTAAGCTCCAAGTGATTACTAAATACTGAAAGGTACTGCAAGATCCCTAAACCTACAGCAGCTCAATTAAATGACTGTTATTCTCAGTTTCCTGGCTAAAAACAGCAATTAATTTGACAAAAATGGAACCTTCTGCAATAACTCTGTGAAACTGCCAGGGCTTTTTTTGTCTGCCTTGGAGTGGGAGTTTACTAACTTCCAGCATCACCAAGTGCAAGTCAGACCTACCAAGTAGGCCTCTCCAGGGTGTGGGAACTTCATCCATCAAGGCCTCAATTCCCAGGTGGCAGGCATACGGGACCAGGCATGTAACCAGGGAATTGGATTTTCCAATGACCACCATCCCACAACCAGCAGGATTCAGAAAAGGATGGTCAAATTAGAGATATGTGAAATGAAACATTTCAGTTTTTATGACCCAGGATTTTCTGATAAAACTCTTCAAATTTCTTACCAGCTTCTATTATACTATTGCACTTTTCAATCTGAAAGTAAAAGATAATGCTGTTTGGTGTCAGATGAAGCGCGCCACGATTGGAATTTTTTCTGACAGTATTTTAAGGCTGTGACAGCAAAACAGCCTCTGCAAGCAGTTAAAAAACACGAAGATTTTATAAAAAGCTATGATAAAAATAGATAAATGAATTTCATTTAGGAGTTGACAAATCTAAGAAAATGGGTAGAAACATGTTATACCAGCCTTAGATAAATATCAATGTTCAAGAAATTATTAAGGCTTGTCAAACATACCACAAAAACAAGTCAAGTGAAAGAGCCTCTGTTCACTGGGTCATACATAAGTAGGGCTGGAAGGAACTTCACAAGGTCATCTAGTGCCTTCCCCTGCTCAAGACAGGATCCTTCCTGCCTATACCATCCCAAGAAAGCTTCTTTTTTCCTGCTCTTGAAAGTTTCCAAGCATTGAGAATCCATAGCTTCTCTAGTTGGCCTATTCCAATTCTTGGCCACTCTCACAGTCAGAAAGTTCCTCCTAATCTCCAGCCTAAATCTCCTCTGATGCAGCTTGCCATTGCTCCTTGTCCTGTCCCCTATAGTCACAGAGAAAAGATCATCTCCATCCTGTCTATAATCACCATTCAGGTATTTGTAGTCTGTTATCAACACCCTCTCCCCCACTCCCTCAGTCTTCACTTCTCCAGGCTAAATAAGCCTAGTTCTTTAGGTCTTTCTTCACAAGTCTTACTCTGAGACCCATATTTTTTTTTTACCTTGCACTGCACTCTCCAAACTGTCCATGTCCTACTTGAGAAGTGGGGCTCCAAACTAGAGATGATACTCCAGGTGGAGCCTCGCCAGAGGAAGAATCACTTCCCTTGATTTACAGGTCTTTCATGGTACAAGCACATTTGCAAAGTAAGCATAGATTTGACTGGGAGGGAAAACAAAAAAAACACAACTATTCAGTTATTCTAGACTAGGGGTGGCCAGCCCATGGCATGAGTACCACAAGTGGCATGGGCAACCTTTCAGATGATACAGTAGGGGATTGCCCTGCTTTGAGCAGGGGGTTAGACTAGATGACCTCATGAAGTCCTTTCCAACCCTAATGTTCTATGATTTAATGATTCTGTGTGTGGCACATTGCATATCAGAGAAGGGACAGGCAGCACAGCAGCAGATAAGGCAAGAGAAAGTAGAGCAGGAGACTGGCCAGGAGATACAGGGCCAGAAGCAGAAAGCAGAGTAGGAGATCAGGTAGGGAGCAAAGAGTAGAGAGCAGAAAGCAAAGTAGCAGATTGGGCAGACAGAGGGAAGAGTGGCACCTGGGGAGGTGCAGGACTAATTTGTGGCATGCCTACCAAGAAGTTTTCTAGATATTATTCTTATTTTCATGAAGTAGCTTTATAAGGAGAAACTGTGCAAGTAATTTTGCATTTCAGGTAACTTTTTGCTAGTCTGCCTATCTTAGTAATGTCTGACCCTGGACAGAAGTTTAGTGGGCATGAGTATAACTAGGGCTGTCAAATATATGGCCTGAAGGCTGAATCTGGCTTGTGGAACTTTATTATACAGTCTGCTGGTGTCAGACTGGACTCCTACATCACACATGACATGCCCTGGATTGGACAATGGGCCAGATGCACAGCGTACTGGCTTTGGTCTCACATGCTGCATGTGGTGCATGGGGATTGTCCAGTATGTGCTGCATGCAGCACATGGGACTGGGGCTGATGTGCATGAACCACAGCACACAGTGTTAGTCCAGGGAGCATGCTACATATGGCATCTACACAAGACTGGCCCTCTGTACTGAATCTACACTAGTCTGTGAGCCTGATCCAGCCCACAGACCCACCTCACACCACTCATACAACCCACAGGACCAGATGAGTTTGATATCCCTGGTTTAAGCAGTAGTGAAGTTGGGATTTATACATGTGACATTGAATCCTCATCATCCCCACTCCAACAGACTGGTGTTTAAATAATGGAACAACTATTGAAAACACTATTAAAACACTTGAAAAAATGAGTAGAAACAAATGTCACTTTTCATCACCTTTGTGCCACTATAAGAATTTTTCTGGCAGCACAAAGACAAATCAAACAGACAACTATCATGCCCTTTGTCATGCAATAATTTGTGGCCATGACACAGGTGGCTTGAATTTGACCACTTTTTCATGGCTGTTGCTTTTTTCTTTCAGGTGGGAGAGTGTAGACAGCCCAGAACTACCTGTACTCTCCAGCCTCCCTGAGATAGCACTCTAGGAGCTTCAGAGCCAAATCCTGCACCTCTGGAGAATTCCCACGGATGCTGCATGTAGTGTAATTGTCAAAAACAAATGCTAAGCTCCATAAAAATTCCCATTCCCAGGGCACACAAGATTAAGCCCTTGAAGCTCTTGCCCAGGTTCTGCCCTTGCAGACGTATGCCCCAGGAATCTCCTGGTAGGGGTGGAAACATGGAGGTGGAAGCACAGGGCTGCATGGGCCCAGGCATAGAAGCACCAGGTGCTGAGGCTTCCCTAGATCCCATGCCACCCCACACTGGTACCCACATGGCCCTGTAGTTCCCCACATTTCTGTACTGCCCCATGCTTCTGCTGACATTGGGTCAGCATGTTGGCTACAAAGGACCAACTCACAAGATCATCATAAATTCTAGTTTATTAGATGAGATGTGAAGTTTTAATAAAATTATAAATGCAAATTCTGGGGGGGTTATGAGAGTACTGGTCACCTTAGCACATACGCACACACACAATTGCTGCAATAGTATTGTAGCACTGATGTTGGTTTATATCTATCTGGGGCACTGGAGTCTGCTATTGATGGTCAGCTTCCTCCAAGGTGATGTCCTACAGAAGGGGGTTGCCTGCTTGTCCTTCTGTCTCGGTAGGTCGGGTGCTGGATGAGAGGGTCATGCTTCACTGCCTTTTATCCCTTCCCTGGCAGATTACGTGTGATTCCCCAACATCATCTTTGCTTCCCTAATCCAGAGGTCGCTGTCCCACGTGGGTCTTGAGTAGTGCATGACAGCTGTTAGTCAGTCACTGGGGGTTCCACCTTTGACTTGATTGACTCAATGTCTGTGTCCTTGCAGGTTTCAGGTGGCTTGATTAGATTACAATGGCTTGTAGAGCAGAGTTTTGAAATGGCAAGTTGCTCTGGCTAGGCTATTGTCAATTAACAGCCAGAGGATCTTGCTTTGTCATTCAATTATCTACTGATTCATACATACTCACATTCACTCAGGGGGACCAGTCCAATACAGCAATACAATTCCAGTGATTACAATTCCAATGCACTCTTGTAATAATAATTTTAGTAATACAAGTGTGACAGAGCACCTTTTTGGGTGTCTGTCACTTTAAGGGCTGAGTCATGCAGCCAGCAGGTGCTTGATGGCAGCAGCCATTTTGAAAATTAGGTATATAAAGGCTGCAGATTGCTGTTGCCAGCCCAGGCAGAAACATTGCCTGGCTGAGTTGCAACAGTAACATCAGATGGTAAAAGCAGAAGGCTCTTGGTCCTGGGCATGACCTAAAACTGCACCCTGCTGGGGGTGTGTGACTTGGTGGGGCTCCTAGTGGTGTGGAAGCCCCCAGGAAATGCCAGGCCAGTTACTACCCCAGTGGAAGGCAGGTCAGGCTCCTAAACCCCTGCCATCACCTTTAGGTGGGTTAAAGAAAGAAGAGTGGGGGCCAGGCATGCTGAGGGAGCAGCACTTGAGCCCTAAGGGGTGTGAGATCCTGCCCCTGGGAGAGGACAGAGTAGGGCCAGTCTTGCCAAGGTGGCACCTGAGCTTAAAAGGGAGAGTTCAATCCCGTGCCCAGTACAGTGGATGGAGTATTGTTGCCCTGGGAGGGGGCAGAGTTGTGGGGCCTGCAGAGAGTAGGGTCATACAGGACAGTCGGCCTGAAGGACCATATGTGAGGGAGCTGAGTAGAGCCAAAGAGGGAGTAAGCCTGAAGAACAGTCCAGGGGTGCATTGAATAGGGCTGAATTGGAAGTAGGCCTGAAGGACAGCGCAAGGGCGGCCCCATGAGTAATCAGTTGAAGAGAGGATGATGGAACCCCAGGAGTGGGGAGTAGGCCATGGTATGTTTTTGGACACCTGAGGCCATAGTTGGTGAGGCTGCAGCTGGAGCACTGCATCCAGTTTTGGGCACCACACTTCAAGAGGGGTGTGGATAACCTCAGAAGGGTTCAGAGGAGGGCTATTTGTATGGTTGAGGGCCTGCAGGTAAGATCCTATGAAGACAGATTGAGGGACCTAATCTTTTCAGCCTCCACAAGAGAAGGCTGACAAGTGATCTTGTGGCCATCCACAAGCTCATCATGGGGGGTCAGCAAGGAATAGGGGATACTCTGTTTACGAGGGCACCCCTTGGGGTTACTAGAAACAATGGCCATAAACTGAAGGAGAGCAGATTTAGATTGGACATCAGGAAAAAATTCTTTATGGTGAAGGTTGCCAAAATATGGAATGGGTTTCCAAGGGATGTGGTGCTTTCCCCTACACTTGAGGCATTTAAAAGGAGATTAGACAAGTACCTGGGTTACTTAACTGCAATGCTCGTTCCTGCCCAAAGCAGGCGGTCAGACTCTATGATCTAATAGGTCCTTTCCAACCCTAGAAATCTATGAATGACTGTCAGCAAGAACTCTGCTACTAGTTTATTTCTACTCTTCCAGAGCATCCCAACACTGAGCACTGTGCGACCTCCTCCCTTGCCAACAAAAGTACATGGGTACAAGTGGATTGGGAGCTGAGGTGCCAGAATCACAGATGTGGCATTGGCACAAGGGTCTCATACCACCACTGCCACCAGAACCAGAGAATGATGGGGGTTTGGAGACTGGAGATTGGCAGCTGCTATCACAAGACTCATGCCATGTCTCCTTTCAGGTTCCAAAATGGGGGCAGTGGTCTCTAGTCTCCTGGATCAAGTGATGGGAGCACTCCAGAACAGCAGAAACAGAAGCAGAAGAGCACCCACTTAATATATGCTCCATTGCACTGTCCTCCCAGCACTGGGAGCTGCAGAGCTGCAATGAAAGTGCATTCTATTCCCCCATCCTGTGAGCAGAGTCATGGATGCCCACAGGCCCCTGTTGCTCCTCCTGGCTGAAAAGTATGTGGCTTCTGCAGCTGTGGCAGTACTGTTGCTGGGGACTGCAACAGGGTTTATACATATGTCTAAAGTAGGGGTGAGCAATTATTTCGTCTCAGGGGCCACATAGTGACTTTTAATGAGTTGTTGTAGGCTACAGCAACACCCTCCCTCCCCCCCTCCACCCGCCA
>NW_017729032.1:57471680-57475600 GCF_001723915.1 Gavialis gangeticus | reverse complement strand
CCGCCACCCCAGCCCCAACGCAACAGCTCACCAAAACTCCCTATGTGGGACGGGGCCACAGGAAGGTGGGGAGCAGTGCTTGGGAGTGACATGGGCAGACGAGGCTGGGAACATGGGGTGAGACCATGGGGTGGCCCCTGCCCAGTGTGAGGGAGGGGGTTTGTGTGTCGGGGTGTGAGTGAAGGGTCTGCTTGGGTGCTAGGTCTCAGGGACCAGCCAGAAGTGAAGGAAGGCAGAAGGGCACAGGGGGCACATGCAGCAGACCTTGACTGGGCAATGCAGTCCATGGGGCCAAGCCCTGCTTAGGACAGCCCACACAGTGCTCCAGCCTGAGCCCACCAGCCCAGCTCCAACCAGTATGCACAGTTTACTGGCAGAGTTGCATTTTGTGGCTCCACCCTCCTCACCTGCAGTAGTGGCTCCTGCTGCTGTGCACCACTTTGGGCCAGGGGAAGCTTTAGCTAGGTGGCTCCTGCCCTGGCACATGGGGGTACAGCTCCAGCTCCTAGCTAATGTAGGTAGAAAGCGGCTTGAAGCTTCAGCCAGAGCTGCATGTGCTGGGGCAGGAGCTGCCTGTCTCAAGCTTCTTCCCAGCCTGGAGTGGCACATCAGGATCAGGACTGGAAGATGCAGGCTGGAATACCACATGAGCTGTCCTGGGTGGGGCTTGTTCCCATGCACAGTGCCGTGGAGGCACCCATAGGCTGGATCCAATCAATTCATGGGTGTCCGTGTCCCTCCCCCCAACCCCCAGCTAGATCCAATCAGTTGGCAGGCTAGATCCAGCCCATGAGCTGTATTTTGCCCCACCCCAGTCTAGCAGGTTAAATGTTTTGGGTTTTTTTTAATATTTAAATGTCTATTACATTCATAATCAATTCAGATGGTAACCTGAAGGCTGGAAGAGATGTAAGACCAGTAAATCCAAGGTAAATTTCCAGAACAGAAGGACTTGCTTCAGTATCACTATCTCAAGGGAGACCTGCACATGCAAGAGATTGTGCCAATCATCTCAGAAAGTGACTGAGCATTACTAAAAGGTCTAGTTTAGTAGGTTAGTTATAAGTAATGGGAATGTTCTGTAAAATGGTGCTTCTGAAGTGTTACTAAGTTTTATCTGGGGAAAGAAGATTGTACCTTTAAGTTGTTCGCCCTCCCTGCTGCAAGAAGTCTGGGACACAGAGACACCTGTGCTTTTAAGGAGGGTCATTTTGGACTCCATCACTGAATTAAAAGAATCTCTGTCAAGCATTTTGGGCTGAAGGTGAGGCTACATCAGGATAAACATTTAAGGGGAGTTAGTTTATTTATATTCTATTTAACATGTGTAAATAGAAGCTTGTCAGATGCATATGCAGATGCTGATTTGATAAAACAGACTTATCTGTGAAGATGACCAAGCTCCAAATGGAGCCATTACCATAAAAAACAATTCATGTGATGATGCCTTCCATATTGCACTGTCCCACTGGGAACTGACTGTATACAAATAATGATCACAAAATTAAACTGACTAAAACCTATGCACTTCACATGCCTCTCTCAAACAGCTTTATTTTTCTACCCATTAATACTGTAAATGCTTCCCAAAATCCTGATGCATTTAGTAGCATTTCTAGAGTTATGAAACCAAAATAAATACATCACCCAAGAATTTAGTAGTGAATTGAAACACATGTGGGAAGTTATTGTAAAAAGATGGTGTGCAAAAGAATTATTGCTGTTTAAATGTTATTTTCAACTTGTTCTCAACAGTTGAAATTCAGACTTCTTTGTTCCAGAAGTTTTATGGAGAGACTGCTCAAGCTTGAATCTGTGGTCATCAAAGTCAATGGGCAAACTCCTGCTGACTTCAGTATTGTGGGGCCAAGCCTATGAAGAACAGTCAGAGTAAGGATTTCATAACTACCACAGAAGTTAAGCCACCCAATTAACCAAGGGGGGTGGGGACTGTTAAAACTCCTTGAAAAAAAGATAAATGCAAAATTTTAACAAAAATAGATGTCACTTTTTATAAGCAGCTCTAGCTTTTTGTTTGAAAGAATTAGATGCTAACAAATCAGATTATTTTAAAAAAGATCTTTGTTAATGATTCAGTTCTTCATCCCTTTTAGGGCACTGACAGACATACAGACCCCCATTCTAAGTCACGGCACTTTGCATAAAGTGCCATGAGTTAGAGTGCCCACCCCCCACCTGACCTAACAGAGTTTTGTTTCCTTGTTAAGTCAGGGGGTGGGGAGACTGAGTTTGGCTGCTGAAGCCTGAGGAGCCTGCCTGCAACAGAATAGCCACTTCTCTCCCCGGCCCCATCCCCCCCACCCCAGCTCCAGTGCTGTCTGCAGGAAAGGAGATGGGGAGAGGGGAGGGGCAGCAGGCTGCGGGCTGGCTTTTGCCCAGCCTGAGCTGGAGCAAGGAGGTTGGGGAGGGGGGCACAGGGACCAGAAGGCAAGGGGGCTCCAATCTACCCATCCGTGCTCCAGGTAAGGATGGGTAAACCCCAGCCCTCATCTTGCTCCCCTTCCTCTCTCCCTTCTTCCTTCCTGCAGACACCCCTGGGTGTACAGCTGGGCTGTATCAGCCTAGCCCTGATTGTGCAGCATATTAAGCCTAAGGAACACAAGTTCTCTAGGGTGCACCAAAATGAATCACCTTCATCTGAACCTTCATTTGATGAGGGTTATTTTGTAGAGCTGTGTGAAGTTTTGGTTCACAATTCAATCTGGAGAAGATTCAGCTCAATTCAGAGGCAAAATCTTTGAACCTGAATTGAATCAGTCAAAGCTTAAAACTTTCTGAATCAATTCAGAGCATGTGAAAGAGGGGGATCCATTTTCCTGTGCCAGCACTCCCAGCACCACCACTGGCACCAGCACCAGCCAGTCTCCTCCACGCCAACCACTGCCAATGTGGGCCAAGGGCCTGGCTTTAATGCTAGGGTCCAAATGCACCAGGCCTCAGCCGCAGGCAGGTGGTGCTCGGTGGCTACCTATCTCACCGAGGATGTGGAGCCACTGGACTGCATCCCCTTGGCCTACTGGGCAAGCCGCAGCCAGATGTGACAGGATCTGGCCACGGTTGCCCAGCAACACCTGTCCTGTCCACCAACCAGTGTTCCAAGCGAGAGGGTATTCAGCATTGCTGGAGATGTTGTGACACCCCACCGCTCTCAGCTGGAGAGAGCACTCACTGCATCACCAGCCAGCAGGGGAAGAATATGTCCCTGTTGAGCTTGCTCCCATGCCAGAATGAACTTGGAGGTATGAGATGGGGTTATGGGGAATAAGGAGGCCCCAGGTCCTGGGCATGACCACCAAAGCTGCACCCTGCCAAGGTAGGGAGGCCTGGTGGGACTGCTGGCAGCACGTCAGCCTCGTAAACGCCAGGACCAGTGATCCCCTGGACTCAATATAGACAGTGGAATTCTGACACAGTACAACCTGCTGGACATCCTGACTCCCCAGGTACCTCTGCAATTTTACCTGAACTGCTATATCCCCCTTTCCCTTCCCCTCCAACCCCAGCCTGTCCCTCACCCCCTGCTGCCTCCATTTCCATTTTCACTGGCTGGTTTTCTTGCCTGCATTGCATACCAGGCCAGCCTCTGGCTTCTTTGCTATTCCTTTCATCCAGGATCAGGAGACACACCAACTGCAGGTGCTTCCTCAGCCTGACAAAGGGTTTTTCAACACAAAAGCTTGCTAAAATACATTTCTCTAACTATACAGTTGCCCTACTAAAAAGATACCAGATTGTCTTACCTGTTGTCATGTAAAGTGGTGGACCGGATTGAGGCTGTAGGGAAGGAGAAGACCTCATTGGGGCACACTACTGTGTTGCGTAGATGCCCCAGTGCCAGTGAGGACACTCCTTAACACACACACACACACACACACACACACACACACACACACACACAC
>NW_017729032.1:57464244-57466680 GCF_001723915.1 Gavialis gangeticus | reverse complement strand
TGACAGCTGGCAGGCTTTGTGGCCACAGCCAGGGCCTAACAGGCCTGCTGCTTTCACCCCGCTGTGCCCTAAGACAGACACAGAACCACAAGCACCCATGTCATGAATTTTGCCTGTTAGCAGCCTGAGGTGCAGGGCCCCAGAACCCAGACTCCCCCTGCACCTATCTCCTTGACAGATGGCAGGCTTTGTGGCCTCAGCCAGGGCCACCATCTCTGCACTTTTCACCCCCATGTGCCTTAACACACACACAGTGTCACCCATGTCATGCATTTTGCTTGTCAGCAGCTTGAGGTACAGTTTCCCAGAAACTCCTGCATCTATCTCCTTGAAACTTGGCAGGCTTTGTATCCTCATCTGGGGCTACAGTCTCTGCAAGTTTCATCTGAATCAACCAAAAAAGGACAAAGTTATAGATATTTTATTGATTCCCCAATTATACCCTATGGCCGAATCTCCGGATCTCTCCAAATCAGTGCCGAATCTTCTGAAGCTGATTTGGCTAAATCAATTCACAAAAGTGATCCAGATCTCCAGATTGAATCACTGGCCTCCAAATCAGCCAAATCCGAAACCAAATTGAATAGTTCTGTATTCACACGGGTCTATTATTTTGTCATGCAATTGGTCACTTTTAAAGCATTCTGCAGCTGTACACGTCACAGCACAGCTGTAGATGGCTGTCAGGTGGCTGATCATGTGACAAATGTAACTGCTGTCTGTGGCCTTAATTAGAACATGAGAGAAATGCTAAATGTCATCTGACACTTCTACCACAGACATTCAGCAATGCAGAGCTCATCTTTCATATTCTTGCAATAAGATTGAAATGGTTTTCCCCCACAACCTGTTTTCTGTCACACAGAGGCACACATGTACATCAACAAAAAATATGTGAGAAGAAAAACAAATGCATGGGTGCATGTAGACACATCATTTAATTGAAAGTTATGGCTGAGTTAGATAAAGAGCATTATAAAAAACGCCTACTGAAGAATCATAATTAAATGCTGTTTCAAAGTCCACTGAAGTGGATTGAAAAACTCCAACAAGCTTTGAAAGACATGCTTGATATCCTTGTGATATTCACGGTGATATGCATTTATGATAGTTTTATGCCCTAAGTTTTCCACTCTTTACATTTATTAATAGATTGGTGGGACAGAACATAAACTAGGATAAATTGCCAAAGATTCTCTTGAAGTCAGTGGAACTATGCCAGAGCTGTCCAATTTAGTATCTAGCCAATTATTTAAAATGCTTTCTTCCAACTTAGAAATCAGTGTCTTTTATATAAAGCATCTACTTACTCAGCATTCAGACTCATTTGGGGCAAAAGTATCTTCCCTAAATAGAGATTAGGATCATAGGAAAGTAGGGCTAGAAGGGACCTCATGAAGTCATTTAATCCAGCCCCCTGGTCAAGGCAGGATAATCACTCACTAAACCACCTAAATGTCTGTCCAAGCCGATCTTACAAATTTCCAGTAATGGAGATTTCATAGTTTCTGTATGTAACCTGTTCCAATGTTTAACTACCCTCATAGTCAGCAAGTTCTTCCCAATCTACAACTTAACTTTCCTTTGCTGTGCTTTGAGGCCATACCTCCTAGGGCAACAATTAGGTTCCTAGGACATTTAAAATCACAGAGGTCATGCCCCAGGTAATCGAAAGTAGAAGCTGGTTGGTTGGGATTTTTTTTAAAAAAATTTTCTGAAAAGAAAAATCACAATTTGTCAAAACTGAAACTTTTGGTGAAATGTATAGGTTTTGAGGATTCTCAGGCCCAAGATAGACTTCCATGAGTAAAAAGAAGGCAATACTTGAGTTCTACAAAGAGAGTGGTGGTTAGAGAATGGAATTCTTGTTTTCTAGCTGGTTTTAGAATCAGCCCAGGACAGATTACAGTGATAATATAGTATGTCTGCCCTCTGCTTGAAGGGTTAAAATAAATCATTACTTTATCTTAACTACTTTAAAGATTATATTCAAATATTTTATTCTGAAGAACATGTTCTAGTAACTCATGTTCAGTTTCATATCTGGGATTTTCTGGCAATGTTTATACATTTTACTAAGTCATTACTTCTGAAATCTGTTTCATCTCAGTCCTAACTAAAGAAAAAATGTTTTCATTTGTTAAGAAGCAACCTGGGAATAGGAGCTACAAGGACAGCATGCTAGGGCAAACAAGTAAAATGAGGGAAGGAAAGGAAGTACTTTATAACATTGCTGGATGTTGTGCAGATAACTTATGAACTGACAGGAGGCACAGAAAGTCCAAAACACATTTGTTTTATGTGTCTTTGAAGGCAGTAGGGCACACATAGGGGGTCATATAAAATGCACAGAATCCTACCTTTGCTAAAAGCAAAGGGAGAGCTCCCACTTCTTTTCTTGCCCTCAAAAACAGACGTCTGTGATTTCCTCCAAGC
>NW_017729032.1:57457053-57459244 GCF_001723915.1 Gavialis gangeticus | reverse complement strand
AAATGCACAGAATCCTACCTTTGCTAAAAGCAAAGGGAGAGCTCCCACTTCTTTTCTTGCCCTCAAAAACAGACGTCTGTGATTTCCTCCAAGCCACTCCCAGTGTCATGAATATATAGCTCAGTAAAGTTGCTACACAACCATGAATACTGTTTGAATTGATTCTTACGCAAAGCTGAGAAGAGATTTTAATTCTCTAGCTGTAGACCCAGGGTCAAGTTTGAACAGATTTTAAAAAATATATAGGAAAAGGTTTTTTATTGATTCACTTTGAAGCTGTATATTAAGTCTAATATTAATAAACCATGTCTTTGGTGCATCTTTGGTGATTCTGTATCTTTTTGTTTTCTTCAGAAATATATTGCCACAAAGATGTAGGGGAAAAGACTTTGAAAAACTGTTTTATTCTTTAAAGTGAGCAGAAAGATAATGTAGGTGGTTTTTTATAAGTGATATACATTTCTGTAGGTAAGACAAATAATCAACACTGTACATGGAATGTGGTAAGAGTAGCTTCTGTGAAAAAAGTAAAAGGAACTAGAATTCAGTTGGTGTACCTTTTTTTTTAAAAAGTGACTGATAATTTGGTTTCATTGTGCATTAAACCGCCCACTATGAACAATGCCTTTATTTCTTCCAAGAAAAATTCTGAGGTTTACAAAACAAAAAGAAAAAGACCTGACTGCTACAATTTTCTCCTGCATGATGGTTGTCTGCACTGTCATTTGAGTTACACATTTTAGAAAACATTGTCTGGAAATCTAAAATGAATAAGAGTAGTGTACCTACACTTTCAAAATGAAAGACAACAACTTTCTACAAGGTCCTTCAGCTAGTATTTGATATCAAGAACTACTTGATAATAGCAGAAAATTTTAAAAAGCGTTTTCCCCCAAAACTTTCAATGAAAAATAGTTTATTGAACAAAAACCATTTTGACATGTTTTGATTTGTCAAAATTAACAGGAAAAGTTTTCCCACATTTCTCTCCCTCTCCCCCTTCTCTTTTCCACAAAGTAAAGTGCAAAAACACTCAATACACTGGAAGGGGTTGTTTTTTTTTTAACTCAAATTGAAATTTGTATGAGTTTTTCATTTTGATGGGAAAAAATGAAGATAATTTTTTTTAATTAACATTTTTTGTGTTTCTGAAATTTCTCATGAAAAATGTCATTAACTGATCATCCATACATCTACTTATAATGCTGGAAAAGTATCAAGTTCATAGTTAATTAAGCTAATTCTCTGGAAAGGTGAGACTAGGGTGTGATATCCATACTGTATGTTTTTTCCTGTGTTTGAACTGAAGATAGGATGATTTTTGTAGTACAATGTAGAGCTTATAACCAGAAGAAGGAAAAGGTACAGGCTAATGTTTTGCAAATTTCCCAATGCAAATGTATAAGTGCACCCTCTGCTTAACAAATTTACCAGTATAAATATATTGTGTTGGTTCCTCTTTAATTTGTATCATGGTATCACCCTGGAACAAGCATCTGACTGTGAATTAAAACACCATTATGAGAGAGTATGTGCAGTGTCTAAGATTATGGCCAATATTCTTAAAGCTAAGAATCTAGTTATCTAAAATCAAGAGTTTGTGAAAAAAATCCAGCTTTTTGGTGCCTTAATGTGAGCTTCAGAGCTCAATTTTAATTCTTTCTTAAATTCTGGTGTGAAAAGATTTGCGTACACTGTCACGGAGCACTCCCTGCCTATTAGCTTTTCCTCTGTGTATGCCAAATTCCATCAATGAAGCACTGTAGCTGCCAGAGGTTACACCAAAAGTTACCAAAGTAACTTTTGAAACCTTTCCAATCAAGAAATGTGCTTGGAAACATTTAGGAAATAGTTTCTGCTGGAAGAAACACTTATATCCCTTGTGGTGTTCCTTGCTGGAAGATGTCAAAACACTGTGGCCTCCTCTAGTCCCAGTCAGAGCATGCTATAGGAGGCTGTAGTGCCCTGTAGCTCCATTCCTCTACTCACCACAGGGAGGGGAGGCAGAGGAGAGCAGAAAGTGCTAGAGTGGAGAGAAAAGCAGGGGACAGGGCAATCCCTGCCAGCAACCAATATCCTAACTCTTTAGCCCCACATCTCCCCAGCCTCTCCTCACTCCTTCTCAGCTGAACAGACAGGTAGAAGGAGTTGCAGATACAGAGGGTTGCTGCCAGCAGTGGCAGCAGGGCCC
>NW_017729032.1:57456713-57457042 GCF_001723915.1 Gavialis gangeticus | reverse complement strand
GTGGGTAAATCCAACCCCAGCTCCTGCTTGGCTCTGGCAGGACATGGAGTAAGGAAGGGTCTGGTAGGGTGACCCAGGAATGACCTGGAACCAGAAGCAGGACCTGAAAGCTGGCAAACCTGTCCCTGTGCTTGTCCCTATGCCAGTTTTGTCACTGATCTGTCCCTGTTGAGCACCACACCTGAACAAGACCTGGGTGTCATGATTGACCACAAAATGAACATGAGCCATCAATGCGATACTGAAGCTGGCAGAGCTAATCAAACACTGGAATGCATCTACTGAGGCATCTTGAGCACGGCTAAGGATGTCATCCTCCTGCTCTACGT
>NW_017729032.1:57449172-57451713 GCF_001723915.1 Gavialis gangeticus | reverse complement strand
CATGAGCCATCAATGCGATACTGAAGCTGGCAGAGCTAATCAAACACTGGAATGCATCTACTGAGGCATCTTGAGCACGGCTAAGGATGTCATCCTCCTGCTCTACGTGGCCTTGGTGAGACCGCAGCTGGAGTACTGCATCCAGTTCTAGGTGCCACACTTCAGGAAGGATGTGAAAAATCTCGAGAGAGTCCAAAGGAGTGCATGATTAGAGGCTTAGAGAGCAGGTCATACTAGGAAAGGCTGAAAGACTTGGAACTGTTCAGCCTGGAAAAGAGAAGATTTAAAAGGACTTGGTGGCAGCCTATAAATATATTAGGAGCATGCATCAGGGCCTGAGGGAGCATCTGTTCACTAAGGGGAGGACAAGGGACAATGGGTACAAACTGATCACTTCAGACTGGACATAAGGAAGACTTCATTTAAAGAAGTCCTATTCTTGGGCCCTTCAGCTGCTTTCAGAATGGTTTCAGAGGGCTCATACGTTTGTTCCACTTGTTCTTAAAAAAAAATTTAAGGCATTTAAACTTCTTCATTGTTGCTTCTGTCTGCATTTTAGAGAAGCTATGACTAACTGTCTAGAGCTGCTCCTATGCTTTTTGTCACAAACAAGTTTATTGGTGTATCCAAAAGAGTCACATTTCTACGTGTCCTGATACACATGGAATGAGTGAATCAGTGGAGTGTGCTCCACAACAGCATTCCTAGATGTGGCACAGAGATAAATCCTGATAAATCCAGTAGCTTTTAGCTCTGACAAAGAGCAGATCTGAACCTTCTCAGTCCCCCATTTTGGGAATTTGCTGGCCCAGGCTCTGGGTGGCTCCTTTGGGTGGTAGAGAAGCTGCTTATGCCTCAAGATCCCTGCACCTAACTGCTGAGCCATGTGGTTCAGCAGCAGGCAGGAGTGTGCCTCCCTGATGGCTGTACTGATTGGGAGCAATTTACTCCTGAATCGGTGTCTACATGTGTGCTGCTGCACAGTAAATAAGTCCGCAGCAGCATAGTACTTGTAAATACAAGTACTGTCCTTCTGCCAAGTTAATTAACGTACTCCAGTCTAATAAAGGCAGACATCTATACATGTGATGTTTACTGTGCAGCTAATTAGCCTACTGCAGAGGAAATGTCTTCTGTCGATGTGTCCACAGAGTTGCATCTTGGTGCCACAATAGGTCAAATAAATCAGTAAGATGTAACAAGTGTCCATGTGAATTTGCTGCTACAAAACTGTAAGCAAAAATAGAGAAGTAAAGACAGAAAAGAATATAGAAGGATCCTCTTTCTTTTTATTCATTGCTTCAGTAAATGAAATGCACTGGGATATTGCTGCATTGCAAGAAATTGAAATTCTCAGTAATAAAGATCTTGCTTTTCTATAGCATCTTGGGATTAAGAAACAAACTTAGATATCCAACAATAGTTATCATCCTCTGAAGATCACAAAGTAGTAGAGTAAGAGGTGAACTGATGAGAACTCCCCATGGTAATAGTCAGTCTCTGTTCAACGTTCATCAAATACTCAAAATGAAGCCCAACTTTAAGTGTGTATGTTGTTCCACTGAAGATACAGGAACTAGTTACATGCTTATAGTTAAGCATGTGCTAACTGGCCTACAGAAGAGCTGTCCAACTGGTGGCACATGTGGCCTATGAAGGGTTAAGCTGAAGTCCCTAAATTCCTTCCCGGGCCATGCACCCCCTATTGCTCTCGCTACTGCTTCCCCTGGAGCCTCCAGGATACTCCTCTCTCCTCCAGCTTGAGTTTTCTGTCCCTGTCCATGGGAGTGAGACAATACATTTGGAGAGTCCAGGGCTCTAGGATCCAGCTAGCCCCATACAGTGGGGGAGGGGGGGAGGCGGTGGGAAGGGAAGGGACAGAGAAGCCCACAAAGTTGTGGGGAGGCATGGCAAGAGAGGCATGGGAGAAACTATGTGGCATTGGGAGGGGTTGATGGGCAGCCCATGTGGTAGGAAGGGCACAGAGAAGCCCCATGGTGGCAGAGAACACAGCACGAGGGAGACAGCACAATGGTAAGGGGAGCATGTGGCATTATGCCAGTAAGAGGGCATATGGCCATGTGGATGTGGTCCCCAGGGCACTGAGAAGTTGGATAGCCATGGTATTACAGGATCCTGTGACAGTATATGATGAAGTGAACTCATGGTCATAGAAGCTTGTGCTCATATATATCTTATTTAGTTGGTTTATGAAATGTATAGCTGTCTTGCTTTCTAGAGGACCAAAGTCAGAATGTTTAGTGTCTTGCTAAGGGTCCAGATCCTCAAAACAAAATTAGGTGCCTAACACCCATTGATTTCAAAAGCCCACTGAGTCAATTAGATTATTAACAGACTTAGCGTTTTTCCAGGAAGAAAGCCTTTTGTCCTGGGATCCTACAAACATATCCACCCATGGTCTCACCTCCAGTACCTGTGAAGTATTCAGGGATACCAAGACTTTTTTCTCTGGGGCACTGAGGTGTGTTTAAGGTTATTGTCCACCTACTGGCAGAGGAACAGCAGTGCAGTTTGGAAGGG
>NW_017729032.1:57444380-57449045 GCF_001723915.1 Gavialis gangeticus | reverse complement strand
ACGGGGGGTGAGGGGGGGGGGGGGGGGGGGGGTGTGTGTGTGTGTGAGAGAGAGAGAGAGAGACAGAGAGAGAGAGAGAGTGGCTGTGCTGCTTCTGTTTGATCCAAGTCAAAATCTAGGACAGTCAGAGTTACATTAAATGAGACATTGGTTTACATCCCAAGTCCTTCTGCTGAGTCTTTCTGCTGAGCTTTGAATCAGGATCTAATCTTCTTATTAATACCATATGCAAACTGAATAAGCCATTTCTAACCTCCTGCCTCTGGAATAACCAAAAAGGGATCTTTGCTTATGTATGCATTTTGCAGTATGCCCTATCTACAAACACATCTAATACAAACATGGGAACATGGAGCCTGCACCCCATGTCACTTGCAGGCTTTGTTTTTACAATACTAACAGTAATGTAAAACCCGTGCCACTAATAACCAAGTTGACATCCCATTTTTATAAAACACTTGCAGAACTCAAGTTCTCAGGCCACAGCTGACAGCATCAGAGCAAGCTAGGCATAGAAGAAGAAAAACAAGCCAAAAGGAAAGACAAATAGAGAACAGATTCATTACTCTTTTGAAAAGCATACAGTATCCAGACTTAGGTGCCACCACCCACTAGGTGGTTCTTTGAAGCCGTTTGCATGATATTTTGTGAACACCTGTGAATCATGCAGGGAAACAATGTGTTCAGTATTGTTAGTATTTATTCTTTATGCCTGGATTTCTTCCCCCACCCCATGCTAGTACCTGCTAATGAGCATATTCCTCTTGTTCTAATTTGCTGTTTCCAATGCCCAAAAGCTACGCTTGTAGAAACACCAGTACATGCTATCTGTCAGGAAATAAAAGAATTGTGTGTGCATGTTTTGACAGAGGTTAAGACCACACAGTGTGTTAATCAAAGTAAAATTGCAATGAAATGTGTTTTGAAAAAATTTAAAAACCCAGGGGTTTGGGTTATTTCTAGATCCAAGTTCTCAAAATAAAAGTGAATATAGTGTAAAGCAAATTATAGGAATAATCTGCTGTACATGATCAGCTCTGAGAATTACAAGCTTTGAGGCATCATTGATGTTCTAAGAAAGTTATACCCACATATCATCATTTGGAAGTCTCAGATAGTCATACAGATTACTTGGTCAAAATGGAAAAGAAAAATGAAATGCATAGTAAAAAATACACCTACCATAAAACTGATACTTTTTGCTGTTAGCAATTTCAGAGGAATAAATAGCTATACATCAGTAGCCTAATTAAGGGGGCAGAGGGAGGGCACTGAGGTGAGTGGGGCACCAGCCCTGGGTTCCAAAGTAGGGGGTCTGGGTGCAGGGAGCCATCAATAGCTGCCACTGGTGGCCTAGCTTGCTGTTGCTGCCATGTAGGTTACCACCACCCAGGGTGCAAAACTGCAGTTATACCTCTGCTATGTGGTAGGGTTTTAGATATAGATATTGAGGTGGAACAATACATGAAGAAGCGTGCATTACCATTTCTCTGTGCTATGTCACTTTCAGATCAAAGACAAGTCCCCAGGCACATTCGTTCAGTACCTTTCAGAAATACATAACTAACTAAAAAGATACATTTCTTTAAAAATACTGTCCTGAACCCTAACACCTCTAAATTTGCTAGTTTAATCAAGATTTTAGTCTCAAGAAACATGTTGTGTTGTTTTCTAATGTATCTTTCTTGGGGGAGTTAAGAGCACCAGGGGTGGATCCAGGATTTAGAGAAGCAGGGTGCAGATGGTTTGGTGCATCACCACAATAAAAACACAACATATTTTTCTACAGTTAAAAAGAAACTAAAAGCTTTACTAATACACTAGGGGAATAGGGCTATATTATTCCATTTAAAACAGAAGCAAAAACAAGTATATCTTTATTGGAATGTGCATGAATATTCTGTATTATCTCTCATGTATAAAACAACAAACTAGGCAAAAATAAATCACGGTGGTTTCATTAATCAAGTAGTCCTTAGAATTAAATGAACTTTTTTCATATTTTAAAAAAAAGAAAAAAAAATCTAGCCTCTTGAGCATTTTGACAGTGCATCCAATACTTCACTGAAAGTTATTTCCACAACTGAATTAATGTTCACCTGGGTTAATGTTTTTAGCTAGAATCAAAAACAGTCTGCCAAGCTGTGAAATAGGAGCTACATTATGGACATGTCTACACGTGCATTTACACCAGCTTACATGCATTGTGAGTAAGCGGGAAATAGGCTGGCATCTACATGTGCAGGCGTTAAAGCACATTAATGTTGTGTGTGGACTGATTTGGGACTAAGGGTAGTCCCAAGTCAGCCCATACACAGTGTTACTGAGCAGTAAGGAGTCTACATATGTGTTACTGTATAGTAACTAGTCAAGCATAAATCTGATACCTGCATCATGCAGGTATCAAATTTATGCTCAAATTGGCATAAATTGCCATATTGCAAATTGCTATATGGCAAGTTGCTGTGTGCAGTACAGGTGTGCACATATACACGTGTGCCCATACTGTGCAGTACTTACAGTTACTGTGCAGTAAATGTGCCCTCTGAGAAGCAGCGAACAGACAGCAGAATTGCAGAAGAAAGGATAGCTTGATTAGTAGAACATCAAGGTCATCAAGAAAGAGAAAAGGTGGAATGAAGAGTTTGGAAGGAATCAAGTACATTATAATGATCTAAGACAATTGACCCCCTCACTGCTGCCTGAATACAAAAGGTTGCTGCCACTGTCAGCTAGTTGGTTTTAAACTTTGGGTGGAGGAGGGTGCAACTGCACCACTGCACACTTCCTGGAAACTTCCCTGATGGGCATCATGGGTTGTGTGTCTTCCTCAGGCTACAGGCTGGCAAATTATGACAAAGTTAAACAGAGCATGGCTTTGCTATACAGCTGCTCAACAGAAACTGACATGTAAAACTAAACCATGGCACTTCACCCCTCCTTTACACCTCAGGGCTCAGAGGTGTAATTTAGCTTCCACATACCATGGGGAAAAGGCAAAAACATAGGCCCGTGCTGTGGCGCACCTGATGTATAGTACTTCCCCTTTATCTCACAGTAGTTCACTCACTCATACCCGTAATCTTTCCAAATCACATCAACTCCTAAACAAAATCTGCTTTCTGATAAAACACTGAGGCAAAGCTGAGATCCCTGCAGAAGGGGACTGTCTGTATACCCTCTGGGGCCATTTTCATTTCAAGACTGTGGCTCAGCTTCAGTGGGAGGAGGGAGAACAGCCACCCTTAGACAATTATATAGTTTCATTGGTAGAGCATTGCTTTGGGAAGTGAGATAAAGGAGTTCAAATCCCCTCAGGATGAGTATTGTTGAGATACAGCTGTGAACTCAGCTTTCTGATATCTTAGCTGAAAGCTCTAATCCTGGCTGGTGGGCAAGAGTTGGCACCACTACTACTTTTGAGATGAATTTGGTGCTATCAGTCTAAATGAATGGTAAAACTCTGCAGAGGTCTAAGAGGAGGTTGGAGACCTCCTGGGACAAATCTGAATTGCTCTGGAGCTTAGGGGGACAGTCAGTTTTCAAAGTTCATGCCACAGGCCACTTATTTGCAGGCATACTGCACCATGCACTTGTGTGATTCTGGAGCCTCTTAGAGTCCCAAATGGAGGCATAGAGTTATAACTAACTCTTTTGGTGCCTAGGCATGGGAGAGGGAGGAATGGTGTGCCAGAGTGGGGGGAGGAGAGTTACCAGAAAGTCTTCTGTAGCTCCAGAGACTCAAAGATCCCACATCCTGGCTACAGCAGCCAACCCAGCAGGAAGGCAGAGCTGCTGCTGCTGCTGCAGTGGGCTCAAAAGCTGCTGCTGCTGCTGTAGGTTTTTGAGAAGACACTCTTCCAGTGTCCTTAAATCAGTTCCCTTTATACCACTGTGAAACGACATAGTAGCTTTAGGAAGATGATGAGTTTTTGAGGTGTTGGCACCGAGGCAATTTGAATGACTTACATCTTTAACTCCCACTGAGATGTCTATTGAGACCATTTAAATGTGACCCAGAGTCACTTTTATTTCTACTAATCATTCTTGATTTTCAGATGATCTGGCTGATATTCCTGCTAAACTCATCTTTTTTGTCCAAAAAGATCTTTTTATTTGTTTAAAGACTGTATTACAGAAAAGAACCCAAGTTCCCACAGTAAATGTCCATTATCTATCTAGTATCCCAGAGACTCAAAGAAAGCTTCAATTTGCACCTTGGCAAGATAGAAAGGGAAAAAGCAGCTAAGAGAAAAATTGAGATCAGAGAGAATTTTCCTTCCATTGCCCAGATCTCTCCAAAAGATTGTCATTTAACACCTTTAGTTGCTAGGCATTGTATATAACAGATATACATGCCTGGAATAGAAATAATACCCAGATCTTATATAGCACTTTTCATCGAGGAGTCATAAAGTGCTTTATAAAGTTGGGCTGAATTTTGCGCTCATTCATAGTTTCATAGTTTCTAGGGTCGGAAGGGACCTGAGAAGATCATCTAGTCCGACCCCCTGCCATGGCAGGAAAGAATACTGGGGTCAAATGACCCCAGCAAGGTGTTCATCTAACCTCTTCTTAAAAACCCCCAGGGTAGAAGCCAGCACCACTTCTCTTGGAAGTTGGTTCCAGACCCTAGCCGCCCTGACTGTGAAATAGCGCCTCCTG
>NW_017729032.1:57438601-57443938 GCF_001723915.1 Gavialis gangeticus | reverse complement strand
TGGTGATCTGATCGTAAAAGGCCACCAGGTTGGTCTGACAGGACCTGCCACTGATGAACCCGTGTTGGTTGCCCCTAAGCATGCAGTCCCCTGCTGGCCCCTGCTGGATGTGTGCCAGAATAATTTTCTCGAACAGCTTGCCTAGGATCGAGGTAAGACAGACTGGCCTATAGTTTCCCGGGTCCTCCTTCCTCCCTTTTTTGAAGATGGGAACCATTCATCACATGCTAATCCAGAATAGAGTGATTGCAAAAAGAGTTGGTGTCCATGTGTCAGAATTTCTACCATACGTATTATTCAAAAAAATCCTTCATTTTTGTTTTCTAAAATCATGCCAGTGTTTAAGGTCAGGAGAAAGAATTGTGTGTTTTATTGGTGATTCATGCTAGCTCTTATTTCATTTGCCCAAAGTGGTTGACTGAATGATTCAAATCCAAACAAAAAATAAATGCAGACTAAATTTAGGATCCCAGACTGTTTCATGCATCTGGTTTTGTCCTTTAAGATACTAGAAATGGAGGAGGAGGAGGAGGAATCCCCCCGCCCCATCTTTAGAAAATAAAAAGTTTCTGCAGTCTGCTACTCTGTCTAGACTAACAAGGTATTCATCATACTGTATTGGATAGGTCAAGTTTAAATCTTTGCCAACAATGTTCTGCTTCTAATGGCAGAAAGAATAGTAGTTCCACAATATCTTGGCAGATGAAGTCGAGACACTACACTTCAAAATCTTTTTTGCCACGCTAATTAATGCCACCAAGGAAAAGAAAGATCTGAAGTGATACTGTAAGTATTTCTGCTGCTTTTCTATAGGTGCCAGTCATCAAAATAATAAAGTAATGCCTACTACCTAGGAGATTTGCATTCAGTCTTTTTCACTGAGACTGACATAACACAAGTAGAATACTTGGGGCTTTGTTACACATTGCACTCTGAGCTGCTCAAATGTTGATGGGTGTTAGTGCTAGCTTGAGTTTAGGAAAGTCATATGTACAAGACAGCAGGGGCCTTGAAGGCTGAATGGTAAGAACCTCCTCCCTACCCTTCTCCTCCCCCACCATTCCAGATGTCCCCTCTGGCCTCCCCCACCCCTGCCCCCATGGTTTACCCATGCTTCCCATGTCTCCCAGCTTAAATGTGGCTGCCCACCCACCCAGGGAGCAGCACTAGTGAGGGCTGGGCAAGCAGATTCCTCCTTCTGTGCCCACTCCCCCAGGACATCCCAGCAGCCAAAAGAAAGCAAGGGGGAGGTGACTGGGGATCTGGGGTGCAGCAGGCAGATCAGAGCCAATGGGGAAGGGGGGTGGGTGCATGTTCACAGTAGTGTGTAGCCTAGTGTGGGTATCATGGATTAGAGATAAATCTGCCCTGGAGTGGCATAACTTTAGACTGCCTAAAGGGTGCTTAAAACTATCTGCAAGTGGACAATCCAGGGGTTAACAGCTCCAAGAGCTGCATAAAATTAACATGCAACAAGGCCCTTAGTCTTCAAGGGAAGGGAACTTTTTATCACCTAGTGAACCATTGATATAAGATTTAGCATTTTATTATGCCTGTAAAACACAACAGGGGAATGCCAGGGCAAATATATAATTAAATTATACTCCACTTTTCCCTGAACTTCTGCTTAATTCCCCTGATAGGTCAGAGCTCTGTCTTTTTCAAGACTTTTTAGAAAATATTATACACAATTAAACCTCAGGATTTATATGTAAAAGTCTGAAAAGCAGGGGTTAATTGTTTCCAGCCTAATAAAAAAAAATATACACAGAATAAATGCACAGTTTTCCAGTAAAACAAATGTTGAGTATAGATTATAAATACAAAAAAAAAATCACTATAATTTGTATGTGGAATGCTACAAATACATTGGAAATAAATTCTATTAGACCTTAATCCACTGGCATTTCTCATACAGGTTTTGCTGTTTGTTCCCATCATATCATAACAAATATGACAGCTCCAATCACTACAAGCGTCTCCTACACTGTAGCACAATATGAACAGATTCCATTGTGATCTCTCCAGGATGACTTCTCAGTCTCTGTTGCCTAACTATAATATGCAGTGTATCACCTGGTCTCTTCAGAGCCTGAGAAGAAAACCAGCCTCTCAGGACTTTTTCCCAAAGACCTCAGAACTTTGTGAGCAAACAGTCTGGGATCTCCACAGCTAGCAGCATCCCAGCTCAAGGGTTAATAGCAGAGTGGCTCTCAACTGCAAGGGCAGGCCCAGACACAGGCATGGGCAAATTGTGTGGGCGCCCAGGGTCTGGACAGAAAGGGGGCCCCAAAAATAAAAATAAAATTACAATTGCATTATCTCTGGTGAGGTGGGGGTGGGGGGAGGGGGGTGTCAATACTAAAAGTTCACCTGGGGCCACCAGGAGTCTAGGTACAGCGCTGTGGAAGGAAAACAGAAATCTATAGCCAGTATCCGAAGTGATGCAGTTATTAAAAGTCTGCCCTCACAGTACGCACATTTCTTAGGCCTGTATTAATCCACATCTAAGTGCACAGGCTGTTTGCAACTCCTGTATTTACAGCCGGCCTGAGAGCACACTATGGAGAGACTCGTGTAGTGTGCTAGGTAACCTACTTACAATTACTCCTGAGTGGGATGTATGACCCAGCTCCACACCCCTGTCTGCTGCTATTATTTCTGGGCCCTTCTAGCTGAGGTGCTCTCCCCTGATCTCAGAATATGCACAAACACATCAATTAAAATCCATACCTTCTCAGAATTTTTCTCACTTTTTCTTTGAGCCAAAGTTGCACCCTGCAGTAGCAAGTGTGATATTTGCATAAGGTACAATGGCTCCAGATTGCTGTAGGATGCAAAATAGACTTCTGCTATATACTTCAAAGAACCTCATGACCCAGTTTTCCAGACATAGAGCAAATATTCTCTTTTTGAGATATACAGCATTGCTATCAGTGTTAGTACCCCACCCGCTTTTATGCATTCATTAGCACAAGCATCTGTCTTAAAGCATCCTTGTGCACAATTCATGTCATTCACCAGCCCCTGGATCCTTTTTCTCCACTTTTAGCACACTAATACAGGTGCAGCCATAAATGGCTTTCAGCCAGATTTAGAGAGAATAAACCATATGTACTGCAAGGTTTTGCTGTCTTTTCCTGCAAGCATTCTTCATGCTACAGTCATGCAACCCAAAAGCATGAATTTGAAATAGAAGGTTTTATGCAACCTGGGGTGGGGGCTGAGGCTTTCTGAGCATGTTTATGAAGCTGAGAGAGACTCCAGTGTCATGGAGACAGCTGAAAATAGCTGATATGAGGCTGTCCCTTGCTTCTTTGCTCAGCCAGCAATAATGAACATTTTGTGGTTAACTTAAGGTCCACATATCCAATAAAAGAAGACAGTGATGGATATCAGTGTGCCAGAGGAAGTTAGGAGTTTGGTAATGTTGAATTTATGAATGCTATTTTAAGTATATTTCACATCACAACATTTATGATACTGCATACAAACAGACAAAACCTATGAAAAAAGACACAGCTATTTCCTTTTTTCTCTTATATAAACATATTTTATGGTATGATCTATGGATATACTATGACTGGCAGTATATAATTTTGCTTAGATGATGATTCATTTAGATTTTGCTTTCCAATAGCTAAACTCCTGGAGCTACTTTTTCACTCCTTCATTTATTTATTCAGGCAGAATTCCCACTGAATTCTACTAGCTTGCAACGCATGGATTCAGTCAGAAAAATCTCAGAATTGTGTTAAAAGATTTCATGATCTGACCATTTTAAAGATATTATATATGTTTGTAAAGGCTGCAATATTTCCTCATTTTAAATTTGCTATAGCCTTCAATAGCTGACTGTAGTTCGACACACCATTGTAGAACATGTTGATATGTTTTTGAAAGGCCAGGACCAAGAATGTAGACAGGTCTACCATTACCAAGATAAAGATTCCCAAGATGACAAAAATATTAAAGTCTGTTGAATAGCGCACATCTGATATAAACTCTTAACATATATTATAAAGGGAGCTCTTGTATGTTATTAATGTACATCCATACCAGTGAAAGGGATTTTCGGTAAAGTTAGTACAAATACAAGAGGCAAGAGGAACTAAAGAAAAGAACCGTTAATAAAACCTGAGGTAAGCCCATAAAACAGTTGAAAGAAAATAAAGAGGAGAGTTCAACTCTTACATCATCCTATCATAGTACTTAGGGTCGGAAGGGACCTAAACAGATCATCAGGTCCCCCCTGGCAGGAACGGGTGTTGAGATCATATCACCCCAGCCAAATATCTGTCCAG
Organism: Gavialis gangeticus; assembly: GCF_001723915.1. Classification (NCBI taxonomy): domain Eukaryota; kingdom Metazoa; phylum Chordata; order Crocodylia; family Gavialidae; genus Gavialis; species Gavialis gangeticus. The sequence continues at coordinate 57,439,634 of NW_017729032.1, read as the reverse complement.
GCTCCTCTTGAAGACCCCCAAGGTAGGAGAGAGTACCACTTCACTTGGAAGCCCATTCCATAGCCTGGCAGTCCTAACTATGAAGTAATGCTTCCTGATATCCAGCCTGAACCTTCCCTCTAACAATTTGTGGCCATTATTCCTAGTAACCCCAGGTAGTACCCAGGGGAACAGAGCCTCACCCAATTACCGCTGATCCCCCCTGGTGAGTTTGTAAATGGGCACCAGATCCCCTCTCAGCCTTCTCTTGTGAAGGCGGAATAGGTTCAGGCCCTTTAGCCTTTCTTTGTAGGGCCTGCCCTTCTGCTCCTTGATCATGCAAGTGGCCCTCCTCTGGACCCTCTCCATGTTGTCCACATCCCTCTTGAAGTGTGGTACCCAGAACTGGATGCAGTATTCCAGCTGTGGCCTGACCAATACTGCATAGAGGGGAAGGATCACCTCCGTGGACCTGTTTGTGACCACTTCCCTGCATTGGTGGCTCATGTCCTCCCTGGAGTCAACAATGACCCCAAAATCCCTTTCTGCCACTGTGCTGACAAGAGTGTTCCCCAACCTATAGACAAGGTTTCCTTTAAGGTGCATACGTGTGCAACTGTACACAAGTAAAAGTCTGGCTGCGCACCAACTTTTTCAGGCCATGCACCCACCAGGAATGGAGCTGGGCTGCAGCGTGGGACACTTACTAAAGGTAAGCTCTTCCCCAAGGTGAGGTGGAGGCAGGGGCTGGCGTGGGCTCCGCTGGCTCTCTACTCCACTTGGGGAGTGAGGAGGCATGTGGTATCAGGGCCAGGGAGTGGAGCACTTCTCCGGAGCCAGCAGAGCCTCACTCAGGGCAGGCAGCGGCTCCTCCCTGAGGTGAGACAAGACAGGGATGGAGGCTGGGGTGGGGGCTGGTGCAGGCTCTGCTGGCCCCAGGAAACTGCTCTGCAGGCTCTGGGAAGTGCTTCACTCACTGGCCCTGACACCGCGTGCCTCCTCGCTCCCGAGGCAATGCAGGGGAGTGAAACAGTTTCCCAGAGCCTGTGGAGCC
>NW_017729032.1:57432745-57437544 GCF_001723915.1 Gavialis gangeticus | reverse complement strand
CCATATGTACTGCAAGGTTTTGCTGTCTTTTCCTGCAAGCATTCTTCATGCTACAGTCATGCAACCCAAAAGCATGAATTTGAAATAGAAGGTTTTATGCAACCTGGGGTGGGGGCTGAGGCTTTCTGAGCATGTTTATGAAGCTGAGAGAGACTCCAGTGTCATGGAGACAGCTGAAAATAGCTGATATGAGGCTGTCCCTTGCTTCTTTGCTCAGCCAGCAATAATGAACATTTTGTGGTTAACTTAAGGTCCACATATCCAATAAAAGAAGACAGTGATGGATATCAGTGTGCCAGAGGAAGTTAGGAGTTTGGTAATGTTGAATTTATGAATGCTATTTTAAGTATATTTCACATCACAACATTTATGATACTGCATACAAACAGACAAAACCTATGAAAAAAGACACAGCTATTTCCTTTTTTCTCTTATATAAACATATTTTATGGTATGATCTATGGATATACTATGACTGGCAGTATATAATTTTGCTTAGATGATGATTCATTTAGATTTTGCTTTCCAATAGCTAAACTCCTGGAGCTACTTTTTCACTCCTTCATTTATTTATTCAGGCAGAATTCCCACTGAATTCTACTAGCTTGCAACGCATGGATTCAGTCAGAAAAATCTCAGAATTGTGTTAAAAGATTTCATGATCTGACCATTTTAAAGATATTATATATGTTTGTAAAGGCTGCAATATTTCCTCATTTTAAATTTGCTATAGCCTTCAATAGCTGACTGTAGTTCGACACACCATTGTAGAACATGTTGATATGTTTTTGAAAGGCCAGGACCAAGAATGTAGACAGGTCTACCATTACCAAGATAAAGATTCCCAAGATGACAAAAATATTAAAGTCTGTTGAATAGCGCACATCTGATATAAACTCTTAACATATATTATAAAGGGAGCTCTTGTATGTTATTAATGTACATCCATACCAGTGAAAGGGATTTTCGGTAAAGTTAGTACAAATACAAGAGGCAAGAGGAACTAAAGAAAAGAACCGTTAATAAAACCTGAGGTAAGCCCATAAAACAGTTGAAAGAAAATAAAGAGGAGAGTTCAACTCTTACATCATCCTATCATAGTACTTAGGGTCGGAAGGGACCTAAACAGATCATCAGGTCCCCCCTGGCAGGAACGGGTGTTGAGATCATATCACCCCAGCCAAATATCTGTCCAGGCTCCTCTTGAAGACCCCCAAGGTAGGAGAGAGTACCACTTCACTTGGAAGCCCATTCCATAGCCTGGCAGTCCTAACTATGAAGTAATGCTTCCTGATATCCAGCCTGAACCTTCCCTCTAACAATTTGTGGCCATTATTCCTAGTAACCCCAGGTAGTACCCAGGGGAACAGAGCCTCACCCAATTACCGCTGATCCCCCCTGGTGAGTTTGTAAATGGGCACCAGATCCCCTCTCAGCCTTCTCTTGTGAAGGCGGAATAGGTTCAGGCCCTTTAGCCTTTCTTTGTAGGGCCTGCCCTTCTGCTCCTTGATCATGCAAGTGGCCCTCCTCTGGACCCTCTCCATGTTGTCCACATCCCTCTTGAAGTGTGGTACCCAGAACTGGATGCAGTATTCCAGCTGTGGCCTGACCAATACTGCATAGAGGGGAAGGATCACCTCCGTGGACCTGTTTGTGACCACTTCCCTGCATTGGTGGCTCATGTCCTCCCTGGAGTCAACAATGACCCCAAAATCCCTTTCTGCCACTGTGCTGACAAGAGTGTTCCCCAACCTATAGACAAGGTTTCCTTTAAGGTGCATACGTGTGCAACTGTACACAAGTAAAAGTCTGGCTGCGCACCAACTTTTTCAGGCCATGCACCCACCAGGAATGGAGCTGGGCTGCAGCGTGGGACACTTACTAAAGGTAAGCTCTTCCCCAAGGTGAGGTGGAGGCAGGGGCTGGCGTGGGCTCCGCTGGCTCTCTACTCCACTTGGGGAGTGAGGAGGCATGTGGTATCAGGGCCAGGGAGTGGAGCACTTCTCCGGAGCCAGCAGAGCCTCACTCAGGGCAGGCAGCGGCTCCTCCCTGAGGTGAGACAAGACAGGGATGGAGGCTGGGGTGGGGGCTGGTGCAGGCTCTGCTGGCCCCAGGAAACTGCTCTGCAGGCTCTGGGAAGTGCTTCACTCACTGGCCCTGACACCGCGTGCCTCCTCGCTCCCGAGGCAATGCAGGGGAGTGAAACAGTTTCCCAGAGCCTGTGGAGCCCATACCAGCCTCAAGGCCCCAGCCCCCCAGCCCCAGGTGAAGAGTGAGAAGCTTACCTTCAGTAAGTGTCCCACACCACATCAAAAGGGGAAGGTGGGACTGAAGCGGTGCACTCATGGACCGAAGCAGTGTGCTCACGGGCTGCTACTCCTTAGACAGAACATTGCCTATAGGTGGTTGCTGGTTCCTTTTCCCTCGATGCAGTACCCTGCACTTGTCTGTGTTGAATTCCATCCTATTCTCATCCGCCCACCTCTATAATTTGTCTAGATCTAGCTGGATTCTGTCCCTTCCCTCCAGCATGCCCACCTTGCCCCACAACTTGGTGTTGTCAGCAAATTTGGACAGTGTGCATTCCACACACACATCCAGATCACTGATAAATATGTTGAACAGTACAGGCCCTACAACCAAGGCCTGGGGAACTCCACTGCCCACATCCTTCCATGTCGAAAATGACCCATCCACCATCACCCTCTGGATGCGACCATCTGGCCAATTTGCCACCCATCTGACTGTGTACACATTGATGTCACAGTCACCAAGTTTTTTTAAGAGAATGTGGTGATAAACCGTGTCAAAGGCCTTCTTAAAGTCCAGGAAGATGACATACACCCCGACATCCTCATTCTGGGACTTTGTATCCTGATCATAAAAAGAAAACCAGGTTAGTCAGGCAGGACCTGCCCTCAATGAACACGTTGGTTCCCCCTGAGCATTACCTCTCCTGCTGGGCCCTTGGACATGTGCTCCTTGATAATTTTCTCAAAGGTCTTTCAAAGGACTGAGATAAGACTGACTGGCCTATAATTGCCAGGGTCCTCTTTTCTCCCCTTCTTGTAAATAGGAACCACACTGGCCTTTTTCCAGTCCTCTGGCACCTGGCCAGTGCCCCACGAGTACTCATAGAGCCATGCCAGGGGCCCTGCTATGACCCCTGCCAATTTCCTCAGCACCCTCGGGTGAAGAGCATCTGGACCTACTGATTTAAACACATCCAGCCCCTCAAAAAAGTTCCCTAACTAGGTTGCCCCTGACCCTAGGGATGGTGGTGCCTCCCCTGGGTCCGTCTGCAATTCTAGTGGGTCCCTATGCAGGAATATAGAGGCAAATAATTTGTTAAAGAGGTCAGTTTTTCCATTTGCCGCAATCAGCAGATTGCCAAGCCTATCCTGTAGGGGTCCCATGTTACCTGGTGCCTTCTTCTTACTTCCTATGTATTTGAAAAAGGATTTTTATTATTGTTAATTCTAGTCACTAGCCCTAGCTCCATCTCTGCCTTGACCTTCCTAGCAGCCTCCCTGGGTATAGTAGAAGTTGAATCTGTCAAAGGAAAGAAGTTGAACCTGGTGGGACCCTACCAATGACTGGGCAGTATGAATTGAGGGCTATAGGTTGTACAGACAGGACAGAGTAGGGAGGAAAGTGGGGGGGAGGGGAGTTGTTCTCTATGTGAATTATACATCTACCCTAATCAAAGTGCAATTAGAGGAGGAAAAAGTTGAGGCATTGTGGGTTAGGATACATGGAGGTCGAGGGGCTGCTACAGACCACCACATCAAGAGGAAGAGCTAGTTTTGGAATTCTTGAGGCAGCTCTTAGAAACCATACAGTCTAGGGACATGGTTGTCATGGGGGGCCTAAATTATCCTGACATCTGCTGGGAGGAGCTGTCAGTCAAATTCAGCTGTTTATATAGGTTCTTAACCTGAATATAGGACCTTCACCTAACGCAGGAGTTATACAGTCCAACTAGGGGGAAATGCCCTACTGGACTTGGTGTTGGCTGTGGGGGATGACCTGGTAGGGGAGCCACAGATTTATGGTCACCTTGGGGACAGTGACCACCAATCAATCGAATTCACCATATGGCATAGAGTGGGTAAGATAACTAGTAGGGTGAAAGTGTTTGACTTTAGGAAGGCTAACTTCAGTGTGCTCAGGAGTTTAGTCAATGACACCTTGTAAGATAGGAGTATTGGCGAGATGGGAGTCCAGGAAGGGTGGTCCTTCTTGAAGGAAGCGATCCTTCAGGCACAAAGGGAGATAATCCCAGTGCAAGGAAAAGAGGGGAAAGGGGACAAAAAACTTCCTTGCCTAAACAGAGAAATCCAGGGGAGCCTAAGGGCAAAAAAAGAGGCATATAGGCGGCGGAAGCAGGGGGAAGCTACCAAGAAGGAGTATACCTACTTGGCCGCACTTGCAGGGAGGCAATTAGAAAGGCCAAAGCAACTACAGAGCTGAGGCTGGAAACACAAATTAAAGACAACAAAAAATATTTTTTTAGGTATGTAGGGAGTAAAAGGAAGCTGCAGGGCAGTGTAGGACCCCTACTGAATGAGCAGGAGCAATTAGTGACAGACATGGGGGACAAGGCTGAGCTCTTCACTGAGTTTTTTTTGCCTAAGTGTTCTTGAGCAAGGGTCAAGATAAGTCTTGAACGCAGTAAGATGCAGTACAACAAGGGAAACTCAATCCTAGGGAAGCTTACTTCAATCCTAGGGAAACTCTTTCAGATCATCAAGGAGCATATCTGCGATGGGCCAGCTTCAGGGATGATGCTTAAGGGC
>NW_017729032.1:57424403-57431239 GCF_001723915.1 Gavialis gangeticus | reverse complement strand
TAGGGGGGCGCAGCAAGGAACCAGAGATGCTCTGTTCACCCAGGCATCTCTTGTGGTAATATGGAACAATGGTCACAAATGGACAGAGAACAGATTTAGGCTAGACATCAGGAAAAACTTCTTCACGGTAAGAGTGGCCAAAACTTGGAATGGGCTTCCAAGGGAGGTGCTGCTCTCTCCTACTTTGGGGTCTTTAAAAGAAAGCTGGATAGGCATCTGGCTGGGGTCATCTCTTTCCTGCTCAGGCAGGGAGTCAGACTCAATGATCTGTTGATGTCCCTTCTGACCCTAGCATCTATGAATCTATGAAATTCTGACAGTTAAATAAAGTTGCCCATTGGAATGACATCTTGAAGTTTCCTACTGAGTGGGGAATGTCTGAAATATATATATTTTTATTGACATTGTCCCCTGAACTGTAGTTGCTCATCCAGTGGAATATGAAGAAAACAGGAGCCTGACAGCCCTAAAAAAGTTCATTGTTTCAAGCCAAGCTTCCCAGACTCCTTGCCATAGAAGGAAGCATAGAAGTCCAGAGATCCCTAGCTGCAGTCAGGACTTCCAGGTGCCAGCTTTACAGCTGAAAACCTAGAAGTTCTGAGAGATTGAACTTAAGTCAGAGGTCTCAGAGCTTCACAGTTGTGGTAAAGGGTGAAGTGTTTCAATTTAATTTCAATGTATTGCCATTTTCCCAGTAGAGAAAAAAAAATCAGAATGCATTTGACCAGATGTAATCCCTTCCTTGCCTGCATCTGAGGTAAGTAAAGTTCAGCAGAGACTCAGAGAGGTAAATCTTATTTCATCTTCATGTACCCAAACAGCATTCATTTATAAAGCTGTACAATTCAAGTTTTGGCACTTGAACATAGTTTTGATTCCACATAGCTATACTAACCCTGTGCTTCCCTAATGAGAGTGCTCAAAGGGCTGATATATGCTTAGGGAGAACAGAATCATCCAGGCACAATGTGTAATTCCGCGTAAGTCCTGAAATGCTAATTTAGCAGAAAACCCCCTCTCCTCTGACTTGTCCTCTTCTTCCTACCCCCACAATTCTTCCCCAGACTAGCTGCCCAGTAGGCCAACTTCTGGAGAAGGAATAGAGTGTGCTCTGGCTAGGCCTAACTCATGGCCTCCTAGCTATAGCACTTTGCTGGAAAGCAACAAATGTAGCTTTAAAATTCCTTTGGGTGAGGACCCAGCTCTTGGACTCCCTGGGCCAGGGCCTGGTCCACTATAATACTAGGCCAAAAGGTGGGGAGAACCTTTCACCACCTCCACTTTACCTGTGCCAGGTACACACAGGATGACCCTATTCCACCAGAAGTGACAATAGGATCTAAACCAGGATTGGGAAAAATACAGCCATGGCTTGGATCCAGCCCACCAAATGACTGGATCTGGCCCACAGCTCCTGCAATGCTCTGCCTGGGGCTGAGCCATACCTACTCCCACCCAGGGAAGCCCACACACCAGATGGCCCTGGCCCTGGCCCTGGCCAGCATACACAGTTTCTTGGCAGGGCTACTCCTGGCATCACCTGGGTACTGCTCAACTCCCCCCACATCCCCAGTGGCTCCTATTCTTCCTCCTCCTGTTTCTTCTGTACTGCTCCAGGTATGCACATGGTGGGGAGAGTGCAGGGAAGGGGGAGGTGGAAGAAACATGCACTTTGTTGACTGGATACATGCAACCCCTGGCAAGAGCATGCAACCCCTGGCAAAGCTCTTTCAGAATTCATGATGCACAGAGGGGATCCCTGAGGTCTGGAAAAGGGCCAGAATTGTGCCCAACTTCACGAAGTGGAAGAGGGAGGACCTGGGCAACTATAGGCCAATAAGCCTAATTTCCATCCCAGGGAAAATACTGGAAAAGCTTATTAAAGTATCTATGTGCAATGTGTTCATAGAAGGTAAGATTCTGAATGACAGCCAGCATGGCTTTTTTGTGGATAGGTCTCATCTTACCAATCTTATCTCCTTCTATGACCAGGTCTCTCATGGGAGACAAGATAGATATTATATACCAAGACTTCCAAAAGGCTTTTGATCTAGTATCCCATAATATCCTTGTGAGAAATCTGGAAGATTGTGGGCTCAGCTGCTTGACGGTTCAGTGGGTGGGAAACTGGCTACAGGGTAGGACCCAGAGAGTTCTCAGGAATGGATCTGTGTCTTCTTGCTGCAAAGTGGCCAATGGTCTCCCTCAGGGATCCATGCTTAGATTGGTGCTTTTCAACATCTTTATCAATTATTTGAATGGGGGAGTGAAAAGCTCACTGGCCAAGATTGTGGATGACACCAAGTTATGGGGCAGTGAGACCATGCCAGAAGAATGGATGATGATACAGTAGGACCTGGACAGGCTCAAGAGTTGGGCAGACTGGAATCAGATGAAGTTTAAATACTTCCAAGTGTAAGGTGCTCCACCTGCGGGCAAATAACTTTGAACACACATACAGGCTTGGAGGTGACAGCCTGACCTGCACCATGGCTGAAAGGAACCTGGGGGTAATGATTGACCACTGCATAAACAAGAGCCATCAGTGTGATATGGTGGTCAGCAGGCCAAACAACATGCTGGCATGCATCAATTGATGCATCTCGTGTAAAGCTAAGGAAGTGATACTCCCTCTGTACTCAGCACTTGTGATACCGCAGTTGGAGTACTGCATCCAGTTCTAGGTGCTGCACTTCAATAAGGACATGGGAAAACTTCAAAGGGTCCATAGAAGAGACACCTGTATGATCAAGGACTTGCAAAGCAAGCCATATGAGGAAAGGCTGAGGGACCTGGGCCTCTTTAGCCTAAAGAAGAGAAGGGTGAGAGGGGACTTGATAGCGGCTTACCGCTATATCAAAGGAGTACATCAGGAGCTTGGTGAACAACTGTTCACTAGAGCACCCCTGCGGAAGACCCTGACCAATGGATATAAACTCCTGAAAGGCTGATTCAGGCTTAATACCAGGAAAAACCCCTTCACAGTCATGGTATCCAGACTGTGGAATAAACACCCTCCAGAGGTAGTGTAATCACCTACCCTGGAGGTTTTTAAGAGGAAATTGGACAGTCACCTCTCTGGACTCACTTGATCCCAGTTGTCTTTTCCTACCCAGAGCGGGGGGGGAGGCGCTGGACCTGATGATCTGCAAGCCCTTCCAGTCCCTAACAATCTATGAATCTATGACTCCTGTCATGGTGCACAGGGCTCCAGCTCCAGCTGCTTTCCACCAACTTGACCTTCCCAGCATGATGGGCAGCCACCTGTGGGCAACTGAGTGGGTGGAAGGGGGCTGGGAGCTGGAGTCCCATGTGCTGCAGCAAGAGCCACCCAGCTGTAGCTTCCCCCCTGCCTGGAGCAACACAGCAGGGGTGGGAGGAAGAGGAGGAGCCTCTGTGGGGCAGGGGGAGCCAAGCAGTACCTCGGCTGCTGCAGCCACACCAGGAGCAGCCCTGCTGGAGAAGCTGGGCACGCTGGCCAGGGCCAGCAGCAGTACGGCACAGGAGTGCAGCAGGAGTGCGGCCCTCTCCCTCCCTGGGTGGGAGGGAGAGGGGGTTCAGCGAGTAATTCAAACCATAGCCCTTTAAAAGCCGCAGTTCCCCCTAGCCCCCAGCAGTCAGGCTTGGGAGCAGAGTGGATACATGTGTGCATCCAGCACATGTGTGCTCCCCTACCTATACTCACCGGCAGTGGAGGAGGTGGCGGCGGTGGCAGCTGATCCCACACAGGTAAGTGAGTAGGGTGAAGGGAGCTGGAACAGCTGCAGAAGATCTGGAGGGGGAGTCCCCCAGATCCCTCTTAAGTGAGCTGGCAGGGAGCTGCGCTCCCAAGCCATGCGCAGGCAGCATGCATGAACAGAATGTGCAAACAGGTGCACTCTGAAAGGGCGCGCTGGCATTCATGCAAGGCGGGCATGCAGCAATAGTCAGCAAGAGAGAAAGGAAGACTCACAGCTCTGCAGCTATGGTAAGAACACGGAGGGTGGCTGCTAGGGACCCCGCCCCGGTGGTGCCACCTACCCTGGGCTCCTCTGAGGCCTCCACCCAGACAGAGCCCTTGGTGGAGTCAGCAACCCCCTGTCCCCCTGTCTGTGGGAGCTACCTGGCAAGGACCAGGAGGCCATGGGAGGGAGAGGTGTCTGGGGGTTCCCTTGCCTGTCCCTCTTGTGCCAGACTTCAGGCCCTGGAGGAGCAGGTGATGGAACTCCAGGCTGAGGTGAGCAGGCTATGGGGGATCAGGGCTGAGGAGGACGAAATTGACACGTATTTCCATTCTCTGCAGGATCAGTCTTCCAGCAGTCAAACCTTCTGGGAGAGATGCACAGCAGAGGAATGGCAGAAGGTGCCCACCAGAACCAGGGCTGCTCGGGCTAGCTTGGTATTGGATCCCCAGGTAACTGAGAAACAGATATGAGGCCCTGGCAGCCTTAGAAGAGATGGTTGAAGTGGATGCCTCCGGCGGAGGATGGTGCCACTCTACGCACAGCACAGTCTGAGCAAGGATGGAACACCACAAGGAAGAAACGCTGAGTCCTCATCAGAGACTCCATCCTGAGGGGAACAGAGGGTCCCATCTGCCGACCCGACCCCATGGCACATGAGGTCTGCTGCCTACCTGGGGCTCAGAATCAGGATGTTACAGAGATGATTCTGGACCTCATTCGACCCTCGGAACAGCACCCCATGGTCCTAATCCACGTGGGAATGAATGATGTGGCTGGGAGCAGTCCAGGCCATATCACAAAGGACCTCAAGGCGCTGGGGGCTAAGCTCAAGGAGATGGGGGCGCAGGTGGTATTCTCCTTTATTCTCCTGGTAAGTAGATGCAGATGGTGCCATGAGGCCTGCATCAGAATGGTTAACCAGAGGCTTTGGAGTTGGTGCTACCTGGCAGGCCTTGGGTTCCTTGACAACGACCCGCATTTTCACTCAGGGGGCATGCTCGGGTGGGATGGTCTTCACCTTCTCCTAAAGGCAAGCGAGTCTTTTCTTCCAAGTTGGCTAATCTCATATGGCGTGCTTTAAACTAGCTTTGCTGGGGGATGGGGCCACAGGGGGACACAAGGACACTTCCCAGCCAAGACAGATGATGAGCACAAGAAGTACCCAGGTAAGTGACAGGGGTCTGGATTGTCCTAGGATCAAGGGGGTGGTGCAAACACCCATAGGAGGCCTTAAATGCCTCTATATTATACTCATAGTATGGGGAACAAGCAGGAGGAACTAGGCCTCCTGCAAGTTAACACAAACCCGGACATAGTGGGGCTCATGAAAACGTGGTGGGATTCAACCCATGATTTGGTGGTAAATATTAAGGGCTACAGACTGTACAGGCAGGGTAGCATGGGGAGGAAAAGTGGGGGTGTGGTGCCCTATGTCAAAGAGCAATACACGTCCTCAACAAAAAGCACAGGGTCAGAGGAGGGGCAGACTGAAGTTCTCTGGGTAAGAATACATGGGGGTTGTGGGGAAAGGGACTTAACGGTGGGTATCTACTACAGGCCACCCAACCAAGGGGAAGAGCTGGACCAGAAATTCTCAGGTCAGCTCACGGAGGCAGTTAAGTCAAAGGATGTGGTCATCATGGGTGACCTAAACTACCTGGACATCTGCTGGGAGGAGCAGTCAGCCAGGTCTGACCACTCATGTAGGTTTCCAGCTGAGATACAGGTCCTACACCTAACCCGGGAGGTGCACAGTCCCACCAGGGGAAATGCCTTGATGGACCTGGTCCTGGCCACAAGTGACAACCTGGTGAGGGGACAGTGGGTTCTTGACCACCTGTGCAATAGCGATCATCACTTACTGGAATTCACTATCCAACACAGGGTGTCAAAGGCCTGAAGCAAGGCAGCAGACCTTGACTTCAGGAGGGCTGATTTCAATGAGTTAAGGAGAGTAATCAGAGAGACACTGAGGTCCCAGAGGGGAGGGGAGTTGGGACTTCAAGATGAGTAGTCGTTCCTTAAGGAGACGATCCTCTGAGCTGAAAGGGTAACAGTTCCCACGCAGATCAAAGGGAGCAGGAGTGGTCAAAAGTCCCCATGGCTTAAAGGCATTCCAGAACATCTGAAAGCTAAAAAGGAGGCATACATCCAATGGAAGAGAGGGGCCATCACCAAGGAAGATTATACCTCCATTGCTCGAGACTGTAGGGGGCTGTTAGGAAGGCTAAGGCAGAGACGGAACTAGGACTAACAACCAGGATCAAAGATAACAAGAAGTCATTTTTTAAAAACATAGGGAGTAAAAAGAAGACACCGGGTAAAGTGGGGCCCCTGCAGGACATGCTTGGCAATCTGGTGGTTGCACCAGATGAAAAAGCTGACCTCTTTAACAAATTCTTTGCCGCCATTTTTCTGAGCAGGGACTGGAACATCCTCTCCACTGGGATTCTGGATGGACTCAGGAGAGGCACCAGCAGGACTAGGGTCAGGGAGGACCTAGTAAGGAAACTTCTGGAGGGGCTGGACATGATTAAATTAGCAGGTCTAGATGATGTCCACCCCAGGGTGCTGAGGGAATTGGCAGGGGTCATTGTGGACTCCTGGCATGGCTTTATGAGCACTTATGGTACTATGGCCACGTGCCAGAGGACTAGAAATAGTCCAATGTGGTCCCCATTTTCAAAAAAGGGAGGAAGGAGGACCTAGGTAACTATAGGCCCGTTAGTCTTACCTTGGTCCTGGGGAAGCTCTTTGAGAAAATTATCCAGGAGCACATCTCCGAGGAACTGGCAGGGGAGATTACACCAAGGGGCAACCAGCATGGGTTCATTACAGGCAGGTCATAGTTTCATAGTTTCATAGTTAGTTGGGTTGGAAGGGACCTGAGCA
>NW_017729032.1:57421113-57423671 GCF_001723915.1 Gavialis gangeticus | reverse complement strand
CACTGCCCAAATCCCTCCAGGTCAAAAATGACCCATCCACTGCCACACTCTGAGTGCAGCCCTCCAGGCAGTTGGCAACCCATTTGACTGTGGAGGTGACCACAGTCCCCCAACATGGCTAGAACCAACAACCTTATGACCAATGTAGGTATCTACCATCCTAACAGTTAATATAGAGCCATTAGAGGCACTTAGGGACCTAAACTGAATTGTTCTTAAGCACTCTGCACTGCTTCACATTCTCCATAAGCACCTCCAAAGGGAAATTGAGAAATCCTAGCTAACATAAACTGGTAGGAACAGGGAAGTAACGGGACTCCCACCCACCTCTGGAGCTGAGGCATCTCTCTCATGTTGTACATTAGGCATTGTCCTTCCTCTGAGATTCATACCATTCTGTACAAAGGGTGGTGCCCCTCTTTCGCTGAGTAATCCTATGGCTACAGCGCTTGGCCAGGAAGCAGAAGGTCTGAGTTCTAGGACTTCTCCTACCTGAAGGGGTTTGAACTCATTTCTCCCACTTCCCAGGAAAAAAAAAGCTTTAAAATACCAGGCTTTAGAATATATTCTCTACCCCTCTCATTGAAACTGGGAAGTCACTGAGCACCCAAGAAATACAAAACAGAAGGAAAGCAAGCAACAGGGAGCAAGACTTTTTGGCCCAGAAAAGAGCATGTTCCCTTAGGAAGTGGGAGACCTAGATCATCATATTTTTTAATACTAATGAGTGTCTAAAGTAAGATGCCAAGACTCCTTCTCCCATGGGTATGCTTTAGTTGTTAATCTAAAAGACAAGCCTCTTCTTGCTTGCTCCCAGGACTTTATGTACTGTACTTTAGATGATGGTTGGTAAAGAGAGAATTAACCTGGTTAGTAGGGACTGAAATCAACAATTTCCCCAGGAGTGCTATAACCACTAGTCTACAGAATCAGGCTCCATCTTTTTTGCTGTTCTTCTAGCTCTATGGCTCCTTCATTTGTTGCTGGTGATGGTCTAGCTACAACAAGAGGGCAAATGCTCTTCTACAGTTTTGGTTAGCCCTGCTCCAAGTAGCAGGAGAAGAGATTTGTATCATCTTACCATGGGAAAAGGCTTAAAACTCATATCTCCAACTTCCTAAGTTCATGCTCTGACCACTACCCTAACTGTCCCCCTCCCCCAAACTCTTCACCCTCACACACAAAATAAACTGGCACCTACACTAATGCTCTGAATCCACTGTTGTTGATGACAGTTAGGAATAGCTTTTTTGCAGGTACCAAGAGAGGCCTCTCTCAGAGGTATGTAGGTGAAGCTTAGGTTTTCCCCAGGCAGCAATGTGAATTACAACAGAGCTAAGGAAAGTGTACACACCACCTGGAATAACTTCAGAGCATATGCTTAAGCACTAGTGTGATGCCTGAGGACCTTTGCAGTCCAAAATGGGATCTAAATGAGTTTGTGACTGCTGACTCCAGGCCAGTTTGAATTGCTGGTTGGAACTTAAGTGGCTAAACTACATATGTCCCATTTAGGACTCTAAGGAAACCATTTGAATCCTGGCTTTAGCAGTACAACAACATCTCCAAACTGTGGGTGATCTTTAGCACCTTGCCATATTGCTGCTATAAAATGATTCACTGAGATTATACAAGGAACTATTTCAATAATGTTTGGCAACCAAGTGTTACTTTAAAAATGCAAAGTATTCTAATAAAATATTTTATAAACTTGCTGACCTAAATCACAGATCCTAAAGGGAATGAACCAATTTTACACGTTTTTTATGACACCATTAACATTCATTTTCATCTATGTTGTTATGTAAAACAGCTTTTTTCTTAGAAATGGTCAGCAGCAAATATATTTATATAGCACTATAAAAATACTAATATTGAACATGGGAACATCCAAGTATTTTCCATCTTTTAAAAATTATGTTAATGCATTATTAGAATGGGTCAAATTATAGAGCAAAGTACCCCCTTTTTGTGAAAACAGTGAAATCTGCTATTTTAAAATAATTAATAAATGTCATATGTATCCAAATCCATTCTTAATTTTCCTAACCATTAAAATGAGGAGAGTTTTGGTGAAAGATTCATAGAAAATTCAAGAAATAAGTCTCCTTTTCTACCCTGTCTTTCCAAAACACTTATCTCATTGTTTTGAGGCTTAATTTGTTATAGCCTGTGAAGCTCTAGTTTAAAAAACCCCCCCAAAAAACAAAACCAGAAGGCACCTATCTATGGGCAAAGATTAATGCAGCTTGGAGCCTGTTGTCATGGCCAAAGAAAAGTAAGGGAAAGCACGAAAATTGGTTAGATTCAAGATGTAGCTAATGACTACCTGATCTTGAAATGAAGGACAAGAAGCTTGACTTTGTCATGCAGCATAGTAATAGCCAAAAGAAGACCCAAGGATAAAGTTAGCATGATCAAAACATTAGACAAAAGCCGATTTGGGCAACAATATCTTAGACTGTATGGATAAGCGTGACACCTAGGGTGGCCATTCATCCAGTTTTATAGAGGACAGCCCAGTTTTCTGCTACTCTTTCTTGATAGGAAACTGGATG
>NW_017729032.1:57413640-57416113 GCF_001723915.1 Gavialis gangeticus | reverse complement strand
GATGTAGCTAATGACTACCTGATCTTGAAATGAAGGACAAGAAGCTTGACTTTGTCATGCAGCATAGTAATAGCCAAAAGAAGACCCAAGGATAAAGTTAGCATGATCAAAACATTAGACAAAAGCCGATTTGGGCAACAATATCTTAGACTGTATGGATAAGCGTGACACCTAGGGTGGCCATTCATCCAGTTTTATAGAGGACAGCCCAGTTTTCTGCTACTCTTTCTTGATAGGAAACTGGATGCCTTTATGTCCTCTATTTTCCTCTGCAGACTTCCACCAGTCTTACATAAAGGTGTCCGATTTCATATCAATAGGACAGAGGACAGAGTAGCAGGGAATTGGGCTGTCCTCTATAAAACTGGATGAATGGCCACCCTAGTGACGCCAAAAGTGCCAAAAGGAGGAATACACTTCAGTGCAGTGGTGTTTAACCTCTGGCCTGCAGGGCAAGTCTGGCCCATTGGGCTGTGTCATCCAGCCCATAGAGCTTCTTGTGGGTCTACAAATGTGTTGATAGTGGAACAGTGGCAGCATTGATTGCTGAAGTTTTCAGAGCTGCAGCAATTAATCCTGCCACCAGTGCTCTGACACCCAGTTACTAGGCCCATGGGGTGGATGACACAGCCTCACATGCCAGATTGCACTAGAACATGGAGGCAGGCTGTAGCTAGATCAGGCATGCACAGTCTGTACACAGGGTCACTCCACAGCTGGATCTAGCACATGGAGTTGGGCCAATACACTAGATCACACCCATGCACTGACCCCACATTGGCCCTGACCCACCCTGCTCCACTCATCCACTCTGTGGGGCCACAAGGTAGAACACCACTTTTTTAGCAGACTTACTCAAATGTTAGCTGAGCTGGGACTAAAATGGCCAGCACTTTGCAGAATCAACCCCTAGAATGGTGTAGTGGGTTAGGATTTAGTTCAGCACATTTTTTAATTTTCTGGGCACACTTTCATCACAGGACACAGCTTCACACATAGACCATAAATGCACAAAAACAACATTGCTAATAAAGTGTTAACACACAACCAAGGGTGTTTTCCCAGATCTTGAGAAGATGATTGTGGCTCTGTGCTGCTTCCTCAGCCTCCCTGACTCAACTTCACAGCCTTGGGCCTTTTCTTAGAGCCTAAGAGGGTTCTCTGGCTTACTGCTGCTTCTAGTCTCTCAGCCTTCTCTCTCACCCTGTGGTCTTTTCCTATGCCCTAAGAGGAGCACCCCAGCTCTGTGTTGCAGCTTCTAGCCCAGAGCCTTCCCTCTCTCTCCCTGTCTCTTTCTGAAGTCTTTTTCCAGGCCCTGAAAGAGTGCCCTGGGCTAGTATTGAAACCTCTAGCTTGACAGCTCTCACTCTCTCCTCCTAGCTCCATTCTCAGAACATTTTTTACTTTCTCAGGGACAGCCAATTATCCTCCCAGATGTTCAAGTGCTTCCAGGAAGCTTGCAATCACTTGCTTGCTGCCTGCGTCTGGGCTACAGTTCCTCAAACATGCAGCTTGCTACACATTGGATGATCACAAAGACTGCATAGTAATGTATATTCACATGGTAATCACTAAGGGTGTGAACAACTGTTCACAAGACCTGGCTCAGGTTTGGGTGGTTTAATTTAAGCCACCTAAACCTGAGCCACAAACAGCACATGAGGGTGTTTGCTCCTTGCTGGGAAAGGCACAGGCAACTGGAGGTAAGTTGAGGTGGGGGGATGCTGGCAGGTCTATTAGGATGGGGGGTGCTGGCAGGTCTATTAGGGCCACTAGTGGGTCTGGCCAGGGGGTTGGCAAGTCCAGAGGGGTGCTGGTAGGTGTAGAGTTGGGGTTGGTGAGGGCAGGAATAATCCAGTCAGTAAGATGGGGAACAGCACAGACCCAGGCCTGTAGTGAGTGCCTGGACTTTCCCAGGCCCTGTGCTGTGAATGTGTGCAAGCATTCACTAGGTCAGGTTAACCTTTGCAACATCAGGTTAACTCTTTATCTATCTAAAGTTAGTTCACCTTTGATGCAAAGTAATTTTAGATCAGGTGCACCATTTTAGGGTGATCTAAGTCCTGTGAATACTTGCATGCTGGGGTGTTTAGATCATCCTAACCTTGGTTAGGGCAATTGAAATGTAATGCTTCTATGTACCCTAAGGGCTTTTTAGGTTTTCTATCTAAAATAAACAGACCTGGATTTTATAATCATGAAAGACATGTAATGCCATTACTAAGGATTACATATGTTCTTCATTAAAAGATGACACAGGGTATGGAAAGTCTTAAGCTCCTGAGTATATATTTAAAATTCCTTGAATAATATTCTAGGTGTACATAAATAAATAAATGACAGTACAGTTTTGTTGTAGTTAATAATTGCCATATGTATGTATCATACAATTTCAATATTAAATCTGTAAATCGTAGAATCATAGAAGTAGGGTTCGAAGGGACCTTTATAGATCTTCAAGTCTGACCCCTGC
>NW_017729032.1:57404705-57408640 GCF_001723915.1 Gavialis gangeticus | reverse complement strand
AATTTAAAAAGGGGGCTTTTCACCCTGTCATCCAAATTGCTGATAAAGAGATTGAACAGCGTGGGCCCAAGGACCGAGCCCTGGGGGACTCCGCTGCCCACTTCTCCCCAGGTCAAATATGACTCATCCACCACCATCCTCTGAGTGCGACCCTTCAGCCAATCTGCAATCTATCTGACTGTGTAGGCATCAATGCCACAGTCGCCTAATTTTTTAATGAGGATGGGGTGGGAGACGGTGTCAAAGGCCTTGCTGAAGTCCAGAAAGACTACATCCATGGGAACATCTGCATCCAAGGCTTTTGTGACCTGATCATAAAAGGCAATCAGGTTGGTCTGACATGACCTGCCCCTAATGAAACTGTGCTGGTTGCCCTTGAGCATCATGTCTGAGGCCGGCCCATCACAGATGTGCTCCACGATGATCTTCTCAAATGTACATGTGTAGAACTCTTGTAATGGAAGAAAATTACCTAGTCCCATTTCTATGCCAAAATGAAAATGTATGAGTACTGGCTCTTGCATATCAAAGTTTCTTTTTTTTTTTTATAAACGGTTTGATACACATGGCATAGTAGAGATGCAAAGGACTTGTCTGTGTGTTGTTCCATCATGACCAGTTTGCCATGCTGCCATCTCATCTCCTCATTCAGTCTTTCCTAAAATCACACTTCTTTTCTTATTGGAGACTGATTGGATTATAACAGACTGATTAGATATAAAATTATGTGTAAAATGAAAATAAACTCATAGGAAGGGGAAGATCCAGGTTATTACTGAATCTTCAGAATTGCCCTTGTATTAATAACATGGAAGGACTTATCTGTGGAATGTCTGTCTCTTTCATAGTATATAAAATAATTCAGTTGTAACTTGGACTTAAACAGCATATGGATAAGAACAATGCATAATTATAAGAGCAGATTCTCAACTAGCATAAATAGTCATAGTGTGGCTCTTCCCTAAAGAGACATGTTTATGAAAATCATAATAGCTAATGCTTTAAAAATTTGGTTTGTGGTAGTGTACTGCTGAATGTTAAAATTTTAAGTCAAAAGGGAATACACTAACTACCCAATCTCACACTATATTTAACCCCAATTTTCAGTCCATAATGCTTCTTATGAAGAGAATTATCCTTTTCTACCACAAACTCTATGAAGACCAATAATCTTGGGCCAAGTTCATATATGCTTAAATATCTGCAGTATCCTTAAAAAAACCTGAGCTTTGTACTAGACCTTTACAGTTTTTCATATCCACTCAGAGATGCTAGGAGTAGAATTAGGACAACAACATTCAGCTGTAATTATGTTACTAAAGGGCAGTCCTGTCTGTGAAAAACATCATCATTTTATACAGTAAAGCTAATCGTGTGTATTCAAAATCAAAACTGTTTTTGTTAAGTCAAATAAGATATTAGTGTTCTCTCTACTTCTACTAGCCATGATCAGTAAAAACAGCTCTGGGGAAATTATTTGGATTCCACTGTGCTTTGTGTATCACTGTTCTTGTTGTCAGACTTGTAAAGTTCCAAACCCAGGTCATTTAGGAGTACAACTTGCTGCCCCCACCCTTTAGCAAACATAGACCATACCTTGTCCACTCTCCCAACCATAAGTCTGCCAAAAAATTACTCACTCCCATTTGGAGGAACTAGAAAAGGGCAAATAGGCAGAGTAGACATCTCTGAGTTGCCCTGAGCATGAGCTCAAGACCCGAACTCAAGCTATCAATGGAGAACCTGAAAGGACTACAGCGGAAGGAAGGGGTGTCCAACTCCTCTCTGAGTGACTTGGGTCTGTCTTTGAGCTTATGCTCTGCCTAACTGTTAGTCTCTGCACCCTGAAGGGAGGGACTTATTTTGTCAGCTGTGGACCTATGGTTAGGAGGGAAGCCATATAGATGTGGTGACCGCTGTGTTGACAAAAGCCCTAGCTGGGATGCAGTTACAAACTTCTCCCACATGAAGAACTAGTACAAGCTATACAGGCAACAAGGACTCTTGATAAATCCTTTTTAAACAATAGAAATTTCCCCTCTCTGCATCTAAGTAGCTATATAACAACAACCTCCTGAAAATGTTACTAAATATGATGGGGTTTTTTAATTTCTTCATATTTCTGATGTGACCTTTTACTTATCAGTTCCTGAAGCAAGTGAAGTTATCAGTGTACAGCAGAAGGTAGCAAAATTACAAGTAAATAGAATGTGTTTTAATAAACTTAAGAAACAGCTGAAAGAAATGCAAAACTCTAGAACTCTTGGTTCAAAGATGATACCTTTTATTAGACCAACTAAGAAATCAAAAAAAGTATCTTTCTTTACAAGCTTTCAGACATATGCACCCTTCTTCAAGCTGAGGACAAACCCAAGATTGTAAAAATCCTTTTATGCAGAAAATAAATTTCATATTGCACAGGGGCATTTTGAGGCTGGATATTTGTTCCCCATGGTCCCTGAGAGTCTTTTGTGTGGGTCACTCCTTGATGTGCAGATACAGCTGTTCTCATCCCTGGAGGTGTCAGATGTCAGAAATGCAGGAAGGCTCAACAAATCTTTCCTTCTTGTTCAACAATGAAGTTTATATTTCTGAAATCAGCTAAAATACAGCATCTTTCATGTCTCAGGGACCCACTCTACCTAATTAGTTGGTCTCTGCCTAATTAGTTGGTCTAACAAAAGATATCATCTCTGAGCCAAGAGTTCTAGAGTTTTGCATTTCTTTTTGTCTCAGACTAACACGGCTACCAAATACATTCCTGAGAAATGGCTGAAGGCATTTTTTCCTCTTTATTTTTTTTTTCATTTTTACCACAGAGATTTGAACAATAAGTGGTCAGGAAGGCCCAATCTAAGATTATATGATTTAGTGTTTATATAAGCCACAATTGTTCTATGAAGTACTGAAATAGCCTGAAATCAAAACCACCTATGTTTCCTTCAAGGCTAGCTGGCTTCCTGTATATTACTGTAGTTTATATCCATAACTGATAGCACTTAGCACCCTTAATATAACTGTATCCAAGGTTATGTTCCAATGAACCATAAAATAAAATAAAATCCCTAAGACTTGGAAGGAATAACATGAAAAACCTGTGGTACATGTAGGACAAAGAAAATCTAGTAAAAATAATTTTGTTTTTTTTTCCTCAGGAAAATGTTAATATCACCCACCCACTCTGAATTGTTTTACCATGAGGCTGCATACAATAGGTGGAAGGGTAATTCCACCACAATCCCTGGACAAGTCTGCCTGTGGAGATGGTATATGGAAAAATACAATGATAATCAGCTGTCTGAAGAAAAACATATGTAGGGATATAATGTGTGTAGCATGTTCAGAAAGAAAGATGCTTCAGTTCTTGGCCAACCACCAAATGGAGGACCTTGAAAACAGATTATATTCACAGATAACAGAGAACTCAAAATTCCCAGGACCCAATAGATATGCGGGGGGGTGGGGGGGAGGGAGGTGCATACAGTCATGTGGAGGGGCAAAGGGAGAAGTTAGATTGCCTTAAAAGTGACCACCCAATCTAACTTTGTTCATCTTGGTTCGGACTCTACACTTAGAACCCTAGTTAGGTGGATCTAAGTGCAAACTGTACAGAACTTCCAGGAAGGTTAGATCAATCTAAAAATGGCCAACCTGGTCTATATTAACCCTAGCTTAGGTAGTCTAACTTAGATAGGGTTGGCCATTTTTAGACCAATCTAACTGTTCTAAACTTCCATGTAGTTCCCAGAACAGCCCCAGGAATAGGAAAGCCCAGCTGTTGGCCCCAGCCCCCAAGCTACGCTTTTCCTCGTCACCTCCTGGCGCCAAGCTATTTTTAGTCCCCCAGCCCCTTGTCTACCCCACCCTATAAACCAGCCTCGACTCCTCCCAGCCCGCCAAACCCACCATCCTTCAAGCTCCTCCCAGTCCTGGTG
>NW_017729032.1:57395855-57399705 GCF_001723915.1 Gavialis gangeticus | reverse complement strand
GCCAAGCTATTTTTAGTCCCCCAGCCCCTTGTCTACCCCACCCTATAAACCAGCCTCGACTCCTCCCAGCCCGCCAAACCCACCATCCTTCAAGCTCCTCCCAGTCCTGGTGGAGAAGCTTGAAAAAGTCCAGAGGAGAGCCACATGCATGATCAGAGGGCAAGAGAACAGGCCTTATGAAGAGAGGCTGCAAGCTATGGGACTTCAGCCTAGAGAAGCACAGGCTCAGGGGTGACTTGATGGCAGCATATAAGTACATAAGGGGTGTACATCAGGATCTGGGGGAATGCTTGTTCACCAGACCACCCCAAGGGATGACAAGGTCCAACGGACATAAATTCCTGCAGGACCATTTTAGGCTGGACATAAGGTAAAACTTCTTTACTGTCCGAGCCCCCAAGGCCTGGAATAAATGCCCCCCAGAGGTGGAGCAAGCACCTACTCTGGACACTTTAAAGAAACATCTGGATGCTTATCTTGCTGGAATCCTTTGACCCTAGCTGACTTCCTGCCCCCTGGGCAGCAGGCTGGACCCGATGATCTTACAAGGTGCCTTCCAACCCTAATGTCTGTGAAATCTATTAGAGTTCACCAATGCTGGAAGCTGAGGTTATAAGTCAGCCTGGGGGGAGTTGTGGAAGGGATGGGGTGGTAAGTTCACCAGGGGGAGCAAAAATAGCTTCCCATGAACCCCAAAAGCCCCCCTCATTTTGATCACTGCCTGCTCCCCCAATCCCTCTGTAGATCCTTCTTGTCCCCCAACCCCCCAACAGATGCCACCTATTACCCTGATCCCCCAACCCCTCCTGTATACCCTGCCTACACCCCAATCCTAGCAATCCCCCATGCACACCTGCTCTCCCCACCAATTTCCACCCCCTATGGATGCTGCCTATGCCCTCCATACCTTCCACAGATCCTGCTCACATCCTCAATCCCCCCCACAGATGCAGCATGCCCCCCAATCACTTTGTGGACCTCACCTGTCCCCTCCCCCTGACCTCCTCACAGACCTCCTGAGCCCCTCCAAGCCTGCTTGCCCCTGGTCCTCCCAACCCCACATCTCCCCACCGCAATTTACCTTGGATTGGCTGCCTATTTTTAGCTCAATCTAACCACCCCCTAACCTCCCTGAATGTCTGTACCCAGCTGGGATCAGTTTTGCCCCAAAGAGCTGGCCTAACCAGATTTTCTTCATATAATCAACAGAAAGATAGGATTCCTTTATGATTGCTGAGGGCAAAATTCTATTTCATAAGATATTTAAGTGACACTGATGAAGTTTTTTGACAACTAAGTCTGAAAAGGACACTCTATTTCACCCGTGTAACAACCGAAAGCATGCTAAGACAACTAAATTTGTTATGGATCTACCTTTCCCAGCCACGCACCTAATGTTGCCCTATTATAGGATGAGGATATTTCCTGATCTATATTAGGATGATAGGCTCATAGGCAAATAGGAATTGAAGGGAACTCATGGTCCAGACAAGCACAGCTGTGGGGTATGTGGCACCACAGACACGTCTGCGGTGACATATACCACACATTCAGTTGTTCTCCACACTGCAAGGAAACGGCGCGGAGGGGTTTTTTGATCCCTGGGTATCCAGGGATCAAAAAACCCTATGGAAAAAAAAGTAGAGTGGCACACACGGTGGCAGCATGCACCACGCAAAGTTGGAGCCTGGCCAGCCAGAGCCACACTCTGCTGCTGGCCAGCATCCACATGGCAGGATCACCACTGCTGCAGTCCCAGGGGCCCCCAGAACCCATCCCAGTGCTGGCCTCAGCCTCCCTGTTCCCACCTGGGGTAACTTGCCACAAACCAGAGCACACATGGCACAGGTGTTCCCTGGGGACAACTAGTATCGGCTCAAGATGCACTGCCGCTAGTTGTCCCTGGGGAATCAAAAAGCCAGGCACAGCTGGACACAGCCGATGAGGTCATCTGTTTTAGCCCCCTGCTCAAGGCAGGATCATCCCTCAGTAAACCATCCTAGCCAAGTGTCTGTTCAATCTGGTCCTGAAACCCTTCCATGATGGAGATTCCACAAGTACTCTAGGTATACCCTGTTCTAATGCTTGACTATCCTCATAGTCAGAAAGTTCCTCCTAATCTCCACCCTGAATTTCCTTTGTTAACAGTTTTAGGCCAATACTCCTAGTCCTGTCCCCTAGCACTACAGGGAATAGTCTAATCACCATCCTCTCTATAATTGCCATTCAGGTATTAGAAGACTGTTATCGAATCTCCCTTTAGTTTTCTCATCTCCACACTAAATAACCATAGGGGGGGTTTTACAGTCTTTCCTCAGAAGTCATGCTTCCTAGGCCTTTAAGAATTTTTGTTTCTCTCTCCTGGACTCCCTCCAACCTGCCTATACTTGTCTTGAAGTGTGGGGCCCAAAACTGGCAAGGCCTCACTGATGCTGAATGGAGTGGAAAAATCATTTCCCTTCATTTCCTAGTGACAGTCGTATTAATACAATCCAATATATTATTAGCTTTTTTTGCAACAAGAGCACACTGTTGGCTCATAGTCAACTTGTGGTCCTTTTCTGCAGCACTTCAACTTAGCCAGTTATTCTTCAGTCTGTATTTTTGCATGCAGTACAGTATGGTACAGTACCAGGATCAGGTATCATTTTGACGGAGACATCTTCAACCTGCGCAGGCTCCAAGTGATCTCCGAAGTCCAGATAGCAATGCTTCATGACTTTCTCTTCACTGACAACTGTGGATTATGCGCAGGCTCATAGGATGACATGCAATGGTCCATGGACCTATTCTCATCAGCCTGCAACAGGTTCAAACTCACTATTAACATGAAAGCTAAAGGTGTCCCTAAAGAATTTTGGCATCGACCTGGAGTTGTAGGAGCAAATCGCTCGCGACCATCCATCCTGGAGGTCATCAATCTAGAATGGAGCATTGGCCTTCGAACAGCAATGCACAGCACAAACAATGAAGAAACGTGTGGCCAGGGAAATGAAAACCTCTTCTACCCAGTCGTCACTACTTTTCTGCCCCTGCTTCAGCAGACTGTTCGAGGCAAAGATCGGTCACCTGCGTACCCACGTGATCTAGCCTCTACCCCTCTCCTTTCTCTTTCCTCTCTTTTCTCCTTTTTTTCTCCTTTTCTCTTTTCTCCCTCCCTGTTTCTTTCCCACTTATTTTCTCTCTTCTTTCCCTCCTCACCCCCGCTGGATGCAGTCGTCTTCACCCACGCAGGATGAATACATTTTTGCATGCATCACTGCACCATCTATAACTATGTTGCCTTCTGCATTCTATAAGGGACCTGCACTTTCTTTGGGCTTCCTCTTATTTTTGACATACTTGCACAATCTCTTTTTATTGCCTTTTATCTCCTTTGCCAATTGCATCTCAAATCATGCCATGGCCTTCCTAATTTTCTCCTTGCCCACCTGTGCTATATTCTTATACCCTTCCCTAGTAATATGGCAAAGGTTCCACTTTTTGATTTTTATGTTTTAACTAATTGAAGAGATTGCTGTGTATCTAGGCTGATTTCCTGATCCACTTTCTGGCAAGAAATTAAATATTGCTCTGGGTGCATAATTTCAGAGTTGGTAGGGTCAGAAGGGACCTGAGCAGATCATCAAGTCTGTCCCCCTGCCATATCAGGAAAAAGTACTGGAGTCAAACAACCTTAGCAAGGTGTTCATACAGCTTCCTCTTAAAGACCCCCAGGGTAGGAGCCAGCACCACTTCTCTTGGAAATTGGTTCCAGATCCTAGCCACCCTGACAGTGAAGTAGCACCTCCTGATGTCTACTCTGAATTTACCCTCTGCCAGCTTGTGACCATTATTTCTAGTCACTCCT
>NW_017729032.1:57389364-57390458 GCF_001723915.1 Gavialis gangeticus | reverse complement strand
CCAATATATTATTAGCTTTTTTTGCAACAAGAGCACACTGTTGGCTCATAGTCAACTTGTGGTCCTTTTCTGCAGCACTTCAACTTAGCCAGTTATTCTTCAGTCTGTATTTTTGCATGCAGTACAGTATGGTACAGTACCAGGATCAGGTATCATTTTGACGGAGACATCTTCAACCTGCGCAGGCTCCAAGTGATCTCCGAAGTCCAGATAGCAATGCTTCATGACTTTCTCTTCACTGACAACTGTGGATTATGCGCAGGCTCATAGGATGACATGCAATGGTCCATGGACCTATTCTCATCAGCCTGCAACAGGTTCAAACTCACTATTAACATGAAAGCTAAAGGTGTCCCTAAAGAATTTTGGCATCGACCTGGAGTTGTAGGAGCAAATCGCTCGCGACCATCCATCCTGGAGGTCATCAATCTAGAATGGAGCATTGGCCTTCGAACAGCAATGCACAGCACAAACAATGAAGAAACGTGTGGCCAGGGAAATGAAAACCTCTTCTACCCAGTCGTCACTACTTTTCTGCCCCTGCTTCAGCAGACTGTTCGAGGCAAAGATCGGTCACCTGCGTACCCACGTGATCTAGCCTCTACCCCTCTCCTTTCTCTTTCCTCTCTTTTCTCCTTTTTTTCTCCTTTTCTCTTTTCTCCCTCCCTGTTTCTTTCCCACTTATTTTCTCTCTTCTTTCCCTCCTCACCCCCGCTGGATGCAGTCGTCTTCACCCACGCAGGATGAATACATTTTTGCATGCATCACTGCACCATCTATAACTATGTTGCCTTCTGCATTCTATAAGGGACCTGCACTTTCTTTGGGCTTCCTCTTATTTTTGACATACTTGCACAATCTCTTTTTATTGCCTTTTATCTCCTTTGCCAATTGCATCTCAAATCATGCCATGGCCTTCCTAATTTTCTCCTTGCCCACCTGTGCTATATTCTTATACCCTTCCCTAGTAATATGGCAAAGGTTCCACTTTTTGATTTTTATGTTTTAACTAATTGAAGAGATTGCTGTGTATCTAGGCTGATTTCCTGATCCACTTTCTGGCAAGAAATTAAATATTGCTCTGGGTGCATAAT
>NW_017729032.1:57380860-57384364 GCF_001723915.1 Gavialis gangeticus | reverse complement strand
TACCTCATTGAAGTCCACCCTTCTGAAGTCTAGGGCTGCTGCCTTGCTGCAGGTCTTTGCCACCTTGCACTGGATGGTGAATTCCAGCAGGCGATGATCGCTGTCGCCCCGGTGGTTGAGCACCTGCAGACCCCTCACCAAGTTGTCGCCTGTGGGCAATGCCAGGTCCAACAGGGCATCTCCCCTGGTGGGGCTGTGCACCTCCAGGGTTAGATGGAGGTCCTGTATTTTGGCTAGGAACCTATGTGAACCCCATTTATGATCTATTGAGATTCAATTCCATATTGGATACACAGAAATACCATGCAAACTCCACAAGCTGTAGCCAACCACAAATTATGGCTAATAACTGTTTGATGCTGCTTGCATCAATGGGTATGTCTATGCATGGGCAGGCATCTATATGTGTGCACCCTTAATGCACCTTAAAAATGGTGATTTTAGGTTAATCATGCCTAAATTTGATACCTGCATAAAGCAAATACCAAATTTAATGTGCATTAATGCAGGAACTTCGGTGCTGGGTCTGCCCAGCCATTAGGGGGCTGGCCAAAGCCCAGCCCAAGGGCTCCTGGCTTGCTGCCTTAACAGAGATTCTGGGGCTCTCTGCTACTTACAGAAGGAAGCAGCCTAGCATGGAAGCTCTGTAGGCTACACAAGGCACCACAGCTTCAGGTTGTCAGGGCAGCTGGCTAATAGGTAATTAGCCAGGCTAATAGGTAAATTAGCCAGCACTTGCAGCTGGTCAGATGACCAGATGCAGGCAGCACCAGGGGAGCATTTAAGCCCAGGGCTAGGGCTACCTGGGGCAGTCTCTCCCTGGCTGCCACCCAAGAAGAAACTCCTTCTCAGGGAAGCTGGGATGATGGGTTAAGTGGAGGCTTATATTCTTAAAGAGGCAGAAGGCTCCTGCATGTTATTATTTATCTTATAACCCAAGAGCTTGCATTTATGTTCACTGATGGTTTTGGAAGAGGCTGTAGGGGAGGTGGTGCCCTCATTGGTGTCCAGTGGGGCACTTGTCCATCTTCAGCCATGCCAGGGACAGGCCAAGGCTTAATGCTAAGTGAGCCACAGAGGGGCCAGGGGCCCAATATACAAGAGCCAGGGGCTCAATAACTTGAAAATGGACAAGGGAAGCTAGTGCTTCAAAGCTGGGTCCTATCCAGTGGACCTAGGCTGGTAGGCCTAGTTAGATTGAAAGGTCAGAGGCTGAGGAGGCTGAGGCCCCAACAAAAGGATATTGTACTGGTAACACCTGTGAGGAATGGGGCATGGTACAGGGGAGATTACAGAGCCAGATAATTAGCTTATAAGGCTTTAGGTGCCCAGTAGACTATAGAGGTCCAGCAGGGAGGCCCAGGGGCCTGAGATTACAGAGGCTCAGCCAGGGACCTAAGAACAGTGGGACCAAGTAAAGGTCTGGGGGGCAACCTCCCTCTTAATTTATTATCCATCAAGGTGTGGCAGGTGAGACAGGGAGAGTGCCCCAGGGGCAGTGCAAGGCATGGTCACGGAGCCACCAGGGGATGTCATGGCCACCCCTGGAACACCACCTCTGCTGCTCCAGGGCTGGGCTGCTCTCTAGCAGCCCCTACCTACAAGATATAAGAGCCTCCATCCATTTTGTGCCTTGGGACACAGACAACAGGAGCCTGGACAAGCCTGTTGCTCTATAAAGGAGGCCGCCAGGCCCTGTGTGCCTCCTGGACAGGACCCAAGCAGTCTCTGCCCATCCTGTTCCCTACCTGGAGCTGCTCTTTGCCCACAGGTGAGTGTTGCAAAGGGCTGCAGCCTGCTGCGTCCCTTACCCAGCCCTGAGATTTCCCCCTGATCTGCTGGCCCTGCTGTCTATGGCAGCAAGGCCAGCACCTGCTCCCTGCTTCTGCTCAACCCCAGCTCTGTTTCTTTTTCAGACACTGTGGTGAAGTGCCTCTGTTGCATGGCTCCCCATGATGCTTCACTGGAGGTGGGGACTTGGGGCCTTTGGCATCCTGCCCTGCCCCCCTCCCCAGCTGCTGCATCCACTGGCAGTTTGGAGAGCTCTGCCCAGTGGCTGCCTCACCCTTGGCCTGGCCCCACATTCTGCAATGAAGAGTGACCAGCCACACCACTGTTGGCTGCCAGCAGTGCTAGCTGCTCCCCAGGGAGGGCCCCTGGCAGGGCACCAGCCTGCCATTCACTGCAGATGGTGGACACCAGACACTGGTGCTGATGAGGAGCCCTGCGCTGAGCCTCCAGTGTCACCAGCTCCAGACATGTGGTAAGTCCTGCACTGGGGGAGGGCCTTCCCAGTCCCCAGCCCTGCCCCTGCCCTTGCTCCCTGCCTGGGGCTCTCATGGCCCCAGGTTTCCCTGCCACAGCACACAGAGCAGTTGGACACAGTTCAAAACTTTATTGAGCAGCTCATGTCCCTGGAACTGGGTAGGCACAGGACTCTTGCATGCCAAGGAAGGCAATGATGCTGGCGGCAATGGCCTCCTTGACAGCAGAGGGCAGGGATGTGTAGTGCTGCCACGGGTAGCCCTCTAGGCAGTGGCGGAGCTTGTGGGGTGCCTGGGCTTGCCTGCTGCACTGTCATAGCTCAGGGACTTGAACCAGGAGTGCAGGTGTGCTGGGGTACCAGCAGGATCAGTAGCAGCAGGGCATAGTGGCTCAGGTACCCCTCCACCTGCACAAACAACTCATTGCTCACTGCCTTGGGCACACACAGCAGGGACACACTCGGAACACAGTGGCCATGTGGGGAGTGACTAGCCCCAGTGCGCTTCCCCAGAGAGACCCCCTGTGGGGAGAGTGGGGGTGTGGCCAGCCCCTTGCCCCAGTTGTCCAGGAGCCCCACATGCCCTGAGCCTGGGTGCTGTGGGCTGTACAGCAGTCTGGCAGAGTTGTTGGCCTGTGGTGGGGAGGGGAAGGGTCTAGAGATGTGGCAGCCAGTGCTGCCAGAAGCCTGGCCTGGCCTGCCCTGGGAAGGGGGTAGAGTAGGCAGGCTGCTTGCAGCCAGGACCCAGTGGGCCTCTGTTCCCAAGGGAGCAACTGGGTCTGGGGGGCTCAACCAGTAGCTGCCTGGACCCAGCTTTGCCTGGACAGATTACCATGGTCCCTGGGCACCCACACAAAGCCTGTCTCTGATTTGAGGCCAGGCAGTGCAGGGGCCCTGCCGCAGAACATCTTATCTCTGCAATGTCGCAAACTCATACTAAAGTCTTGCATCTTGCCACTGCAGGGCCAATATAGTTTCATAGTTTCATAGTTTCTAGGGTCGGAAGGGACCTGAGCAGATCATCTAGTCCAACCTCCTGCCATGGCAGGAAAGAGTACTAGGGTCAAACGACCCCAGTAAGGTGGTCATCCAACCTCCTCTTAAAAACCCCCAGGGTGGGAGCCTGCACCACCTCACTTGGAAGCTGGTTCCAGACCCTAGCCGCCCTGACCGTGAAGTAGCGCCTCCTGATGTCCAACTTAAACCTTCCCTCCGCCAGCTTGTGACCGTTGTTCCTGGTC
>NW_017729032.1:57369040-57380739 GCF_001723915.1 Gavialis gangeticus | reverse complement strand
ATGAGAATGGGGTGAGAGACAGTGTCAAAAGCCTTCCTGAAGTCTAGGAAAACTATATCCACTGCCACCCCTGCATCCAATGATTTAGTGACCTGGTCGTAAAAGGCCACCAGGTTGGTCTGACAGGACCTGCCGCTGATGAGCCCATGCTGGTTGTTCCTGAGCATGCAGTTCCCTGCTGGCCCCTCCTGGATGTGTGCCAGAATAATTTTCTCGAGCAGCTTGCCCAGGATCGAGGTAAGACTGACTGGCCTGTAGTTTCCTGGGTCCTCTTTCCTCCCTTTTTATATATAATATAAAATAATATCTGAATCTGGGGGAGAGGCTGCAGGGCCCTGTGGGAGTAGGGTTTCTACCACTTGCCACTGGAGCCATCCAGATGCTCCAGCAGTGCACCAGACCCTTCTGCTCCAGCAATTGGTGGTGGCAGTTGAGAACTGGGTGGTGTGCAAGCAGGTACAGCAGCAGGTGTAGGAGCTGGCCTAGGAGACTGCCTGGGAGCAGGCACAGGACCAGGCACAGCAGGTGCACTGGGCCCAGCTGGAGGCCCTGGAGCAGCCCTGTGTGGAGCCAGGGTCCCTTGTCCCACGTACAGCTGGCCCCTGCCTGGGCACAGAGGAGGGGCTCCGCTGTCTCTTGCCCACAGAAGCCCCTGGCATTCACTTTGGCCCCTAGACCCATGGGATAACTGCCCGTGGCCAGTGTGCTGCCAGCTTCCAGTCTGCTTCCCCTAACAATGGCCCATCATGCCTGTCAAGCTGCAAAGTTTTCAGAATGGGAGGGGGGAAAGGGAGCAAAGAGAGCTCATTCTAGGGGTTCTCCAGCCTGTGCTGGAGGGTGGGGTGGGTGCATTGGAAGCCTTTGGAGGCTCCAGTACACCTGCCCTACCCTCCAGTACACCTGCCCCACCCTCCTGTGGGGGCTGAAAACCCCCTAAACCAAACTCTCTCCACTCTCTTTTGCCCTATCCCATTCTGAAGAGTGATAGCTTGGCAAACAGTGCAGACAAAAGTTACAGAAGATGCCCTGTTTTGAAATATCTTCATCTGATACCTCATGCAATGAGGGTTCAGCTTTTTACCCAATCAACCATTTTTGAAGCTCTCTGCAGCTTTGCAGTTGGATTTGGTCACTGTTATAAACTGCTTTCTGTGAGCAGATCAGGCAAAAAACGTCACTTCTGCCTGTGCCCTTAGTTTGGTGGTTAGAGCTCTTTGCTGGAACACAAGAAAAATGGGGAGGCCTAGAATCCAGGTCTCCCACATCCCAGGAAGTGGTTTAGTCACTAAAACTATTTATGAAAGAGGGAGATCTTTACAGTGAATCAAAGTGGTCAGGTAGGTAGTTCCAATCAACCATGTAGATGCCTAATTGCTCATGTTAGCTTCACAGCTTGGTGGAGTAGAATTCCAAGCAGACAGACATGCATAGCACACATTCAAGCTTTCTATTGAAGTGAATGGAGAGCAACACACCGCATAGGTAATAAAAGATCACACTGTGGAGGTCTATGAGTGCTTAGAATCAATGGGAAAGCTGTGTAATTCTGTAGGGTGAAGTACAACATGACTGGGAATGCACTAGCTCCACACTGCAGGTGAAAGAAAACTATGTCTCCACAGGTGAAGCAGAATGTCTTCCTGTGCCTGGTGTCACTGGCAAGAAAAAATAGATACTAAGATACATCTTAGTAGAAAAGTAGAATTCAGACTTGAATGTCCAGGCTGTTTTACTAATAAATGAAGAATGAATGCATTTTTCTATTGCCAGATTATGTAGAGGCATTATCAGTTTACAGACTAATCTGATCTGAATTCTGTTTAATAGGCCAGTTATATGATTGTTGGGATATGACACCTCTTTTGTGTTTAGAAATTTTTCATTCTTTCTAGGCCATCTCATCAGAAGTACCTAGTTACTGTTTGTTCTTTAAGAGATTGAGGCTACATTTTAATTTACCTCTCTGAACACTGGGGAAAGTTAAAAAAAATTAAAAGCCTCCTCCTTTGTTTCTGGAACTACCTGATATTGGGACATATTTTGTTTTACAACTTGGGTCATATAGGTGTTTCCAAATTTCAAACTTTCAAAGAAATCACATTTGTCTGAAAGAAATTATTAATAAACAGCTGCTATCCTCCTTTACCTATAGGTAAATATTTTTTTGTTTCTGGGTTGTTTAGTAGTTACAAAGAACCCATATTTCCTATTCATAAGTGAATCAATACATACTATGGAACTTTAAAATGATTCCTACTAACTCAAGTAGGAACTTAAAGCAATAACTCTTCTTACATATCCTCTAGGATTCAGTGTTTCACAACTCCTCTTCCCACATTCATTCTTATGTCAAAATGATGTCTTATGTTCTAAGGCTTGGGCAAGCCTGGAGTTATCCCAGAAAGTGATTTATGGTGTCATCATTTTCCATGACATGCTATAATTAAAACAAATAAAATTGCTAAGGTGTATGTTGCCCATGGGAGTTGGCACGGTGCACCCGTGGCTTTAGGAGCCTCTTCTCAATAGCTCCTCTCATCTCCTGTAGCTCGTTCCCTCAGTACTCTCGCCTGCCACATCTTTATGGAAGAAACTGACAGAGAAGGCTGTCCATGGCTGAAGACCTTCAGGAGTTCAGCCCTTGTTTGGACCAGGGCCCTCCTGGCCTTGTCCCATTTTTACTCTAGCTGTACTCTCTTGCTTGGAGACAACTATTAAGGGCTGCAAGCTTTGGGCTCATTGAGGTGTGCTTGAGGACCCATTGCCCCAAGTTCTGTCATGACATTTCAGTCCCTGACAGACTTTGCCATTCTGACTTCTCGGTCACATTTGAAATTCAGGGTATCTCCCATGCACACCTCTCAGTGATCACTGCCTCCCCTACAGCCACAATCTAGACCACAGGGACAAAAATCACCAAAACCATATGCGCCTGCTTGGCTCCAAACAAAAAATGCCCACCCAAGGTTTGCCTCACCCTGGCATGATAGTCTCCAAGATACAAACAAAGATAGAAAAGGTTTCAGAACTTATCTGGTTCCTAATGTAGAGTCCCAGGTCTGTATCACCCCATCTGCTGCTCTGAGTCCCTTCTTCCTGGCCTGAAGTTCAGTTTCTTAGCCTTTCCACAAGTAGCTCCTTCCTTCTCTGGCTCCTACAGCCAGACTGTATCTCAGCCCTGATGCTTGGAGTTATAAAGGGCGCTCCAAGCTCTTCTATTTCTTCCCTTGAGGCATCAGAGACTGCCTGCACCTGGACCTAGTGGCCATCTTGTTCCTATCTCCTCCACTTGTTAATTAACTCCAACAGCAAAAGAAAAAATAAATGTCGCTGTGGGACCAGGGGGGCAGGACATTTCCAAATGGGTGAAGCACCTGGAGTGTCAGTGGGCTGCAGAAGGAGGGTCACTTACATCCTGGCAAGGGCAGGAGATAACCAGCACCTACCTGCAGGTGCTGAGCCAATGGAAACAGAGCAGCATGCTATGCCACTGCAGCAGTTTATTAACATCTGCTTTCTGTGGGTTAGGTGACATGCTGAAGGTGATGTCACACCCTTGCGACCCAGCATGGCTTGAAAAGTGGAAGGAGGGCCCCAGAACAGCTAGAAGCTAGGAGGGAGCAAAGTTGTCTCCCCAGCCTGGAGACCCGAAGGGGTTTCCAGCCATCCAGTGAACCAGGACAATGCAGGGAGGAAATCCTCATAGACTTCAACACCTAGATCCCAGGAGGGTGGATTATGTGAGTAGGCAACTGCTGGAGCCCAGAGACTGGGGACCATGAAGAGGCTGCCACTTATAAGTTCTTTTTTTTTCTTTTCTTCTGTTAAAGTGGACAATTAAGCCTGAGCCAGGAGTCACAGCCTCTAGGCAAGGGGGAATGGGCTTAAAGACCCCGATCTGATGGCTGCTCAAGAATTAATTGTGAAAGGAGAATGAGTTGACACCCAAGTAGTCTTTATTAATTGATTATTAAGTACAGAATCAACCAAAGGTATAATTAATTGGTGCCAATCCAGGGCTATGAAAGGGGTGGACTTTGTTGATTTAACTCTGCCTAGGAACTACTTGCTTGCTTTCTTCAGCTGGGCTAAATTCCCACTGCTGGAACTAGCTCAATTTAGATAAACACTCAGTTAAAGTTGAGCTGAACCCAGATACTGTCAGAACACGAGTGTGGACTTTGACAAGCTGACCCAAATAGCTGAAGAGCAGGCCTGCTACCATCTTTGCAAAATCGGGTGGCACAGACAAGGTGTAGGGGAGGAGGGGACCCAAGAAAATTCACCACTATGTAAGTTCACCCTTGAAGGCACCTGTGACACACTAAGGTCCCCCCTTTTCTTTTTCAAGATCAAGGCATCGTGGGCAAGTTGAGGGAAGTGCCTGTGCACTCGTTGAATCATCACCTACTCCATCCTGGTGGATGCACCACAAAAAATAACAGCAAAACAAATAATAGAGGGAGAGTAGAAGGAGAGTGGGGCATACAACAAAAGAAACAGATAAAGGAACACCACAAAGGGAAAGGACAAACAGGGAAACCACAAGAGAGCATGGGGTTGAGGAAGCCCAACTACCCCTAACCCTGTTTATCTCCAATAGTAACAGGCAAGGAGCCCTGTTATACAAGGTAAACTTATGATTTTGTTTCACAATAACTTGTGCCCCCAAGGGGTTTCTGATAGCTTAGTGTTCCTCAACACTGGATGTATCTACATGTGCATTAATGCACTGTTCCTACTGTGCATTAAGTTTAGTACCTCTAATATGAGGTACTACATAAATGCACAGTAGCTAGCACTAATGTGCAGTAGCAACAACTCATGGTCTTTCTGTGATCCTTAATGCATAGTAAACTAATTATCCTGTGTACATTAGCATGGTTATTGCTGTGACATGCTAATGCACAGTAGAATTAGTCTACTGAGCATTAAACATCTTGTATAGACGCGCTCACTGAGAACAATGCTACAGGCCCTTTCTCTACAAGAAGCCTTGAGAGCAGGATCCTAGAACATGAAGTATCTGTCTACCCTAACTATAAAATTTTTTGCTTAACTGCTTCCTGGAGCTACTTTCCAAAACAGCCACTCCTCCCTGTTCTTCCTCAAGCCTCTTCAGATCCTATTGCTAGCTCTCTGGGCATCACTTTTGGAGACTTTCCCAGCCAAGCAGTGTATTTCCTTCAGAACAGTCCCAATCAAGAAAAGGATTCCCCAAGAGGTCTCGCTTGTACTAAGGTACCTGATCCTTGAACTAGAAGTTTGATCTGAAAAGAAAATCTAAGTCCTGGATAGCACTTGACCTCTTAATGGTTTACCTACCCTGATCATGAAGTGCTATGTACAAATACATGCACAGGACACTGGGATTTCTGTTACAGCATTGTTGCAGAATCAGGTCCATGATTTTCTATTTTAGTACAAAATCATCATGTGCCCCCTTTCCCCTGTACCTGTTTAAATTATGATCACCATGGAATTTATAAGAAATGATCATTTACTATGTGCAAAGTAAAAATGTTTATTTTGGCAATGTCAAAGGCAGTTTTCAGTGTAGTCCTTGCGGGAGTATAGATTAATACAACCATTGCTCAGTGCATATGCAGATTACACAGAGTCCCTGATAACGGCATGAACCAAAGTAGGCTTCGCTGAAACAAAACTAGGCATCTCACATATGGTTGCACAGAACTGCTGGGAAAGTAGCTCATTAGTTTTAGAGGAGCCTCCAACACCAACACACAGAGAGTGAATTGAACAGACAAGTACAAAATACCAAAGATCAGAGTGACCTGGCAACAGGTGTCCATATCTGGTGGAGAAGGTTACATTAATTGGTGAGAAGTAGGAAGTGGATGATGTCACCTAAATAAGTTTTAGCAGTTGTTGAGAACTAGGATGCAACTGCTGTAAGAGAACCCTGAATGTGTTGTACTGAGCTAAAGGGTTATCTTAATGCCTGTACCATGCCTGTAAATAACCTGGCATGGTATACTTGTTGGCCATGGACATTAGTGTCTAGGCTTGTTTGGAGACAATAAACCTGTCTGACTCATTATTAAGAACCAAAGCCTATCATCTCTTTTGGGAATAACAAGCTCATTAGGGGCATGATGTCACAGATGGTGTCCTGACAGCACAGGCATAAACCATCCAAACTGATGTGGTAAAACTTAATCCTCAAAAAACACTAACAGAGTTCACCCTGACACATAGGTGGCTCCCTGAAGACTGGTGATCTATGTGCAATATATCTAATTAGGGAGAAATGTGGAGAGAATTTGAAGTGAAATCTCACAGAATTGCATGGAAGGAAAAGGAATTGATTTACATAACATCCCCAAGCTAGTAAAAGGACAGATTGTACTTCTTTCCCTTAGAAAGTCTTAGTTCACTTATCTTTCCACACTTCTCCAATAAGAAAAAAAATAGGATTCCTACCTCCACATTCCCTTTTTCAGCCCTTGCCTCTTACTTTGCTTACTCTAGACAAGCAATGGAGAAATGTGCAAACGTTTAGAAAGGAGAGCGAATGCTTTGTGTCAGAGATGGAACATGGCCATATGTTGAATAATGTATTTACAAATTAGCTCCAGTAGCAAAGAAGTTTTAGGGGCTGACCCAAAGTCAATGAATAGATTCCTATTGATTTCAGGAAGTTTTGGATCAGCCCCTGTGTTTGATTCAAAAGGTAGGCTGGAATGCTCCATGCAGCAAATGCTTTTAAACAGCATTATTAAATTATATCCTCAATTACAGTATATTCTTCATCTAATAAAAACAATTCCACTCCAGTTTTCCATCCAAGCAGAGGCTGACAACCCACCGTGTATTTCTACAGCTGTAGGAACAAGTATTTAAAACCATCACTTGAGTAAACAATCAAAGCTACTGACAATTACTCAAATGTGTTCAAATTGTCAAGTCCCCAGGCTAATTTCAGACCACCTTCCTGTTAGTTCAGGCTCAGAGCAAATATGGAAAAGGAAGGGAAGCAGTCTGTTTGATGGGACTTTATTTCAAAGCTTATAACTGCTCTGGCATTTGGCATGAGCTCCACATGGCTTCAGGCAAGTTGCTACTCCGCAAACTTAAAGATATTCTGCTAACTTAAGCTATAATTTTTTAAACAGCCTGCTTTTTATCCATTGAAAACTAATACTGTTTTTTCCAGTGTGCTGTGCATTTGCAGGAAAGCTGTGCTCTCCCAAATATGTACTTAGACATTCTTATATATTTCAGATTCATTATCTGCATAAAGCTTGTATGTAGAATGCATGGTGGGTAATGGCTAAATATGTGTTACGTGTAATAAACACCAGTAAAGGGTGCTTTACTGAAGGAAAATTTGAGGATTGTAATACAATACTTTGATTTTTAAAAGTAATTTGTGTAGGTATTAGATATACCATGGCATAGTGTAAAGGGCATCTCCTTGTTTCAGTGTATTTCAGATTGGATCATATTATTACACCAATATTTAACCTAAGAAAACCAGCTGGCAAGCCCTATATCTAAGCTCTTTCATATTGCTTCTTTTGAACAGAAATATGTGTCCTGTGTCTGCACGCATTCAGTTTTGTTCTTCACTCAAATCTGAACTGCAGCTCAGTCCAATAAGATGCTGGGAGAGTTTTTGAGTTACATCTCCAAAAGTCTGCCAATACTACAAATGATACTGGATGTGATAAAGCACTGAAAAATTATCACTTATGGATGCAGTAGTTTCACTCTCCAGTAATCCGAAGTGAAATGTTTTGTGTATAAAATTTTTCCCAAATTCTTATGAAGCTAGAGATACATTTGAACACGTTTGTAGAGGAGTCAAGAACCTTTAAATATTCTTTTAGTGGCCTCACAATCCCAATGGTTAATTATCAGTTCTGCTCAATAGGAAAAGGTCTTGTTTTTCACAGTAGATCAACATATGCAATCTGGCTCCTAACCTAGTTGTTTAATTTAGAAGAAACTTAAACTGACCATAGATGCCTGGGTTTTATGGAGGGCCATGGTGGGGAAGAAAGTGAGGAAGAGAGTGTTTCTTGTTTTTCCATCTGTTGCTAAGAATTTTCAGAAAATAGGAAAGCTGATTGGGAGGTAGACAACATTTTAATTTTTAATTACCCATTTGTGGCCATTCATTATGATTTTTCCAGTCCAGGATTAATGTCACCGATAGGTATTGTAAGGTCCCGGGGACCTCTTCGTGTGTGCCCTGCCTCCGAGCGACTTCATCGTCAAACCCTGTTTTGGTGCCCCCAGATGGTCTGGTTACTTCCCCTCTTTCTCGCCTGCTACATCTTTGCTGTTATAAGTTGGGGAGGCAGTTCCCGGGTGGGGCCTGGAGGTGTCTTGACCCTGGGGGTTGTCTTCATGGGGCTCCAAAACCTCCTCTTTACCCCACCCTTACCACGCCTTTGGCCTGGGACAAAGCTGCTTCCTACAGATCTTCCCCACACTGCCCGCCTTGCCCGGGCCAGGTCTTCAGAGCTGTGAACCATAGGGGGCCTCGGGTTGGTCTCCCCCTCTTAAGGAAAATAAACTTGCCCCATCTGGGGTCATTCACAACTCAACAGAAAATATGCCAGCACCTGCCAGTAGAGCTCCTGAGCCCGCCTTCCTCTCTCTCTCTCAGGCTCCTTTCTCTCCCCCTCCTAGGGCCTTGTCCATCTCGTTCCCCTTTTAGCAGGTAGGGGTACTGGGACCTTCCTTGTGATCCATCCCTACCAGTTCCTCTGGCATCCCCACCCTGGAGTCCAGCTGACCTGGGATCTGGCTGTCTTGTTCACTCTTGCCAGTGTCCCTCTGCTCCCCTTTCTTGGGGCTTGTGGTTCCCCGGGCTCTGCCCCCTCCAGAGCCATCTGAGGATGATTGCGAACCTGAGGGTCTGCCCTGAATCCCAATTCCAGGGCTCCTTGTTGGAGCCTTGCCACTCCCCCGCAGTGTCCCACCTGATTGCCGCTCGCCAGTGGGGCTCCTCAGCTTTTGCCAGCCCGTGAACCTGCCTCCTGCCTCACCAGTCGCTTGGTGGCCAGCTGCCTCCTCCTCCAGGGAGCTGGGGCTAGAGCTGGAGCCTCCCAGCTCCTCAGATGGCATCTCCCAGCTGGTGCTCTATTCCTCTCTCCCCTGCTTCTCCCCAGCTGTTTCTCTGGCCGCCTTTTGAGCAGCCCAGGCTGCTCAGAGGCCATCCCCCCAGCTCTCTCTGACATGCAGGCTCAGGCAGCTGCGAAACCACCGAGCCTGCGTCGGTGTCAGTGCTCCAGCCTCCTCCCTGCTGCTGTCTGTCCCAGCTCCTAAGGTAAGTGCCATGGTGCTTTTGTCAGGGGTCTGAGCCACACTGGGGGGGGCTCCTGTCTCCCCTCTCACAATTAAGCATAATGGGAAAATCAGAGCTGAGAGTTGAAAAGTCCCAAATGTGGATAGAAAACAAGGCATATGTGGGATGGGGCAGTAAGCCACAGGGAGTTGGTCAGAGTTTTAAAGAGGCATTTTGGGGCATTTAAAAAAGGAACTTATGCACATTCTAGGTTCCCAAGCCCCCCAAAAATGCACCAAGTACCCCACTTCTAAGTAGATCCCTAAACCTGGAGGCAACTAAATTAATGTGGTGCCTCCATTTGGGGCCATAAAGTTCCCTAGATGTCTAAGCTTCTACACAGGAACAGAAACTCCCCAGCCTAAGCAGAGAGGAACTAAATACTTGGGCTAGGGACAGATATTATACATAAGCTGGTTTAAGTGATCAGAAACTGGTTTAAACCTGTAACAGAACAGATGTTCAGTGCACATAAACCAGTTTGAAAATAGCTGAAACTGGTTTGAGATAAAACTGGTTGAATGTAGTACCAGACTGAACTGATTTGGGTCAAATTGGTTTATGCAATGGCTGTCACAGACCCCTTGCTGGTTTAAGTTAAATCAGAGTCCACCAGAATCCTGGTATGCTCTCTGGGCTGGGTGGGGCTCTCTGCTCCACAATGGGGCTCCCTGGCTGAGATTTGCAGCTGCAGCAGAGATATGCAGGCACACCAGGGTCTTCTGGCTTCCTTGTACCCTACCCCACATTGCTGCTCAAATCCCTGCTCCCTCCCTTGTAACTCCTGCTGTACGGATCCCAGCCCCATGGACCCTAGGCATGTGGTATGCTAGCTAATGCTGAGAGGTGTCTATGTGTGTGTCTCTCTCCAATTTCACTGGGACAGGCAAGCAGATGGAACAGGGCTTTTGGAGCTAATCAGCAGATCAGCCAGTAAACTGTTTAAGATATTTGAACTAATGGAGAGAGGCCATTGTTTTGCTAATCAGGTGATAAAGACTCAGATCCCAGGTGGCTTGCTTTCCTATCAGTTTGCTGCAGACAGTATGACAAAGCATGGAGCGAAATTGAAAAGCTCTGTAACATCAACAGATGTATGCACTGCACATACCTCCTTTCCTCAGAGTGCTAGCCCAGAGCTGGAAGCTGACAACACTCCCGACCCTTGAGTACCCAGAAAGGAAAAGCCTGGGACCATGCAGGCAGACATCCCTAATGAGAGAGTCCCGCCAGGGCCTGGCCACACACTCCTTAGCTAAGCTCCCTACAGAAGAGAAAGGAGGGCTGCTCTAGCACCCCCCAACTTCTAGCCTGAGCCACTGAAGAGATGTGCCTGAATTTCTTCAGTCCACAGAGAATGTCTGTCCAGTTTCCAACTGGTTCAGTCTAGCCAGGTTAGACTAGTCTGCAAAGATTGAATCAATTCAGGCTTTTTGAATGTCTGTCTCTGGCCTTGCTTAAGGCTCCTTTGTGATCCACATGAGGGGCCCATGAGTTAGTCACTCTTTGAGTATGCCAAACACACACCAACATCTTAAATCCGCACCTCCAGTCACTTCCATTTAGAAGTATGGTCAAAGGAGGGGCTGTTGTCAATCTTGTGCATAATAGTTTAGTGGTTAAAGCACGTGCCCAGAAGCAGGAAACCTGGGTTTTAGGATCTCCTTCACTTAATGAGAGCTAACATTACATCATCCACTTCCCACGAGAGTGCCCTGGTCTTCATGTGATATAGTATTGGGGGATTGAGGCATCCTAGAATCTAAATCCTCCTTAACCCCAAGCTTCATATTATGAAAAATGTAAACAGCACCACCACCATATCATGTAATGCCTGCCTTCAGAAAATCACTCAGTACCACAAGGAATGGAAGTACCAAATAGGTATCTCTGGGTCAGGAACATCAGCTCCAGATGACTCAGAGCTTAGAAACAACCCTGTGCTTACTGCTGTCTAAGTAATGACTATCTCTAGATCACTCTTTACTCACTGCCGGACTCATAGTTTCATAGATTCATAGTTTCTAGGGTCGGAAGGGACCTGAGTAGATCATCTAGTCTGACCCCCTGCCATGGCAGGAAAGAGTACTGGGGTCAAACGACCCCAGCAAGGTGTTCATCTAACCTCCTCTTAAAGACCCCCAGGGTAGGAGCCAGTACAACTTCTCTTGGAAGTTGGTTCCAGATCCTAGCTGCCCTGACCGTGAAGTAGCGCCTCCTGATATCTACCCTAAATCTACCCTATACCAGCTTGTGACCATTATTCCTGGTCACTCCTGGCAGTGCTCGAAGGAACAGGGACTTCCCCAGTGCCTGCTGATGCCCTCTGACTAGTTTGTAACAGGCCACTAGATCCCCCCTCAGCCTTCTCTTGTGGAGG
>NW_017729032.1:57359879-57368476 GCF_001723915.1 Gavialis gangeticus | reverse complement strand
GAAATCATTAAATATGTTGGCTTTGTCGTCTGGTGTGACGACCAAATTTCCTAACGTGTCCTGCAGGGGCCCCACATTACCTGGAACCTTCTTTTTACCCCCTATGTATTTAAAGAAGGACTTCTTATTGTCCTTAATCTGGGAAGCTAGTCCCAGTTCCATCTCTGCCTTGGCAGACTCCTTGAATTGCCTCTTTAGAGGTTCTAAATTCTACCTCACTGACAGTATAAACATGCAAGACCGCTTTCTCAGATTCTCTTAATTAACTTCCTTGGGTTGGTGCCTAATTTTAGGGTTGCTGTTTATTTATTGGAAGGCACTTGAAGTTGCCCTTTTCTTCTATATGTTAAATAAATTAATGGATATGAGCTGGCACAAGGGAAGTCTTGCCAATAATTGATGTTAAGAATACTCATAGTACTAGGATCACTGGTTCAGATAGAATTTAATGATAAAGAGAGGAATAAATTCTGCATATAAGTGAAATAAGTAGGGTTGTGTTGCTATAAAATAATGGTAGAATTTACCTTAATAAACATATCAAATATTTGGCATTCACTGGTTTCAGCCTAAATGGCGGGGTGCATTTTTAATCCTACCTCAATTACCAAATCTGACTTTTAGGTACACAAGTATAGTGTTATGATGTGGGGTTGGAGTTTTTTTTGTTTGGTTGGTTTTGGGGGGTTGTGCGGGGGGGGTTGAAGAATTGTTTTGCCACTGGGGAAGAGGGCTGTAAGTCACATATTGCTTTATTGGATTAGGCCAGTATCCAGACCAGTATCCTGTCATCAACAGTGGCCAGCAGGAAGGTTTCAGAAAACTTGCAATAGCAGCTGGTGGATAATTTGTGCAAGGAAAAGTTTCTTTTGGATTCCCAGTCGTGAGTGTTCAAATCCACCCCTATGG
Organism: Gavialis gangeticus; assembly: GCF_001723915.1. Classification (NCBI taxonomy): domain Eukaryota; kingdom Metazoa; phylum Chordata; order Crocodylia; family Gavialidae; genus Gavialis; species Gavialis gangeticus. The sequence goes on along the minus strand of NW_017729032.1, from coordinate 57,367,567 downwards.
TATTAGGGTCATACTCGTTCTCAAATGCTTAATTATTTAATATTAGAACTCTTGATATTAAAATAAATCTCCAATCCAGCTGTGTAATTGATATAATTTGGTTCCACAAATTTAAATTTACAGGATAATAAAGTTGCAAAATGCTTAATTACTTCTGTGAGTCTAAAAAGAACTTTATGAGTTTCAGGAGATCTTGAACTACATAAAGTTTCCTAGTTTACATCCTTCATTACTCACAGAATAGCAAATCACAGTTGCTTTATCTAATGGAATTGGAGTGGTCAAAAAAACTGAATAATCTAAAAGGTATATGCATTTAATATATAGCCTTTTTCATTTAGAATTAATGGATATAGAGGAAAGGCTGTTTACTTACTTTACATGCTCTGGTCTCAGCAGTGCCAGAAATATACATACTTTTTTTAAACAAAGCTGAGTCTGATTTCATTAAATATTTCAGAGTCTGAAACTTCTAATACACAAAACAAAATCCAGGTCAGAGGGAAAAAAAGAGTTTTGTACAGCATGATCTTAAAAGGGGCAGAGCAAAGCTTGTAACTTGTACGTTGAATGTTAAATGAAAAAGCTGAGAACACATAAAAGGAGAATTTTATCTAGGATCCCTTTGTTCATTAACAGAGGTAGTCAATACTTTCAATTTCACAGGACGAGGTAACATTTTAAAACTGACACTTTCATTCAAATCTGAAATGAAAACAAATTGTTTCATGACAAAGTGTTTTTATTAAAAACACAAACAGGAGACACTCTGATGATAGAAAATCAGAGCAATCTGTATTAAGTAATGTTTTCCTTTAACTTGTTTGTCAAATTATAGAATATTTAGATTGTTATGTCTTATTACAAGTTACATCAACTCACAATGTGACACATTAGGTACCACAACTGACATATCATGAAAAAAACTTACTTTAAGACAGTTGATATTTCCTTAAATAATTTTTACAAACAAAACTGCTTAGCAATTTGGGGGACATTTTGTTGAAGATGGTGTCACAAAAAAAACCGTCAAAATTGTTTATGTCAAAATGGAATTTCCTGAGACAAAACTTTTTCAACAAAAATATCTCTTTCCTATTTATGAATGGCTTACAAGCCATTGCATCACCAAACCTTTTTAAACATGTCTAAAAAAATTTCACTGTGGTGATATGTAACAGTTTTTAGAATCATATGAATCATAATGTTTAGGTGCAATCTGGAAAATGGTAACATAAAAACCCCACTAATTGTTTGGGCAGGAAATGGTTTTCCCAACACACGAAACAGATTTTTAAAAATGTTTTCCTGCCCAGCTTGGGGTGAACAAGACCCTATGATATTTTCACTAAAAACAAGCAAAGAGACCCCAGGTTAGCCGGAGAATTCACCTGCAGTTTAGGAGATCTGTTTTCAAGTCCCTGGCTTTACAGCACCCCAGAAATATTTTGTGGTACCTACCATGGTTGACCTCTAGAATGATCCATCCTCTGTTCATTACCCTCACTGGTATCTACCATCACTAGTTGAGAGATACTAGACAATACATCCCTGACAATGCAATTAATGTATGTAGTCCCTTTATTAACCTATCTATACTATCTACCTCTCCAACCTCCTGTGGTAATAAATTCCACAAGTTAACTACTTGCTACATAAAAGAGTACTTTCTCTTTAGTTTTAACCCTGTCTTTACTAATTTCAGTGGGTGACTCCTAGTTCTAATATTCTGGGACTTGGTGTATAACAGTTCCCTATTTGCTTTGTCCACATGATTTTAAAGACCTCTATCATATTCCCCCATCAGCCTTCTGTAACTTGTGGGAACAGCCTGGCATGTTCCCACAAGTTTCATTTGAAAAACCAACATTTTTCTAGAAAAATAAGGGTCTAAAAATGCGTCAAAAATACTCTTCTTAGAGGGCAGTACATGTAGCATGTGTCTATATGTACTGCTATGGCAACATTGTTATTGTGCTATAATTTAATATTTCCTTGTAGAAGTGATAAATTATGGCACAGTAACAGCCCGTACTGCACCGTACATGCAGCACAGTTATTTTTAGCAGTTACTTTGTTATAGTGGCACTCTGTACCAGGGGAACACATTGCTATGGTGAAGTAGCTGCTGGTCACATGTAGATTCCCGCAGATGCTACATCACCGTAGCGTGTTGCTACAGTGACAGTGTCACATGTAAACACACCCATAGGAAAGAGATTACATTGACTCAATAATCCAGAAAATAGGACTAGAAAGTCATCTAGTCCAACCTCCTGGCAGAGGCAGGGTCATCCCTATCCAAACCATCCTATCCAAATCCATTTTCTAACATAATAGTAAAACCACACAGTCAACCCTGGCAAAGCTACAAGACATAACATTCTATCTTGTCACAGAAAGGGAGGGGGACAATGGTGGCCAATGTCCTACTTCTGCAAGGGTTGTTCAAGTCCACTCAAGAGATCCAAGGATCCACAATGAAACTCCTCACAGAAGTCAAGTTACACATGTGGAAGAGTTAGCAAAACTTTATAGACGCATGTACACGTGCTGATTTAAGGTGCTTTAGCCCAATTTAAGGCATATAAAGGGCACGCATCTATATGTATATGCCCTTAATGCACCATGCAAAAATGGAGATTTTAGGCTATTCATGCTTAAATTTGATACCTGCAAAATCAGGTATAAAATTAAGGCACAAATAGCTAAAGGGCATTAGCACCCGTGTAGATGCTAATATACATTAATGTACATTAATGCTGTGTATGGACTGACTTGGGACTAACTTTAGTCTTACATCAGTCTGCGCACATGACATTAATGTGCTTTAACATATGCATGTGTAAATGTTAGCCTAAATCACTTTAATGTGCATTAAGCTAATATACATAAAATGTAGGCACACCTAAACGCACATGTAGACATGCTCTAAATTAATGCATTGTGAACTTTATGTTACTCTGTCATCCCCAGGTCAGACTAGCCAATTCTATTTCATGAGATTTCAAAATTTGTTTTCTTGCTGTGCTGGATTGAATAGAAGACTTTTAAAAAAACATTTGCAAAACAAACAAACAAAAATTGGTAAAATGCCTGCTTTGTACACAAAAAGTTCAACTTTTTGAACTCTCTCTCTCATCCACAGTATCAAATACTCCTGGACTTCTGAAGCCTTCCAGATGAAATTTACTGAAACACACATTTCTGCAAAACATTTTGGCTTTAACAAAATGATATTTTGGCAAAAACAATTTCAGCAAAAATGTTGCAGCCAGCTATACCCTTATCATGCCTATATCTCTATCAGGCAGTCCTGTGAAACCTTCACTTCTTCTCTTCCAGTCTTATACACTGAGTGGTGTTATCATATTCTTCTGTGTTAATTTTTTAAGCCTTTTTGGTTAGAAAAAAAAAGTTGCAGTATTGACCAGCTTCAGCTTGAAATTTCATTGAGCTCTAAATATGTTCAGGATTGCTTTGTTTTCTTTTCTCTGCAAGTGTCAAATGGGTTGCAGGTTTTTGTTCTTCTATAGCCTCTTTCTTGTTCTATTTTTGGTGCTTTAAAATAAAGAGATCTTTAATTAGTCCCTTTTGAAGCTTACTGAGCTGTTTCTTCTTATTCATCATTCTATTTTTTCAGTTCTTTGTGTTACTGTGGCATAGGATTATACTGTTATCTGGTATATTGTCATTTCCACCATCTATACTGTAATCATCAGAATGTGCCATTCATCAATATTTCTAACTAGAACTCTATCAGGCTGCAAATATCCAGATGCCATCAGTTTAGGTGCCATCAATAAGAATATATAACTAGAGTGGTAATTTGTGTAGAGCTCAGAAAGTGTATGTATATGCTTCTATAAACCCAAAATGTTAAATTAAATAACAAATGAAATACTGTGGTTAGCCTAGCTGTCTAACTCAGTAATTTCTGGAGAGCTCATGTACTGCCAGAGTGGGAAAAATAAAAAAGTCACCAACATGGAATATCCAGACACCTAACAGCAAATGTCATTTTATTCTGATGAGTCAGAATCTACAGCCTCATGACGTCAATGATACATACTGAAAAAACAGAGGGGTGAAATTCTAAACGTAGACTTATACCGTAGGTAAAATCTCCTGATTCACGTCCTGCTTCCATGGCAAATGTTACCTATTTTGTAAAGCTGAATGACTATCTATGAAATACCCAAGTGGATATAAAATTCAGTTCTTAAACTAATGGCAATCAAAGGTTAATAGATAAAACCTGTACCTGTGCTGTGACATCTATAAACTAAAGTTTTATTTCAGATTTATTTTACTGAGCAGCATTATATATTGCACCCTTGACTCTTGGAGCTACAAATTCCTCCCATTAAATGGGGCCAAGAGATTAATAACTGAAATAGAAGTTAATCTCATAGATTAATTGATTCATAAACTGTTTGGAGCTGGAAGGGTCCTTATAGATCATCAGGTTCAGTCCCATGGCACTAGGCAGGAAAAAACAACTGGGGTCAAGTGACCCCAGCAAGGTGACTGTCCAGTCTCCTTTTGAAGATTTCCAGGGTAGGTGACTGCACTGCCACAGGAGGGAGTTTATTCCATAGTCTGAACACCCTGACTGTGAAGGAGTTTTTGTGGAACTCTGCCTGAAGCAGCCTTCCAGGAGTTTGTATCTATTGCTCCTGGTCTTCCCAAGGGGTACCCTGGTGAACAGCTGTTCACCGAGTTCTTAATGTACTCCCCTGATACAGCAATGAGATGCTACTGAGTCCATTCTCAGCCTTCTCTTCTGTAGGCTGAAGAGGCCCTCAGCCTCTCCTCATATGGCTTGTCTTGCAAGTCCCTGATCATACGGGTGGCTCATCTCTAGACCCTCACAAGTTTTTCCATGTCCTTGTTAAAGTGCAGTGCCCAGAACTGGATGCAGTACTCCAGCTGTGGTCTCACCAGTGTAGAGTACAATGACAGGATCACTTCCTTAGTCTTCCATGAGATGCAACAATTAATGCATGCCAGCATGTTATTTACCCTGTTGGCCACAGCATCACACTGCCAGCTCATCTTAATGTGATGGTCAATTACTACCCCTAGGTCCCTTTTGGTCATGGTGCAAATCAAATTGTCATCACCGAGCCTGTAGGTATGTTGGGGATTGTTTGTCCCCAGATGAAGCATCTGCCACTTCTGAGTGTTGAACTTCATCTGGTTCCAGTCCACCCAACTCTCCACCTGTATCTGCAACCACTTGTATCTACAACCTGTTTTCTGGCATGACTACATTCCCCCATAACTTGGTGTCGTCTGTAAACTTGGCCAGCAAGCTTTTCACCCCCACATCCAATTAATTGATAAAGATGCTGAAAAGCACTGGTCAAAAACACAGACCCCTGAGGGACACCACTGGCCACTTCTTGCCAGGACAAGACAGATTAATTCATGAGAACTCTCTGGGTCCTACCATGCAGCCAGCTTTCCACCCACTGAACTGTTGAACAGTTAAGACCACATACTTCCAATTTTTCCAAAAGGATATCGTGAGATACTAAATCAAAAGCCTTTTGAAAGTCTAGGCATATAACATCTACCATGTCTCCTTTGTCCAGGTGGCGAGAGACCTGGTCATAGAAAGAGATGAGATTGGTAAGAGAAGACCTACCCACAACAAAGCCATGCTGGCTGTCCTTCAGAATCTTACCCTCAATGAGCATATCACACATAGATTCTTTAATGAGTCTTTCCAGGATTTTCCCTGGGATGGAGGGAATTTTCCCTGATTGACCTATAGTTTCTCAAGTCCTCCCTCTTCCCCTTCTTGAAGATGAGCACAACGTTGGCCATCTTCCAATCCTCAGGGATCTCTCCTGTGTGCCACAATTTCTGAAAGAGTTTTGCCAGAGGTTTCACAATGACCTCAGCCAGCTCCATTAGCACTCTCGGGTGAAGTCTGTCTGGTCCTGCTGACTTATAAATGATCATGTCCTTGAGGAATGACCACTCTTCATGTACCCCATTTGCCTTCTGTTCCTGGTCCTGCATCGCCTCACCTACTAATGCCCTGAACCTGTTGAAGTTAACATTTTTGAAGTCCAGGACTTCAATCCTGCTAGTTGAGTTGTCAACCTTATGGCAGACAGTGAACCTGATGAGCTCATGGTAGCTGTCGCCCAATCTACCCTCAATGTTCAAACCACACACCAGATCATCTCCTTTGGCCAAGACCAAGTCTAGGTGTACTTCTGGTTGGCCCTTGCACTTCTTGGGTCAGAAAGATCTCCACAATTACAGTTAAGAAGCTACATGACTGATCCAACCTAGCTGAGTGTTCCTCCCAATCTATGTTCGGGTACCTGAAGTCACCCATGACAGCCAAGTCCCTTGCATGCATGGCCTCTGTCAGTTCTTGAGAGAACTCAAGATCAAGCTCCTCCCCTTGGTTCAGTGGCCTGTAGTAAATGCCCACAGTTAGATCTCTCTCACCTCACCCCCCACTCCCCCAACGAAGCTTGACCCAAAGGGTTTCAAGGTGCTTATCTTTGGAGCCTCCAGAGAGGTGTACTGCTCCCTCACATAGACAGCTACTCCACTGCCTTTTATTCCTGCTTGGTCTGTTATGTGCAGGGTGTAGCCCTCTATGGCCACACTCCAATGATGCAAAGAATCCCACCAGGTCTCCGTGATCTCTACCAGGTCATATTGCCCACTAGAGAGCAGAAGGGCTAGCTCCTCCTGTTTGTTCCCATTTAATCTCATTTAATTTTACAAGCAATAATGGTAAATACTTTAGCATTCATCATCCTAAGATTCAAAATGATTATCAATTGTTGCTGTGTATATGTTGCTAAACTGAATGCATCTATATGTGCAATTAATGTGACAAATTAAACTCCAGTGTGTCTGTGTCTGATGGGACTATCCAACAGTGCTGTAAATTAGTCCACACCAGCCCAATTGCCATGCATGTGTAGACAGTGATGCTTTACTGTGCAGTAATTTAGTCTACTGTGCAGCAAAGCACATATGTAGACAAACCCACTGAAAACAAAATAATTACTATAAATTAACTCAAGATCTACTTTGTATATTGTAGAAAAATGGGGAAAAAAGGTTTTGGTTGGAGATCAGGGGAAAAAATCTTTTAACTGTAAGAATATTTAAGCATCAAAATAGGTTATCTAGGAACTATGGAACACTTGCCATTGGGGATTCTTACAAACAGGGTTAAAAAAAAAATCTCACAAATGGTTAGGTATAGCTGATCGTGCCTTGAGTCACGGATAGACTAGATAGCTTCTCAATAGGTCTTTAGCTTCTATAACATCCTACCAAAGGAAATATATACATTGTTAGGAGCAAAAGGGCTGTAATACAATGAAACTCCAATAATCACTGTATGTGTCTACCCACGCAAATCCTGCTAGATGGGTTTACTCTGAAGTAATTTAATCTGAAGTAAATCCACACTGGACAGGCATCTACATGAGCAAGCATTTGGGAGCAGATTTGCTCCCAACTGGAGAAGTACTGGCCAACCGTACCTTGTCATGCATCCACAGATACTTCTCAAGCAGGTCCAGAGAGGTGATTCTCCCCCTTTATGCAGCACTGGTCAGGCTGCAGTTGGAGTACTGCGTCCAGTTCTGGGCGCCGCACTTCAAGAGGGATGTGGACAGCATAGAGAAGGTCCAGAGGAG
>NW_017729032.1:57356127-57359710 GCF_001723915.1 Gavialis gangeticus | reverse complement strand
TTAGGTTAGACATCAGAAGGCGCTATTTCACGGTCAGGGAGGCTAGGGTCTGGAACCAACTTCCAAGGGAGGTGGTGCAGGCTCCTACCCTGGGGGTTTTTAAGAAGAGGTTAGATGAACACCTTGCTGGGGTCGTTTGACCCCAGTACTCTTTCCTGCCATGGCAGGGGTTCGGACTAGATGATCTTCTCAGGTCCCTTCTGACCCTAGAAACTATGAAACTATAAGTCCCAGAGAGGGCTGCTCCCACCCTGCTCTGTCCCATTGCAGTAGCCAAGAGGAACCCCAGACTCTCCTAGGGGCTGGCAAGAAGCACAGGGACAGGAGACAGCTATCTCCTGGTGGGAGCTGGGAGATTACTCTCTGACTCTGGGACCTGCCTACTGCTGGATGGGTTCCTGTGGCATAGTCAAATCTGAGACAATGTCTCACTGCCCAAGCAGCAGTGAGCTCCTGGCCTGACTCCATGATTGGAAGCAGGGAGCCTATAAAGACCTGCGGGCAAGAGGTAGATCCCAGCCCCCTACTCCAATCTGCTGGTGGGGCAAATAGCAGTGAGCCCCTGTCTGGGCAGGGACTTCTTATCCAGCCAAGGGCTCACTGCTAGCTGCCCCATCAGCAGATTGGGACAGGGGGCTAGGACCTGCCCCTTCCCGGAAGCTCTTTCCAAACTCTGTGCCTCAATCAACAGATTGGGGAATGGGGATGGAAAAGAGCTGCAGGGTTGGGGCCTGCCCCAAACTGGGACAGTTCCCGGCCAGCCCTAGGCTGCCTGGGGAAGTCTGCACATGCAGCCTGGAGCTTGCTGGGAACTGTCGCACTTAGGGCAGTTCTTAGTCAGCTCTGGGCTGCATGTGCAGACTTACCCATGCAGCCCAGGGCTGGCCAGGAAGTATCCCAGTCTGAGGCAGGTCCCAGCCAGCTCCAGGCTGGGCAGGGAACTCACCCCATGCAGGTAACTCGTAGCCCCTGCTATGTGATTGGAGCAGGGGATGGGAGGTTGCTCGCTCCCCTAGGAGTTGCCTGCTGCTGGGGTAGGCTCCAGTGGTGAAGCCTGGATGGTGACAATGTCTCCCTGCCCTGGCAGCAAGGAGCTCCCAGCCCAGCTCCATGATTGTGATCAATCACAATCACAGAGCTAGGGCTGGGAGCTCCCTGCTGCTGGGGCAAGAGGACAATGTCCTCGCCCAGGATCCACCACTGGAGCCCACCCCAGCAGCAGGCAGCTCCTGAGGGCAGGGAACAATCTCCCACCCACTGCTGCCCGGCTGATCAGGAGCAATAATTTGCTCTACTGTGCAGTAAAGCACCTCATGTAGACACACCCACTAAATTGCAAGTTTGAAATGTATTTGTTTTGGATTCCTTTATATATTGTCATATTTTCTGTATACTTCTTTTTTAAAAATTAAAGTTCAATAAATGTATTTCAATTTTAGTTGATGTGAATAAAGATGAGTACCCATTATGAGGAACACAAAATAAAAGAACTATAATGAAAAAAATTATATTGTCTGTCATGCAATGCCATTATTCTGAATTCCATCAAAGTTATCTAAACCTACACAAGCTTATGAAAAATATAGATATTTTTTAAAAATGCTCTGCCCAGCCTATTAATATTTAAAGTACTATGTTAAGAACCCTTAAAAATACATGTATTCATAGAAAAAATGAATTTTATTTTGCCCACATATTTCTTCCTTTTAACTGCTGTTCTCATAACAAGAAATCAGTAAGTTTCTTGCTTGTTATGGAAGAAAGATTTGCCACATTTTGTTTTCTAAACTGAACCAGACTTTGAGGAATGTTTTCAGAAAGAGGAAAGGAGCAAAAGCAATCTTCATTTACATTATTTTCTTTCACCACTCATAGGGTTCCATTGTTTTATGTGCATTATAAGGCAGCTCATATACCTAAATTTAGGCAAATGCATAAAAATGTTTTTAGGATTGGAGCTTACCATTGTGGCCCCACAAAGACGTATGAGTTTGCTTAACTAAATGGTAGTGCAAGAGTGATGTTGCAGGCAGCCATGATGGTCCAAAAATGATGTGAGGGGCAAGGATTTAGGGTTATAGTTTTTATTGGACTAACAATGTAGTTGGGATAGCATTAGACAAAGATGCAGTGGAGCTATCATAACAGGTAGGCAAGGTCACACTAAAGGCAATTTAAAATAAATTGTAAATAAGCAATTAGTAGAACTATTTCTTTCTAACAGAATATGTTTCACTTAGAAGCAAACAAAGAATGATCATTTCTTAATAGGTAATTTTATGTTGCTACACATTCAGAAGCATGGATGTAATTATGGGGGGGGAAGCTTGTGAACTAGCTATTGTTTCTGCTTGGCTATTTGTCAGATTCGCTGGATATTTTTACTGCACTTTTATTTTTATAAATCTAACTGCACTGTAAATCTGTGTTTTACATGCCATCATTATTTTATTGGCTTTGAGTTTTAACAAAGATTGTTTTTAATTCTGTTGATGGGGTGAAAGAAGGTATGAATTTCATGGTTTTCTAATGTTTTCTATTTTAATAGGCAAGACCCCAAGAAATATGAAGCAAAGCACATGTATTCCACAAGTGAAATATTATTTCTGTAATGAGTTTTAATTATACCTTTACATTGTAATAGAAATAGCCAACCACTTTAAGAAGCCAAATGTCTCATTAGTTATTTCTGTTTTAATTAAACTATGGTAATTACTCAGAATCAACCAACTTAATGAAGAAATCTCTCTGCCATATTACTGATCTTAATTAGCAGTTGTGCCCACCATTTTGCAAGATACTTTAAAAAATGCCCAATTTTCAGCTGATAGATAGTCCCATTAAAGTAAAAAAATGTTCATAGGTCCTTTTTACATCAATTATACAGTGGGATTATTTTTGTAATTAAATTTAAGCATGCTCTTAACTATTTTATATAAATATGACATTGGAGAATCCCATCTCCATCTGCATCATTAACCTGCAAGTTTTACAAAATAACAGTCTAAGAAATTGGCAGAAAGGATGAAAGTAGCACACGAGGTGTCCGAGCAATTTAATAATCATCTGAAATCAATAATTACATTAGTAATCAATAATTACTGAAATCAATAATTACATTAATATTGTTTAACTCCTAGGGTAATACTGTGAGGTTAGACTTTATCCCCCATAAGTCATCATGGTCTCCTTTCTTGCAGAAGAGGGATAGTGTATCAAGGGAAGTGTAACCTGACTGGGGAGTACAGCCAATAGATAAAGACATGGACAGGAAATGCTCCTGAGGACTAGCTAAATTGAATTTTTTTCAGCTGAAATATTTTGGTTTGGGGGAATTTGCATTTTGCCTTTAAAAATGCAAATACTTATTTGTAAAACATTTTTATTTAGTCAAGAAAGCAAACATTTTTGGTTGAAAAATAGTTTTCACTAAGAAAGATAATAGTTATTTTTCCCCTCACCTTTTTGGTAAACCAAAACTTTGTATGACTGGAGAAAAGTTTCAGTTACTGAGAAAACATATACAGGTTTTAGATTAAAGTTTAACACACACACACACACACACACACACACACACACACAC
>NW_017729032.1:57346594-57356009 GCF_001723915.1 Gavialis gangeticus | reverse complement strand
TCAATACTGTCAGCTCTTGAAATTTGTTTTTAATTTTTCATTTCAAGTGTTGCAGTATCTGATGTTTTTCTTAAAACATTCGGTTTTGGTAACAAGCACTTGGATGACTATACAAGCACTTTTATTTTTAAAGGTAAGATTTTTAATCCTTGTGGTTTCAGAGAAAGCTTGCGAGTCACCTGAATGTGGCCTAAAAACACCACCAACTCCCTCCTGAACTGCCTAATGAGAAAGAAAAAAAATCAGTCTCATTATATTTTTTAAGAGTTTAAAATATTGGTGGTATTGAGCTCTTTTAGAACATTTGCCAAACGTGGGGGTCCATCATACCATGATCCCTATCCTTATAGCCCTGAGCTGGAACTACTACCTTACCACAAAATCAGCGTCCAATAGCTTTATGGCATATTAATCTAATCAGTTCCAGAAATTCCACTCAGTTATGAATGTCTAACTAGAGGAAAATAATTAGCCATAGTTAATTCAGATTGAAATATCCAGTTTATAAATTAAATTCTAGGTTACTCCGGGCCAAATATTATGTCTATTAAAGTCAATAAGAGTCTTTCAGCGACATCACTTAAAACAAGAATTAAAAGGACTGATCCAGAGCTTATTGATCACTCAAAATTTCGTACTTTAGATACCTTAGGGTACGTAGAATTGTTTGCCATACCTGATCTATGTCCATGAAACTTATTTTAAGCCTTCCACATGTAGACTGGGAATAGTGCATACAGGCATTTGCCACTCCCAGGAGCGATGTGGGGAACCCAATGTAAGTAATTCAGGGTGGGGGGATGGGTTAGTGAGTCTGCAGGGGGCAGTTGCCAGGTCCAGAGGGGGTTTGTAGGTCTGTGTGGGAGGCTAAAAGTAGCTGGCCCATTCAGAATTGGGGAGGTATTTATAGCACAGCTCCTGGGCGGGGTGAGAGTCTGGGCTTTCTAAACCCTGGGGCTGTACGTGCAGGCATTCAGGAGATTGGATTAACCCTGTTTTAGGTCAGATTAACCCAATGTCAACCTAAATTAGCTCACCTCCAAAGATGAAATAAATTAGATCAGGCACACCATTTCTAGGGCTATTTAAACCCTCTGAATGCCTGTACAATCATGCATTGAGATAACCCTAACCCTAATTATGTTGCTATAAATGTAATGTCTGTACACACCTTTAGGTTTTAAGCAAATGTCAAAAAAATCAAGTCAGGGGATTTCCCCGTTCATTTCTTTCAAGGCATTAGCTTTGCCTTGTTTTAATTTAATTCTTGTGACATCTGATAATAGATTTTAGTTTTTATTTTCTGCATTTTGGCAGAGAATATTAAATTGAAGAAATTAAAATTACATGTTTTTGAGGTGGGGCAGATATTATTGTTGCACACTTCAGGGATCCATAAACCTGGAAACAAAATGTTACCACTCACTGTGCTAAATCATTAAGCTATTATGATGGGAAGTTCAGAGAATCACAGGATATAGATAGGTAGAGGCTTAAGCTGTCTTCATATGTAAAGAAAGGATATGATTCTAATAATTCAGACCAACCAACCAAAAAAAGACTAAACTATAAACTAAGGTTGACTTGATTAATTCTGATCCAAATAGAAGGTAATTGTCCTCTGGAACTTCAGGACAACTTCTTTATATGTTTTGATGGTGTATAATGTTCCAAGAATATGGTGCTTTTAAATAGTTTTTACCAGAGGTCAGATCAGGAACAGAGATATTTTAGTAGTGGTGATTTTCACCTGCCCTTTGTGTTTTTCAGCTGAACTTAATGTTAGTTTTCAGTGAATACTGTTGGTTTTCAGTGTCTGGAGTTTTGGTGTCTCTCTAACAACGGTCTGGATTACAACAGGATTTAGGCAAGGGATGAGTACCTAGATCAGAGGTTGGCGACATATGTATTATTTACAGGACGGCTCCAAAAATATACTATCTGGCTCTTGGAAGTCTGATCCACCATGGGAGATCGGTGCCACAGAGTTGCACCGTGTCACCTACCCCGTGTTCAGCACTTCCATGCTGCTGCACAATACCTGCATTTCCCTCACTGCAGAGGGATCAGGAATCTGCAGTTAAAGTGAGCAGGTACAGGTGGGTCGATGCCCCAGAGGGTGGAGACCTCCATCCCACAGCCATAGCCAGGTCACAAACTCCAGCTTGCACCAATAAAAAGGCTGCCAAGTGCTGACCTAGGAGTTAGAACTGGATTGCAGCTGTTGTCTAGTGACTTGTTGTCTGACATGCTGAGCAGTGCCAAACAGGTGGAACTTACCCTGTTGGAATTTATGTGGTTAAATTCCACCTTTATTCTATTTTGTTGTTAATCTATATTTTGCAATTAAATATGATGCTAGCATGGTATAAAGCTATTTATAGGAGAATATTAGGACAATGTAATTTACTCCTCCATTCATTTTACTGAAGCAAGGTTAATTTTTATATTGTAATTAGGCATCTGTCTGTCTTGCAAGACAATAGGATTGCCAGTGAGGCATCAGCATGCTGAACATCTGCAGGTGTCGTTGTAGAGTCCAATTCTTGAGTGCTAGTCGCTTCTGCACTTATAACATGGGAAGTTTGTACTGAACAATCCCCAGTGTGGTACAGGATTCTTCCTAAGGTTTCTTTTCCCTCTGCATTTTAGGTTCTTCTTTCCTCGAAAACCTCATTCCACGCTTAACAGACTATTTCCAAGTGCTTTGATCTTTAACAATTTTCTCCCAGTCATTTGGTTCAATGCTCAATGCCTTTATATCTCCCTTGCAAGTATATTTGAACTGGAGATAAGGACACCTGTGTGATCTTCTTCCTGTAAAGTGTTATCCACACAAGAGATCCTTGGGTATATATGGCCATCATCCACTTTCAGCATATGGCCAAGTCGGTTACAGCTGACCAAAAGCAATTGTTTTGCTGTGAAAAATGTTCAATTCGAAAAAAATATTATCCCAAATCAGGATGAAAAGTCAGATATTTGATTTTCTGTGCAGGAGGAAAGAAAAGAAAAAAACCCACTAACTAACTTATATAGGAAGGACTGAAGTGGGATTTTTTTGTCTTGCTCCCTGGACCACCCTACTTCTAACTGTTTTACTCAGTAACTCTCTCTCCAACCACATGCTCTATGGCTTCAGGGATTACTGTTCTTTCTTTGGTATCTTTAATTCCAGTAAACTTTAATTTTGGGAGGGCAATTCTGCACAAAATTATGGGAAATACCATTTTTTTGCAGTGAAACCACTGTTTTTCACAGTTTCTGCAAAAATCATGAAACCGTGGCTTAAGCAGATCTCTAGTTAATGCGTCTGTGTTTGATTGCTTGGGTTTTGTAACTACCATTGAAATATTTGGCACATTATTTCAGAAAGTTTCAATTCCATCAGATAAGATTTTTACCTGAGAAAACTGTTCCGACAGAAAATTGTCCAGCAACTCTAATCAATACATGAATTCAATTATAAATTTTATTTCACAGAATGGAATTCATGAAACTTATGGATTTCTAAAACTTGTATAGAAAAAACATTATTTTCTGTTTTGTTCTGGCTTCATATTCTGTTATAAAAGCATCACATTGTCACCGTTTCCAGTGTAACAGCTAAACATGTGTGGGGTCAAAAGTTTCATGACAAGGGTAGGTCTTTTGTTTCAGCACTGGACTAAATAATTTATTTGCTCATCTGATGGCAAATGCAAGATGGATGGGGTGGTGTCAGAGAAGAATTCTTCAGAAATGTCTTTCCCCACCAGGATCACCACAATCTCATATGATTTTATTTTCAGCCAGGCGCTGATCTCAGCTAGGCTTTGAGAAGTTTGGAAGACAGTTTCCATTGTATTTAATATAAGGGAGATGTGGAAACATGCCATTTCAGAGGTAGCTACACCAGTGGAAGAGGAGATGGTATTCTCTTCTAAATTAAGCAAAAATACAGGTAATTCTACAAATATCAGCATATCAGACTTTCCACTACATATCTAACTAAGAATGACAGAAATATCGAACAGACTTCAGCACTGAACATCTGGTCCTAGGGCTGCATTGCCGCCCAACACTGTCCTATTCCAGCACTACTTTAAGACACAGGAATTTTTTGTTTGGCAAACTAGCAGGTTACAGCAGACACAGCACACAGACAGAACAGGCCAAAAATGAGATGAAACAACTGTAATGTGAATATAATGCATGTAACAGCAAGAGGAACCAGGTGGCAGTCTGTAGAACCATGCTGACTGTTAATTTGGAGCACAAGTCCCAGAAATCTCCAGGGGCTGCAGCGGCAAGGGAAAAAGAAGCTTGAGGCTGGGGTAAAGGAAAGAGAGAGCAGCATACACTTGGAACAGCATTGCCAGGGATACAATAATTATTGTATTTGTACAATAGTTTCAATCCTTGTACAACGTACAATCAATAAGAATAAAAAAGATTCAAAGTGCACAATAACTTTTGAGGCAGCTAATTGACACAGCAAATATAAACCTCAAATCACTCTTAGAAAGTCTTAACTGACTTTTAAGTTTGCTGGGTTTTTGCGGGGGGGGGTTGTTTGAAAATATATTTCTCTCTCTATATAAGGTTATATATATCTACTCTCTAACCTCTTACATCCCAAAAGGATTAAACCTATTCTGTTACAGAAAACTGCACCCGCATACCCACGCACCTGCGCACCCACACACCTATCCAGAGGTGCGCTGGCCACCCATACCCGCGGGGGTTGTATGGTCCTGTGCAACGTGTCCCTGTGCCAGGTGGCCTTTGCTGCATCCTCTCTGTCCTCTGCTACTGATCTCTGGTAGTAGGTCCGGAGTTCACTCAGCACCATCTTCATGCAGCCCGCTACTTCTACATCCATTTGTCTGTACAAGAGGAGATTCCTGGCCTTCCACAAGGCGCTCTTGACACAGGATGCAAACTGGTCGAAATGGAGTGATGGGCTCCCCTGGTGTTTGGAGAGGTGCCTGTACAACGTGGCCTCACTGGTTAGCTGGCTGATGCCGGTCACTACCTCACAGAGCTGCTTTACCCCTTTCCATACCTCCTTGGTGCAAATACAGAGCCACAGGAGGTGCTCTATTGTCTCAGTGGCCCCGTGGCAGTTAGGCTATGAGCCAGTTCAGGTCCCTGTGATCTTTGTGTAGCTCCTTGCAGTGGGTGTGTTCCCACACAGCATGGCATGCATTGCCTGGGAGCAGGTCCACGTGTGACATGGTGTCCCTTAGTCTCATCGTCTCTTGGATCTTCCTGTGGCTTTTTGTGGTCACCGGGCACATATTCTGAAGGCCGTTGCAGCATTGGTTCAGGGTCTCATAGAATCATGGCAGGGTTCTGATCCACAGCCTATGGTTCGTTGGGGTCAAAACCCCCCAGTGTCTTAGGTGCCCTGCAAAGTACCTCACAAGACAAATGGTTTTGGTATCTGCCTCTGTCGCCAGCTTGCAGATTGTGCTTGTATACTTAGCCAATAGGAACAGGAGGATATCTGGCATGCCCCAGCCCCCAGCCCTCTTGTCCTTGTACAGTCTTCCAGGTGAAATTTTCCCATCTGCAGCCCCAGAAGAGATGCACAGTCCTCTGTATCCTGTGGGCAACATGCTCGGAAGGGTGGAAGACCAGTGTGACGTACAGAAGCACCGGCAACACCACCACCTTCACAAGCATGACGTGCCTCGCCATGGAGAGGGAACACAAGTGCCATAGCCCCAGTTTCTGTTTTGCCTTGTTCTCCATCTTCTCCCATGCTGTTCTGTCGCTCAGTTTTGGGTTGAAATCTATCCCCAGGATCCTGACCTCCTCACAGGGGACAGAGACCCACCCCCAGGGATTCCAGGTCCCTGACCTCACCCACAGCCAGGCAGGTGCTCTTGCTTATGTTCAGCTTGGCCCCCATTGCCACCTAGTACACTTGAATGTATGCCAGGGTTCTCTTGACTGGCCCCCTGTTCTGGCACAGGATGTTTAGATCATCCATGTAGTCCAGGACCTTGGCCTCTCGGTTGCTGCTTCCCGGGATGTGGATTCTGCATATCCTTGGGTCTTGCCTCAGGTGCTGAGCCAGGGGCTCAATGGCACAGATGAACAGGATTGGGGAGAGTGGGCAGCCCTGCCAGACCCCCAACTCCACCGCAATCCATGCGCTCAGGAAACCATTGAGCTGTACTTCACTGCTCATTTCCATGTAGAGGTTCCTGATCCATCTGACGAAGGTCAATGGGACACTCTATCATAGGTCTTCTCCAAGTCCAGGTTTAGGACAGAGATGCTCTGCCTCCTCTCCCTCTCCAGCTGCAATGCAACTCTCAGCTGCACCAGGGCTCCATGGATCTACCTCCCGGGGACCCCACATGACTGACCCCTGTGGATGACTGCATCTAGAACAGTTTTAAATCACTCGGACAAGACTTTGGCCAACAGCTTATAGTCGAAGTTCAGGAGGTTGATCAGCCTCCAGTTCTTCAACTCCTCCCTCAGACGCTTCTTATATAGGAGGGTCATGAGGCCCCGTTCCATCCCCACTCCCAGCCGTCCCTCCTGCAGGTGTTCTTGAAAGAGCTCCAGCAGGTCCACACCTACCAGGTCCTAGAAGGTCAAGTAGAACTCCCTGGGCAGGCTGTCCAACCCAGGAGGCCGGAGGGTTCTCTTGAGCTCCTCCAGCATCCAGTCCTCCTCCATGTGCCACTGCTCCTCCTCTCTGAGGGCCTAGTTGAGGCTTGGCAGACATAGCTGTGTAATCACCGGGTCCACCGGCTTCTCGGCGTAGAGCTCCCAGTACAAAGTGGCCACTGTGGCCAGCATGCCATCCCTCGACTGGTGCTCCACTCCCCCTCCATCTTTCAGGCACGTCATAACCTCCCCCTTGCTCTTCTTCAGCCTGGAGAAGTAAGCAGACCACTCCTCCCCTTCCTCCACTCAAGGAGCCCTGGCTTGGAAGACCTTTTTCCTGGTCTCTTCCCAGTACCAGGCACCGAGTTAGGCCTTCACCTCCCGCATGGCCTCCCTCACATCCTGCCCCACCACCGCCTGCCTGTGCAGGTCCTATAACTTATGGGCCAGGTGCTCATGCCACTTCCAGTGGAAGAGGGCCCGCTGCTTGCCCATTCTCTGGAGACCTTGGTCCTTTCTTTGATGCTGGCCCACCACTCGGTCTGGTTCTGGTACAGTTCCTGAAGGGTCTGCCTGCCCATGTTATGTTCCCTGTAGCTGCATCTGGTCTGCTCATCTTCCAGGAGGCTGGCATTCAGCTTCCACACTCCTCTGACTCTTTCCAGCTGTTCCCCCAGGTGGACCTAGAGGGTAAGGAGGGGGTGGCCCAAGAAGCACACAGGTGTGCTTTTGGCCTCCTCTGCTAAGTTTGCTCTTTTTTTTTTTTTTGTAAAAATATGTTTTTCTCTATATATATGGTTATAGATATCTAAACCGATCCCATTATAAAAAAAAAAACCCCACACCTGCGCACCCATACAGAGGCCCGCTGGCCACCCATAGTTGTCACAATGTCTGCCAACCATGCGCAAAACACACAAAATACACCCAGTCCTTTCTGGTCTCTCCGACCAGCCCTTCCTTCACATCCACTCATGCCCCATTTCCAGGGTCAGGTACTCATCTCAATTGGTCCCTTTGCCATTGTCACTCCAGCTTCCGCTGGAGGACCCACTGCTGCTGCTGTTGTCACTGTCGCTGTCCTCCGTCCCACTCATCTGGTTCTCTTTTCCACTGCCGTCTCTCTCTCTCCTTTCCTTGGCAGGGGTTCTATGGTCCTGTGCCACGTGTCCCTGTGCCAGATGGTGTTTGCTGCATCTTCTCCATCCTCTGCTACCGATTTCTGATGGTAGGTTCGGAGTGCGCTCAGCGCCATCTTCATGCAGCCCACTACATCTACATCTGTTTGTCTGTAGAGGAGCAGGTTCCTGGCTTTCCAAACAGCGCTCCTGACACAGGATGCAAACTGGTCAAATCAGAGCGAGGGGCTCCCCTGGTTTTTTGTGAGGTGCCTGTACAGCGCAGCCTAGCTGGTTAGCTGGCTGACGCCAGTCACCACTTCACAAAACTGCTGTACCCTCTTCCATACCTCCTTGGCACAGGTGCAGAGCCACAGGAGGTGTTCTATTGTCTCAGTGGCCCCGTGGCAGTTGGGCCACAGGCAGCCGGGTCTCCTCAACTGACCCTCTCTGTGTCTCCAGGCCCTCACTGGGAGAGCTCGGTGAGCTATAAGCCAATTTAGGTCCCTATGATCTTTGCACAGTTCCTTGCGATAGATGCACTCCCACATGGCTAAGTTTGTTCTCAACACCTTCTTAATGACTACTTGTCTCTAAATAAGGACTCCTTCAACTTTGATGACCCAGTTCTCACTGACTCACTGAGGAGTTATAAAGTATATAAGAAGATGACTTATCTGCATACATATTTGCATATTGTTTCAGGGTATAATAGTTTTTCAGCAAATATGATAATGTTGAGCTTCCAATATGATAATTTCATATTTAAGACCTGGAAACGCTAACTTGGAATCTGATCGACCCTACACAGAGAAGTGCACAGTGGAGCTGGAGATCACACTGGCTCTGCTAGCAGGGACTCTGGACTGAAGGAGCTGTGCTTGGACTTGGGGGCAGCTGCAGGCTGCTGCGTGAGTACTTTAGGGACTACAGGCTTGTCTGGGGGCAGTTCCAGAATGTGGGAGGAAAACTAAGGCGCTGAATGTATGTTACCACACTGCTGACCTTTTACCTCCCTTTGGCCTATTGGCTTGTGACTCTAACCCCTATGATTTTCTATATAAAAGTAGAAACTCCCCCTTGCTTCTTGTTCCAGTTTCTGGAGCTGCAGGATTGGCATACAACATATGATTCTCAATAAACTGCATGTGCAAGGTCACAATTTGTCTTGGCATATTTTACATAGAGATGTACCTTTCAGACCTCTTATAATTAAGGTCTTGTCTTTACACCAAATAAAAAGCTTTGCTTACAGAGCATCTATCTGGCCTGCACTTGACCATCAATTAAGAATCCTTTCCCCACAATTAATTTCATGTAACAAACAAACAAGCAAGATCAAAGTTAATGTGAGTCATTTACTCTACATTAATGATTGAAGGATTAAAAAAAAAACCCACCAAACAAACTTTCCTAATATTGAGGTGCATTTTTATCAGATTTGTTTTTATAAAATACGCTTTCAGATAATTACCATTTGCTCAATTGTGTTTCACAAATAGTAGCAGCAAACAAAGATGAAACACCCAGTAATCTTGAGTCCCTATCGGAAAGGACCTTTGATATTAAAAAGTGAGGAGGGGAGGACAGCAGTGGGATAAAATAAACTTTTCCCATAAGCTTTAAAAAGTTTTGCCTCATTTTGGCTATGCATGGATGAACATTGGAAAAATACCTGCCTACCT
>NW_017729032.1:57338732-57341594 GCF_001723915.1 Gavialis gangeticus | reverse complement strand
CCCTATCGGAAAGGACCTTTGATATTAAAAAGTGAGGAGGGGAGGACAGCAGTGGGATAAAATAAACTTTTCCCATAAGCTTTAAAAAGTTTTGCCTCATTTTGGCTATGCATGGATGAACATTGGAAAAATACCTCCCTACCTTCAAGGTAAACATGTAGACATATCCCTTGGACCAAATTTTGTCCCATTTTGGACCAAATCAGCTATATCATAATTTGTTTTCTTCTTTGGAACATGCAACATTTCTGCTAGCTCTGAATCTTTAATTGGTTAGCTAGGACAAACAAATAAACTTTTGTTCCTGGAATGACTGCTGGCATAAATATATGAGAACAATCATTTTTTTCTGCAATAATAATGATAAATAGAAGCTGACTGGCTAGATGTATAGGGCTAGAGATATGAAAAGTGGGTAAGTGTCTGTTCTATCAACAACTTGCTACTGTAAGGTGTCTCAGTGGTTTAACTACATTCATAGCTCTACATTGTTCATGTGTAATACATGGCCTGAGAAGGACAGTGCACTGTACCCCTACTTGCCCTAAGATAAAGAAAAATAAAACCTGGGATTGTATTATGTGGTCACTCTGATTAAGTCTGCTCTCACTCAGGACACTTAACGCCATGTCCAATCTAAAATAATTCACCTCCAGGACAAAGGCGTTTCTTCCCAGGCAACTTTTAATTGGTACACAGTTACCCCAATATTCCTTGTTTTTGGATAACTGTTCATAATCATGGCCTTAAGATTATTAATTTTTAATTCATTCTCTCCCTTCTTTCGAGTCCTTATATTAAGTACTAGCCAACTGCCTGTCAAGAATGACAGGGGTGGAGACGGAGCCCCAGGCTACCCCCACCCCCCATCCAGGCCTGCTCCCTCTTCCTTCCTGCTGCTTGGGCTCTAGGTCCACTCCCCCCCACCCTTGCATTGGGCCTGGGTACACTCCCCTCCCCCCACATTGGGCCCGGGCCCACTCCTCCCTGCCGTGTTACCTGCAGGGACCAGGGTGGTGGGGGCCAGGCCAGTCCTGCTGGCCTTACCCCACCTTCCATCCACTCCATCCCCTGTGTCCCCACTATCAGGGCAGCAGGCTGCATTTTGTTAGAACACTTCTTTGCGTTCTGATTGGCTGTTTGTCAGCCAATCAGAACGCAAATAAAGCATTATGGACAGACAGACAGACTTAGGTTTTTATAATATTACAATTGTTGTTCTGGTCACTGGGACTTGGTAGCACTTGGTGGTGATGTAGTCATCTAGGTTTCCCCTTGTGGCATTCATTCTTCTCAGCCTGCTTTCAATATCTTTCCAAGATAGAGATAATCATACTTCATAACCTTAACAAAAGGCTAAAATAAATAACCAAGGCCCCAACCTTGCATTCTCTTAAACCTGTGGATAACCTGACTATAGGCTTGAAGTCTGTAGGAAAAATCTAAGAAAAGCCCCCCATTCACTTCAGTTAGGTTTTGGTCAAGCCCTATCTGAATAATTTTCTTCCATGGAAGTTATGATGTGAATACATTTTAGCATGTGCTTATGTATTAGAAGGATCAAGGTGTAATCCTACTTCCATTGATATTTTCTATTAAAATACTAATTTGTTTGCAAGAAAAGATCTATGCTATACTTACTGGCTTCATAGTTTTAAACTGAGATAATTGCTAGAAATTTTTTTAAACTCTTAAAGGAAAAATCCCCTGTTGTATTAGTGTACAGCTAGAAAAGGAACCACATCCAGTACTGGAGCCAAGCCTTGTTTCTCTTTCAAATGCCAATAACCCTAATCAGTTGCACATGTTAATTTGTACTGAAATAATACATATTTTCCATATTGCATAGTATCACTGTAGGTCTTTAGATTCCACGGGCCAAATTCACAGCACAGAAGTTCAGTCCTGTCTACTGCTAAGACTGGTTTCCTGTAGTTTGTAGATCAATAGATAAAGCTTGTGTACATTACAGATTAATGGATAAGCATGCCTTTTTCAGAGTGCCCCAGGTTTACATACTATGATTAAATACAAAGAAGTGCAAGTTCTTTCACTTCTAGATCTCAGAAAACCTAAGCAATTAGATACCGTGTTTAACTTCTCTTTAAATCATACTTTTTTAATCACGTTTTCTTCATGTATTGCTCCAATAAGACTGCATTTTATCTCCAGTTTTGTAAAGCTGGAAGAGAGCTTTAAATTGCTCCCTCCAATATCCCAGGGAATCTCCATCAATTATGTTTGCTCAATAATGCACTCATATTATGAAAATAAACTTATCTTTTTGTCTCTGCCTCTGTGGGTAAGATAATACTGGTGACAGCACGGACAGCGTTCCCTCAGAATGAAACAAAAAAATCAAAATAAACCCTTAAATCACAACTTGATTTTAAACAGATAGGATTCCTGGTGTACAAACTACTACAAAACAGCTTTTAAGGTCAGCAACACATTTGAGCACAACCAAAGTTCAGGTACCCCTTGTGAACTCACCTCTTTGTTGAAACTTTAAGTCAAATATCAGAACTCTAGGATGCCATAATTCCAGCTTGCCTGGAAGCAAAAAATACCAACATCTCACAAGCAAGTCTAATCCTAGTCTTTTCCAAGATTACAGCTAAAATTGCTCAATGGAGAAGATAATTAACTTTCTGTCCTTATTATAGTTCCATTTCTATTCCACAGGCTCATGGAGGTAGAGTCTGATTTCAGTTACACACGCTTTTTTACAGTCTAGAAAAGCAGTGAGATATTTTCTCCTCCCTAGCACTGTGTACCTGTATAAAGGTCAGACACAGTCCATCCAATTGTCACCACCACATTTGGGAGGGACTAACCTTCTTGCTTGAGAGTGCCTGCAAA
>NW_017729032.1:57330176-57333732 GCF_001723915.1 Gavialis gangeticus | reverse complement strand
AACTGCAGACACCAACTGCCTGACAAAAGGTATTTGTACCCAAAAGCTTGCAAAGAATTTTTCCAACTATTTGAGTTGGTCTAATAAAAGATATCTTGTCTGCCTGTGTCCTTAGACCAATACAGCTACAACCTACACCCCTGCAAACATTTGGACAGGGATGCCCCTGATCTGAGTCAGGAACTCTCCCCCAAGGTGAGCTAAATGGGGGTCTCTTTCTGGCCAAGTCATTAGAAACTGTGCTGACTTTAAGCCTCAGATGAAAATTGCACTTTTCATCTCTTACCAGAGTACTCTTGTGGTTTTATAATCTTCTGAAAGACCTCTAAATATATCAATCATTTTCAAAGATAGAAGACATGGTTGTCTGGTTCAAGCCAAAAGCTGATTCAAGCCAAAAGCAGGGAGGGATGCTAACTCCAAAATCTTTGCCATCCCTCTGGTCATGAATGCACTAACAAAAAGTTATTTTAAAATTGGTCATTTTCAAAAGAGCCAAAGCGGTGAAAAAAAACTCCCTCAACTGGCATATTTTTCAAATCAGTAGTCTATTTCCATTTTTTGTTCATAGTAGTTTCCCCCCCACATACACATTGTTAGAAAACCATGGTTTTATCAGGCAAGTTTCTTAAAATTCACAGTAACTTTCATGACTCATAAAACCACAGTTTGCAGACTGCAGTGAAAATGGACAGATTAATAAGAGATGGTTTTCATGTGAGGGTTACTTAACTTTCCCCTTTCTGATTTTGTTCTTTCAGTTGAACTTTATAGCTGATGATTCCAAGTTCTACTTATAACCTACTGAATGATCTCAAAGATCATTTAGCTCTAGGGCTGAGAAGGCAATGGAAGAAAATATTGGAAACAAATCATTAGCTATGTAATTGCAGAAGGTTTTGGTTTTCAAGAATACTGGCCCACATACCAATACATAAATAGGATGGCCTTCATTTCTGATGTAGGGAGATTTTCTCAGTTGCAGACTAGCTGGAGCAGGCAAGGGGACTACCAAACCAATGGAGTATAATCAACACCAAGAAATCAGTTCATCTCAAAGCCTGGTTCACTGCTGAAGTAAAGGCAGTGTTTAGAAATAAATGAAGCAGTACTTCAGTGGAGAAAGAAGGTAAATAAATAGCAGCAGCGGGGGTAGAGGGGGAGGAATAATTTGTGACTGGTAGCAAAGTAATTCAGGACAAAAATAAGGACTTTTTAAAAGTATGTTGGGAACAAAAGAAATCCTAGCAAGAATACAGACACATAGATAGAAAAAGTGAAGCTAGTAATGGGAAATACTGAATACTAAAGGTTGTTTCAACCTAACAGAAAGAGAAATGACAAGAATCTATGGCTAGAAGCTAAAGCCAGACAAACTGGAAGTGAGGCAATGGCGCAATCTCTACTATTTGATGTCTTTAAATCAATACTGTATATTTTCCTGGAAGAGACACTTTAAACCAGTGCACATTTGAGCTCCATACAGGGAGAGGTTACATCATACTAGATGTAATTGCTCCTTTTTAATCCTTTCACCTGGAATTCCTTCCCGGAAATTAAATATATTTTGTTGTAGGGTTTTTTTGGCAGAATGATAGAAAATTAGGTTTGGAAGGGAACTCAGGTAGTCATCTAGTCCAAACCCCTGTTCAAGGCAGGATCATTCCAGTCTGAACCATCCCAGTCAAATGTTGTTCTAACTTATTTGTAAAATCTTCCAAGGGTTGAGATTTCATAACTGCTCTGGTTAATCCATTCCACTGTTTGGCTACCCTCAAATTGCAAAATTCTTCCCAATATCAAACCAGGATTCCCTTTTGGAAGATTTGTTTCTTGACTCATGCACTGTGGATACAGATAATAGTCAAGAACCATCACCTTTATGAGAACGTATATGTATGTAAAGGCTAGTATCAAATCCCTTCTCAGTCTTTTCTTCTCTCGGCTAAATAATTTCAGTTCTTATGACCTTTCCTCATGCATCGTATTCTTTAGATTTCTAATAATGTTTGTTCCTCTCTATAGGCCTCTTTCCAATCTGTCCATTTCTTTTTGAAGTTTGGTGCCCAAAACTAGACACAGTACTCAACACGCGACCTTTCCATTGTTGAACGAAGTAGAAGAATTGCTCCCCCTGCCTGCATGTAGTACCACAGCAGGGGCAGTACCTGCAGTAAACCATCAAGGGATGTTCTGAACAGCAGAGACTTCCTATGCCTGAAGAAGGGTGATGCACCCAAAAGCTTGCTAAGAACCTTTTCCCAACTACTCAGTTGATCTAATAAAAGATATCACATCTACTCAAAGGACCTTACCTGCCTATGTCCTTAGACCAACATGGCTACAACCAAAAAATGACCCAATTTTAGACCCTTTAAGGCTTCTGAGAAACATGAAGGGTTGTCACGGGGACCATCATCCCCAGAGCTCATCCCTTCAGTATCTCACACAACTCCCCTGCAGCAAGGTTCATTATTCCTCCGTCCCAGAGTATCCCCTTATACCTCTACCAGCAGGATCCTTCCCCTGCTAGGATCTTTGTTATCACCGTCTTCTCATTAAACAATAACAAATGCAGAGAAAGAACATCCCTTTGAACAATCCCATTCTCTCACCCATTCTACTATTTATAATTTTAGTCTCTCTTCCTATTCCCTACAATCCTCATCCTGCCCTCAGGGTGATGCCTTGCCAGGGTTATGTTGCTCAAAGTTTGCTTTTTTTCCACCACAGAAGCTAATTCTCCCTTATCTTTGCAGATCTTCCCAATTCTTACCCCAGCTTCTACCAATCCTGTTTTCCAGAATCGCCCATCATCTGTACCCCAGAGCTTTCCTTCTTTAAACTGGGCTCTTTTAAATGCCCAACACAGATAACCACACCTTTCGTGGTATACTGAGATGGTGGGAAGGATCAGTCACCTCTCCAGGGACAGTATTCATCAGCTTTCTTTCCTCCTTATCAGCCCTCCCAGCATCCTTTTCCAAGAATGCTGAAAACTTACTGGAGAATCTGTTTCTGGTTGAATGTTTAGGTGAGTAACCCCATTCATTAGGGTGTTTTCATAGTGTGGAATATTTTTTTCTTGTTCTTTTTTAAAAACAATTTCCTGGATACTTGCTTTTGGGGGAGGGAGGGAAGGGGGAGGAGATGAGGACTGTGAGTGTAATCTTGGTCCCACAGAAGCAAATGACAAGACTCCCATGGAATTCAAAGGGGGCATGTGCAGTCCTTAGAAGCCAGTCAGAAGATGTATTCTTAAGGAGAGACTTGAAGAAGTAGACTATAAGGGAGACAGCCTGGGAGTTTGTTTTGCAGAAGGATGGAGAGTATCTGGGGCCTGACTGGAACTGATGGTGATGGACACCAAGGAACCTAAAGTGTCATCAGAAAGCAGTCTTTTCCAAAGAGTAATTGTCCATGGTGATAAAACATGTAGCTTGAATCTGTTTTTGAGGCAGGCAAAAGGTATAGCAGGCTGCCTATACATGTGCAGTGATGCAGCTCCAATATGCTGTAATTGCAGAGTGCTGGAGCAGACTTAATTAATTGAGTC
>NW_017729032.1:57312262-57325176 GCF_001723915.1 Gavialis gangeticus | reverse complement strand
GGAACCTAAAGTGTCATCAGAAAGCAGTCTTTTCCAAAGAGTAATTGTCCATGGTGATAAAACATGTAGCTTGAATCTGTTTTTGAGGCAGGCAAAAGGTATAGCAGGCTGCCTATACATGTGCAGTGATGCAGCTCCAATATGCTGTAATTGCAGAGTGCTGGAGCAGACTTAATTAACTGAGTCTGCTGGAGTGTGGTAATTAGCACACTCCATCAGACTCCAGCATTATGTGTATCAGCATCTCTTCACCGAAAAATGGCAGAAGGGGCGCATTAACTAAAGCTCATTGCATTAGTTCTAGTTACAATGCCCCGCTGCCATTTTTCGGCGTAGGACACTGATAATGATGCTTCAGGTGCTTTAATAGAGCAGCTTTCAGAGCCTCTCTAATTGAAGTGCCCCTCCCCCCCACTCTCAGATCACATGTATAAACACCCATAGAGACTAACTAGTTCAGAAAAGCACTAGCTTTCATAGGCAACAGCCTACTTCATCAGATGTACGTAGATATACCATAGGGGTAAGAAAGGAGAAAGCAACATTGGATCTGCAATGGTGAAAGCAGGGGTGGTGCTGTGGAGGGTTTTGGGGGAACTATAGCAACCCCAAAATTCACCTCAGCCCCCTCCATAGCCACCCTTCCCAGCACCGCTACCTGCCCACCTACCCACGTGCCCCACACAGGTGAGCCTGCAAAGGTGCAGCACTCCTGGCAGGGGTGATGCCAGCCTCTTCCCAGTGGGGGGGGTTGGCTGGGGCTGGGCTTGGAGTAGGAGGGAGTGGGGCAGGCTCAGCTGCACGTGGTGGGCAGGTGGCAGCGGTGCTGGGAGAGGTGGAGCTTCCCGGCCCAGTCCCCTGCCAGGAAGAGGCTGGTGCTGCCCCTGGGTGAGAGACACTAGACACCTGGACATAAAATTGGAATGGAGGAAATTCAAAACATAATCATACAGCTAATACTGAAAAGCTATCTCTATAATATCTCCCATCAATTCTAGCTATACACATGTTTATCTCTTTATGTATTTTTATGAGCTCCAGACTTCTACTAACCCAATTTTACTATCATAGAAGTCAATAGCATTTTCATATTTGACTTTAGTGGGACTGAGTTAACAGCCTTGATTCAGAGCCTCCTGATGCTGCCTTTAGAAAATGGGTTCTACATGCTGTATCCCATTAATTATTCTGGGTTTTGTGGGAACAGTACATATATTTTTTACAAGGACTCAGTTTTAAAGTAATTTACCCAGCTAACCAAGAAATACAAGTGGAAGTTTAAAGCTTAAGCACTCAACCACTTTGCACCTCTTCTAACACTGGATGCTACTGAGTTTCTGGGGTAAGTTCCTGGCACCAGTGGTGTCAATGGAAATATTCCTTTTTATTTTAATGAGGCCAGGATGTTTCTATCTCTGTCTAAAATATATGAAAATGGTTGTAGAAAATGGGAATATTTTAGCTTGTAGATAAATATATTTAATAGATTTCCTTCGGGCCTGTTGGTACAATTGGAATCATTATTCTAAATCAGACTAAATAGTTTCTCTTATAGCTTTTAGAATTTTTAAATTTTGAACCATGTCTCCCAGTGAGCAGTCAGATCCCTCTAAAGAGATTTGAGAAAGCCCATTTAAAAAGTGAAATACTATTATCATCACTGATGAGAAGTAAACTTCTCAAGCTAAAAGACACCCAAAATGTTTGCTCCCTTTTATGTTCCACAAAGAATGCCCTAATGACTATTTCTGGAATCTGCAATCATCTATACCACCACTGCTGAGAAACTGATGAAAGCTTGCATATTTTAAATGTTCTTTGGGTAGAATATTATAGAGTGAACATAGCTGCCTGGCTGAGAGCTGCAAAGAAATTCAATAAAAAACATGAATACATAAGCCAAAGATTGGAGAATACTTTCCATTTCACTTTATTCTATAATGGTCACAAATAATCATATTTTAAACTATACATTTGGAAGCCTGCAAGTGTTTATTTACCATACATTTGCATTCTTAGCACAAAAAGTCTTCCCTGAGATATGCATAAGCAATTCAACTTTCTCCGATGTTCTGCATAAAATGATTTATTCCAGATACAGTTCAGGCTGTGAATGGCATGGCTGTGATGTTTTAACATGTAGAACTATCCCTTGGAAAGTTGAGTTACACAGTACTGTAGTAGAAAACAAATTATATTTGGCTGAAAAGTGAAATGTCCGGCCATTAGCAGTTCAAAATGTGGATGTCTTTCTTTAAAATTTCAGCTCTCCCACACAAAGGAATACACTGCATTTATTCACACTTGAGAATTGAACCAAGTCTGACCTTCAGTCTTCTAGGTTTCCCAGGTAATCCACAGAATAAATATATAAAAGAAAATGCTGTCATTTGCAAGCCAGAAATCTATTCATGGATGTAACCATGAAATCAGTGAACACAAATGAGTCTGTTAATGATTTGATGTCTTTGGGCCCCTTTACATGAAAAGGTAAAGTTGCAATGAGATCTAATTGTGTGGCAGGAGACACGATTATGGGATCATGCATTAGAGCCCATTACACTTTACTGCAAGTGCAGGGGGAGCCCGGGATCATGATCCTGGGCTTCCCCTGCACCTGCTCCCACTGTGAGTTCTGCAAATGATGGGGCTTGATGGGGCTTGATGCAGGGACAGCATTCCCTGCACTGCCCCTGCTGTGAGCCCTGCATCCAATGTATCCTTCAGGGCATGCAGTGGGGGCAGTATTGGGAACTTTGCCCCTACTGTGGGCATTGTCAGCTGCTGGGCTCACAGTGGCGGTAGCATTCTCCTTGTTGCCACTGATGCCAGCCCTGCAGTGACATGGGATGCAGTGCTTGCAGTGCGGGCAGTGTGTTCTCCCCACTGCAAGCTCCACAGTCCCTGCTGTGAGTCCTACTGTGTTTCACTATGCTGTGCCTGGCTTCCTGTAATTAGAGACCTGAGGAAGAATGCCTTGCATTTGAATGTTTGTCTAACTTTATCCCAACTATGTAGCTGGTCCAGTAAAAGATACCACCCTAAGAAATCCTTGCTTCTTGCATCATTTCTGGACCATCATGGCTACATCACTCTTACACTATCAGATGTCATGCTAAGCCCATTTCTATTTGTGCTAGTCCAAGCTATACTCCCAAATCTATTTGGAGAAATTTCCCTTGTTATGATGTTTGAGGATTCTGTTACCTTGACTGTAGAAAGCAGAGCACAGGTAGGGCATGCCTTGAGCAGAAAGAGGCATATCCTGAAAAAGCCCAGTCTACACATCAGCAGGTAAAAAATAAGTGCAGGTCATACACTTTTTAAGGCAACAGTGACGAGAACACACCTACCAAACTGGATGCCTTCCTTCTGTAGCAAGTTTAGGACAGAATAAGTAAGGTATGGATGAAATGGAAGGCAGTATGTGGTTAGTACTAAGGCAAGACTCTGTGATTGGAACATGACTGATTCATCTGCAGATAAAGTCTACAGGATTGTGAAAAGATCATTGTTCTTATATGGTTCAAAGTGTTGGGTAATGAAGAAACAACAGTTGTGGAGTCAGGAAGAAAAAGATTATGTAAAACAATGACGAGGTGTAACAACAGGCAAAGATAACATCAGTAAAGGAAAAGCTGAGTGAGATTAGACTAAGATGATCTGGTGATATGGCCAGAAGGCCTGAAGAGCATATGGAGAAGAAGGTTCAGGCCATGAGAGTCAGGGGCAGAGGAAAGAAGTGACGACCCAAGAAAGCAAGGTGCAAACATATAAAACAAGACCATGCAGTGTTTCAGAACATGAGGATGGACAGAAGCTTGAAGGGCATGAGGACTGCTACCTAGCAGGAAACACATGAGGTGGAGGAGGAGGTAGAAGAAATTATTACATTATTGTTCACTAAATTATTTCTTACCTTTTCACCTGAAGCATAAGGTACTGACTGCTGTCTGCGAGAAATGAGTGGACTTGATGGGTTACTACCCTAATTGAATTTGACACTTCCAACGTTCCTTTAATGAAGTGATACCATGCAATGTGATTTTTCTATTGCTTGTAGCTGAGAGAGGAATAGGAAGTAGAAGGCAGTTGTTTAAAAAAGAGTTCTGGACTCTCCGTAAATGATCAATGAGAACTATGCCAGGTAGAAAAGACAGTACATAATACCGATAATACTGTCTGTTTCCTCATGACATGGTTCTCTTGGCTATTGATCCACCCGTGCACAAAGCATGTAAGAACTCTGGGGCTAACTTTTCTTCCACTTTTATCCCTCCTAAATTCTTCTTCCATCCTTTCTCAGCTTCACTTAGGCTGGATTTTGATTTTCTCAACATTTCTATTTTACTGTGGCTCAAAACATAAATCAGACCAGTGGTTGTATTTAAATCCCTTGGATTACACTGATTCTATAAAACAAGTCACAAAGCCTGTTAAATCCTACAGTGTGTAAATAAGCATACAAAATACCTTTTCATTCCAAAATACTTTGTTTTTTTTCATACTTGGGTTTAAATAAAACTAGTTAGGGCAAAAAAGCAGCAGCCTGCTTTTAATAAAGAAAAATATGGAAGGGGAGACAGCGCCAACCAGTTATCAAGGACTAGAGCCCTTGTGGGTTGCACAATATGATGGCACAAATGGGCTCCTGGGAGGCAGTTAAGAGTGTTTGCTGTTAATGTAAAAAGAAGTAGTGTGTATTTCTGGGTAGCATCAGCTAGCCACATCCCACGGCTGGCAGACAGTCTTCTCATGAGATTGTGGTGTTTCAGCCAGCACAGGAAATGTTTGTCTTTACAAGCGTTCTCCTGAGTAGTAAGGAAATATATCAACCTATTAGCTGTGAGGAGGAGTGAGACAAAGGCTACTAACAACTTCTCCCTCCACATCCCATCTTGCCAGCTTAAAATGTTATCCTACAGCTCTTATTCATCCAACAAATAACACTCTTTTGAAGGCCACTTTTCATGTCAGCCTCTCCACCCAATGAAACCATTTGACTTGTGGGCTGAATTTACAGAAGTTTGGTTTGGGGGTATTGATGCTTATGGTTTACACTAATTTTGTTTTTCAGGATTCTCTCTCAAAATTCTGGTAGGAATGAACAACTGGCTTCATTTATAAATCACATATCTGAGGGAAGAAAGGAGGGAGGAAAGAAAGGTGGCATGTCACATGGGAAAGCCCATAGAGCAATTAACCCCCTCTGGCAACATAATGATTTATTGGGGGCTTTTTACATTTTTATCATGAAAATATTAAAAACAAAAGGTAAGAGTGCAAAAGTCTGTGGAATCCCAGCATAAAACACTTGTTAGGAGCAAAAACACTCATATTGCCAAAAACTGAAATCCTAATGCTCTTTATGGGGTTACACATTTAGCATTAGTTGTCCATGATCCACATTGCAGAGTCCCTGCTCATTAGCCCATCATGACACAAGCTGGTCTACATTTTGTAGCAAAGTGAAGGGGACAAACTCTAATGATATGTGTACCCAGACTATGAAACAGAAGAGTTGGAGGGCACCATTGGATCTGGCCTCTGTGAACTGGTTTCTGTGGCTTATCAGGACCACCCTCTTGGGCTGGCCCAGCAGGAAATTGGCCAAGAAGATCCTGTTCCTCAGCCACCCATGCCTCCACCCCAGCTAGCATGGGGAATGGGGATGGGGGAGCTGCCAGGGAGCAGGGCCAGGAAAAGGGAACATGACTCCCACTGCTGCTGTTCCCTGCTGAGCCCAGCACCCCATGCAGACTCTTTTTCCATTTGGAGCCCTTGAGCTAACTAGGGACACAGGGGGCCAGGCAGGGACCAGGTAAAGGAAGGAGTTTCAGAACGTAGCTCGATCCTGCTTCAGCTGTGGGTTGCAGGGAGCATCTGTGCAGGTCCCTAACTCAACCAGAGATGAGAGCAATGATGGGCAGGTCCCTCTTTCCTGCCCCTGCTCTCTACCCATACTGGCCAATGTCCTTCACTGGCTCAGGGACTCCAGCTGTGCTTCACCCGCACCCCCACCCCCATGATTTGAAGGGTGACACTTGTGGCAATTCCCCACCCCCTTTTCTAAATCCTGCTTGACTAGTGATCTGCATGACTATGGCTCTGCCATACATATCAGATTCAGGTCTAGTTTGAACAATGTGCCTGAGGTATAAATATCATTATTATCCCATCATTCCTGCAGAAACTGTATGAAGTTTTTTAGATGGAGCACAGTAGACAGATTATCACTAATGATGAAAATACCAGACAAGTATATGTCTGAAGTAAAGAATTAAGTGAATGGAAGCTCAGCTAGGAAAACTGAATTGGAAAATTGCCTCCAGAATTATAATATTCTTGATTCCCCACCACCTCTCCCAGAATGAAAAGAATCATATAATAGCTTTTCATGAAACTATTTTATCACTTCTAGGTTCAGGCTAATATGCTTCAGTGAAAACTGACTGAATGCCTAGAGGGTCTGTAGGGAACTAAGTGTCCTCTACCATCAGCTGATTTTAATTCCCATGGTCAGAGAATCAGTCTAGAGTGGGAAGAAGTATGGCTTCAAAGAGACCTAGATAATTTATCAATCCAGTGTAGAGACAAGAAATGAAAAATAGAACATCAGCTGCAAGAGAGATAAGCTTGCTAATGAGGAAGATAGAGATGTAGCATTTTGTAAGATTTCTCAAGAGACATCTTGAAAGAAAGGAAAAATTTACTGAACCACAAAGGACTGCATAGGACATGGTTTGATCTTTGATTTTTCCCTGTTGCTTTAAAGATACTTTTGTGACTTTGTGATCCATGGGATAAAGCATGTACACATTTGGAGTTACTGCCTTTCAGCTGGATCAGTTATGGATCAACAGGCATAAATTGCATGATCTACAGCTACATCGGGTCAAAGCCAAATGCTCACCTGAGCCCAGCATCCCATTGGGCTAGTGCATTGAAGGTAATTTCTATAGCCAACAGTACTCAAGGGCATTTTGGGATTAATGCCATGCCTTTTGATTTCTTAGACCAAAGACAACTCTTATTTCAATATTATTATGCTGCAAATTTTGCTTTTATGTAGTAGCACATGCTGTTATCTTTTCAAATATTTTTGATGTATCCCTGTTGCTTCACAACTGCTATTCTCACAAACTTTGAAATAAAGGCACAAACAGTTCCTATCCTGCCTCTTTCAAAAAAGTAAATGTATTCACAACTATCTCCACTGCTCCTAAAATTCTCCAAATAAATTTACACAGAAGCAAATCATTTAAAGCATTTTCTGCATTAAGGTTTTGTTACAAGTGCCCTTCACACCCTGGGAGACCTGGAGGACAGCCTCTTAAGAGATTTTTAACTTAATAACTGCCTGCACCCAGATCACCGCCGCTGGACCCCAAGGAGGCCCGCGGGATACCAGGTTAGGCTGCTGAGGCCAGCTCAAGTGCTGGCCCCAGCCTCCCCTACCCCATCCGGAGCATTTTTCCCCGTATTAACCCCACATGCAGGGGCATGTGCCAAGGCAAAAAGCAGTTACACAAATTTATGCCACTGCTTTTTTCCCCATGGCAACCACACACACCCCTGCTTGTGGGGATGTGGCTTAAGTGTATAAAACAAATTTTAAGAAACCTAGAAACACATCAGTGCTGGAACCCAGTGTTCACTAATTAGCGACTGATGGAAATAATGAAGTGTTTACAACAGGAGAAGCAGCTAATAAATACCACAAAGTTTCACAACATTAGCTCGAAACAACTAAACCAAATGATTACATCATGCTATGCTATTTGTTATTTTCTGTGGGTTTGGGGTTTTTTTGGTTAATAAGGGAAAAATCTATTAGTCGGTCACAGAAGAAGATAATAAATTGGCCTCTGGCTAGTGTCTTCAACTAAATAAAAATATAGTTATGTACAAAACTCTAATGCATCGTGTTGAGAAAATGGTGTTCTAATTTATTGTAATTAAAATTTCTGAGGAAGGCTGTAAATCAGCTAAAGATGAAGTAAGAAATGATACCTTTCAGAAGCAACAACTTGTGTAATTAAACATTGTTGACAGAAATGGAA
The DNA here is from genome assembly GCF_001723915.1 of Gavialis gangeticus. Classification (NCBI taxonomy): domain Eukaryota; kingdom Metazoa; phylum Chordata; order Crocodylia; family Gavialidae; genus Gavialis; species Gavialis gangeticus. The sequence goes on along the minus strand of NW_017729032.1, from coordinate 57,317,113 downwards.
ACACCTAATGTTCTAAAGGGCGGTTTCTTATAAAGTGCATAAAGGTTCCAAAATGAGGGTTTTTTAGTGCCAGATGTTTAAAATCATGATTATCACAAAGCCCAGTTCTCAATTATTGTTCAATCTATATAACCTTTCATCACAGATTCATGGGAAAGTAGGGCTGAAAGGGACCTTAGATCATTTAGCCCAAACCCTTGCTGAAGGCAGGATCATTCCTATTCAAACCACTCCATAGAATTACTTGTCTAGCCTATCTCTAAAACTGTACAACAGCCCTGTCACACAACTATAAAGCACATGCCGCAAATCACAAAAAAAATCCCAGTCTGTTGCAAGTAAATAAGGAGGATAAAGGCACTGCCCATGTCCTGCTATTGCAAGGGTCGTTAAAATACACTCAAGAGATCCAAGAAAGAAAACCATGCCCCCTGTTACAGAGCAAAGCAAAAATCCCCTCAGACCATAGGGTAAAAATCCTTCCTGATCCCAAAAACAGAGATAATTTTGACCCTGAGCAGAAAGGCAAGATCCTCTAACTAGGAACCTCCAGGTTTTGGTATTGGCACAGACCATTCAAAATCCTCAGCTTTGGTTGCAGCCAACATCCAATGCTTCTGAGGAAGACAACAACAAGTGAGGAAAAATTCCTTCCTAGCCCAATGTGGCAACCAGGAAAACCCAGAAGCATGGGAAGAACAATGACTTTCTATTGTTTCCAGATTATAGAGCAAACTCCTTCACCACACCCCATAACTGGAGAGCCCTTTCTGTCATCATATCTCCTCCATACACTTATCCCAATTTCTATAACCTAAGCTGGTTAAGATCTATGAATTGGATGCAAAGTTCTTCATTTCCTGCTCTAAGGTACCACACATGGTCAAATGTTCTAAAATATGGGCCTCTATCAATCCCAAAGACGGCTATAATTAGGTGGAGAGTGACATGATGCATATAACATCAAATCCACTCACAACAATGCAGCCAGTAAGTTTTAAGCCAGGAAGGGCAGCCTAGTTGCCCTCTTTGGTTTTCACAAGGTAGGAATAGTGTAGCATATATAGCCATGAAGCTGTGATGCCTTTTGTTTTGCACACTATACCCTTAAAATCCTTATAGCTCTACCTTTCTTCAGAAATGTAGCCATTTTGGCTGCCTATACACATGCTTGGGGGTGAGAGAGGGGTATTTCAATTAGAGCAGTTCCCCCAGGGCCATTTTAAAAAGCACAGGGACTTAATACACATGACAGTGAGGCAACACTGGAGCACTCTGATTACAACACAGGGCAGACGTGATTAATTGAGTCTTCTCTGACACATTGGAATTAGAATGCAAGCCAGCATGTGTATAGGCAGCCTTTGTTCTTAGAGTTAAGCCATTTACAGAAGCAACATACGGACTCTTTTTTACTTTTGTCCTTCCTTACTGTTTTCCCAAAGTGAAGAGAAATCTATGTTTTTGCCATTTCTGCATGGAAAAATAAGGATGAGTAGCTGCCCTGTAAAATATTTATTTTTAATTACTAATAAAAATGGCAGCAAAAATTAATGTGGGCTGACTTGTGATACAAGAGCCTTTTATATTTCCAGTAATCTCACCACTCAGAGCACAGTTATCAAAACACTTTTTAAAAAAAATAAATCTCAATATATGGGGTTTCTGTCACCTCAAAGCAGTAGTAGATGTCATTACTCAGGATACTAGGATTCTCATCCAACTTCCTCTGAACTCAGGGGAAAGACACTTCTTTAATTCAGTGAGAACTACGTACTGAGAACAGAGGGAAAAACAACAGGCTTAAGCACGAATAGGCAAAAGAACACTTTGAGATTCCTGGCAAATTAAATGAAATGCAATTTATTTCTCTAAACAGCTATGGCATTTTGTTTGAATGATGGAAATAAATTAAAACCATTACAGTTTCTATAGCAGAATATGTTATGTTTTCCATAACTTAACCATGTATTTACCAAATGAGTAAATCAAAAACATATTGATTTGAAAATGCACACTGTTTAACTAAGTATATCTCTTGGCTTAGGAAGCATAATCAGATAAAAATATGTATGAAAATCAAAAACAATTCTTTTATAAATGTCAACTCTGTGACAAAATTCACTTCTAAAGAAAAAAAGTATTAATTTAGGTGAAAGAAAGATAGGAGCAAAACCATTCCATACAATATATTGTCTATATAGATATTTAACAAAATGAGAGAGTGCTTAAGATGTTTTAAAAGTCTTTGCCTATTTTTAAACAATCCATTCTCAAGAATTTTGGATTCAGTCCTCAGACAGCATAAATCATTGTAACAGTGTAGTTAATGGAGTTATAAGCAAGTTGTGCTGCCTGAGAATCTAGCCTATTCTCTAGGGTAGAGATCCCGTATCTCCACAGGAAGAATATGCCAGCACATGGATTCCCAAAAGACATGTAAGGGCACAATTATATGGTTTCCCTGCCAGGCACTGACTCAATAAACCAGTGGTCCTTAGCCTTTTTTAGAGTCGAGTCACCCCTGTATAACTTTTCTAAATTAAGTAGTACCCCATTTCAAAAATGAATTTATTTCTTGCAATTCTTACCTTCTCACACCCCATGGCACCCTTAAAAGGATCTTAAAGGCAGGGCACCCCTGTGAGCATGGCAGGGGATAGTGTATGGTGTTTGGCACTGGCAGAGGCTGCTCATTATTGAAGAGCTGGGGGGTGGATCATTAGACCCCTGAAAGAGGTAGCTGTCTCTGCAGAAAGAGAAAAACATGACAGTGGCCACCTGGTGCCAGGTGAGGCTATCAGGGGCAGAATCCTCCTGTGCCCCACTTTTTCCACTGTCTGCCTTCTCCCCACCCCTGGTCTGTACCTGAGGAAGTGAGCGCAGTGTACTCCTCCAGGTATTATATACCAATGATAGGAGGTATGTAATCCCCCAACCCTTCTGCACCAGCTCTTGAGCATAAGAGGAGTAGGGGAACAAACCAGGCTGAAAAGTGCAGCTCTACAGCCCCATGTCTACCTATTTGCCCATGGCAGAATGCACTGCTCAGAGCACAGAGCTGGTCAACTCAGGAGCTGCCAGAGGGCGGGGGGCAAGAGTGGGAGCCATAGAGGTGGCTGGAAAAGTGAATGTTTACCTACTTATACAGGGGTTGGGTGTCATGACATCCTTAAAAGGATCTTAATGGTGGCATCCTAGAACACTGTGGCACCCAGGTTGAAAATCACTGCATTAAACCACAGCCACTAACTCCTGCTGTGTGGACAAATGATCAGCAATTGGATTAGATAGCTCAGAATGCCCTTGGCTGTGTACTGGGATCATACTCGAGTTCTGGGAAGTTCTAAACAAGAAAGAGCTATAGCAAACACTGTAGAAGCAACAGAAAACAATAGTCTTGGGTTGGCTAGCAGTTCTATTTAGTAACTACTTCCAATAACACTGAAAAGAATCCTACACAGACATAACTTTAAAATGTGTGGGTCTATATCCTACTCGTATTTCCTCTGGCATAAATAAAATGTACTTCAGTGAATTCAAAGGACTTTTTCTAGAATTATACCAGTGCAACAGAAATGAAATTTGGTCCTTAAAGAATGTCCAAGCCCCCTTGATCTCTTTCTCCTTTGCTCATAATCACCTGTCATGACACTTTTTATTGTCATGACTTCAAGAAAGGGGCCTTCTTTTAATTATCCCTTTTTTAAAATGCCACATACAACTTTGGCCACAGTACAAAACATGAGATAACCAATGTCAGAAGTAATTATAGACAAATAGGGCTGGAATGGACTTCCAGGTGCTTTCTAGTCCAGCTCATGCTCAAGAAAGATTCACCTTTATCAAACCATCCCAGGCATATGTTTATTGAACCCGTACTTAAAAGTTTCCTGTGAGGGAGAATCTACACATGAAAAAATATTGCTTTCTTTAACTGGAAGTGTATGAAACTCATAAATGTTGTGGGAGTTGAACCTATAGGGCATATGTAGATGAAATGGGGGCCCTAAATTGAAACAGTGGGTTTTAAAAACCACTGCTTCTATTTAGGGCTGATTAAACTCCTGTGTCATGCACACACCCTGCTGACTTACTTGCCTCTTCAACAGGGAGGGGAGGGCGAGCTGCCGGTGGGCAGAGCAGTCCCTGGGCTGTGGGGGGTGCTGGTGCTTCCCTCTGCAGTAGTGGCAGCCTCCCCCGCACCCAGGCAGCACCTGCCCACAGGCACCCAGGTCCAGCGGTCCTGGGGGGCACCGTGGCCATGGAGGGAAGCCCCTACACAGGTCAGGCAGGCAGGTAGGCTCCAGGGGGAAAAAAAAAAGAAAAAGATCAGGCTTGCTGCTTTTCTTAGGGGGGGCCTGCTTTCCTGGCCTGCTGCCAGGCTCCCTGCAGGGCTTCCTGCAGAGCCATGGAGCTGCACAGAGCCCAGTGTTGCTCCATGGCTGTAGGGGCAGCAAACTAAAACTTGCTGAAAGAGTTTTAGTTTGCTGAAACTAAAACTCCCTGAAAGAGTTTTAATTTCCTGCACCCCAAGTAATTTAGGGTGCATTATGCCACCAAATTTCCTACAGCAGCTAAGATTAATGCGCAATACGCCACCAAGGCATGCAAACACCAACACCATTAAAACAGTGCAAAAACATTTAGCCTGCTTTAAAGTGTCATGCACACGCACCTCTCATTTCATCTACACGTGGCCATAATGTTTAAAGATCCTTCTAACAAGGTAAATGAACTAACCATTGCACTACAGAGCCACTAAAAAGATGGGGGGTAGGGGATGTTTAGCTTCATGAGAACAGGTGCACTCAATCTAGTATGGCAATAGGCAAGGTGAAAACTGTAGGT
>NW_017729032.1:57304714-57307262 GCF_001723915.1 Gavialis gangeticus | reverse complement strand
TATTAAATCTTTAGTGCTGGATGTTTAGCTTCATGAGAACAGGTGCACTCAATCTAGTATGGCAATAGGCAAGGTGAAAAGTGTAGGTGGAAATTTTATAAAAATTCCTAAGGCTTAGATACAAAAGTCCCATTTTCAAAAGTAAGCTAGATATTTAGTAACATAAGACCCATTGAATGTCAATGAATATAGATTCCTGAGGCTCAAATCTACAAAGGGTGACCCTTGAGTTATATTGCAGTCTCCTGCCCAAGGAGGTTGAGACCCACATCTCCCACCATCAAGGAGAATGCCCTAACAACCAGGCTTGGCTGGATAGGAGGCAAATTCCACCCCCTCCTCCTGCTGATAGAGAATACAGTGAACAATCTCCAAGCCATTTTATTTGCCCTGTAGTTTCTGAAACTACAGTGCTGTTATCCATTCAAGCTGCCATGTATGTAAAGAGATTTACAAGATGAATTACCAAATCTGGGTGAACAGCACTATTCTATAAAACTAATTCCTTAAAAAAATCTATTTTGAGGAAAATGGAATCAGCCACTTAGTTACTTGAAAAGACCAGAATAGAGTTTTGTACTGTACTTTGTGTTGTGACATGCAATTCTAGCTATGCATAATAGGGCTGTGCAAAGCTTGGGGTGATGATTTGATTGATTTGGAAAAGATTCAGAAACTTTCAGAGCAATTTGGATATTCAGGTGGCCCCCACTCACCAATGCAGGGAGCTGGACCCACTCTCCGTGCTGGTAAGTAGGATGCAGGAGGGGGTCTGAAGGAGGGGGGAGGGGACCATGGAGGAACCCCCACCAGGACCCATCCCCTGCCTGCTATCCCAGCCCCCCTGAGAGCCCTCCGACCCCTGCCTGATCTCCCAGCCCCATCAATGTCAGCCCCAGCATCCCGGCTCTTTTTTTTAAAAAAAAAGCCCCTCACTCACCGGCTGCTGCAGTAGCCATCAGGGCTTCTGGAGTCTCGTGGCAGAGCCCCCCCATGAAGCGTGGGGCAGTGGGGGACAGCGGGGATTGCCCCCCCGCCTTGCAGCAGCTGGTGAGTGTGGGGCTTTTAAGAGCTGGGACACTGGGGCTGGGTGGAGCAGCCATTGATGGGGCTGGGAGAGTGGGTGGGGGATGGGGGCTCATGACAGAGCCCCCCACACAGCGCGGGGCAGTGGGGGGCAGCAGAGTTCACTCCTCCCTGCCTGGGAGGATCCAGTGAGTGCAAGGCTTTTTTTTTTTAAAAGATCTGGGATGCTGGGGCTGGGCAGGGCAGCCATTGACGGGGTTGGAAAAGCGGGCAGGGAATGGGGCCTGTTTGATTTGGAGATTTAGCTGGTTTGCATAGGCCTAATGCATACGATGTAATTGCAATTTTATGGCATCAGACACAACATAAATAGGTTGGGTTTTTTTCCCTTTCATTTTAACTTCTGGAAATAAACCAAATACTTGAGTTGATTCCTTTAATCTTACCTATTTAGCTGACTCAAACAGCATTCGAAAAGTTACTAATACTTTAAATTCACGTCCTCAAATAGGACTCAGCATTTAAATGTAAGTCTTTTATCATATGTCAGATGCTAAATACCAAGGTTCAGACTATGGCTGCTCGTGCTTCCATGTATAAAGGTTTGGAAGAAGTTAGGAGTTGTGGTGGAGTATGAACCTCCTCAGAGGAAGTGGAGAGCACCATACACCATAGGAATGACTCTCAGTCAGGGTCTACATTGTTTCTCCTTCTTCCACATAAGCACGGCATGGGGGCAGAGAGGGACTGGAAATGAGATGATGCATTACTTGTCTCTGACTTCTGAAATTGTCAAGATGGCAGCAACACTTCCTTCTTTCCAGCTGCCCCTCAGAGGATCAGGACAGTTGTCCTTTTGTCCTTATTGCTGTGTGGTTGTAAGAAGGGAGACGTCCCAATGGCACAACAGCTAAAAGCAGCTCAGTAATTGGCACTTCACTCATGAATATATAGATTGCAGTCTGTGGAAGCCCAGAATTGGGATATTTGAAAACTATATTCAATCCATTCCCTAGTCTTGCTGTGCAATAGCAGCATATCTGTTAAATAATTACTACTCCTCAGCATTTATGGTTTTAAAATCTGTTCCAAAACCCACAGATAGCCAATTTAGGTCTTTCCATTGACTGCATTTGGCTTGGGGTCAAGCCCTTAATCATTGCTTATTATCATTAACCACGAAGCATGATGCCTTATTACATCAAAAAAGTTCAGATTCTCACTATGGTAATAGGCTGTTAAAGATATACTATTGATACTGATTTATATCGAATAGTGTTTTCCCATTGTTTTCCATTCCCACAGTACTTTCCTTCCCATCATTCTTTTCATTTGGATGAATACCAATATATATTTAAATGCTGTTTTTGTGTCGAGCATAAATCCATGTGATTCTGCCTTATTTTTGTCAAAACCCTCACAGATATCAGCCCAAGTCTTAAGATAAAGTTTGAGCTCCCTCTGTTGAAAAGACAACTGCATCTAGTTTGGCAAAATATAAATAATCTTAGGTCCTATTTAA
>NW_017729032.1:57285167-57299714 GCF_001723915.1 Gavialis gangeticus | reverse complement strand
CCTCTGTTGAAAAGACAACTGCATCTAGTTTGGCAAAATATAAATAATCCTAGGTCCTATTTAAAAAATGGCTGATTTGTTTCATTTGTATATAACTGAGTAATGTCTTTTAAAAAACAGACATGGTCCCACTTAATTTTTCAACCATGTTGTAATTCAATACTTTATACAATGATTATATACGATACAATGATACATTACATCATATTTGACAAAATTTAAAACATAATCAGATTAAGCATACATGTCTGTTTAAATTTAAATCTTTAATTGGATCCCATTACTCATCTTACTCCCGTGAGTAAAACCAATATAGTCAACATCTACAGCATGAATAGAGTAATTTGAAAATGGTTTACAGGTTTTCACCCTCAGGTTGTTTAAATAGATGTTTAAATTATACTATCTACAGATACGTTTTTATGCCACAGTGTAATTATTCACTTTCTAAATACACTTTATTCTTTACATTTAATATTTAGGAACACGGCCCTGTAACCAACTTCCTGGGTGAAGTCCAAGCCCCTTATTATTGCAGTCACCACCTCATATAAAACCTTTCCAAATTGTGTTGAGATCTATGTTAAATAGGACTAGGCTTTTGGTGCGTTTCTTTTTTGTCCATTTCTGCTTTCCAACCTAAATGTATTCATGATCAATTTACTCCAATTTGTTCTTCATCCAACATTTTTCTTTAATTTTAATAGTTCTTATTCCATGCCAGGTGCTTACCCCCTTGATTTATTTATAGACAACAACCGTATCCCTTCCCACCTTCATTTTACTAGGCTAAGCAAGCCAGACTTTGCTAGTCTTCTCCTATACAATAAGCCTATCATCCTACTAGCCCTTCTCATCACCGTTCTAGTTGTGATTAATCTTTCACAAACATAATAAAAACTGTACCTAAGATTCCAGATGAGGTCTCACCGGTGCCTTATATTATGGCAGGAATACTTCCCCCTCTATACTGGAAAGAACTCTCCTAGAATAGCGTAGGATCGTATTTGTCTTTTTCATAGACACATCGCTTTAGTGGCTCACAGTCAGTGTATCCATGTTTTTCTCCAGCTTGGTCATTTCCAATTGGTGAGCTCATAGTTTATAGCTGAAGCTTTTGTTGTTTTTTAGTGAATGTAACACCCCCACACACCAGGTTGTATACTGTGATTTTTATGTGTGTGTATTGATATGGTCAAGATGGCCCCTGCTTTTCTAGCCATGTGCTCAGCACATGGCAAGCTGGGGCCTGTCTGGGCAAAATATGTAAAACCCTTTGTCCTCATTGGGAAGAGGAAGCGGGGAGTCTTCTGGCAGATTGGTTGAGAGAAAGACTCAAATGTGGCCTTCCCTGATTGGACAAGGGTTGGGTGATGTCACACCAGGTATACAAGAACCACTCACTAAAGTTCTCTGTCTTCTTCCTGGGGCTGCTGAGAGCTGCACAGCTACATTGGGAGCCAGCAAACCTGCTCCCTGTGGGGGTCTGCCCCCTTCTTCACTGGGAAGCCAGCAAATGCTTTTTGAAGGGAAAGTCTTAAGTACAGGGAGAGAAAGTCTGAATAGGCATTTGAGACAACTATTTCCTACTTATTTCCCCTTTTTTCTTACGTGGGTTAATGGCATAGGGGTATTAATCCCTGAAGAAAATTGCCCAGGGATGGGTCCTGGCAGTTACTGGCCTTCAGGGGCCTGGCAGCCTCTGTTTGATGATTGTATCATCACAGCATGGGGTATTGCTGAGACTGGATGTCCAGACCACAGCCACAGGCCTGGGCTTTTTTTTTTTCTGCTGTTTCTGTAGCTATGGTGTTTCAGCCTAGCTTTGTGGCTGAACCCCAGCTATATGTTTAGGCCTCAGTGCAGTATGAGCCTGGCCAGCTTAAGCCCAGTGAGGTAGGCCTGACCTCTCCTTCAAAGTTTTCTTCTTGCAGTTTCTGCCCAGCAGAGCTGAGATTTGGACTAGGAATTTAGGGGTGTGACATGCTGTCCAGAGTCACAGTTAACCCTGCAAGGCCACCATATGCAAGTGGGGATCACCCTACAGTGTGGCAGGGAGCAAAGAAGGACCCATGCTCTCGAGCAGCTTCCTGTGAACCAGCAAACCCAAGGAACAGCTCAAAGGACTCTCCAATAAATCCCCCAGTCTATTGCTGAAGGGCAGGTATAAGGGTGCAAGCCCCTGGAACTGCCTTGTGGGTGAGCCCCAAGTCCCAGACTGCCTGGGCATGGGTGAAGCCTCCCCAAGAGGGTGCAATCTATGAACTGTGCCTTATAGTTGGTAGTGTTTTAAATCGTATTTTTAGTGTTTCCTTTGTTTTCTCTGCCTTTGTTTTCAGTAATAAATATGTTCTCTGTGTTTACACTGCTTGTGAGGAGGGGATTTTATTCATGCGGGACACCCTAGTAATTTACTTGGTGTTTCCTATGTGGTCTGGGTGGAGGCTCAAGCCAAGGTAAAATATATTTAGACCCTAAAATTAAACCCAGCCCTTGTTGCTGTCGACCAGTGCCCAGCAGAAGGGTAAAATGAAGCTCATGGTATTATATTTTCTACCATTCTATTTCATCCCTCTTTTATTACTCTAGTCCTCAAGGTTATCCAGCTCTTTCTGTATGCCATTTAAATCTCTTTTGTACTGAAAATGCCTCCTAACTTTTTATTATAGCAACTTTTATCAGTACACTGCTATTTTGCCAGGATAATTAATGAAAATATTGAACAAGATCTGTCTCAAAACAGATGTTGGAGAAACTCCAAGCTTCTCTCAAGTCTGATATTTCCCTTTTTAAAACTACCCATTACCATTTCCTAATAAACAGCTTCTTATCCACCTTATTTTTCCTTTTCTAACTCCTGTTTTCCAACTTCACTAATAATTTTGTAGGTGGCAGCACACGATATGTAAACTGAAGTTCAAATAGATGAGGGTAAAATTGCCTGAAAAAGAATCTTCTTTTAGTTTGATAACTTTATTTTCTTTAAGAATAGAGAGAGGTCTGCCATGATCTATGTTTGATAAATTCATTTTGCATTTCATGCCATTTCCTTTTATCTCCATTATTTTTTCCCCTCAAGAAGCATTCCAAAGCCTTGCATAAAATTGAGGTCAGGCTAACAGACTCTTAGTTGCCTTAGTTTTCCCCTTCTTTACATATAATCAGTAGATTTACCTTTCTCCAATCACTAGTAACTTTAACTCCCCCCCTCCCCCTGATATATTTATTTAAAATACTGTGTGCGGGTCCAACATCTTCATTTGTCAAATCTCTCAGAATTCTTAGACCAATCCTGCCTGACTAGAGTGCATCAAGCTACCTGACTTTTGCTTCTCCCTCAAGAGTGGTCATTTCCATTTCCATTTTTTCATTCCCATTACCCTTATTGCTTTTGTTCCCACTGCCAAAATTTTCATCCTTAATGAAACCAGAGGTGAAGTAGCCATTTAATTTTTGGAACATGGCTACATTATATCTAATTTGTATCCCATCCTCACTGCATCGTAGCCCAGCTTCTATTTATGTATATACCTTAAGAATCTTTTGTTTCAACATCCTTTGCAAGATCTAATTCAGCTTGGCTTTTAGCAATTCTCATATTATACCAATAGTTCTCTAAGAAGGTGCAGTTTTCTGTGTTGAATAGTACTTTTATTTCATTCTTGGTAGCTCCTCTATTTATTCCTAATATTCTTCTTGAAAAGAACTGTCATCCATTTACTACAAGATTTTTCTTCTTGCTTAAGTACAGATTCCTAATAGTTTTATCACCTTTGACTACAAGTTTTATCACCTTTTTAACTACAAGTCCTCAATGGCAGAGCAGACAGAAGAAAATGTTACAATCACAATGTCTGCAAAGCAGATGAAGGCTGCAGTGGATTGAGATATTGTCTTGGCCTCCTTGCCACTGGAACAAGGTCCTGTTCCATCATGAACAGCATGGAAGTCAATGTGCAGCAATTTCTCCATGATAAAAGAAATCATGTACAGGCATTTTCTATGAAAATTTTGATCGTGGAAGACAAGTATCTTAGACTGTGTGGGATTGCCAGTAATCACATGTGACTTAAAGACATTTCAGGCTTTTTCTGTATTCAAGTCCCTGAGCTTCTCAGACCAGTTGATTCCACTAACTGCCCTAGTTTATCAATTTCCTCTTTTAAAATTAAAAAAAATGTTATTTACCTACCTAGCTTTGTTTATTCTTCCATTTAATATAAAGTAAGTAAATATATAATTACATGAGCCAAGATTATTTTCTTCTATAATGTCCTCATCACTTTAACTGAAACAAATCTAAAATAATAATGTCTTGTTGACTCAGGGAATATTTAATTAAGAAATTTGGCAGCTATTACTTTTAGGATTTTCTGGGCTCTGTTGTTATTAGAGGCATTTGTTGTCCTATGTCTATGAAATTAGTCTCCCATAAGATATTAATTGCTAGTAGTCTTTCTTTCTCCATATCCAGATCAAAATGTTGGGTATATGTTAGTCTTTTAACACCACCTTTTCCATCATGGCCCCACATTACTTTTTTTAACCATACTATTTCTTCTAATTTCTTTTGCAGCCTATCACATTCCTAACATACATCATTACCCTATCATTTTTGTCTTTCTTTTTTAATTTTCCAAAGTAGCACATTGCCTTTAGTGCTTGTATTGATTGTGATTGCTATTCCAATTTAGGTGTGATTGCTATTCCAGTCATGACAGTTATTCTTATCACTAAAACATCTGATTTTGTACCCTGCGCTAGTAGTTCAGTGTTTTGTTGCCCTGGCTCCTGTCTTTACTATAGAAACTGGAATGTTTTTTTGGTTCCCCACCCTCTCCCCACCCACCATGGCCCATATCCTTGCTGGATTAAGTATAGTCCTATTACTAATGGTATGGCCTATATTAGTATTGGTCACTTCAATGTTAGCATTTTTTCATTTTGCTTCTCTCATCCATCATCAGGAGCTAGAATAAGACCCTCAAGTAGAAAGTGTCTATCACAATTACAATACAGCCCCTCATAGGCTGTACAAACTGCAACGAAAAATACAAACAACAGATACAAACATTTACTGAGCTCTTATTAGATAAAAATTTGAAGGAACTTAGTTCAAGGAATTATTAGAGCAATGTTTGATAGAAAATTCCAGACAGGCAATTGGTAATATTTTTAATATTCTGTAGTTAAATCTGACTTGAGTGACATTAGTATGATAATTTGCATTTCCAAACAAACCTCTAAAAAAATCCCCAAGGTTTCCTAATTTCCAGCTGTAGTTCTTTTCACATGAGACATCTGCATGATAATCATAATTAACTAACATAGCTGAACTTTAATTAAAGAATAATTATGCTAAAAGACAGCGTTTGTATCAAGAGAAGATGGATCCTGCATGTTTGTGGATCCTGAGAAGGGTGATCACCTCTCATTTTTAGTTGTTTCTGTAGAATAATACAAGTTTCTGGTTCTGAATAAATGAGGATAACTAAAACCAAATGAATACAGTAGAAGAGCTCTGAAATTGTACTAACCCTAGAACAAAACCAGCCTCATTTGAATAGCTATCTGCCCAGCTGTACTGCACTGAGCAAAACTCAACAAAATTGAAAGATTCCAGCCAGTATTTTATGTGCTTTTTAGAGAGGGTTACGTTTCTAGTAATCAGGGAATTGGTAATGGGATGTAGATTCTTTCAATTCTATGTCAGTTTATTTTTAATCTAGCCCATATTTACTAGGGCTGTGTGAAATTTTGATGGGTGTTTCATTTCAAAGTTATTTCAATGCATTTCATGCTTGAAACAGCTGTTCCCTGGATCTGCATGCATGTTGATAGTATGCTGTCGCTGCCAGCTGGGCCCAGTGGCAGCACCAGGCTTCCCAGTGCTCGTAATGGGCCACGCCCAGCACCAGTCCCACATGGCAGCAGCCTGCTGCCAACACTCGTGCAGATCCAGGGGCCTGCACACCCCCCCGGGAGGAGTCTGGCACAGCCCCACAGCCCTCCCAGGGGGCACAGGCCCTCAGATCTGTGTGCAGGATGACAGTAGACGACTGCTGCCAGGAAGTGATATGAGGTATTTTTTTAACAGTTTGAGGTGCAGTTTCCCAGAAACCCCTGCACCTATCTCCCTGAAACATGGCAGGCTTCATGCCCTCAGATGGAGCTACCATCCCGGCAATTTTCATCCAAACCAGGCAAGAAATTACGAAGTTATAGGTATTTTCATGATTCCCCATTATAGCCTATGGGCAAAACGTCAAAAACGTCAAAACAGTTTTGATTAAATGAAATGGAACAGTGCTTCAAAATGAAATGAAATGACTAAACGAAACACCCTCCCTTTGAAATGATGAAACAGAAGTCAAAATGAAACAGTACTGTCTCACACAGCCCTAATATGTACAATGGCTAAAAGTTGTCTGCCACACTGTTTCCAGGACTTGGTGAAGCTCTCAGTGCTGAAGTAATTCCATCACAAAGTAACACTCACAAGTAAGTTCTTAAACAACAGCCATCTGACTAAACTGAACCTCAATCTCAGAATTTCTCAAACTCTCCCCCGTGTATCCCCTTTTGCTACTGTCTCCTATTGTCTCCCATTCCCTTAGATCCTCACTGCCACACATTTGCATTTTCACAGACCTGCATTTTGCATATTGGCTTCTGTTGCACCTAGGGGGCAGACAAACACCAATAGACACTCTCTATTGCCTGAAGAAGGGGTTGTGTGCCCGAAAGCTTGCAAAGAACAATTTTCCAACTATTTAGTTGGTCTAATAAAAGATGGCACATTTACCCAAAGAACTTTGTCTGCCTTTTTGGTACTGGTATTTGTATCATGCCTTAACTGGTTACATTCTTTCTGTATTCATAAGTACATTATTAACATTAGTTATCACTCATTTGTTCAATCACAACTTTTTAAAGGGAGGTTTGAAGGATCTATGGGACTAGAACTATTTTGTTGCTGCATCATTTGTTGGAACAAATCTGCAGTCATCAAAATTATTAATACTTCCCATATGACAGCTGTTTTTCTATCTGGTAAGTGTTCAATAACCTGAGTGAAAAGTTCTTCATCTCAGTCTATTTCCTAGTGTACAAATGTCCACAACAACAATCATAACCACAGTTGTCACTAATTAGGAATATATAGATATAATGTTATATCAACTTAGTAGGATTATGGGGGGGAAAGCCTTCACTACCACTGCTGTACATGTTCTGGGGATTGACAGACAACTCTAGACTCTGGGCTTTCTCCAGCATTGACAGAAAAAAACATAAAAGTATCTGCAAGGTGAGCTCAGTCATTTTTCCAGAATCATAAAGGGATCCATGCAGAAAATATACAAAAGTAATAGACCATGTGAGCATTAAAATGACAGCACTGACAGCCTCTAGAAGTAGAAATTTTATAAGTCTGAAAATTAAATTAAGTAAAACTGAAATAAAAATGAAATTTTGACTTGTGTTATAGTGATTTAGCTGTATTTTATGTTGGGGAAAGTTCCCAATCAGTGAGTAATTATTTCCACATTTATCATACTTGGTCCTCAAAGGCAGGGAGCAATTGATATTACTTCTTAGTGACCTCTATAGACAGTTTAGAAGTAGCTATGACTAGATCCTCCGGAAGGAGTGTCCTGTTCTCGTTGTCCAGAAGGACCACAAGGGGCTGAAGGGTGCAGGGGAGTAAGGAATATAGGATATCCTTTAGGTTGTGAGAGGTTTCATTAGATGTCCTCTTCCCTCAATGTGTGTGTGTGTGTATATATATATATATATACATATATATATATATATGTGTATATATATATGTATTTGGCACTAATGTGCTACTTTCCTGAAGTCTGAATCCAAGATCCAGCTAATGACTATATCAATAAACGAATCAACTCTGTTCTCAGTCACACCATCCAATTCACTGAGAATGCGGTCAGAGGCAGAGAATAGTACTTTGGATGGTGGTGCTGCATGTGACAAAAATTTGGAAACGACTGTCATTCAGCTAGTATTTAGGTCTTTAGTCAAAAAGCATGTTATTTTTATTACTGCTTGACAAATGTCTGTTTCTCAAAAACCAAGTATGAACTTTATTAAAATCAGCTTTAGTCAGGAGGATATGCACTGCAGAACAATACTACCTCATCCCACAAAAATTCTTGCATTAACACAAACCTTAGGCTGTTTACAAAGCCATCTTTAGATATAGGAGATGCAGAAAAGGCTGCTTACTCACTCATCCCTGTTATTGTCTGGTTAGTAAGATCTTATTTTCATCACATTATGACTGAAATATGGTAGACACAGCAGCTTATATTTCTCAGACACAGGGAACAGTGTATTCAATCAAAGAACCTAGCCATAATCACAGTACTTTAGTAATTATAATCTATTTTATGTGCCATTTATTTACAAAGTAAATAATGACAGGCATATCCATACTGGATTACACCTCATTCCACAAGTAATCCTATTTACCTCATGTAACACTTCTACATAAAAAAGTTATACAGTACATAGTAAGGTAGCATGTGAAGTTGAAGTACACTAGCCACTCTGCATTAACTCCATTAGCTCCATGTGCCAACACTAGACCAGGGGTGACCAAGATCCAGCCCATGGCTTGGATCCAGCCCACAGTGCCATGTCATCTGGGCTTCAGGGCTTCCTACAGGTCTGGAAATTTTGGAAGCATGGTGAACAGTAGCAGTGTTAATTAATGCTTCTGTCACGCATCCTGCTGCCAAACTCCTGGACCTGTGGGGATCCCTGTGGGTTGGATCTGCAGCACAGAGCTGTGTCATCTTGTCCATTGAGCTGCCTACTGGGCCTGAAATCTGGTGGTGAAAGAATCAGGCTGCTGCAGCTCCAGGATCCACAGCAATTAATGCTGCTCTCAAAATTCACCCCTACAAGCCAGATGACATGCCTCCAGTGTTTCAGATCCAGCCCACAGATCAGCCCTGTACCATTTATCCAGCCTGCAGGAGTAGATGAGTTGGGCAACACTGCTCTAGACAAAATCTCATTTCACCTTTACATGACAAAGTAGTCCTTAGAGTCATGTAAGTGAAGTTGCTGACCTTACACACAGGTTGGCGTTTGGATGCTACCTGCATTCATGCTTTGCTTCCCTCTGAGCATGTTCACAAGGCGGTGTTTTGGTCATGTAAGCTGCAGAATGGAGTAAGTCACTCAAGTACACATGTCATATGGGGTAAATGCCAAAACTTTAGTTGCAGAAACACCAGGACTAGCAAGTGTTTGATACCAGAGAAAGAGGTGCCAACAGTAGGTTCTTCCACCTCGTAGCCCAAGTTGAAGTGTTTACCCAGAAATCAGGAGAGCTGGGTTCTAAGACCCCACTTCCCCAGAGGAGAACTGAACTTGCAGTCCCTACTTCCCAGCACGGTGTACTAACTACCAGGCTGACTAAGCATTACTCAGCGCACTCTTGAGCTATCCTCTGGAAGCTGGCCTACAACCATCCAAGCTGGAAACGTGAGGCCAGGAGAGGATGACCAAACTAGATAGAAGGTGGCTCAGTGAGGTGAAAAAGAAACTGTGGCATGTCACAGTGCCTCATGGAGAGCAAGGTTTTGAAAGTTTGTTTAAAATCTGCACTAATTATATATGTTATCATGCTTAAGTAGGCAGAGACATCCCAAAAGGAATGTGGAGCAGGCAGAGACATGACAGGAGCTTGGTGGCACACTCTTGCTCAGATTCATTGCCATGGCTCATGACAAGGGAAACGATTGACTGTAGAGGTTGCTCCAGCCCAAAGTCTGCAATAACAGTTCCACTAATCTTCAGTGCAGGGAAGAACACTTCCTTGTTTGCTCCCACAAAGATCCCCAGTTACTTGAAGAGTTGAGAATAGGATTTCCATGGCACTCACTAGAAATTATTTTTCATGTAATTTTTGGCAGTCTGAAATGGTGTTACAATGAGCATTTGTAAAAGATAACCTACAGATGTGGAATCTTTTCATGTGTGTGTTTAATATATTATAAATCACAGTATAATGTGCCATTTAGCTCAATAAAAAAATTATTTTGACTGGAATTTTAACTGGAACATATTTTATTTAACTAATGTATTACTGAACACAGATGTATTCACCAATCATTTCATTACTTTCTTACACTTCTGAAAAGAAAGTATACCAAACAACTTCTCTACCATTCTTCATGGGCCAGCATTTTCCTTTATTAATTTGTTTTAAAAAGCTTTTTTTTTTTTGGCACCTTTTTCCACCTGCTTTTAGAGCATTTCTCCAGAGCTTTTAAATTAAAAAGCTGGGTCATCAGAGTGCTTTATTTAAAGAACCAGATGTTTTGGGGTATTTGTATTAAGATAGTCTGTGCAAACTTTGATCCAGCAAAGTATTTGAGTGTGGGACTAATGGATGTCAGTAAAATGATTTGCCTGTTTAAAACTAACTCCTGTATTAACAAGTGTCACTTGCAAATCAAGGGAAGTGATTCTTTCATTCTATTCAGCACTGAGGCCTGATATAGAGGATTGTTTCCAGTTTTGGGCACCACATTTCAAGAAAGATGTGGACAGATTTGAAATAGTTCAGCACAGAGCAACAAAAATTATTAGAAGCCTGGGAACTGTGATTTCTGAGGAAAGGTTGAATGAACTAGGTTTATTCAGAGAGGCAGACTCACTTACCTAGTGAGGAGGGCTTTAAACTAGGTTTGTCGGGGGATGGAGACCAAAGCCATGAAGTGGGTGGAAAAGCAGGATCCTGGAGAAAGAGAAAGCAGGAAGGGGCAACAGGGGAGGTGTTCTCATATTTTCTGCGAAATCAGGGAAATCAACTAGTCACCTCAGGTGTCTGTACAGGAAAGCACAGAGCCTGGGAAACAAGCAGGAAGAATTGGAAGTCCTCACGCAGTCACTGTATGGTTCAGGGCCAGGGGGTTGTGGGTCAGAGGTCATGGCAAGCTGATAATTACAGGCAGTCCTTGACTTATGATGATTTGAGTTATGACAAACCACAGTTCCAACATTTGTAAATTGACACCTGGGGTTCGAAGTTCCAACTCAGGTTTCAACTTTACAGTGCTGGAAACAGCTCTGTAAGTGGAAGGGGTGAGGTAAGGGCAGGGACATGGGGATACAGATCAGGGCCCCTACAGTGAGGGAGGGACAACTGCTGGAGCAAATGTTGCCCAGCCAGGACTATGCCAAATTCTGCAACTGGAAGCTATGGGCAGCAGGAGAAGCTACAACTCATCAGGCTGCTCCTTGGGCTGCCCCAGCTGGGGAGAGGCACGCAGAGCCGGATGAGCCATGGGAGAAGCTGCAGCTGCCCCGCTCTGCCTTTCTTGTCCCAGCAGGGGCAGCTAGGAGAGCAGTCAGACGGCCATAGCTTTTCCCATAGCTTGTCCGCCTGGTTTCTTACCTGTCCCCACCAGGGAGAGGCAAGTGGAGCTGGGTGGCTACAGGAGAAGCTGTGGCTCTCTGGTTGCTCTTCTGGCTGCCCCTGCCAGGGCGAGGCAGGTGGAGCTGGGCATCCGTGGCTTCTCCCAAAGTTCATCCAGCTGCTACCCTGACTGGGGAGAAGCAAGCAGAGCAGGGCAGCTGCAGAAGAAGCCACACCTCATCTGGCAACTCCTACCACTTATCATGGGGTGGGGGAGAACTTGTAACCCTGGATCTGATCAGGGTGGGGCAGGCTGTGGTCAGGGCAGATTTGGGGCACACAGCATGCCCCCATGCCCCTCCATACACATGGATGGAGCAACAGAGTGCTGCTTCTCTGGGAGTCATTAGTGGGGCAGCTCCTTTAAGAAGCTCCTTGGACACTTTCTTTAACAAAGCAGACAAGACTCCAGAAAAACCTGGAGCCAAGACTCTTGAGAAGACCAGCCAAGAACCCATCAGAAAGTCCAACCAAGAGCCCTGCAAAAAGTCCAGCCAAGTCACCTCCAAGAAGTCCTTCCAAATAAATGTTTGCTATTTACAATATAAATACATAAATAAACACATACAGACAAGTAATACAGCTACAATTATTTATTTTATATAATTGATTCAGTACCGTACAACATTATTTTTGATGAAAATAGGGCATCGGGCCTTGGTTCAGGAACAAATCCCCCATTTATAACGTTTTTTTCCAATGGGAAAATCAGTTTCAAGTTACATTTTGACTTAAGAAGCGGTTTTCAGGAACCAATTGTGTCGTAAGTCTGAGAACTGCTTGTATGCTAATGGGTCCTGGTGTGAGAAAGGTTGAGAACCACTGGACTAGATGTTCTTGAAAGGTCCCAGCCCTACTTTCCTATAAGCCTGTGATCCTAATATAGCTACAGAAATATCTTCATCAATCCAATAAAAGAAAAACTTAAAAAACATGAATGTTGAATAGAGGCTTGGGGTGATCAAAAATAGTGAATTAATCATATATTTTCAAATATGTCTCACATAAAGTACCTAATGAAAGGATATTAACAGAACTCCACTGATGTGGGGGATGATACTGTCAATACTACAAAACTGTCAAGGATCTAAAACTGGCTAAAAGGCAGTAAACAATGAGTTGTGATCACCTTTTGGACCTTCAGTGAAACTGAAAGGTAATAAATTTAAGCCTGAGAAATGGGCAAAATTAGAAGTGACTTGACACTGAGAAAGTTAAAATTAAGTTGAATGCTGTACCAGGGACATCTTAGCACTGAGAATAAACTTGTAAGTAAAGTAAACATTTATAATTTGGCACAATTAATACAAGACTGGACAAACACTTGAAAAGGTGCTTTAGAAAGAATCCTACCTTCATAGGGAGATAGACTAGTTTGAAAGCTTAAGAGTTCATTCTCTTCCCTCTTTCTACATTTCTTTTTTATAAGCTTCCAGTAGTGCTAACCATGACCTACATGTTCTGTAGATAAACCAGGAACAAGTGTGTCAGCCCAGCACATTTCATGAGGACTCAATAAGGAGATGAATACTGAAGTGCTTTATGAAGTATATGCACATTTCTGTCACCAGTTACCAATAAAGTGATTCTGACTGGAGATACAACAACGAGAAGTTCTCATTTCAAGAACATGCTGAATTGGGATAGTGGGAAAGCATGTCTTTTAGAATTACATTTTTCTATTCAGTAAAGACAGACATGAACATATGCCAGAGCCTTCACGCTTGTGTACATGAGAAAGTGTTGCCTGGACATCATCAACTCTTCTCTTTTGTTATTCATGATTTACAATTATACCCAACCTATTCCTGTAACAAAACAATGCTTTATAAAAGTCATGCACATAACCTTCTTTGGTTAGTAGATGCCATAACAAACAAAGGGCCAAAGCTAATAATTTGCAGGCTGGTTTCACTGTATCATCCTGTGTATTTATGTTCTCATGCTGTGAAAAGGCAAAGCATCTAAAGAAAGTGTGGAGTCAGTCTGCAGCCTCACAGCACATTCTCTTTGAGGACAGAAGGGGTTTATTTATGGATCATTAAAGTGTTTAATATTTGGAAAAAACAGCAGGAAACAAACCAAAAATATTATGACATGTGGCCTATAATGTTTTGAATATTTTTAAAGCATAAACACATCCAAAATGACCCAAATATGTCTCTGAGTGTTTGACTTAAAATGTAAGCTGTATAAAATGTCAGAAAAGCACTCAGATGCCTCCCTTTAAAAAGTTGCTAACTGCTGTGTGACTAGATGAGAAATACTTTTTGCTCAAAAATGATTTTTCCCCCTATTATGACAGAAATAAAAAAAAATTCTTTGTGTTGTATGTACAAAAACCTCCATCTGAAAAACAGGATTAGAAATTTAGATTTCCATGCTGAGTTACTAGAGCAGTGGAGCTCAACCTTTAAGACTAGTGGGCCAAGTACTTGAGACCTGTCTTCACCATGTGCCACCAGTCCCCTCTAGTAGGGGTGAGGGGACAGAGAAAGAGAAGAGAGGGAGGTGGCTGCCAATGTTGGAGGGACGGGAGGGAGAGAAAGGAAGAGAGCTTACCTCTGGCAAATACTGCCTTTCATTGTGGAGGGAGAGGACTTAAGCAGCACCTTCCAAGGGGAGGGGGGAGGGCTAAAGGGAAGGAAAGAGTAAGGAGCATCTGTTGTTGACTTGACATGCATCAGAACAACTCTCAAGATCTCGATATCATGCTGTTAGGCAAGAGGGTGTGACACAAAATTATACACACATACACACAACTACACATATGACACTATGCCCACACATGCATATACACACAAGCACACACTTCGGTGGTGACTGTGTGTTAACACTAAGGGGTACCTGGAGTCACTTGGTGGCCTGGGGTTACTTGGGGTCACTTGGTGCCCTGGGGTTACTTGGGGGTGAAGTAAAATCCAGGGGACAGAGAAGGTGAAGGAGCAGAGCCAGGGGATCAAGCTTGGGAAGCAGAAGGAGAGCTGAGCCAGTCAAAGAATCTGGGTGGGGTGAGGGGCAGTGGAGGAAAAAGCTGAGAGCTGGGAGGTAAAAGCTGGAGGAGGAGGGGGCTGGGAAGAACAGAGCAGAAC
>NW_017729032.1:57273572-57280167 GCF_001723915.1 Gavialis gangeticus | reverse complement strand
GAGAAAGAGGAGAGAAAGAGAGGTCAGAGGGGCAGACAGAATTTGGAGCAGTGCCAGGTGGTCAGTAAGACAAAACCCAACTCAGGGTTCCAAGATAACAATTTTATTAAACAGGCAACGCACTATACAGCCCATGAAGTTATTGATTCACACACACACACACACACACACACACACGCACACACTGATAGCCAGAGAGGAAAGGCTTAATGGAGGAATTGAGTGAGGTCAAGGTGTGCAAAGACAGAGCTCAGGTCCCTTGCTTGGGTGAAGAAGGTGGGTGATAACTACCTATCCAGGCTGTGAGTTGATGCTTGATGGCCAGCTGAAGTCTTCTCCAGTGAGGTGTTGTCCAAAGGGGGTCACTGGCAGGGCCTTTGGGTGGATAGACGATGTGGCATAGTGCTGGTCCAGATGGAGAGGGTGTCCCAAGGAGGTCACACTCTACCACCTCTTTTCTAGGGGTGGGCTACCTGTGACATCATTGGGCAGGACATGCCCAGTCCAGTCCTGTTCAGATGAGGTCATGCAGTTCCAGGTGTCTTCATTGTCTGGTGGGATACAATGGTAGAGTTTCTGGTTTCTTGGAGGGCCTTTATCTTTCAAATACTGGGTTTTGCCTCTGGTCCTGGGAGTAGGTCTGTGGTTTCAGGGAGAGCCAATGCAAGGTGATGGTCCAGTCATTAAGCTGATGGTCTGGTCGTTAAGTTGATGGCCTGGTCATTCAGCAGGAGCTATTTTTAGGCTTGCTACCATTGTATCTCAAGCACCCTCATTCATCCTCATTTACCCAGGAACCAATTTACATAGGAAAGGTAGGTATGAGTCATAGTTGCAACAGAGTTACAATACCCGGGCAAGGGACACAAAATGGAAGCTTAACATTACTTTGGCTAACTTTACAGAAACGGGCCTAAATCATACAATATCAATAAAAAACAGTAAAATTCAGTACAAACATAATAGGAATACAATATAAAACAGTAAAAATCAATATAAAAATAACAAAACACTATTTACAATATAAAAAGGGGCTTGTTATAATAATGGCATACAAGAACTTAGCTTACCTATGACTACCTACAACTACTTATAATGGATAGAGGGGGTAGAGAAAGAGTCAGAAATGGTTGGGGATGGGAAGGGAATGTATGTTTAAGTAAAAGAAAAACCTGGGGGTTTTGCTACACTGTCATAAGGTAGAGGAAAGGGAGAGAGCAGGGAGAGCTGTGGAGGAGATAAGTGGCACAACATAAGGTAGGGAGTATGATTCACTGGGTTGAGCTGAGTGCTTTTGATCCCCCACACCACAAACTGGATCCAGTCACTTCTAGGGCTGGATCCATCCTGCTGGCTATAGGTTAAGCAATACTGCTCTAAAGCAGCTATGTCATGTTAAAGGGATTCCAGAGTCGGCTTAACCCACCCTAAGAGAATATGCTATGTTCAGAATTATTCCCTGAGAAGCACAGAGCCTCTTCAAAAAGAGCCTAAGTCACCCTTGTAGATCCCCCACCCCAGAGGAATACCAAAGGCATGTCTGGGAGAGTAGAAGTGGGTAGAACATAGATCGAGAACAGGGCTGGAGAGTCCATTCAGCTACTTTATATTGCAACTGCCCCTGTGTAATGGAGTGGGTCTTTTTTTCCCTGTTTAACCTTATGTAATGAAGGAGGAGCAGAAAGTGACTTCTAATATGACAGGTCTATTAACCTTTTGTTACCTTGACCTACATCAAATGATTGGGGTTTGAAAATAAAGATGATCATTATCTTTGAGTGGCACACATTTTTTCTTGTGTCAGAAGAAGACTTGATAGTGCCAAAAGACCAGTGCAAAAGTCCTCATAACCAATGGAACAAGTGTCATTCAACTGCATAGGAGTGAGGTACACAAACAATGTGCAACCATGTCCAGCATGCAACCTAGAGTAGTGTTCCACTACTTCTATATGCAGATAGCATATAGATAGGATGGATAGATTGGAAGAGGCCTTATTTGCTCTAAATAAACTCAGTATTCATGAAGTGCCTGATCCAAAATCCACTGAAGTCAATGGAAAGATCTGCATAGACTTTACTTGGCTTGGGGTCATGTCCTTAAGCATTTACCACAATGAGAATGTGATAAAAGAACCTGAAAAGACTACAATAGAAGGAAAAAAGCAACCACAATGTAATATGTGGGCAGGGTTGTGCCTTCTGGAACCTCAAAACTTGGGTTTCTGTAGTGGTTATGGAACAACTGTGCAGCTGTTGCTCTGCAAGTTGGCTGAGAAATGAGTTCTTCCTTCCAGTCTGCCTTGCAGGACACCAGCATGCAGCATTAAGATGCACTGGAGGAAAACAAACCAGTTTTAAGATGGAGCTGGTTAAGTTTATTTAACAGGATTACAAGAAGTTGTGGCCTGTGATCATAAGGGACTGAAACCAGTGATGCAGAACCCTCCTTCCTCCTACCCCGCATTGTTGTATATTACAAAACGCATTGATCTGCACCATATGGGCCATGGGTATTAGTTCTCTTTGGAAATTTGATATTTGAGTTCAGGTTGGATTCCAATCCCTTTTATAGGCATTCTATCAAAGTAGGCTATGATTCTGATAGAACTCATTGATTCATTTTTATTACTCAGACTCACATTATTGTATCAGAAAATTTTCATTAGATCCATAAACATTACCCAGTTAAGGCTGATTCTAACTTTCTCCCAGGGGCTTAGCTTTACTGCTGCATATGCCAAGGAAAAAGTTACCTAATATTACACAATTTTATGAGTCATAATAATATTTTTTCCAGGTGCCAACAATTTAAGAATAAATGGGCTATGACAAAAGGAGATAATCTATCTGATCAAAGAGTCAGTTGCATTTTTTTTTTTAGTATATATTGTCTTCCTGTTGCAATTTGCTCAAATGCAGCAATATTTTTGAGTGGGCTCAAGATTTGTAGAACTGGATACCTAAAAAATTAGTCCCAAAAAGGTGAGCAGTATTGAACATGCAGAAGTACCCACGGAAGTTAATATCTGTGTCGAACTAGTCCAGGCAGACCTCAGACAAGGCATTTGTTTTTTAATGATTTTCTCCAGTAAATGATTGCGAAATGGCAAAGTTGAAAAGGAGCAATTTTCAGAATGCCCAGTAGTTTCCGATATTTACTGGAATCCATTTTAGTACTTTCAAAGAAAGATGTAAGGTAACTAGAAGTATGATTATGCTAATATTTCTCAAAATACTGCATTGATATGTGCCAAGCTAGATGGGAATTAGATTAGTTTTGCTCATAATATCATTAATATAAGGTTGAAATAATATATTTAATATTAATACAATTACCCCAGATTTCTGCTGAATAAATTGGAGTAGAATTCCTCTTCAAGTAATTAAAGGTAATATGATACAACCAATCAAAATCCTCCTCACTGTAGTACATGACTCAGTCAATTTATGTAAGTAGCAGGACTAGTACTAGTAGTAGTAGTAGTAATTTCCAGACCTGAAATCAGAAAAATGGTCTCACCTTAGGAGCTGTTAAGCTAGTTTCAGAGACAAAATAAGAGCATTTGTTATTAAGCAATTAGGACTCATAGTAATGATTATGTCTTTTATTAGACCAACAAGATTTTTACAAAAAAATGTCTTTAATTGCAAGCTTTTGAGCACAAACACCCTTCATCAGGCATTGGAAAAAAGATTGTAAAAGTTTTCCTGGGTAGAAATGAAAGTTCATATTTCATAGGATTTCACAGAGGCATCAATAGATGAAAAACTCCTCTGGGCAGTCAGTTCATAGCTGTTATGGAGCCTCTCACCTCCTGTGAGGATCTGTGTTGATGCAAATTACCTTGAAACAAAGGCAGGAGCAGGATCTCAGGTTTCAGGTGGTCACGGTTGCTTCTTGCCTGGGAAAATATGAAAATTTCATTTTAAAAAATCTTTGTTATTAAGCAGTACTTCCAAAAACCAGTCCATAAGCATCCAGATGGTACAGCCATTTCTGAGCAGAAATTGCTGAGGCACCAAATCACACAAAGATGGAAGACTGTATTCAGTTCTTTCCTTCATTCTGGGTCTGACCCAGAGCCCAATACATTCAGTTGTAATCTTTCTGCTTACTATGGTGGGCTTTGGGTCAAGCTCCATGTAATTTTCATAGCAATGGACATCATAGAAATTTGATGCAGCCCGAGTGGTATTTAAAGATATATAAGAAAAAGGAGTTTATAGAAAGACTTATACCTCAAAAAAGTGCAGGCTTGATAATCTGAGGGACTGCATTGACTGGAAAAAAAGATATTCAGCACTCCATGGAATGTACTCAGAACCAGAATTTTAAAGAAATTTAGGAACCTAACTTCTAGGGTACATACAGGGTATTTCTACATGTGCATTTATGCTACCTTAAATTTACTGCACAGTAAATTACTGCACAGTCAGCAGGAATAGGCCAGCATTTACATGTGCAGGCATTAAAGAGCATTGACACTGTGTGTGGGACTGACTATAGTTAGTCCCAAGTCAGTCCACACACACAGTGTTACTGTGCAGTAAGGAATCTGCACGTGTGTTACTGCGCAGTAATTAATTGGGCATCAATTTGATACCTGCATGAGGTTAGGGGGAGGTTAGACCACGTTAAAAATGGCCACCTGATCAACCAGGTGCAGACTCTATACTTAGATCCCTAGCTAGGTGAATGTAGGTGCAAACTGTACAGAAGTTCAGGATAGTTAGATCAATCTAAAAATGGCTGACCCAATCTGAGTTAAGTGTACCTCTGAGGTAGTCTAACTTAGGTCTGGTGAGACTGATCTAATTGAACTTCTTTACAGTTCTCAACACAGCCCTGGGGCTGTACTTTCCCTACCTGCCCACCTAGCACTGGGCTATTTGTAGCCCCCCAGCCTCACCCTCCACCCCAGGCTCTCATGGCCTGGTCTGCCTATCTTTTTGGGGGGAGCTAGGAAAGAGGGTGCAGCCAGCCTAGACAGCCCCCACCACCACAGACCAGCCCCCTCAAGCCCACCAAACCCTCCATCCTGTAAGCCACTCCTGGTGTGGCATTCACCAGTGCTGGGAGCCAAGGAAGTAGCTTTGGGTGGGGGGAGGGCCAGGAGGGATGGAGGCATCTTGGTTCACTGGGGGTTGTTTGTCATAGAACCATAGGGATGGAAGGGACCCTGAAGGATCATCGGGTCCAGCCCCCTGCACGAGCAGGAAAAGACAACCAGCAGGTGACCATCCAGTCTTCTCTTGAAGACCTCTAGGGTAGATGATTGCACCACCTCTGGGGGGAGCTTGTTCCATAGTCTGGACACCCTAGTTGTAAAGAAGTTTTTCCTAATGTTCAGCCTGAAAATATCTTCCAGGAGTTCGTGGCCACTGTTTCTAGTTTTCCCCCTGGGTGCCCAGGTGAACAGTTGTTCATCGAGCCCTTGATATATACCTCTGATATAACGGTAAGCTGCAATCAGGTCCCCTCTCAGCCTTCTTTTCTTTAGGCTAAAGAGTCAGAGATCCCTCAGCCTCTTCTCATATGGCTTGCCATGCAAGTCCCTAATAACGCAGATGGCCCTTCTCTGGACCCTCTCAAGCTTTAGCACATCCTTGTTGAAGTGCGGTGTCCAGAACTGGACACAATACTCCAGCTGCGGCCACACCAATGTTGAGTAAAGTGGGAGAATCACTTCTTTGGATTTACTGGAGACGCATTGATTGATGCATGCCGGAGTTTTATTGGCCCTAGCAGCTACTGCGTTGCATTGCCGGCTTATATTCATGCTGGGGTCTACTGTTACCCACAGATCCCTTTCATTTGTAGTGATGGGCAGGTTCGCGATGCCCAGCCTGTAGGTGTGCTAGGGGTTCTTCCTTCCCAGATGCAGCACTTTGCATTTCTCTGTTGTCACGGAAAATCTTAAAGGTGTGCTGACAACACAGAAGAACTGGAACTGACATGCGCAAGACAGGCTCATGGAATTTTCCATTGGGCTCACCCAGCCTGTGTCCCCTGGGTGACCCCAAGAGCTGTCAGTCAGGCTGACCTACTTTTCAGCCCTGCGCATGCTTGGTAACAGTGAAGAGCTCAAACTCACGCATGCTCAGCCAGCTAAGAGCATGATGTCATTCGGCTAGAAAGTTCTTTGAGGGACGCATTCTAATTGGCCACAAAATTGTTATAAAAGGTTAAGGAGCCCCTCCCTCGGGGGGAGACCTGGTTAGCTGGAGACAGAGGCTGTGCCTTTCAGCGTTGTCTCTCAGTCAGGCTCTTAGGCCTATTGGTCTCTTCCCCAGCTTGGTGCTTCGTATCATTCTCAATTGCTGTTTCGATATACCGATCTTCTGGCTTACGATTTACCTTTGGCACCGATCATTGACCACCAATCCGGATCATCCCTACTGTTTCGACTTTGGTTTCGTTTACGACTTACCTGGTATTAGACCTCAGCTATCATCTCGACCACGATTCTGCGCAACCCCACTGGCTCTCATCAACTATCTGGCTTTTGACCTCGGCTTCAATCTGCGACCATCCGTTCATCCACTTGGACTGGCATCACCTCGTTACAGTTTTGTTGTTTGTTTATCCTTAT
>NW_017729032.1:57267538-57268572 GCF_001723915.1 Gavialis gangeticus | reverse complement strand
CTCCGGGGTTAGAAAGCAAGGGCTCACTTAAGAACCCCGTGGGCCAACGGACCCCTCTCGTTGTTTAAGTTGTACCACTGTAACCGAAGAAGCAACTCTACCTACGCCTTCTAAGTGTAAGTCAAATAAATCACCTTTGTTCTAAACCATTACACTTCCGTGCCTCAGACCTCCACGCCAATAATACCGCCTGTTCATGTTCCAATTGCCAACCCCGGCCCACCGTGACCTTGGGGCCCGATTCATTCGGCGATTTTCCCCGACATCTGTGTTAAACTTCATCTGGTTCTGTTCCATCCAACATGCCCGCCTATCTGCGGGTATCGCTGCACAACCCTATATCTTGGTGTTGTCCACGAACTTGGCCAAAGGGGTTTTCATCCCCTCATCCAGGTCATTGATGAAGATATTGAACAGCACTGGGCCAAGTACTGACCCTTGGTGTATGCCACATCTCACCAGGATGACACCAATCCATTCATTTGGACTCTCTGTGTCCTACCCCACAACTAGTTTCTCACCCACCTGGTGGTCCTACACTTGAGCCCAATATCCTCCAGTTTTCTGATCAGTACTTCATGGCATACTGGGTCAAAGACTTTCTGGAAGTCGAGGTATATGATGTCAACCGATTTTCTCTCATCCAGGTGATGAGTCACCTGATCATAGAAAGAAATGAGGTTGGCCAGACAAGACCTGCCTGCGACAAAGCCATGCTGGCTGTCATTCAGTATCATGCCTTCTGCAAGTTTGTCACATATAGCCTCTTTGATTAATGTTTCTAGGATTTTCCCTGGAATAGAAGTTAAAGTAATTGGCCTGTAGTTTCCCGCGTCTTCATGCTTCCCCTTCTTGAAGATGGGCACAATATTGGACCTCTTCCAGTCCTCTGGGATTTCTCCAGAGGCCCATGATTTTTTAAAGATCTTTGCTAGGGGCTCTGCAATTACTTTGGCCAACTCTTGCAGCACTCTTCATAGATTTCATAGATGTTAGGGCTGGAAGGGACCTCAGAAGATCATTGAGTCCAGCCC
>NW_017729032.1:57264162-57266921 GCF_001723915.1 Gavialis gangeticus | reverse complement strand
GAACAAACGTTCCCCCAGATACTGGCGGTCACCCCTGATAGGTGGCCATCAGATCATCCCTGATCCTGCTCTTTTCCAGGCTAAAGAGCCCCATAGCTCTCAGCCTATCATCGTAAGGTCTTTTTTCCTGACCTCTGATCATGTGTGTGGCTCTTCTCTGGACTCTCTCATGCTTCTCCACATCCTTTTTGAATTGTGGGGCCCAAATTTGGGTGGAGTTCATACAGTCCTGCTGATTTATATATGTCTAATTTCTTTAATAGATTGTACACCAGTTGTATGGCAATGGTGGGAATGGTGTCAATCCCGCCCTGCTAGTTTTGTGCCCTACCTGGCATGTTGTTCCCCTTGGTCTTGTGAAAGACCAAGGCAAAATAGTCATTTAGGAGTTCTGTTTTTTCCTGAGTGGTAGTGACCAGGTATCCTGAGGCATTGAGCAGCAGCCCCACACTCCCATTAGTTTTCCTTTTACTCCCTATGTAGATAAAGAACTGGTTCTTGTTGGCCTTGATTCTAGTAGCTAGTTTTAGTTCAGTTTCTGCCATAGCTTGCCTAATCTGTTTTCTACAAGTGCGGGCCATTGTCAAGAAGTCTTCCTTAGAGGCTGTCCCAAGCTTCCATTGTTTGTACACCTCTTACTTTTTCTGTAGGAGGGCTGCAACTTCCCTGCTTAGCCAAGAGGGCTTTTTGACCCTTCTGCTACTTTTTCTCGATAAGGGAATGGATTTTCTCTGAGCCTTAAGGATTGTATCCTTAAGGAATGACCATTCTTCTCATGCTCCCTTTACCTGTGGTTCTTGGTCTCTCAGGGCATTCTCTACTATCCAGGTCACTGATAAAGATGTTGAAAAGCACTGGTTCAAGTACCGAACCCTGGGAGATCCCACTGGCTACCTTTCGCCATGTCGACAGATTGTCTATTAGTACTTTCTGGGTCCAACCTCACAGCTAGTCTCAGCCTTTTGGGGGAAGCTAGGAAAAATGGTGCAGCCAACCAAAATAGACAGCTCCTCTCCTGCAGGCCTGCCCCTCCTGACTCCTTGGACTCCAAGATATAACATTTTGATCCCTGATCCTCCTGGTTATCTGTGGCCATCACAGAGCTTTTGAGGAGGAATTTTTCCTCTTCAAGGAGACAAAGTGAACTTGAAGTCACATGCAGAATATCAGGCAGCCCTTCTTAACAAAAATGTTTTGTCACCAATAGGAAGGTGCAGAAGGAAATCAAGTCCACCTGTCTATAAGTGCATATCCAAAAGGGGTGCAGTGGTACATTCATACCCCTCTTTTAGACCATGCCATGGAAGCAGCAGCTGAGGACTTTTTTTAAGTCCACAAATCAGGTAAAAATTTCCTCTTTCTTATCCTCCATACTGAGCAGCAGGTCCCCTCCTCTATCCTCCCATTCCTCCCCCCATCACAGGTGTTCACAGCTGCTCTGGGGATAGGACAGCTCCAGAGGCACTCCTGCTCCTCTTCAGCCAGGCTGTGCTGAGAGCCCAGCTAAGCTTAGGACAGTGACAATATTGGGAGGACTCCTTCCTCCTGCTTGATCCTCCTAGATGTTCTCTGCCAGCCTGGGGAGCAGGAAGAGGGAGGAGAACCTGCTTGCCACTGCTGCTGTTGCTGTCCTTGGCTGAACCCAGCTGGAACAGGACAGGAGCAGCTCTGGAACTTCCTCCACCCCTGAGAAGCCAGAGAATGTGGTAACAGCTGTTGAGGGGAGAGGAAGGGAGACAGGGGACCAGTCACTGAGCATGTAGGAGAAGAGGTGAGGTACCAAAAGTGGTGTGGCAGAAGGGCTCTTACTTGTGTTTCAGAGACTTTTAAATAGTCCCCTGGTGCTGCTCCCATCACCTGGTTTGCTTATCCTTCTTGGGGGAAGCTAGGAGAGAGGGTGCAGCTGGCCCCATGGCACTGTTGCTGCTCCCACACCCCTCTTTACAAATTCCTGGATCCATTTCAACCTCTCTCTGCTCATAAAAAGCAATGCTGGAAGCAGAGTCTTTGAGATGCAATGTCTAGCAATTCCGTAACAAATAACTAGAGCTGTTCTGTCTCAAAACTCCCAGTCTCTTCTTCTCCTGCCCTTCTCTCTCCACCTTGTCCTGGGTGTCTCCTTTTCAAACAGGTCTCTCCACTAAGCTTCTCCAAAGTACCTCTTTGACACCAGAAACAGCAAGGAATCTCCAGGTGCTGGGATCTGAACCTGTATGTGTGGCAACACTCACAAATTGGCTCTCTGTTTGACTGATGCTCCATTTCCCCTTAGCTGTGCACTGAGGCAGAGCCTCCCATGTCTGCTTCAAAACACCATTAATATAGTCTTTCCCAGTATATAACCTAGTCAGGGAAACTGAAGCATACATAATTGTAACATAACCAGAAATATTACATAGAATACCATAGTGTTTCACAAGGCAACATGGAGTATGTCTAAACTGTGGTGGCAAAGGTCTCAATTAGGTCCAAGGCAGTAAGCCTTGCCCAGCAGCCTTACTTTAGGTAGGTAAGGGAAGCACCATTCCCAGGCACCAACTTAGTGGAAGCATCAGAATTGTGGCCCCCTGGGAAGTTTGCACACTGACATCTGCAACAGTAGCTCTATGCCACTGCCCTTGCAGCAGCAGCTGGGTGCATAGGCAGACAGCATAGCAGCAACAATCAGCAACTTTTTTGAGTCCCCAGAACAGATCAGTTCTTCCCCACAACTCTTATTGTGCTCAGCATCACCTCCTTCCCCCCCCCCACCAAACTCC
>NW_017729032.1:57256865-57263962 GCF_001723915.1 Gavialis gangeticus | reverse complement strand
CTTGCCCCCTGGCTCTCCAGCAGGGTTTCTTCTCTGTGGCACCACGCTTAAGATTTGGATTTTTTGCGTGTTCAAGAAGTACTTAGATGCTTGCACCCAGGATGCTTCATTTTTGAAGTTAGGCAGAAGGTAGGGTGCTAGGTTCTAATGAATTAGGTTATTACCTATAAAAACCCATGCCTTGCTGAGCCAGTTAGTCTCTATGAGCACCTGTACACCTGTAGCAAGTCTGTTCTGACATGCTGTAGGACCAGATTCAATTAACCGAGTCTGCTGGAGCATGGTAATTACTGCACTCCAGCAGACACCAGTGTCACGTGTATCAGTGAAAACTGGTGATGGGGGCACTTTAACTAAAGCTTATTCCATGAGCTTTTTCAGCGCAGGTATATATGTGGCACTATAGGTGCTTTAATTATAGTGTCTCTTGGAGCTGCTCTAATAAAAGCACTCCCCCATGTGTATAAATACCCTGAGGTACAACCATGCCCTACCTTCTGCCTGACCTCAGACTAACACAGCTAACCACGGTTTGTGAAGTTGATACATATAGAGTTGAAATAGGTGGCCAAGGCTTATTGCCTCAGCAGTGATACTTTTAACTTTGCCACCATGGTGTAGCCACCATCTTATGAGTATGTCTACCCATAACTTTAAGAAATGTTAATAAGCAGGGAGTTTGTATGAATTAAAGCTACTTTATTGCTTAACTGCCCTCTGCTGACACTATTTGAAACAGAAATTCTTCAGAAGACAAAAGAAATGTAGATGCTGGATCTGCTTCTTATTATATGCATATTCATTGATTGCCATTTACTACAGCCTTCCAAAGTTTTGTTTGCAACCTTAATTTTACAGGATGTTCTCAACAGGAAATTGGAGTCATTTTCATATTAGTAATCCAGGTAATGCACCTGGGGCTGTCCACAGCCTTTTTAAAAGGTATATTATGTCTGCCATGTTCTTCTCATCTACCAAACTGATTATCTTTGTCAAAGAAGGAAATATGTTGGTTAGGCAAGACTTGTTTCTAATAAACCCATATTGGCTGCTAGTAATCACTCCTTCCTCCTCCAGATGGAATCTCGTTTTTCTTTTTTTTTTAACTCACTCTAGAAGCTTCTCAAGTATTGAAATTGGGCTGACTGATCTCTAATTCCTCTTACTTATGAAGGTCTTTTATAGAAAATGGGTGCAGCTGTGGGGATGTTCTGAAGGGCCTGGTTACAATCAATTTCTATTAATAGCAGGCATATGAAAATTGTTTATGTACCAGAAGTTTTCTTATGAGGCAAAATTTACCCTTGTGCACTGGATCAGCACAGGGCTTAAGAAAAACCTAAGTCCCACTTCAGCCCTTAAAATATGGCCTATCTGGTATACGTATACCCTCCACACAACAGTTTAGTTCATTATGGGAAATTAGTCAATATATTAAGATTAGAAAACATAGGGTGGGATTCTATTACCCTTGATGCACCTATCTGACAGTGTTCTAGGTGCCAATGTGGCTTTTTTGACACTTACACAGTTTATGATATGATTATTACCCTTAGTTACTTTGCAGTGTGGATACATAAATGTACACACATGCATTGTACATGCTCAGTAGTCCACACCCTGGTTGGACAGCTACACAGCTACATGAACATGACCTGTGTACAATATATGTGCAAGTCATGAAATTGTAACTGGACAAAATCCCATGACTAATGGAAATTGGACTTGAGAGGAAGCAGAGAGAAGTTCTGCCAATAGACAGGTAGTTAGAATATTTGGCCAGGAAGTGGGAGAACTGGTACAGGTCTAGAGTTCTTGCCTGGACCCTTGTTTCCAAAGATGGGAAAAAATTCCATGGTCTCTCTGTCCAATGATCAGTAAATGCAGGATACAGTGACTCAGTTTCCAAAAGAAGGCCTGGAATTGAAACTGCACAGTACCCAGCCTATGTTATGATACTATGAAGCCAGAGTAACAGGTTCAAATCCCTTCAGGGGAGGGGGGCTAGAGCCTAGATTCTTTATATCTTCCAAGAATTTGTGTATTTTAAAAGGCAGATTAAGAATTCTGGAGGCCTGGGGCCCAAAGGTGATTGCCCTGAACACCACCCTGTATAAAAGATTGCCAGTATGAACTATGTAAACAAATATGAAAAAGGCACAAATATGAGAATACACTGCACTTATTGTGTTTCAAATGACTGGCTTCTTAATGTGCATTAAGAAATAAAATTCTTATAATTATAAACTTGGGAGCCCAATACACTTCTAATCCCATTATCTGGAGGGAGAGGAGGATCAAGGTAGTGAATGAAAGATTGCAGCACTGGTGTCATCGGGAAGGCTTTGGCTTCCGTGACCACAGTCCACACTTTAGTGAGAGAGGCAGTGAGCTGCTGGGAAGGAACGGCCTCCACCTCTCTCCACTGGGGAGGAGGCTCTTCTAAGCCACACAGGCTTACCTGTTCCACTGGGCTTTAAACTAAGCCCGCCGGGGGATGGGGGGACTACCACCACTGCTGGCCTGCTGAGCAAACCTTGCAAAGCCAGTAAGCCAAGGCACTAAAGGGAGCCCACCCCTGCCCCAGCCCTGGAGTGAGCTGTAGGCAAGGTGAGAGCCCCCATAGGGACATTTGTGTGCCTGTACACAAATACCAGGAGCTTGGGGAATAAACAGGAGGAACTTGTCCTTCTGCTTAACACAATAACTATGATGTCATAGGGAAAACAGAGACCTGGTGGGACTCCACACATGCCTGGGCCACAGGTATAGATGGCTATACCCTGTACAGGAGAGACTGAGTGGACAAAAGGGGCAGGAGTGTAGCTCTCTATGTCAAGGAAAGCTACGCATCCCTGCAAGCTGACATTGGCACCCAGGGTGGATGACTGGAGACCCTCTGGATCAAAATCCATGGGGAACATGGCACAGGGGACACAGTGATGGGAGTCTACTACAGACCTCCTACCCAGGATCAAGAGCTTCACCAGGAGTTCTCCAGGGAATTGGCTGAGGCTGCACAATCCCGGTGCATGGTTGTCATGGGAGACTTCAACTACACAGACATCTCATGGGAAGAGTGCTCAGCCAAATCCGAGCGGTTGCGAAGCTTTCTCTCATGCATGGATGAGCTGTATCTGATGCAGGAAGTCTACGGGCCAATGAAAGGTAAAGTGCTGCTCAACCTGGTTCTGGCAATTGGGAACGACCTAATCAGCAACCTAATAATTGAAAGGAAGCTGGGTGACCATGACCATGAGCTGATCACCTTCACCATCCGCCATAAAGCTGGCAAGTCAGTCAGCAATGCAGAAGTCCTTGACTTCAGGAAAGCTGACTTGGACAAGCTCAGGAGCCTTGTCAGTGAGGCCCTAAAGGGCCACAACCTAAAGAGGAGGGGAGTTCAGGATGAGTGATTGCTCCTCAAAGGAGAAATCCTGCATGCACAAGCAAAGTCTACCTGTCTTGGAGGAAAGGCAGCAAAAGGGCACAGCAGCCCCCTTGGCTCTGCAGGGAACTAGCAGACCTCCTGTGTCTAAAAAGAAAGGCCTAAAAAGGATGGACGATAGGACGATAGGATCCACCTCCAAGGAGGAATATTTTGCACTGGTCTGAACCTGCAGAGAGCAAACCAGGAAAGCCAAGGCTGCAATTGAATTCCAATTGGCTACAAGTATCAAGTATCAACTGGCTACAAGTATCAAGTATCTTTTTTAGATATGTGGGGAGCCAGAGGAAAAGCAAGAGCAACATTGGACCCCTGATGGGACAACTGACAACTGATGCCCAGGAAAAAGCCAACTGGCTAAATGGGTACTTTGTGCCAGTCTTTCACCAGTCCCAGGCGACGCCCCTGCCCATTACGGGACAGGGAGGCCTGGGGGAGGGAGATTCCTTACCCTCCATCAATGCTGACCTTGTGAAGGAACACCTTGAGACGCTGGATAACTTCAAGTCAGCTGGCCCTGACAGTTTACACCCCAGGGTACCCAAGTTTCTGGCAAGCATCATAGTTCAGCCCCTGGATCTTCAAGAACTTCTGGCACTCTGGTGAAGTGCCCAAAGATTGGAAGAAGGCCAATGTGGTACTTATCTTAAAGAAATGGAGAAAAGTGGATTCATCAAACTACAGGCCCATCAGCCTGACCTCTATCCTGAGGAAAGTCTTAGAAAAGATTATCAAAGAGGTCATTCTTAACAGACTGGCTGATGGCAGCATCCTGAGGGATAGCTGACATGGGTGTGTTGTGGGTAGGTCTTGCTTGACCAATCTTATTTCCTTTTATGACCAGGTAACCTATCAGCTGGACAAGGGGAAAGAGATTGATGTCATATATCTTGATTTAAAAAAAGCTTTCAGTCTGGTATCCCATAATCACCTCTTGGCAAAACTGGCTAACTGTGGCCTTGGCCTCACCACGATCCGCTGGCTTGGAAATTGGCTCTGTGGTAGGACCCAGGGGGTGGTGGTTGATGGAAGTCAATTGTCGTGGTACACTGTGACCAGTGGGGTCCCTCTAGGCTCTGTCCTTGGGCCTATACTATTCAACATCTTCATTAATCATATGGACATTGGTGTCAGAAGCGATTGGCCAAGTTTGTTGATGACACCAAACTCTGGGGTAAAGCGTCCGCGCCTGAGGACAGAAAGGTGATCCAGGCTGACCTTGACAGGCTCAGAAAATGGGCGGCCGAGAACCTTATGGTGTTTAACACCAAAAAATGCAAGGTTCTTCACCTTGGGAAGAAAAGCCTGCAGCATGCTTATAGGCTCAACAGTGCTACGCTGCCTAGTACTACAAACGAAAGGGACTTGGGGGTCATGATTGACCACAAGATCAACATGAGTCTTCAATGTGATGCTGCAGCTAGTAAAGCAAGCAAAACACTGGCTTGCATCCATAGATGCTTCTCAAGCAAATCCCCTTGGTGAGACTGCAGCTGGAGTACTGCATCCAGTTTTGGGCTCCACAATTCAAAAAGGATGTGGAGAAGCTTGAGAGAGTGCAGAGGAGAGCCACGCGCATGATCAGAGGTCATGAAAACAGACCTTATGAAGACAGGCTGAAAGCCATGCAAAACTGCAGGCTCAGAGGTGATCTGGTGGCCACCTATAAGTTTATCAGGGGTGCTCACCAGGATCTGGGGAATGTCTGTTCACCAGAGCGCCCCAAGATCTAATGGTCATAAACTCCTTCAGGATCATTTCAGGCTGGACATATAGAAAAACTTCTTTCCTGTCTGAGCCCCCAAGGTTTGAAATAGGTTGCCACCTGAGGTGGTTCAAGCACCTACTTTGAATGCCTTCAAGAGGCATCTGGATGTTTATCTTGCTGGGATCCTACGATCCCTGCTGAATTCCTACCTCTGGGTCAGGGGGCTGGACTCAATCTTCCAAGGTCCCTTCCAGCCCTAATGTCTATGAATCTATGAATCCCTTCCAATAGGGGCTGCAAACAGCTTCTCCCCTTCCCAGTAGCACTGGCAGTGATGTGAGCTGCTCTTTGTCTATTCCACTCTCAGCACTGACAGTTGAAGGAAGGCCAGAGCTTCCCTGAATAGCTTCCCCTTCTTCTCCTGCCCTTCTGTCTGTGGCATCCCATGCAGTTTGGGACATATCCTGTACTTTCGCCATTCAGCCTCAGATTCACTCACCATGGTAGCAAGGTTCATCAGGTACCGAGGCCTTTGCTGTCCCAGAGCATCCTGAGAAAGAAAGAGTCTTGTACCTTCCATGAATGTTACAGCCTCTTCAAAGAAACCTAAATTAAAAATGCAATTGTGAGGAAGAAGAACTGTATTATGCTGAAGTAATATTATCTTCTATGTCTTATGTAAGCCGTCTTTTTCATGAAAACTGAGGTCTTCCCAGGAGCAAGTTTCATAAGCACAAACCATCTTGGTGTGACCCTTATTAAAAGGAACTTTGATTATCTACCATCTTGTATAAGCAGATATCAGTGAATACTGAGGAAGTCCTGGTTAATGTAACTTCTCCTAATTTGATAAGCATGTGATAGTGACTCTCTGCAGGCAGCGTAAACAGAAATAGAGGATACAATGCACTCCTTTCAACTGAGAAGTTTTAAAAACTAGACTTTGGAATTTAGTTACAGAAAAGAAAAAACCAGGAAACACCACATGAAGATAAAAAAGAAAGAAAACAGTTGGGGAAGAGATCCAAATAACTCCAAGAGCTCAACTTTCTTTTTCTACAAGAGGTACGACCTGGAAACTCACGAATTCAGGGATGCAAATTGTAGTTCTGAGATAATTATTCCCAAATAGTGGCTTTTAAAATTCATTGTAATGGGTTTGTCCCCTGGTAGTTTGCCCAGCGAACTCTGATCCAAACACAGGTCCAGATTCTTAGTTTAGTTTTGATAGTGTATGCCACTATTTTAGGCACAAATTCACCATATGTTTTATTCAATTTCAGAGAGTAGCCTAACATAATTCTTTTTCTGGGATTACTAGTGGGCACAAATAATACCATCTATTCTTCTAGCTGTATAACATTTGTCACCATAGTATCATAGTATTATAGTGCTTAGGGTCGGAAGGGACCTAAACATATCATCAGGTCTGACCTCCTGCCTCAGGCAGGAACGAGTGCTGGAGTCATAACACCCCAGCCAAATATCTATCCAGCCTCCTCTTGAAGACCCCAAGGTAAGAGAGAGCACTACCTCCCTTGGGAGTTCATTCCAGAGCCTGGCAGCCCTAACCATGAAGTAATGCCTCCTGATGTCCAGCCTGAACCTTCTTTCTAACAATTTGTGGCCCTTATTCCTAGTAACCCCCAGTGGTGCCCGGGGGAACAGAGTCTCACCCAATTTCCACTGGCCCTCCCAGATCCCCTCTCAGCCTTCTTTTGTGGAGCCTGAATAGATTCAGACCCTTTAGCCTCTCTTCGTAGGCCCTGACCTGCTGCCCCTTGGCCATGCGAGTGGCCCTCCTCTGAACCCTATCAATGCTAGCCACATCCCTCTTGAAGTGTGGTGCCAGGAACTGAACGCAGTACTCCAACTGTGGCCTGACCAATGCCACATAGAGGGGAAGGATCACCTCCCTAGACCTGCTTGTGATGCATCTGC
>NW_017729032.1:57249742-57251865 GCF_001723915.1 Gavialis gangeticus | reverse complement strand
GACCTGCTTGTGATGCATCTGCAGATGCACGACAAGGTGTGGTTAGCCTTACTGACCGCTTCCTCACATTGGTGGCTCATGTTCATCCTGGAGTCAACAATGACTCCAAGATCCCTTTCTGCCTGTGTGTTGACAAGAAGGGTGTTCCCCAGCCTACAGGTGTGTTGCTGGCTCCTTCTCCATAGATGCAGTACCCTTCACCTGTCTGTGTTGAATTCCATCCTATTTTCATTTGCCTACCAGTTTGTGTCCAAGTTCTCAAATACCCATTTTCTAAGATATCCTGACAAATATAGACAGGGATGATACTGCTTTGTGCATGGGTTTAGGCCAGATGACCTCCTTATCATCTAACTCTACTTTTCTCTAATCACCAAGACAACTCTGAGCTCTGAGCAGAAGAGGACCTGTATAACTACATTGGATACTGTAGTCATCTGATGATCCTTGGTAGCAGAAGCCCATCAGAAATGGAGCGTGTAGTTTTCTGTAATGGGGCTCTTCTAATCCCATTGTAAAGATGCACAGGGAAACTGCCATTGCAGACTAAGTAAAAGGCTTTTTAAAATCTTACAATATTAAAGTTACTTGTGGCTGTTCTCCTTTGAACTATAAAAAAGTATAGATCCTGGAAGAGTGGTCAGATCAGTGTGGGCAGCTGAAGAATTTCGGGCTGGGCTTGGCCTGGCTGGATCATGCTGGGCAGCTCCTAGTAAGAGGGAAGGAACTTGCTCTGCAGAGATTGGGTGGTAAGACTTAGAGAAAGCAGACATGATGACTACAGTCCGAAGTGAGAAGTGGTCCAAGTATTGTGCAGAGCAGTGAGATCAACATGGTCTGATGGGCATTCTTGGTGGGGCTACAGGCACTGATATCACCAACTAGTGGAGTGCGTGAGGTAACGCAGTGAGTCTTAGAAGAGAAGAAAGAAGGGGTGGAGGGATGAGATCTATTTGGTCTACAAATTAAAAAAACCCAAAAAGATAATACTACTTCAAATCTGAAATACAAGTGGGAGGAGTTACCTGTTGTTAAACAAAATGGCAACATGCTTCTTTCAGTACTGCAACTTACCTCATTTTACTTCATTCTCTTGATGGGTGAAACACATCCCTGTGCAGAGAGCAACTGCAGAACTCAACACCAAGAGTTCTGTCACTGAAAGCTAAGGAAAGTCTTTCAAATAGTAAAAGAAGACTGAAAGAAGACCAAAATCTCTGCTGCTACAGCCACAACCTATGGCCATGGGCTTGAATCTCTGCCTTCTAACCTGATCTAAACTGATCATAAAAAAAATGCCACAAAAATACATTTCTCTTTCCTTGTAGCAGCATATTACTGCAGCTAAGGTTAAGAGGAGTTGAATATACAATGCATTAAAAGACAATACGTCTCAGCGTTTCACAGGAAGATAGCAGTCATTAGATAATTCTGGAATTAGTAGGACTGGATCTTACAATGCATTTTTTCCTCCCTCAGCTGCTGTGAGGACTTGGAAAACACATAGATTATTGGTCTCCTGTAACAAACAGAAGGATCAGACATCAGCTTCTTCGGTTAACCAAAACACTCCAATTAGATTACAGAAATCATGCGTGTAAAAGTTGTCTGAGGGAACATATTGTTCTCTCTCATTTGTGTGACTCAGAGGACAAATTGTCATGTGTAAGCATTACTTTTAATTTTAAAGTTGCCCAGTCTGGAGTACTGAACCTATCCAGAAAACCAGGCAGAATTCCGTGTTTAGGGACCAACATATTGTTTTCTTCATGGAGTGTCTGATTTAGATCTAAGAATCAGTATCTGGTATTCAGTAGGGGGGCATGGCAGAGCAGTTAAGGGGTACTGCTACTGTTCCTGTGTTGTAAGCCTTGTACTTTATGTGGCAGAAGGCAACCTCTGTTTCTCCCCAAAAACTCTGCTCTGACAATTTGTTTGGTATGGGCCCTGCAGAGGGTACACACCTTACCCTATCTCTTTAGGTAACCTGAGCTGGCTAGACTCCTGAGTGAGGGTGGAAACCTGCTCCTTCTGCCTACGTGACTGGTATCACATACTTGGGGGGAGGGGCTTGGGTCCCCCGGTGGGTTAGAGACTGCCAGTCTGCCCAGCAACCAGTGCTG
>NW_017729032.1:57238846-57244742 GCF_001723915.1 Gavialis gangeticus | reverse complement strand
AGGAGCTGGGCCATCTGAAACTTGCTCTCTCACTCAAAACTTATGATCAATGAATTTCCGGCCTCCAGAAGGAATCTCCATCCGCCTCTGGATGATACTTGTGAGTAAGCTACCTGAGATCTAACTAGATATATAGCTTGCAGTAACTCAGATGCATGATCAAAGGCTACTCCAGCCACCCTGTTTGCTCTATGAGATTTCTCTGATACTACTGAACTCTGTACCCTATTCCAACCCTAATCCTTGTAACCAATAAAGTTCTCCTGTGTACCTAGCATGAGAGACTGATTGGGAGTGGGTCTAGATTATGCCTTGGGGTCCCCTTGTTCGGCTGACTAAGGGAGACCACTACTGGTGCTTCTGACTGAGGGAAGCATCCCAAGTTCTAGAAGTGAGTCAAGTACCCTTAAGGGCAACTAGGCCTGTGTTTTTACCAAGGGACACTGTGCCAGAATCGAGCCTGTCCCTGGACTGTGACATCTCTATCCCCAGGCTAGTGGATGTGCTCCAGGAAGGGGGTTGCCCAGACGTGAGGCACCCCTAGGGAGGCACTCAGAGCCTGGAAGGTGGTCAGGCACAGTGAGGTGGGTGGCTCAGCACAGAAGCACCCCCTAATGGCCCGTCACACCTTACACCAAACCTAAACCTAGTTGGCCAACCTCTAAAAGATTACCTGGTCATTAGAGCTGAGGAATAAATGGTGGATAGACATGGTGATCCTATTTCTCTTCATTCCCCAAGCTACAGAATTTGGGGTACCTTCATCATAATAGCCTGATGGGCCACTTATGGCCATGCATACCTTTGACTGTGCTCTGGTGTTCACCAGAACTTTAAAAAATATGTGGTAGTGATTATTGTCAATGCTTGCTTCTAGCCTCAGCCTCACAGTACTGGGCAGCCACACTCCCATTTATGGAAAGGGATTCACATTGCACCAAATCCTGAAGTCCTTAGTCCATGCTTAGTCCAGTACTTACTCTGTCAACATTTCCCTTCAGGAGTGTTGGAAATTCTTCTAACAAAACTTGACCTACACAACGGAGGCTGAGAGACCACAACAGCTGCCATCTCTCAGCCCTGGGGGTTTCACACATATGAGGTTGGGAGACCATGACAGCTGTGATCTTCCAGCTCTGGGTTTCATGCACCCATGAGGCTGGCAGATCATGGCAGCCATGGGGCTGCATGGGGTGCCCCCATGGCTAGGAGCCTTTCAGCTGAAGGGACTCCAAGCCGTGGGAGCTTGTTTCTTGTTGGTGTAGGGGGAGCTCAAGATGTGCTCCCCTTGCACTGGCAATAAGGTTTGATGGGATCTGATGCATGATTCCACAATCAAACCTCCTGCCATGCATGTGTTGCATGGGAGGAAGCACAATTGTGTGGATCACACATTACAATTGTACCTTACCTGCATGTGTAGAGGGGCCCTAAAACAGACCGCTTTCTCACCAGATGGAGTTGGAAAACAGCGCTATTCATCACCATCAGCACCTGCAGGGCTCCTGCCCTGCTCCTGCCAATGGCTGTGGGAGTGGCTGCATAGGGTGCATCACCCAGGACTGTGAGAAACACCCAGGGGATGGGCAGGGAATCTCAGCAATTATCTCAATTCAGAGATGATTTTTAACACGGCCCACTGATGAGTCTTGAGATGACTTCATCAAGATGCAGTAAAAGATCCGGAAGCACCCCAAGGCTGTGGACTTGAGTTACAAGGGGAGTCTTAACCTCATTGAGGATAGG
Source organism: Gavialis gangeticus (assembly GCF_001723915.1). NCBI lineage: Eukaryota > Metazoa > Chordata > Crocodylia > Gavialidae > Gavialis > Gavialis gangeticus. The sequence goes on along the minus strand of NW_017729032.1, from coordinate 57,242,996 downwards.
TATCCCCATCTCCAATAAGTCATGAGGTCTGACAACAATCAACACCTATCTTGTCTGGATTCAGGTTCCACTGGTTCACTTGCATCAAGTCACCAACTGCAGTCAGGTACTGGGTAAAGATTCAGATTGCAGTGCCTGGGCAAATGATAAAAAGAAATAGGGTCTCATCAAAATGCCAGTGGTCCTTCACTCCAAAGTTCTATTCAGTCTCACCAAGTGGCCTCAGATGCATATTGAACAAGAGGATGGAGCCGTGGGAGACCTCATAGGAAAAGTCACAATTGGAAAACAAGTATGTACTTGCCCATCATCACGTTCTCGGTCCTCCCTGTTAGGAGAGTGACACTATGAATGTCCTCCAGGTCATATAAATACATTATCAACACCTGATAGTCAACTATATCAAAGGCCACTGAAAGGTCTCATAAGATCAACAGGGTACACTTTCCCCTGTCAATGTCCAGGCAAAGATCAACTAACAACTTCTACATGGCAGGTAGATCAGTTACAACAATTCCTTTTTTGGCTTAAAATCTTTCTCCATCCTTTCTCCAGATCAGGGATGTCATTTTATTGTTTCTATGTTCCTGGTTATTTTTTAACAGGTCCAACTTGTTATGCTTAATTTCCAGTAAAGTGAAACTTTGGAATTCTTATTACCTAGATTGATTCAGCATGGGAGATTTCATCAGTTACACCCAGAATCTTTCATTCTGCATGAAGCATTTATGTCTTATCTTCTGAGCCATAAAACCATTATTAACCAACTCATAAGGATATAGATAACATTAATGCAATGGTCTGTGAATATTCTATGATTCCATAACCTCTGTCACAGACTCTTACACTAGATTTATTATACTCATGTCACTCTAGTTAATATTGATATATGTCACTAAAACTGAAATCAGAAATAGTTGCAGCAGTTTTTCATGGATTCAAGACATAATATGCTACAGGACTGATTTCTTTCTCTGAGGTATATATTGTTTATACAGATTAATTATCTGTATTTCAGTATAGCCCCAAATTTTATTCAGCTTAATTATTGCTAGCAGTATTAATGTTTACAACCAGTTAAAGACTCTAATAACTGCTGGTCTTTTTAATCAGTGCACCAGCACTGCACTGGCATATGTTCAATGAAGCAACTATTTACACCGATATATGGAAAGTCTGGAAAGTAATTTACATTTATAAAATTTCTCTTTTAAAAGTAATTTCCTTAATGTGTGGGTTCAGTCTTAAGATGGTCATACATCATGAATAAGTATCAAAAAATAAAAATATACTATTTAAGGTCTTGATCTCAGTAGAAATGGCTTCATTTGAAAAGAAACACAGAGCAAAATAAATAGCCTACCTCCAAGAAACATAGTCAATCATAATCTTAGAAAAACAAATGTTTGAGTGCCAGAAACTGTTAAATTTAATATCAGTTCCATTATTCCCTCTACTTTTTGTCAATGAACTTCCAGGAAACAAAACAAACCAAGAAAGATGAAGTCTGGCAACCAGGAGGTAGGAAAGAAAGGGTTTTCATTTCTACAGAAAATTTGAAAAAAATATTTGGGAAAAGCATGTTTCATAATTCACTTTAGACATTGAATCAGTATAATAATTCATCATACATCATTTTTAATCAAACATCAATTTCTGTTTATATAGAAAATACTCTGACAGATATAATTCACTTTTAATATGTCCCTTGGCCTCAGCATTTAGCCAATATTTGGGGTCTTGCAAAATTGTTTCTGTTAGGAAGAGAAACTGAGCATACACGTCTGGTATTTCTTTGGAATTATCTTGTGTGTTTACAAAGAACGTGTCTGAAGCCCTGAAAACACAAATTTCCATTTCCCTCAATACAGAAAGATTAAACAGCAGAAGCCATTTCTTTGCTCACAGTTTCCAGCCTGCCCTTCCAGGCAGCACACTGCTCACAAGAAACCCTGTTTTGTAGGTTCATATTCAGGCTGCTTCTTTGTTTTCCAGTCTATTTTACATATATTCAGAGAGCAGCAGCCAGGTCAATGCCTTGGTCCCTATGTGGACTATCAATAAGGAAAGAACCCCTCCTATTCCTTAGTTGGAATGTTGAGCAACAGTGAAGGTCACATGACACCAACTTCATTTCCCCATGCCTGGGTCCCCTGTGGTACTGAAGGCACAAATGGAGCCCAAGGCTAGAGTGGGCCACCTGCGGGGGACCAAGAAGGAAGCAGGTGAGGAAGGGGGGACCCACCCTCTGCTGCTGCTGTCTTTAGCTGACCCATGGGTTGGGGAAGCCTCAGGACAGCTCCTACCCTGCTCCTGCCAATGGCTGTGGGGAGTGGCTGCATAGGTTGCATCACCCAGGACTGTGAGGAACACCCAGGAGATAGGCAGGGAATCTCAGCAATTATCTCAATTCAAAGATGATTTTTAACATGGCCCACTGATGAGTCTTGAGATGATTTAGGACTTTAATCCTTAAGCCACAGTTTCATCCACAGAAATTGTAGTCTTTCCATAGGCTGTAGGCTGTGATTCCACTCTTTTCCTTCCTCCACTCTCTGTTCTCTTCTTCAAAGGCAAGACACTTGAACTAGAAGTGGGGTACTGCTTGGTTGAGGTTGTGATGCCACTGGCTAGCAGCCAGATCTTCCCAGCTCAATGTCAGCCTCCATTTTCTTGAGGTATACCTTCAGTGTGTCCTTGTAGCATTTCCTTTAGCCACCATGAAATCTCAGGCTGCAGCTAATCTGGGCACCTATGAATATTCCATTTGAGTATTCATGGAAAGTGACTGTGATATGATGATAAATGACTTTGATTTAAATTCATCGTATTTTTCCTGAATATTCCTGAATATTATGAATATCATTTCTAGTACTGTTGTTGAAGACAGAAAACACTGTATTCTGAACATAGAAGGAGATGGTCTCAGAGTCACCCAGTGTTCTCAAAAACAATTGTATCTGTCCTCTTATGCAACATAATGGCAAAAAATGAATGACTAACAGGTCTCTGACCATCTCTGAGGCATAAATAACTTCCATTTCTTCTATAGAAATTACTTATTTTATTTTGTATGTAACATTTCAGTCTTCTAGAGACTTTGCTGAACATGCCAACACAGCAATGTGCAATGCACACCTATATAAATCTAAGCCAGGCAAATGTGCCTCTTACCATCAGCTTAGCATTGATGTATACATGTTCCTGCTGCATAGCCATCCACACTGCTGATCCTGGTATATGTATCTGGAGCCATGACTTTGCAGAAACATAGCTCAGATTTCCTAGCACTCAACTGAGTGGAGCCTTTTTAGAAATTGTCATGGTATATTGTGAGAAAACTTACCTTTCCTTCAAAGCCCCAAGACAAAAGTAATAATGGCCCACCATTACGTTCAGGTGGGCTTCTTCTGCAAGTTCCTCACTTCTCTTTATTTGTACCAATTCTCCACCCATAAATCTTCTAGCTTATCTGCTCTCAATTGCATATTTCATCTGCATGCTGCTAAGTAAGTATTGTGAAAGATACTTAATGCACTTCCAGGCTTTTCTGGGACACAGAAGAACAGAGCGATCAAAGAATAAGGACATTCAGTGGATCTTGAGCAGACATGATGAACATTACTATTTTCACAGAATTCTTATGTGTATGTTGCATTTCTGGAGTAGGACAAATAGAATAGTATGGCAGGATGACCTTATCTTGCATACCTGGGATGGCTAGTAGTGGCTGCAGAACTCCTTCTTGAGGAAGCAGGTCTTCAAAGAATTGTATTAGAAGTTTGTCCCACTCTTCCAGTACCAATAAGAGAGCCCACGCTACTGCAGAAGAGGTTTGCAACTGGTTGAGAACTGGTTAACTCTGAAAAATGTTGCCCTGTGGGGTCAGGCCAACTCTCAGGATCTCCATATTGCGCTGTTAGATAAGAGGGTGTGACACAATTGCACATATACAAACATACAAATCAATTAGGTGCATACACACACATACTACCAGCTCAGTCACATACACATCAAAACCAGCCTAGGCACCTATCCCCAATTCAAGCACATACACACTACACACTAAAAATTAGACAAAAATCAATTGTCAATACCCACACACTCAGTACACATACACAGATCACTAATTCATATATCATGCACACAA
>NW_017729032.1:57238119-57238770 GCF_001723915.1 Gavialis gangeticus | reverse complement strand
TTAAGTTCCTAACTTGGATGGTATGGTATGTATGTGTGTGCTTGGGGTACCTGGGGGGAGGTTAAGGTGAGAGAGAGAGAGTTAAAGTTTTGGGAGTGAAAGTTGCCAGAACCAGGATTAGAACCGGTAGACTAGAGGGAAGCTGGCTGAGGAACTGAGGCTTGGGTTTACTTAAGGTAGACTAGGGCTAGAAACTGAGGCAGACAGCTGAAATATTGTGGGGGGTAAGGAAGCAGATAAGTGGTGGCAAGGAGGAGATGGCCAGGAAAGAGAGAGACAGAAACCTGGGAGCTTGGGGCTGGAAAAAGGCTGACAGCCTAGAGATTGGGGGGCAGATAACTGGTGGCAAGGAGGAGACAGTGAGGCAAGAAACTGAGACAGAAACCTGGTTGCTCAGGGGAAAAGGAAAAGGCAGTGGGGTAAGACAGTGGCAAAGAAACAGGGGGGTTGGACGTAGAGAGGAGTTCAGGACAGGTGTTGGAGGTGGCAGTGAGCCAGAAGCAGGAGAGGGAGAAATGAGACAGAAGTTAGAGGGGTGAGGAGCAGAGATTAGAGCAGGGCCAAACCATAGTAAAGCAAAACCCAACTTAGGGGTCCAAATAACAGTTTTATTAAACAGAAAACACACTACGCAGCCCCATGAAGTTATTG
>NW_017729032.1:57236108-57237516 GCF_001723915.1 Gavialis gangeticus | reverse complement strand
GGGGAGAGACAAAGCCAGAAATGGTTGGGGAAAGGGAGAGAATGCATTTAAAAAAGAAAAAAGAAAAACGGGGGTTTTGCTAAATGATTACTACAGGTTTGTATCAGTGTCAGTGTCAAGCGAGTGTCAGGCACTCGTCTGCCAAAGAAAGTCTTCTGTGGCAAATTGTCAAATGGAATATGCTTTTGCAGTGCACCAAAGTAGCGGTACAAGGACACCTTAAAGGTGTCCCTAAAGATTTTGGCATTGACCCAGCGTTGTGGGAGTAAATCACTCATGACCATCCATCCTGGAGGTCCCAAATCCAGGATGGAGCATTGGCCTTTGACCACCAATGCACAGCAGAAGCAATGAATGAAAATGACACAGCCCAGAAAATGAAAACCTCCTGTGTCCAGTCCTCATCGGTCTCCTGCCGCTGCTGCAGCAGACTGTTCAAAGCAAAGATTGGACTTATAAGTCACCTATGTACTCATAGCCTCCACCCCCCTTCATTCTCTTCCCTTTCCCTTTTTTCTCCTTTTCCTTCTTTCTCCTTTTTTCTTTTCTCCCTCCCTTTTTCTTTCCCACTCCTTTTCTCTCTTCTTCCCTCCCCTCCCCGCACTGAATGCGGTCTTCTTCACCTGTGAAGGATGAAAGTATATACAGGTTCATGACTAACCACTTTGGTTTTGCCAAGCAAAGTGTTGGGTCACTGGTAGTGGAGTTTTGTGATGCAATTCTGAAAGTTTTGGGTGTAAAGAATGTGCCTGAAATAGTATTTGACTTTCAGAGACTGGGGTTTCCAAATGTCACTGGGGAATATAGTTGGAGAATGTGTATTGATGGTTTGCCCTTGAAAAAGTAGACAAACGTGCATGGATACTACTCCCCTGCCCCTGCTCTACCAGACAGAAACAGGTTCATGTACTCTTATGAGAAGCACAGGAGAGGTCCTGTGGGGTTGTGCTGAGAGATTATTTTTTCTTAGGGCCATTACCATCAAAGAGCTGTTGGTGCCTAGTGTTTCTTTAGGGGATGTTTCGTATCTTATCTTGCAGTGGCTTAGTCAACCAGGGCCTGAAACTATAAAACTCAGTTATATGTTTAGATTGGTGACAGAATACACATTTCATAAGCAAAATGTTGTGGCCTACAGAAACATTTGGATGATAGTGCTAAAAATAACCAGCATCAGGTTCAGGTTTGTCAACCCACTGAAGACACAAATATATTGGAAGTTCCAAAATGGGAAAAGGAAAGATTTCAGACAAGTGATAATGTTTCGTGAATGTATATATGTCACAGGGCCATACCCCATTACTATGTAGGCTGGGTGGCTTAGGGTTTGCTCTCACTTCTACCTTCCCTTCTCCCTCGCCACCCCTGCCCTGGCTTTTTCTCATTTTTACCTTCATCTCTCACCCTG
>NW_017729032.1:57234290-57236096 GCF_001723915.1 Gavialis gangeticus | reverse complement strand
ATATCCATGATTTTCATTTACAGTAAATTCTATCCCTAATGGAAGCACATGCACAGCACTTAGAAAGTCTAAGGACTTGAGATAGTCTTGTTCAGCTCTCTGTTTTACATTTGGGAGGGTTGCAAGAAATCTCTCCTTCTGCCTACTCTCACCCTGTACACACACGTGCTCCTTCCCTTTATTTTACCATGTGGTCTGTGTTGGTGGGTCTCGGTGCTGCCTCAGTTTTCAGAGAGGCTGAAGATGTGAAACAAGATGGCTGTGGAGTCCAAGTGCAGATAAGCCTGGAGATGGAAATGAAGGGTCAGGTGACCCAGGTCCTTCTATGTAAGCCAAAGCTTAGGCCAAAGAGGGGCAGTCTGACTGGGGGAGCTTGTGGCCTGCCTTGGGAGGGACAAGGACAGAAGCACAGACTGCAGCAGGGGAAACTTAGAAGGAAACCTGAGGAAAGAGGGGTTGTGAACTGGTACAGAAAGTGACAACGGGTATTTTTACCTGAAAGCTTGCAAAGAAGATTTTTTTTTTCCAACAATTTGAGTTGGTCTAATATAAGATATCAGATTTACCTAAAGAACCTTGTCTGCCTAAGTACTCTGTGCACTTTGTAGTGGCACCTGTGGGATGCCTACAGTATGAAGATCTTTTTAGGAAGCTGGTGATAGAAAAGCATATCAACAAATTGAGTAGCGTAGTTAGAAGTAGACGTGTAAATCTTGCCCTAAAATTTATTTTGACTGACCTCTTAATTTTTCATGACAAGTTTGCCAGCATCACCTCCCAGGAGAGGAGAAAACTAATGAAGAGTATTATTCAAATACTGGACTAAGCAGTGGTGACTGATAGGTGTGGACTGCAATTCCTATCTTCACTGTTCTCTTGGCAAAGTACTAAACATTTCCTACAAAAGGACAGAACAAGGAGACTAAGGACCAAAGTCTGGATCTTCGCTGCAAATGGTTTGACATCATATTGTTCCAGAGATTTTTAATCCATGAAGACCTTGGTTAAAAAGCTGGTAGCAATGGGATATTTGCAAATAATGGTACTTCTTGCATCTTCCATTGAGCAGCCCAAGTAAGAGGAACACAAAACTAACCTTAGCTTAAATAACTGTAGCATATGGAACAGAGCAATAAAGTTATAACACATGCTGAATGCTTTCATAGTTAAGTTACAAATAAGCAGTATGTTGGTAGTACTCATTCATCAAAAGTAAATTTTATAAAAAATGACTAGACATGCTAGACATGCAAATCTGGAATTGCACTTTAAATAGCAAAGTTAGTACTATACAAACAGTGCTTGTGTTTAAATTTTTCCCCCATCTGGTGGCCATTCTAAAACCTAATGAGTTAGGGTCACAGAATTCATTTTAAGGAGAGTCTTGAGGCATTGCAGGCATAAGGCACTGAAAAGGGCATAAAGAGGGGCGTATCCAAGTGGGTGTGGCTGTGCACCATATGTGCAATGAGTTCAGAGCTCATCAGCATGTCAGCACAGCTGTTGCTGGGAGCTGTGCATGTGCCTTGAGCTCTCTAAAGTCAACAGCTGCTCAGTATGCTCCCTAGCTGGAGCCCCAGCTTTTATGCAGCTCCACAGGGGCAGCAGAGGAAACGAGGTGGTGAATGGCAGTGTTGCTCAGTCCCTGGGCTCTGGAGCTGTGTGAAAGCAGGGGCTGCTGATCACTGCCTGTGCCACTTGTCCCCCTCTTTGCTTGTCTACTATTTTTCCCTGCTACTAAATTCAGCAAGGTGGGAAAGAGAGGCAGTCCAGCACGGAGCCACCCCAGCGCCCCCCCCCCCCCCC
>NW_017729032.1:57228303-57234013 GCF_001723915.1 Gavialis gangeticus | reverse complement strand
GCCCCCCCCGGGGCCCCCCCCCCCCCCCCCCCCCCCCCCGGCTGCGTGTCAGGAGGCAGCAGGATGCATCATGGTGGGACCATGCCTAGGCCAGGCGGGACAAGGGACCTGCCACAGGCCTGACAAAGCCCCTCCAGAGGCCAGATCTGGTCCACAGGCTGTATTTTGCCCACCCGTGTTAACAGGATTCTGCAGAGAAAGGGTGGACACAAAGTTAAATGGTAAGCAGAAGGTAGCGAAGTTGGTTCATACCATTCTGGATACAGAAACTCTATAATCATTTTGTTCTTTCCAAGAGGGCTGACATTTCAAAAAATATTTTACATATATATTACTAAGGGTGAGAGATAGCATTCCCATATAAAGCTGGATAAATCTATTTCTTTCAGGAAAGAATATGTAGGAAAGTGGGCAGAGTTACAAAGGTATAATCTAGTTTTCTACATAATTCCAGACTGCAGCTCCCTGTCCGTGCTCTGTCATCTGGCTTTGTCTGTTGTCTTTTCTTGACAGCATTTTTTCTGGCCTCTTTATGGGCTATGGTAAACCTTTCCATGGTAAGGATGTCATATTCTATAGTACCATAATGATTTATGGATCACCACGTCTTTTTAAATATATTGAAAAAAATTACGAGAGCTGCAGAAGTCAAGCTATATTGTACCTGAATGTACTTAAGGCTTTGGAAACTTGGCAGCATATAACACCAAGTCCTTTTCAGTTATAGAAAGGCTCTCCTGTGTACTTTCAGGTCTAAAAATAAGAAGATTTGTCAAAGAGAACATTTTCTAATAGGTTAAAGGGTCTCCATCTCCCAGAGTTAATTCAAAGGAGGAAATTTGCAACCCAGCTTTCTCCCATTTCCACATAGTTGTGCATAAATTATAAATTAAAGAATATACCATGAACTAAGAAGCCAGAGTGAAAGAATTATGCAAAGGAAGTTTTATCATGAATAAATATTAGTGATAGAGTGGGTTAGGAGGTAAAGACTTTGCTTTGTTTTGTTATTGGGAGAAATGAGAAACTGAGAGACTCCAGAAATACGCACCGAAAAGTGATTCCTACAGTCACTTTCTGGGACCTCCAGTTTTAGGAAAGTGTTTCCATTACTTGATGAGTTCACCAGAAGGAAGATCTAATTCATGCAGTTCTACTGAAGTCTATGGACACCTATACATGTGCCAGATGTCTGTTCCAATGCGTGCTAATAAGCACACATTGGAGCAGACTCAATTAATCGAGTCTGCTGGTCAGTGCTAATTAATGTACTCCAGCAGCCTCCGTTTCATATGTATTCAACATCCCTATGCTTCAAAATGGTGGTGGGGCACTTTTCCCGCTGCCATTTTGAAGTGCAGGTTGCTGAATACACGTGATGCTGTAGGCACTTTAATTAGAGCAGCTCTTGGACCTACTCCAATTAAAACACCCTGCCCCCTCCACCCTGGAGCAGATGCATAGATGCCCTATGGGACTTAATTTGCTCTTTTAACTTAATTTCTTCCTCTTTTCAATCAGTAGTAAGTGACACCTTTGACCTTTCAAATAATCACACCTTTGATGGGAAGCTGATGTTCTTACAAGTTCTGTCATCCTTCTATTCATCCCCATTTTATTGACCCTTCGTACCTTTTAAAATCTAATCCTCAATCCTTAACTATTACTATTAAGTATAATACATTCTTAAATCAGATTTTGAGGGAATTCTATAATCTGGGACTACTTGAAGAAAATACTCTCTACTGTATGGTTAGCATTCGAAGACCAAGTAGGAAAGGGTAAAGAGGTTGGAGGGATATAACAACTGGAGTTCTTCAGATTACCAGGCCCAGCTACTATGGGGAAGAAAAGAAGCTGATGACAGGGTGAAAAGATGTGTTGTGTTATGGTTGTTGCAAGAAAAGGGGATTTTCAGAGCAAGAACTCTGTTCTGGAACCAGACTTGCTCCTGAGAAGGAAAGATGGTAGAGCTAGACAGGGTCCTAGAAGAAGCTGATTTGTAACATGATAAATAAATTGTATCTAAAATTCTTCCTTAATAAATGATGTCTATAGCTTTAGTCCTGCACAAGGTCCATCTGGGAATGTCACAGGAACAGAAAAAATGGGCAGAGACTAAAAAAGAAACAACAACAAAAAAATAATGTAATGGTAACTTGAGCTGATTGGAAGATATTTTAAATGTGTTTTCTTGGAAAACACAATTTTATTTATTTAAGTTAAAATATCTGTGATAATATATCAGTTGTCAGAATGAAAACAAATACCAGACTCCCCCAGCATGGGCAAGTAGTAAGAATGGTGCACTCCCCTGAATGGGAAACCTGTCAGCTGATCACAGCTCCCAACTGCAAGAACACCGTATGTGTTCCTCCAGCTAGAAGTTCTATTCTGCTGAGGGGTACACCAGCCTATGGAGCACACAGAGGCTGGCCACTGGCCACACATTGAATTAAAAACTGTGAAAGGAATCAGCTACAAAGTTATTACGAATGTTGTGGTTTATTCTTCATTTTATCATACCATTAATTGAATGAATATGTAGCAAGGTCACTATATAGGCAACAGTCGATCCTCTGGATCAAGGTGTATCTGTAAGAGTAGTTAGGAGCCTAATGAATCTGCTTGTAGCTGACAAGCCCAATTTGACAGTGAGAGATCACTACTTAAGACATGATTAACCAGTCATTCATGTCTTAAGTGTAATGTCGGTCAGGGGCCCCAGAACAGCAAATGTTTAGTGACATGGAATTGTTATTGTTTGACCATCTCTATTGGTCACTTAGCAAATAGTTTCATGCCTGTTTATTCTGTACAACAAGTTTCAGGATGAGCAGCTGGATGCAGTTTTTCCCAAGACTGTTACATGGGGAAAGTTGATTTTGAAAACATGGCTGTACTTAATCAATTAGAAGCCAAAAATAAAAATGCATGGTAAGCATAAATTTGCCAGCCTTTTACTAAATAAATTTCCTTCCAGGATTTGAACCAGAAGTTGAAAATGTAATAAAAGTTGTTTTTAGTCAGAAATTCAAAAAAGCAAGAGAATAAGTAGGATGTATAGTGAACAAAATAAGAGATGCTAAATATGGTTTACTCAAAAGTATATTCATGCCTTTGCTTTCTCCAGAAAAAAGCAGAATTATATTTCTGAAGTGTGAACATATTTTTTAAGATGTGATTCATCTTCTATTTTGAGAGGTTGCTTGTTACCAAAAATGGGTTTCTAGGGAGCGGGGGATAATATCTTAAATGTATTATGCAAGAAATATAACATGGAAACTTTTCAAAAGGACTTGACATAAGCCTTCTTTCTTTTAAGTCAGTGGTGACATTTCCATTGACCATTTAGGATGATCCTGAGTACACTTGCAAATGTTGTCCATAAAGCTTTGCTTAAAACTTTAAAGAGTACTGTAATCTGACTACTCTTGTATAGCAACTTTCTTTTACTGTCGTATGAATTGAACAGATGTCGAAGGGACTCAAGGTGATGTCGGACTGGATATAGGAACCAACTATTGAGTTGGATACAGTAGAGAATGTTTGCTTCTTACTGAAAGGATAGAAGAAAAAAACACCTGTGCCCCTCTCTCTTTGAGCTTTGCCCCTAGAGCCTTGTAGTCACTCATGATGTGGTCTGGGTTGCCTCTGGCCGCGTCATTCATTCCCACGTGGATGAGGACCATGGGGTAATGGTCAGAGGGTCAGATGAGGTCCAGGATCATTTCCCTGACATCCTGAATCCAAGGTCTGGGCAAGCAGCCATGTGAGGGGCTGGGAGAGGAGGCAGGGGATGGGGGCTTGTGGCAGAGCCCCCCCATTCAGCACAGGGCAGTGCAGGGCAGCAGGGATCTCCCCCACCTGGAAGCAGCCGGAGAGTGTGGGGCCTTTTTTTTTTAAACACTTGGGAGGCTGGGGCTCGGCAGGGCTGAGAGAGTGGGCAGGGGATGAGGCTTGTTTGATTCAGAGATTCAGCTGACTCAGTGGTGACTGAATCTCTGAATCAGATTCAGCTGAATTGATTCGGGACAGTGATTCAAATCACCGAATTAAATCACTGTCCCATGAATCAGCCAAATCCAAATTGAATACTAGCCACTTCACACAGGCCTAGTATTTTGATTAAATTTCATAAAATGTGACTGTACTATGAAGGACAAAGTATAAGTTAGGATTTAAACAGATGTCACTAAAGGTGCAGACAGAAGAGTAACTCCCCGTTGTACCTGAGAATGCTTTGCAGGAAGCGTTCTAAGTTACAACAGTCTTCCAAACCAAACAGAAGTTCACTGTTGGCTCCAAAAGCGAGGGAAATCTAGCTGCTGGCTCCCAGCCTCCAGCTGGTTTCCCCTAGCAATGGCCCCTACTTCCTGCAAAGCTGCAAATTTTTCAGAATGGGAGGGGAAAAAGGAAGGAGAGGGAACTCATTCTAGGGGTTCCCCAGCCAGCACTGGAGAGTGGGATGGGTGAATTGGAGCCCCCCACCTTGGGTGGGGATTCCAATACACCCATCCCATCCTCCAGTGGGAGATAAAAAATCCTCAAACCAAACTTCCTCTGCTCCCTTTCCCCTCTCCCATTCTGAAAACAGTGACAGGCTGGAAGGCAGGCATATGGAAGTTGCAGAAGACACTCTGTTTTGAAACCTCTCCAGCTGACCCCTTATGCAATGGGGGTTCAGATTTTCATCTGATCAGCCATTTTTGAAGCTGTCTGCAATACACTTGTGTTTGGTCATGGCTATAAATCACTTTCTGTGGCCAGATCAGGCAAAACAGTCACTTCTGTCTGCACCCTAAATTAAGTGGATCAGCTGTTGTGCAATGTGTCCTGACCAAACTTATCAACTTCATTTAAAAAAACACACACATGTTGCCCATTGTCCCACAGATGGCAGGGGTCGGACAATGCTGCAGAACAACAGGCACTGTGTTTCCTGCTTACAGAGATATACCTTCAGAGAAAGACAGGGTTTTCCACTTACAAAGACATTCCAAGAGATTGCTTGGGGGAATCTCCCTAAGAGGGGAAAGCTGAGGAGGTACTTCTTGGGTTTGGAGGGATGCCAAGCCATAGGAGCATGTGCCTGGGGCAGCTGGAGAGTGCAGGTAGCACCTGATAGCCCACACTCCTGCACCATAAAACAAACAGGTGTGCGCCACAAAAAAGTGTCAGAAATTTATCATATTTGTTGCAGCCACAGGTTTGGGGCATTAGTAATGTGACAATAGGTATTGATGTCTGCTTCTTTAGCCTTTTTGCCACCAACATTTCTTTTTTTATGGCAGCTAAAAGACGAAATCTGTTTCTACCCTGAGCATACAATATTAATTATACCCTTTATCGTCAGGGGGGTCAGGGGCCAAATTAAAGAAGCAATATATGTGAGGTAATGCTGAGGACTGCATTGCCTCTAGGACTGTAATTCAAAAACCTCAATTAAGCAACAAAGATATCTATAACAGTAATGGAGTGAAATAAGCACTTGAGAAAGGGACTCCAGAAAAGGCCAGCATGCTACATAAGGAAGCAGAAGTTAGAAGAGAAGTGTGTATCTGAACTCCTGCCACTCTCCTGAACAAGGGATCAGCCTAGTGAGTTCTGTCTCCCAGGTCTGTAATGGAAAGCAAAGAGATGTGGTTTTAAGCCCCTTGTGGTGGGATAGGGGTGTTGCATAAATTGCTGATTTTATCCCCTGGAGGCT
>NW_017729032.1:57226513-57228292 GCF_001723915.1 Gavialis gangeticus | reverse complement strand
AAGAAACATAGAGAAAAGTATCTATTTTCGCTACAGGGGGGAAAGCCTAGAACATGGGTCTCCTTCTTCCTGGGTCAGTAAATTAGCCAGGAGGCCCCTGGGCTAAAATGTAAGAGCGCCCTCCCCCCCGCTCCCCACTTTACCAGGCCAAAATTGAAATTTACACTCAGATCCATGCACATGGAGCCATGCACCTGCCTGGACAGAGTGCAGTCTAATGCACATGCTCAGTAGCCATGTGAATGCTTGCACATCCATACTCCATGTGGAATAGGATCACAAACTGTGACTAAGTACCAATAATGGCCTTTATGCACCCATGTAACTGAAACAAGATCCAGACCTAGGGCTATATTTCGGTCACAAACTTGCTATGCCATACAGCTTTCTGCTTACTGCTACTTGGATCACAAGTAGCATAACCATGTGTGACAGGGCACTTAGTGCATCTGACATTGTAAGAAGAGAGAAGGATCTACAAACAGCTGAGGCAGCAGCCAGGGAAGACACTTGACCAGTAGTGGGCTAGGCTTGAGGTATATATAAGCCCAGGGCCTGAGGTAGGTAGGCAGCCTTATCCTGGCTGCTGACAGGGAAGGAGCTGTTGAGTAGGCTGCTGACAGAATGGCTCTGGCCCACACTGAGTATGCCTGTGGGTATACAGCCTTAGGGGAAGGAGTTCAGCCTTAGGCCTGGTGGAAGAGCTATCATGCAACCTTAGGACTGGGGAACAGGTGATGGCTTGTGGAATGGACTAAGGGGAGGCATATGAGTGGGGCCAGGAGGACCACAGCCAGAGACTGAGGGAGGCAGGGTGCCCATAGCCCAGAGAATCTAGTGTAAGAATGAACAGAGCCAGGAGCCTATAGCTTGTAGGGGTAGTCATGATCTGATTAGTATGTGTGACATCTGCAAGGCATGGGCATGGGTATTGGGGAGGATGGAGCCCATGTAATTAGCCCCTAAGACAATGAGCATGGACACCTGTACTCATGAGTATGAGGCCAGGCTTGGGGAGCCCTGGGGCAGCCTCTCCTTTTCTAAAAGATTAATACATCAGGGCATGGCAGATGAGCGGCAGGGGAGGTTGCCCAAAGCAAGTGAGGTGGATGAGGGTTGGGGGGGTTCCACAGGCATCACGGCCTCCCCTGGAATGGGACCTTTTTACATCAAATCTGCACAGTAATTAGTCCCACTGAAAGTCAGTGCCATTAGATATCTGCTGAGTATATTGCGAACTACATCACTTGCAGTATTAGATAAACATTTGTAGGTTGCATAGCAACTCCATGCCTGCTAAGCTGCACAACAACATGAGAAGAAGAGAGAAACAAGTGCAATGATTGCAGGACTACAGAGTCAACAATATAGCCAATTTTTTAAATGTAAATTAGTATTGATGAGAATCAGTTCCAGTTAGCCTGTATCTGGCATTGTACAGACTTGGATGTATTGCTTCAAAACTATTTATGTTAGCCCAAGCACAGCCACATATGTCTAAGGATGCTCCAATTCATTTTGGGCTGTAGACGTGTTATCTAAATAATGGGAGAGATGAGAGATTTGTTTAGATGTTTCTAGATCAGGGGACTTTTAACCCTATCTCCTTGTAAACCTCAAAGCTTTTTCCATAGACTGTTTCCATTTCATACCCAGCTTAACTTCAGGTTTGCAGAACATTGACCATTGGTGCATTCTAGCAACATATAGTCTTGAGGCAAATGAGTGTTTTTTTCAGGTTATAGATCAAAGTTAACTGTACCTGGGACCCTTTCTAAT
>NW_017729032.1:57210486-57221513 GCF_001723915.1 Gavialis gangeticus | reverse complement strand
CGTGTTATCTAAATAATGGGAGAGATGAGAGATTTGTTTAGATGTTTCTAGATCAGGGGACTTTTAACCCTATCTCCTTGTAAACCTCAAAGCTTTTTCCATAGACTGTTTCCATTTCATACCCAGCTTAACTTCAGGTTTGCAGAACATTGACCATTGGTGCATTCTAGCAACATATAGTCTTGAGGCAAATGAGTGTTTTTTTCAGGTTATAGATCAAAGTTAACTGTACCTGGGACCCTTTCTAATTTCTTTGAGACCTGAAAGGAATACTCTCAGGCCTCAAGATGTCACCTATCTCAAATTAGGATCCCATGACTCTCAAACTAGGCATTGGATGGCATTCCACAGGCACTAATTATGATTACCTCAGAACACCTGCCTTGGATTTAATACCTATAATTCAGTCCCCTCCAGGAGCTGTGCCTAGGCGCATCCAGTGATTGGACAACAGTAAGGAACCAGTATTTTTCTTAGGACCAAAATCATTTGTGGGAAGAAATCTTAAAGTTATATTCCGTATGCATGCCTGTGTTATTTCAGGTTTACAATCCCCTGGAAGTTTGGAAGAAATCCAATTGCCTGAGATACTCTTACAGATAATGTCCTACCCTACAAGTAGCTTACCGACAGCTTTCCTTGTTTTCTGACCATTTTGCATCCCTCTGATCTCCAGGATCCCAGCCTGGGCCAAACAGCAAAAATGCTGTGTTTCTTATTTCTCGAGTGGAGCTCCTCCTAGAATCAGCCTGCAGACAACCTTGTTCCTCTTCATTGTATTTAACTCCAATTACAGACAATTGAGATAGGAAATGGTCTGCACCAGAAGTGGGGAAAAGGCAGTTGGGCAATTGTTGTTGGTGGACCTCACATCTTTGTGGATTATAGCACCCAGGCAAGTTCTGAGCACACAGTAGGGAGAGGCAGCTTTGGTGGGGACCTGACTTTGGCATGTCTAGCATTGGGCTGGACAACTGCTGGAAGTCATGGTGATGGGGCTGGCAACTGGCATTTATGAACTTTAAGGTAACCTAAAAATTGACCCTAACTCTGTTACTTGTCCTCTTGTTTTTCAAATAGTTCCATAGTAAGCTAAATCAGTTCACCCTTATGGGAAATCCCAGAAATCCAGGATAGCTAAGAAGTCTCATCAACAGGTTCAGCTACAGTCTTCACAAAATTATTGAATAAATACTCCCATGTTGCATAGCAGCTCCACGTCAGCCATACTGCACAATCAACAGGGGTCAGTAAACATAAGGGAGAAACAAGTTAAATTATTATGAGCGCATGCAATCAGTAACACAATTTATTTCTCACTGTATAATTTCTTAAGCCATATGCAAACTAAGCTAATTAAGTTGCAGGCTTGCGTTTGCTGATGTACCAACAGCTGCCTCTAACAAAACATTATACAAAAGACTTCCTCACATTTGTTTCACACAAGGCAGATATAAATAAAAAGGCAAGTTTTAAGTGGTAAAAACCATCCTACTGTTTGACATAACAAGAAACTTGGCCAGCACTTCAGTATACAGAAACTACTTAAAAACATAAAACTACACCCTTGATAATAAACACAAGTTAAGTTAGGAAGCTTCATGCTGTTAGGTTACAGAATTATTTTTATAAAAAGAAACAAACCTAAAATACATTTATACAGTTATTCAGTTACTTGATAGACGTGAATAATGACAGACCAAAGAAAATCCGTTCATGTTCATTTAATTGTTGTATGACCTCCAGGCAGGGGCTGATTCAGGAGGGTGCACTGATGCACTTGCACCCTTCTTTGCTTCCTGCTATATCCAAAGTTTAAAACCAACTGCCTGGCAGTGGCAGAAGAATTTCTAGTCAGACAGTGCTGAGGGAGGTAATTGACTTCATGGCTCATTATAATCTACCTGATCCCTTCTAAACTCTTCATTCCATAGGTGCTAATGATGCTCTCTTTTTAATGGTCTTGATGTTCCACCAATCAAGCTATCTTTGTTCTGCAATTCTGTTATCTATTAGCTGCTTCTGGTAATGAAGCTCCTATTTCACAGCCCTGCTGACTATTTTTAACTCATTTGAAAGAATTTATATTTGTTTTTGCTTCAATACAGATCTTGGCCCCTAGCATATTAGTAAAGCTTCTAATTTATTTTTCACTGGAGACAAATGTGTTGTTTCATATGTGATCATTAACTTCACCATCTGTAATCCCCTTTTCAAAATTCTAAATCTGTCCATGTCTCCAGGCATTATCAGCTACCCAGCCCAAAAGATCTTGTATATATTTACAGCTGGTTCAACTCGAAGCTGGAGCAAGGATCAGATTCTTACCTCTGGAATAAATGAGATGTCTTAACTTCTATCAGTACATCCCTGTCTATGGACCAGTAAGTCAAGTGGTAAGTGTGAGGGCCCAGACTTCTTGTTTTCTTTTATTGTGGAGAAACTGCTGCACATCAGCTTCCACATGGCTCTTGACAGAATGGCAAGGAGACAATGGAAAGGAGACAAAGACAACTGGGGATCTCATTCTCTTGCAGCATTCATCTGCTTTTGCAGCTGCTGAAATTGTAACATCTTCTTCCACCTGCTCCACCATTGAAGACTTGTAGACCCATAGGTGGGAGCTAAGCAGGCTTATTATAGTGTTGACCTTTACTCACCATGTCATAGCACTGTCAAACTATATATCTGGCTTTTCAGGAAGGAAGCCATTGCCATCTGCTGTCCTCAACACATTCTGGTGGTGCTGCCACTGCTTGGTCCGCAACTCCTATTCATCAGAGTTACCCCTGCTTATTGCACAGTTAACCTTCCATGAAGGTCATTCAACTATTCACCACCTATGGAAGCACTGGATAGCTGTTCAGCTCTGCCCTACAGATGCCCCTGCACAGACATCTTGCATGCCAGCACATTCCTCAAACTCTTTGTTGACCAGCTAATGGTGATGAGAGCAGTATTGTGAGGTCTGGAAGCTCCTAGTCATGAACTGGCATGAAGGCAGCAGTTCCAAAAAGGTCTTCTAACACTTAGACAAAACAGGAATGAGATTTGGCAGGTCTAACTGTGAATGAGCAGCCTTTGTTAGGATCTGCTTTGCTCACCCCACATGGGAAGGGGGCTAGAAAAGTTTCCATAAACACAGCCTGTCTCGTGTTTTATATTTCTTCCTGACTGGATAACTGTATCCATTGGGATAAGCTTTACTGTAGTCAAAAATACCAGTGAAGACAAACCATTATTTTTGGGGCCTGGAACATCAGGATCCTCATAGACCCTAATAATGAATGCCCAGAGCACCGCATTGCAACCGTAGCACAAGGACTGAAACGACACAACGCTGATGTATCTGCACTTCCTGGACTTCCGGAAGGCTTTTGACACTGTCTCTCACCCCGTTCTCATTAAGAAACTGGGGGGCTGTGGCGTAGACACCCACACAGTCAAATGAGTCGCCAACTGGCTGGAGGGCCGCACCCAGAGGGTGGTAGTGGATGGGTCCTTCTCAACCTGGAAGGACATGGGCAGTGGGGTTCCACAGGGCTCGGTCCTCGGGCCTGCGCTGTTCTCCCATGATTTAAGTGAAACACCACTAATTTATATATATACATACATACAGTGTTGTTTCATTTTAATTATGGAAAAGTGTTGATTTGGGGTTACGTTTTTTTAACCAAAAATTGGGGCTTTTTTTTAAATCAGAGAAAACTAGGATTCCCGCTTATTAGTCAATAAAATGCAATGAGCTGAATTCAGAGTTGCAGTGGCATAGTGCATATGGCCTTTTGCTGTAACTTTAGAGGTGTGAATTAAAACTTCCCTCCTGATCTGCACCAAAAGCTGCCCTTGGTATGGCTATAAATAGGGGTCTTATTAATTTGACCTATGAGTCAAAGGCCATGTTGGCCCTACCACTCTCTGATTGGTGTAAAGTGTAGACGCTTAATGTTCCTTAACTGAACCAAGAATTCCATGGGATCAGATGGACTTTGGACCACTGAAATGACAAGGCAGGTATGTTCCATCTTCATTTTACTGCCTGTAATACTTCACTTTGCAAAGTACAGCTCCTGCATTTATTGTTAGGCATTGGAATGGCGTGCAGGTTCCTGCTGCAGGCAGGTGTCTGTTTCGACGGGTGTCAGTTTCCATGCAGCTGACAGACTTTTTTTTTTTAATGGGAAATATACATTCACCTGAAATCTTTTTCCATATATGACTTTGAAAAAGATATATCCGAGGCATTCCCACTGTGGTTTTTGATATTAAAAGAACTACTCATGCAAGTAAAATGAGTACTGTTTGACATATATACTGTAGTTCACACTATCTACATCAAGCAAAAGTATATAAATGAAAGGATCAATGGATGAAGAACTTCAGCTGACCACAACAGATGAATCACAATGCACCTACTAGCAACCAGTTAAATTCTTGTAAAGGTTGCCAAGGAACTAGATGTGCCTGCTGGAAAAAAGTATCCTTTGCAGCTTGGCTTCTGGGGCCTACGAGTACACTTCAGAAGAGGGACTAAATGTTCTGCTATGGTACATTACACCTCCCTCTCATATTTTTATGCAGATATTAGCAGAAAAGAGTGTTAATATTTTATTAGTAATGTTTGGATAAAAATGTAGAACATGCAGCAAATTCCAGCCCTCATACTGCATTAGGCTTGAGTCTAATGTCACTGAAACAACACCAATTTTCAACAGCTAAAGATCTGGCCCATTTTTTTTTTCAATAAAGGCCTTGATGCTTACTGATAGGACACTTAGAATGATCTAAATAAAACAAGTGGTAAGTATTACCATGATGTATTAAGAGTTAGAAGTCACTCAGTAATGCTTACTATGATCTCAACCCTGGAAGGAAAGAAATGATTGAAAAGGGAGGGCATTTAGTGAATGAGTGAAAATGGAGGGCACCCAGGATCTAGTTTAGACTTGCTTCTGGTGAGGCTTCTCCATCAATATCTTTCCAATGGCTGTTAACTGCAAGAAACAGTGGCTCAGCTTCAAGAGATGCTCCAGACAAGTGGCTGTTTAATGCCTGACCTGTCGTGGGTAGTGTGCTAGGAAGCCAGAGATCCAGGTTCAGAGCCCCGCTACATGAAAGAGGTCTAGTACCAAGTCTGTTGGTTTCTTGAGTGAATGTTCTAACTAATGGAGGGAAATATAGAAGACCCAACTTACATTTTGTTCCCACTGAGCATGTCCAGCCTGTACATGTAGTAGCCACCTTAATCTTGCCCTGCTGCAATTCCTTGGTTTCTCACCTACCATGCCTTGATTTCAATGTTATAATTAGGATTGGCCACCCAGTCAATAGATCGGTCAATTGGCTGCATTTTTTTGACCAGTCAAAGATTATAGTAAAATCAAAAAACAAACAAACAAACCCAAAAAAACCTCCCAGTATTTTTGGTAGTTTTCTTGACAGAATGTTGTTGTTTTTGACACATTTTAGTAGAAAATTGGTCCATTTACTGTGTATTATCTGGACCTATTGGCAATTTTTTTTTTTTCACAATTTTTGAACAATATTTGACCAACCAATTGAAAAAAGAGTTAGAAGAAGTCACTCAGCACCGGCGTTCAACACCGAAAAATGCAAGGTTCTTCACCTTGGGAGGAAAAACCTACAGCATGGTTATAGGCTCAGCAGCGCTACACTGGTTAGCACTACAGACGAGAGAGACTTGGGGGTCATCATTGACCACAAGATGAACATGAGCCTGCAATGTGATGCTGCAGCTAGTAAAGTGAGCAAAATGCTGGCTTGCATCCATAGAAGCTTCTCAAGCAAATCCCAGGACGTCATTCTCCCATTGTACTCAGCCTTGGTGAGGCCGCAGCTGGAGTACTGCATCCAGTTTTGGGCTTCACAATTCAAAAAGGATGTGAAGAAGCTTCAGAGAGTCCAGAGGAGGGCCACACACATGATCAGAGGTCAGGAAAACAGACCTTATGCCAAGAGGCCAAGAGCTATGGGACTGTTCAGCCTGGAAAAACACAGGCTCAGGGGCGATCTGATGGCCACTTACAAGTGTATAAGAGGTATTTACCAGGATCTGGGGGAAAGTTTGTTCACCAGTGTACCCCAAGGGATTACAAGGTCAAACAGTTATAAACTCCTGAAACACCGTTTCAGGCTGGACATAAGGAAGAACTTCTTTACTGCTCGAGCCCTCAAGGTCTGGAATGGCCTGCCACCAGAGGTGGTCCAAGCATCTACTTTGAACGCCTTCAAGAGAAACCTGGATATTTTTCTTGCTGGGATCCTATGACCCCAACTGACTTCCTGCCCCTGGGGCAGGGGGCTGGAATCAATGATCTTCAGAAGTCCCTTCCAGCCCTAATGTCTAATAATGTCTATGAAATCTCTTCCCTTCCCACACTACTTACTTTTGCTTCGCACTGGCAGGCTCCATCCCTGTGGCATGCCTGAGGTATGGAGCAGTGCTGGCTACTGCTGCTACTACAGGGCCAGGCTAGAATATCAGCGCTGGCTACGTACCCAGGTTGCAGCAGGGATGGAACTTGCTGATGCAAAGCAAAGGTGGGGGGCAGTCAAAGGGCAGGCAAGGGAGGGGAGATACTTGGGGGGCAGGGGGAATGGAAGAAAGGGGAGCAGGTACCTGAGGCTGTGGGTGGCCGAAGCAGCATAGAGAGGGGAGGAAGAGGGGAACATGGGAAGGGGGAATTGAGGCAACCTGAAGCTGCAGGGGTGGCAGGCACTATGGAGGGGTAAGGGGATGTAACAGGGGGCCTTCTCGGGGCTGATTTAACTGTGGCCCACCCACCTGTTTTTGGGCTAACTGCCCGCCTTCTCACCCACCACGCCTTGTTGGAATTAATAAGTTCATTGATGTAATTAAGCGGGAGGCTGCCCATTTCCTGGCCCAATGCCGGGGCGCTATCTGCAGCTCCATTCCTCCCCTACACTGCAGTCCAAGCCTCACAGATGGCATCTAGATGTTATCATCATCACTCTGGGCCCCAGAATCTTAATTGAACCCTGCCTGGATTCCTCTCCTCAGCCGGTCTCATCCGCCTTCATACTAGGCAGCATAGCTACCTAAACCGCTTCCCCTTCAGGTGTGGTCCCCCCAGGACCATTGGCTCGCTAGCCCTGGCCCACCTCCAGGCCAGTCAGAAACCCAGGCATGCAGCTCTTGGGTGTTCCTTGAGGTGGGCCCCTGGCCCTTTGAGCCTGCCGGTCCTGGCCCCAGCATTGACCAGTTAGGGGAAGTTCAGACAGGCCTGAGTCTATGGCCTTTTCTCTCTCTCAAGGGGTCCACCCTCCAGACCCTCCAACAAGGGGTAACCCACCCAGTTGTGGGGGTTAGGGGTTAAGGCACCCCAACCCACCTTTCACCAGGGTGATAACTGGCCTGGCATTTCCTGGGGGCTCCCGCACCACTGAGAGCCCCACCAGGCCACCCACTCCCAGCAGGGTGAAGTTTTAAGTCGTACCCAGGACCAGGAGCCTCCTTACCATCCCCTACAGCTCCTCCCTTACCTCCAGATGACACCAGCAGCCCTCCAGCCAGGCACTGTTTATATGGGCAGCCCCAGATTCAAAATGGCTGCCTTAACAGGCACCTGGAAGCTGCCAGCTCCACGCCCTTAAAGTGGCAGGCACAAACAGTGCCCTGCCACAGGGGGGCAGGCAGCAGAGGCCAAGCTTCCTGCTTTTCTCACTGCCTTCTCCCTACCACCTCCCCCCACTGCCTATCTCATTGCTACCCCTCCACCTACCACATGCCTCTCTACTGTCTGCCCCATTATTGCCTTTCTTATCACCTATCCCCTAGCACCTGCAGTAGCGGGGGGAGAGGGGGAGGGAAGTTAACTTGATCCTCCAATAATTAGATTTCATACATGGAAAATAATAATACATTTATAAATTTTCTGTGTGTAAAATCTATCTATGGGGGATTGTCTTACATTCAGAGTCATCTTGTATTTGACTAAATACTGTAGTCATCCATGTGCAGGCTGAAACAAAATTTGTACCTGAGGTGAAGTGCCAAAAATGCCACATATACAACCAGATAATAAAAAGGCCACTTAGATGACCAGGAAAGAATAACTGTTGTATTAATCTCAAATCATGCAGAAGTTAGGGCAGGGTGAAACTTCAGAGACTAACTTGTTCAAGAAGGTATAAGCTTTTGTAGGTTTGGTTCTGAATGAATTATCCTTTGAGGTACCACCCTGCCCTGCCTTCTGCAGGAAAAAATAGAATCTCATCCTAAGCAATGTGTTCTTCTCTCTCTCTCTCATTGACTAGAAATTCCTTCCTGTATCAAAGGAGCCTTTATTAGTGATAGATTCTTTAAAACAGATATCTTCCTGCAGAGTGTCAATTTCAGTAAAGGGGAATTATCTGAAATGGGTGGGGGAGGGGAGACAACAACCTGACCAGCCCTCCTATCCACTGCCTTCTACTATTTTACAGCTATACATTTCTCCTATGGCTCATCTGATAGAGAACTTTTGATGCTGAAGTTTCCATGTTTGAGTTCCACTAACAACTGCTGTTTGTATGTGCCATTTGTTTGACTGTCTTCCACTGGTGATCATGTCTAATATAATGAACGTTGACTTATTTTCTGTCTGACATGCCTCATAGAAGAGCAGAACAGAATTTCCCATGCAAAGAGATGTTAAAAAGCCTATTTTAAAACCTGTACAGAGCACAAGTGCCTGTGTGAAGATCTGATTATGTTACAACTGCTAGGATTTGTGCTGGGCCAGAAAGGAAAAATTCTCCCCTCTCCTACAATTTGTACACTAAATCTAAACCAGACACAACTCAAATTTGATATGATAACTGTGAACACATAATTTCAATATTTCATGCCATGACCTTTTTACTACAAATGTATTTATTATTTGTTGCATTTGATTAAATATTCCTTTGTGACACTTGACATAGGCACAGCAGTGTTAATATGGTGGCTACTGAATAATGATCTGGCCAAAGGTCAATGGAGGACATTGGAAAGAGTCCCATTGGCTCCAGATAAGCCTAAAGCAAATTGTCTTTAAAGTCAGGGCAATATTGTCCCTTAGCGAACAATTATTTGCTGACAAATTCTAATTAGAATTTGTTTTACAAAACACTATTTGGAATAATGTCTGTTAATAAAAATACACTTGAATCTATTAGAAAAGCAAATGAGCCATACGAGAAAATATTTTTGTTCGTGCTGATTGTTTTGTGAATGTGCTGGACCAATCTTATGGTATTTAGGTTTATGGGAAAAATTTAGATTTTTTTTAATTTTGAATTTTGCGAAATGTTTTTGGGTTTTGCAAAATATTTTTGTGAGGAATCTTAATTTGCATAGTATGTTTATCTATTTCATAGGACAAACTATATGGAATTTTGTAATGTGAAAATAATCACGTTTTGTTCGAAAGCTATTCTGTTTCTCTTTCCAAGTATTCTAAGTGTATAAAATATGATGCAGGAGCCCAAGGCTTATGTTTTGCCATAGTTAAACAGAACCTGAATCTCAGAAGTTCAAAGTTCTGTTCTAAACTGCTTTCCATCAGAATCCTACATGTGGCAAAGTAAACTCTTCTTGGTAAAATGAAATATCTCCCCAGCAATCTGGAGCCAGTTCTTGAAATTTGTGAGTGTCTTCTGCTTTCATTTCATACCAATTTAATATTAAAATAACTCCTTTGACTGACTTTGGGTCAAGTAAAATAAGAATCAGACCCTGTCTGTCCATAATAGAAAGAACCAAAACATGAGGTTTATCCTAGCAATATTGAAGTGAATGACAAAGCTTCAACTGATCTCAGCATGACTCAGAGATTACCCCAGTTACATATAGTCCTAAAATTTCCTCTTTTTTTTCTACATAGCAGTAAAATTCTAAATCCAATCCTGAATCTTAATTTTCCAAAAAGTGTGAATATTGGAATAAATGTTCTTCACAGGGAAGGGATCAAATTATTGACTCCAAGGGATCATTATTGACTCCAAGATGAACATGGGCCAACAATGCGAGAACAAGGTTAGTAAGGCTAACCGTACCTTGTCCTGCATCCACAGATGCATCACAAGCAGGGCCAAGGAGGTGATCCTCCCCCTCTATGCAACACTTGTCAGGCCGCAGTTGGAGTACTGCGTCCAGTTCTGGGTGCCACACTTCAGGAGGGATGCAGACAGCATTGAGGGGGTCCAAAGGAGGCCCACTTGCATGATCTGGGGACAGCAGGGCAGACCCCATGAGGAGAGGCTATGGTACATCAACCTTTTCAGCCTTCACAAGAGACGACTGAGGGGGGACCTGGTGGCTGTCTATAAACTTACTAGTGGAGACCAGCAGGGTTTGGGAGAGACTTTGTTCCCCCAAGCGCCTCCCAGAGTAACAAGGAATAATGGCCATAAGTTGCTAGAGAGTAGGTTTAGACTAGACATTAGAAGGCACTACTTCAAAGTCAGGGTGGCTAGAATCTGGAACCAACTTCCAAGGGAAGTGGTGATGGCTCCTACCCTGGGGTCTTTAAGAGGAGGTTCAACGTTTACCTGGCTGGGGTCATTTGAGGCCAGTTTTCTCTCCTGCCCACAGCAGGGGGTTGGACTAGAAGATCTACAAGGTCCCTTCTGACCCTACACCTATGAATCTATGAATCAAATTATCAGCTGGGGTCTGAACCAATACTCAGCTCCTGAGCTTTCAGCAAATCTTGTTTTAATGATTATTTAATGATTATTTACTGTGTGCTGGCTGTGTGAAGCTTCAGGTGATGATTTGATTCAGAGGACATTCAGCCCGATTCGGTGGCCAAATCTCTGAATCCAAATCAAATCACGGGACCAATTTAAAGGTCCAAATCAATTCAAAGCTCTCCAAATCTTCAAAAAAGATGCAGGGAGCTGCAGCTGACTCCAAACTGGTAAGTATTGGGGCAAAGGAAGGGGAACTGTGGGAGGGGGGAGGGGACCATGGGGGGACCCCTGCCATCCCCCCCAACACTGCCTGCTCCCCCAGCTCCCCC
>NW_017729032.1:57209846-57210372 GCF_001723915.1 Gavialis gangeticus | reverse complement strand
TGGCTGCCTCTGCCCACCCCAGCTCCTGGTACTTTAAAGAAAAGCCCCACTCACTAGGTACTGCTGGGTGGGGGGAAGAGAGGGTAATCCCTACTTCCCACCACTGCCCCACACTGCAGGGAGGGCTCTTCATGAGCCCCCTGACACTGCCCCTTGCTCCCCCGGCTCCCCCATGGGTGCCCCGCCTAGGCCAGCTCCGGCCCTTTAAGAAAAAGCCAAGAAAAGCCCTGCCACTCCCTGCTCCTACAGCAGCCTCAAGGCTTTGGGGGCTCATGCAGAGCCCCCCACATGGCACGGGGCAGTGGGGGCAGCGGAGATCATCCCCCGCTGGCAGCAGCAGTGAATCCTGGGGTTTTTTGTTTTTTGTTTTTCTTAAAGGGCCAGAGCTGGCCTAGGTGGAGCACCCGTGGGAGGACTGGAGGAGCAAGGGGGAGTCGGGGGGCTTGCGCAGAGCTCCTGAGCCCCCCATACAGCATGGGGTAGTGGGGAGCAGCAGGGATCACCCCCTATCCGGCAGCACCTAGTG
>NW_017729032.1:57204328-57204846 GCF_001723915.1 Gavialis gangeticus | reverse complement strand
TCTATGCAACACTTGTCAGGCCGCAGTTGGAGTACTGCGTCCAGTTCTGGGTGCCACACTTCAGGAGGGATGCAGACAGCATTGAGGGGGTCCAAAGGAGGCCCACTTGCATGATCTGGGGACAGCAGGGCAGACCCCATGAGGAGAGGCTATGGTACATCAACCTTTTCAGCCTTCACAAGAGACGACTGAGGGGGGACCTGGTGGCTGTCTATAAACTTACTAGTGGAGACCAGCAGGGTTTGGGAGAGACTTTGTTCCCCCAAGCGCCTCCCAGAGTAACAAGGAATAATGGCCATAAGTTGCTAGAGAGTAGGTTTAGACTAGACATTAGAAGGCACTACTTCAAAGTCAGGGTGGCTAGAATCTGGAACCAACTTCCAAGGGAAGTGGTGATGGCTCCTACCCTGGGGTCTTTAAGAGGAGGTTCAACGTTTACCTGGCTGGGGTCATTTGAGGCCAGTTTTCTCTCCTGCCCACAGCAGGGGGTTGGACTAGAAGATCTACAAGGTCCCTTC
>NW_017729032.1:57203551-57204105 GCF_001723915.1 Gavialis gangeticus | reverse complement strand
CTCCTGAGCCCCCCATACAGCATGGGGTAGTGGGGAGCAGCAGGGATCACCCCCTATCCGGCAGCACCTAGTGAGCACCACGGCTTTTTTTAAACAAGTGCCAGGAGCTGGGGCGGGCAGGGCAGCCATTGCCAGGCTGGAAAAGGGGTGGGCGTTGGGCCTGACTTATTCAGAGATTCAGCAACAGCCAAATCTCTGAATCAGATTCGGCCAAATCGAATCAGGACAGTGATTCGAATCGCTGAATCGAATTGCTGTACCCCAAATTGGCTGAATCTGAATTCAAAGCGAATACGAGCTGCTTCACACAGGCCTACTGGATATGCACTGGGCATTTTCAAAGCCAAATCATAGAATACAAACCCTGCCCACAGAGCTTTCAGTCTAGTTTGGCTACAGCTAAGATGCAGATTCAGTAAGAGAACAGGTGTGGAAACAATCGTAAGGTGATACAAACATTCTGCAGAGCCATACAATGCCACTACATTAACAAAAAAAATGACCAAGCTCTGTAGTTGTCTTGCCCACTTATTTTCCTCCCTTTCTTAAATATA
>NW_017729032.1:57198115-57198551 GCF_001723915.1 Gavialis gangeticus | reverse complement strand
GTTGGACTAGAAGATCTACAAGGTCCCTTCTGACCCTACACCTATGAATCTATGAATCAAATTATCAGCTGGGGTCTGAACCAATACTCAGCTCCTGAGCTTTCAGCAAATCTTGTTTTAATGATTATTTAATGATTATTTACTGTGTGCTGGCTGTGTGAAGCTTCAGGTGATGATTTGATTCAGAGGACATTCAGCCCGATTCGGTGGCCAAATCTCTGAATCCAAATCAAATCACGGGACCAATTTAAAGGTCCAAATCAATTCAAAGCTCTCCAAATCTTCAAAAAAGATGCAGGGAGCTGCAGCTGACTCCAAACTGGTAAGTATTGGGGCAAAGGAAGGGGAACTGTGGGAGGGGGGAGGGGACCATGGGGGGACCCCTGCCATCCCCCCCAACACTGCCTGCTCCCCCAGCTCCCCCAACCCCAGCCCG
>NW_017729032.1:57184735-57196733 GCF_001723915.1 Gavialis gangeticus | reverse complement strand
AAGAGACAGGTTGAGGGTGTGGTCCCCCGTGTGCTGGGCCCATCCTAATTGAATGGTCACAGCACAGAGATTTAAATCACAGTGTCACAGGGCAGAGATTTTTTTGCGGAGAAACCAAGGTGGCTTTCTGCCACATAGCATGTAATATGTGACCATGCCTGACTTGAGCCCAGACAGTGTTTGAGTTCGTAGTCACCTTAGATATGGTTAGGTTCATGTAATTTTCACTCATTGCCATCTGAACTCAAATGTTCTTCATTGAAGTAGCCATCAGGCCAGCCAGGCCTGTTGTGTGTCTGCTGTTAATGCCATGTAATTGTACAGAACTATGAGGTTAATGAGGCCAAAAAAGTATGAACTTCCATTTTTGTTAAAATCATTAAGATGTTTATCATTGACTTGAGTAGGAGCAGGATCTCGTACTTCATATTAGAATAATTACAATACAGTCTTCAATTAAACAATTACTGCTCTTGACTTAGGATAAACAAGGTTCATTAAGTGATCAGAAGTGCATCTTTTGAAAGTAATTTAATTAGCACTGAAAGCCAACATTATAACTGGTAAGTCTTGAAGGCCTTGAAGGCTGTAAACCAGTTTTCCATACTAAATTATATGTTTTGTATACAAACCTTGTCCAAAAAATTTTTTTGAACACACAAAGTCAAGAGGGCAGAAGTGAATGATTTACCATACATCGTATCCTTGGAAATGCTTGTATGACTTCCATCAAAACAAATGTTTTACTGCATGTAGAAAAATTAAAGTAATTACTTGCTTCAAGTTTAATAGGAAGGTACAATCTTATGTATTATGCTGACCAAAGTCTTTGTTAGGAAGAAAGTAAATCAGACATGGGAAACAGTTAATTTTGTGTTTTAACATGTATTTCACATTCTGCAGCTTCATCCTAAAAATCTGCCCAATCAAAGTAATGGTTGCCTAAGGAAAACTGTCACCACTTGCCAATAAAATGTAGAGATTACATTAATAATTTGTAGTGAATAAACTGTTAAACCTGGCAGTGATAGAAAACATATCTAAGCATGAAATAATTGTTTTGTCTTTTAATTGGAATAAAAATGAATTTAAATAAGCTACACTGTCCTGTTAAATTACTCTGTAATGCATGGAGCTCAGTCCAAAAAACAGCAAACCTGCTGGCATATATTCCAACATCTGACTTATTAAATATTGGACAGAGTCAGAACCATTTCTGGCAAAAATAAATTGCTGTACACAGGGAAAAAAAGGGGGAAGGGAAAGGCTGAAGATTTTTGGAATGGATTATTTCTTAACAACAAAATAACCATTTCAGTGTATACTGCATATATAAATCTTTCTGCTTAGCTCTGCAGAATTTCATGCTGTGGTCACGAGTAGTATTATATAAAATTTTTCAACATAAATTGAAAATGGCTTAACATGTTCAACATGTTTTTTAAAGTAGATCTTAGGATCTCCCCTTCTTACACATTTTTAGTGTGATATTGTTTTCATCATGTTTCTTTCTGAGGAATAAAAGATAATGTAGCATTATGCAAATGGAGGAAACAGTTCACCAGAATTTCGTTCTTTGGGCAGCCACTCCCAGAGTACTTGGTGAAAGAAAGACTGGGGAGCATTGCTGCAAGAGAAAATTCAGGAAACACAAATGAAAATAATTTCAGGAATTTATTAATAGGTAAAAACTTGTCTTCTGTGCTTGGCTTTGCATGTTCTGTTTTGTGGGAGAAGAACTTGCCTATTAAGTGGATAATATTTGTCAGTAATGTTCCTGTTCTCATTCCCCTGACATCTGCTAATTTGTCTGTCCCTAGGCTGTAAGCTCCTTAGAGTAGGCTCCTTTTTTTATATGGGGCTAGAAAGGATCTAGCATTCAGCAAGTGCTACAGTAATTAAGTCAATAATTAATAGATATTTTCAGTGGGTGACATGTTGTTATAATGAGGCAGTGCCAGAGGTCATGGAAACCATGAATAGAAGGAACTGTGACAGTAGTGTAATGGGGGGAGGAAGGGGCAACTGAGACACCAGCCCAGGAGCTAATGCTCAGCTGGGGGTGCACAAAAGTAGTAGCTGTATTCAGTGCCATAGCAACAAAGTTTGGCGCCTGGGGCAAAGCCCGCAGTGGCAGCCCACCCTCACCTCAAACATCCAGGGGGCACACGCCCCCCCCATGCTTGCCTGGGAGTGCACGCACTGGTGGGAGCCACCCTTCCCCATCCCCATGTCACCCCAAATGAGGCACATGTGGCTCCGTCCTATGCCCCACCCCAGCTGGGCAGTGCTTATTGGCACCCCTTCGCTTTGGCACCCAGGGCGGTCGCCCCACTCATCCCCCTGCTATGGTACTGACTGTATTATGCTACCAGCAACACAGCCATTGCATTGCCTTGTGCACCATTCAGGGCAGCTCCAAGTTCTGCCTCTAATTCACGACTCCCAAGATGTAATCTGCCATTCAGTTGGCAAGGTCCTGGAAGATGTAGTTCTGCCCAGAACGTTGGCCTGTAGGAAAGCACGAGGGCTTGTAGTTCAAGACTACAATGTTGACTACAATTCCTATGAAGCAGTGCATTTTCTTTGGTTAGCATAACTTTTGCAAGTATGTGGTAAGTATGCTTTGTGACATCTCTGTGAACATTGCATTTTATGTCCACAACCCTGTCATTAAATTTACTAAATATTTTGGGGGCAAAATCATAATTGCTCAAAAATAGTCTCATTAAACCTATAGAGTTTTTCAGTCTCATCCTTTAACTCCTTTTGAGTGCTGTGTATGTGTGTGTGTGAAAGGAAGGGAGGGGAAAGTGTTCTTCCAGAATAATTCTGTACAGATAAGCTTTTGGACACATGACTGTTAAGGGACTGCTCCTTTTTATTTGAATACCTGGTTTTGCACACAAATATATTTATTATGCACATCTAAATTCTTTAGCTCTTTGCTTCTAAAGCTTCAGTGACCCACTGATGGAAAATAAACAATATCTAGTGACTAGGTACCTGCTATAAATAATGGTTAGACAAAGATACAGTTGACATGAAGCTGTCAGGACATCCCACAGGCTGAAATATGTAAAGTGTGTTTTGAATTACTACAGGCAATAGCTATATTAGCAAAAAATGAAAATCTGATCAAAGAGTTCATGAACAAAAATAGAAGGGTAACTGATCAGTAAATCATTCACTATGAATAATTAGCTCAGGTCTACACAGAATATTTTAGAAATATAGGAGAAAGAAGCAGAAGCAAAATAATTTCAAAGATGATATGAAAGGAGGGAAGAAGAAACAGCATTTCTTTTTTACTCTAATAAGGATTATGGACAGCTACGGCAAAGGTATAAGTGGTAGGTGGTCTGAAGAAAGCACCTTTGCAACAGAAAGCATCTCTAACATCACATTTTGGAGGTCGATGAAAAAGTAGGGTAGAGGAGCTCTTACTGTAATTCAGGCAGACCTGAAGCATGAAGGTATGCACTGATAAGCAGAAAAGAATAACAAGAATTCTCTGTGTGGTGAGCACCAGTCAGGATTTAAGTGGCATTTTGATATGGAGAGATATTCTTATCTTTGGTATGCATCCTTGCTCTTGTAAACTTATATTTTCTGTTAAGATAAATCAAAGAGGGAGTGTGACTGTGGATGAAAAATAAGTTTTACCATTAACTACATTTTTTACTAAAAGCAAGATCCATCCTCATTGCCTTCTGTTACCTAATCTTCTTAGTGGAGTATGTCTCCTCCTACTCAGGCTGTTAATATACTGACTTATTTTTTCTGACAACCTACATTCACAGACCAATGTTATGATACAACCACAACACTGTTCCATTTTTATTACTCAATCTGTGCTCCCTCTACATAATACATTTAAGCAACCTTGTACAATCACTTTTTAAATAGACTTCTAGATTTTTTATGTGGGGCTGGAGCTTATTGGGGCTTATTGAACTACTGCCTGTAGATTTTGGCCTACTGGACTATTTTTGGTGCTGATGTTAATTGTGTATGTAGATACTGTATTCACATATTAACTTTGCCCCCAGGGCCCAGTCTTAACTATGGGGCTTCTCACGGGTTGGATCTGGATGTGTTAATAGTTGGGAGAGCAGTAGCAGGATAAGTAGTGGCAGCAGAAAGTCAGATGATGCCAGGGTAAGCAGCTGTAATGCAAGTCACAAGTAGGAGCAAGTAGTGATGGGACAAATGGTGACAGCAACAGCACTAGTAGCCTCGGGGCAAGCAGTACTGTATTGGCATTGCCTCCTTGCCATCAAAGGCCATTTCCAATGGAACAACATAGCCCCAAATTCTGTAGCAGGCTCAGTCCATCCATTGCCCCACCCCTGAATTCCATGGCCAACCAGAGAAAATGGCCCCAAAATGGTATTTGGCCTGTGGGCCATGTGTTCTCCCTCCCTTTCCCATTCTAGAGATATGCCCTATTTTAAACTGAGTATACCATTAAAAGGGCAGGTTAGAATGAGACAGAGCAGGCCAAACTTGGATCAGTAATGAAGTAGTCCACTGTGACCCTTTCTGGTATACCACTCAGGAAAATAAAAGAGCTAGTGTAGGGCAGAAGAGGATAACCTAAAAAGTAAGGTAGTCACTGAGACACACTGCCTAGCATTTATGTAAAGGTAAGATTACTGGGAACTTCAGGGTGACTGGAAGATATGTCCTCCCAGTGGACAGTCTGAAAAACCCAGACTATGTGAAGGTTTTGGAAAAACACTGTGCAGTAAGGAGAGCTTTATATAGAGAGATTATGGAAGTAATGGCAACAAATAATGCGGCAATAAAGTTTCTAAATCATTTCTGACCTGCACACTCTGCAAAAATCCATCTTCTGCACAATGTTTTCAGAATGGAGCCTAGTTAAAAATGTGTGGCATGATAAACTCCTCAGGAACTACAGAAACATGTAAATTTGTGTTTGCCATTTTGTATTATTTGCAGTCAAAGGAAATAGAAATAAAATACCCCAAAAAATCTTAAATAAACTAATATTCCTTAATCGTGTCACCTGTTGAAAACGGAGACCCAAACATTAGGAGAAAAAAGCAGATGGTCATATCCTTTTCCAACTTTTCCTCAGCTGTTACCCAGTAAAATTCCTATCGACAATAAAATTTGGGCTAAAGTGTTGTCTTTTGCCTGATTAAATCGGGACTTCAGGATTTGGCACAGCAACTCCAGTGATAATTTTGCCTGAACAAAGATTGAGGAAGAACTAAAAGAAATGGTATGACTTCATTCCCAGTGTTTTTCAGTCATTCATAAGTTCAGTAGTACAATTCACATGACCAAGTTAAAAATGCTAAACGGAAGTCACCCACCCAAAGTCTATACAATACTTTTACACTCCCAATTAAGCAATTCAGTTGGTTTTCTACTGAACAGTGCCTATTATTGAAAATGCAAGTGTGCTCCATGCTTCCTCAGCCTGACGAAGGCTGTTTGTACCCAAAAGCTCACAAAGAATTTTTCCAACTATTTTTCTTGGTCTAATAAGAGTTATTGGATTTACCCAAAGAACCTTGCCTGTCCAGGCCCTCCCTACTCAGCCTCTCCTGTGCTCAGGCTCTCTCCCTCTGGGCTCCCAGGTCCTGTATTCCTCTGGACCCTCCTGCTGTCTTGGAGCCAGATGGGACCTCCTTACCCTTCCATAAGTCCCTTACCCCTCCTTAGTCCCTTCCATAAGCCACCAGTTGTTATTCATCAGCAGCCCTCTTAGGCTCTGCTGTATCCTTTGCTGGCACCCTGACTCTCTGCCACCGTGCTTCAGGCTACAGGCTCACCTGCCCCTGTTCCCAGACCTGCCTATTCCAAGGCCTGCCTTGTTCCCAGTCTCTGTGTGGCTTGCCCCAGCTCAGCTGTCGCCAGGAGCCCTGCTGCCAGGACCTCGTCTCCCTATGGCACTCAGGGATAGACTGCCTGACCAGCTCAGGGCCTGAGCTTATATAGCTCAAGCCCAGCCCCCTTCTGGTCAGGTGTCCACTTAATTGGCCCCTGCCACCTGCAAGCTGCTTCTCCCTCAGCCTTTCCTGTGAACGTGACCAGAACAGCAAGTGTCCTCTCACAAGAACTCGGACAGGTCTCTATTGTGATGCCAGATCTCCACTTGACCAAAACAACAGAGACCTAGTGGGGCAGTTCCGTCACATACAGCCTGACCATCAAAGGGCCCTCACATGCAAAACTACCACGAAGCAAGAGCTACCTTTACAATCCCTACTGCAACCTGGTCCTTGCTGGGTCATGAGGCAGGGGCATATGGGGAACTCTCTCCTGTCTCCTCTGGGAAGTTGAGGTGGAGGCAATTATGAGGTCTGGCAGTCAAAAATCTAATTATAGGACTAAAGAGGTCTGTCTGGAGAGAAAGCCTTTGTGCAGTTTGTCCAGCTTAGCCAGCATGATGACCTGACTGACCTTTGAGACATCAAGCCTGGGACCTCCAGAGCTGGAAGCTTCACTCACAGAAACAAGTCGTTGTAGACACTTACAGATGCTTTGATATTTATATCTTAAATGGGGTTGGCACAGAGAAGCATATATAGCATATACTGCTTGTGGACACCCTTACTTCATACTAAGTGCAGGGTAGCTTGCCACTGTCACTCAAAGGCAGTCTTTATGAACGCATGTTGATAACACAAACTAACCATGCTATGCAGTCATGTGATCAAGCACAATACACTGCTGTCTCCTAAGTTTGAAACAGTATAAAGCAACATAATCACAAGAGTGTCTGCAGGTGGGGAATAGTCAACATTAATGAGTGCTCACACCCCAGTTTAATGTGCCCTAATTCTGTGTAGACAAGCCCTATATGTTGTAGGGCTCCTCCTACAAAGGATACAAGTTATTAGTGCTACAAGAGCCACTGCAGCAACTCCAACATCTGAAGGGATTGACTACAATAGTACATGCACATCCTTTCCAGAAAAACAAAGCTGTTACTGTCTGCTGCCAGCATCTGTCGGGTAGTTGTATACAGAATCATGCCAAAGTTTAAGTGTGGAAGGTGTTGGGTATTCTCTTCACACCCTGCTGTTAGGGTGTGAATTTGCCTATTTGGACCATTTGTCTAGTCAGGCCAAACCTCTATATAAGTTGCTTTCCTCATGCCTTGTACTTGTTTATAGTAGCGTCCTTCATGGATTTTGGAGAGGATTTCTATCTGCAGGACTGAAAGGAGTGACTGTATGATCCTTTCAGAGGGCCACGTGAATGTTGTTTGGGTCATACTGATAACAGTAGTAGGATTTTTGGAAGTTGCCTCCGTTGACTCCACTTTCCCTGGGTGTTTGGTAAGCTTCATCTTTTAGTTATTCACCTCTTATTCACTGAAGTTGACTAGCTGTTTCTAAGATTGCTTCCAGGACAAGGTCAATGTAGATTTAACATCTTTTTTCTAATTCTTTTCTTCTGTTTCTGGCTCTTCAATCAAGGCTCTGAAAAAATGTCTGCTGTTACGCTTGCTTTCCCTGGTATATGCTCAGTGTTAAAAAAATAATATAAGGTGTAGCTGAATTCTTGGTGGAAGATTATTTAGTGGTTCTGAAGCCAATGATGCCATGACAGGTTGTTGCTTTTGTTGCTATCCGAAACGAACAAATATGCACAAAGCTATTCAAAGGCCCAAGCGATAGCTAAACCTTCCTTTCTTTACTCCACTATGCAGGCCTTGAGACTGTTTCTGGCTGTTTTAATATGACCACTCTCCTCAACTAGAAGATGAGTTCACTGTTACTGTTGTTGGATAATTTACTGTGCATTGTTTCCATACACATGAATATGCCAATAGTTCTTTTATTTTATTATATGTATGTATTCCCATAGGTCTACATATTGTGTCCAATAAATATTTCTTAAGAGTTTGGCTAGATGACATAATTTTGGTAAGAAATTACCCAAATCATTTCTCATACAGAGTAGTCTTCTTACAAAAGAAATAGTGCCCAGTTCAAGTAAGGTAAATTACACTCTCAGTTTATCTGAATCTGGCTGAATGTCTTGGTTGCTAAAGATGTACCCTACACATTTTATCTGTTCCTTTCTAAATTAATTTCTTGTCTAGAGTGAGGTCAGCTTGTGAAGAGTGTCTCAAAGATGTATGTAAATGCTTATCATGTTCATTTTAATCTCTGTATAAATAGTACATTATCAGTAATGCAAAGGACACCAGACAGGCCTTTCACAATATGAGAGATTCTCTTTTGGAAATGGTCTGGTGCTGAAGGTATGCCAATGGAAGCCAACTAAAATAGTACCTCCCAATAGGGTGATGAATATAGTTAATGGTATAGATTCCATTTCAAAGGAGATTTGCCAAAAGCCTGCAATATCATCTAGCTTTGAGAAAACTTTGGCCTTTTATAACTGAGAAAATGTTTGCTTGAGTATAAGAAACATATCTTTCTCTGCCCATACTTTTATTAAGTTGTGTAAGATTAACACAAATGCACATTGCTCCTTATGGCTTCCATATTGTAACCATTTCTACACATCAGTGAGAGAAATTACTTTTATTTCTAAGTGGTAAATGACCCTCTTTACCTTCCATTTGCAGCAATTCTTCTTTTATTGTCCTTTGACAGGCTATAGAGGATGTGAAAGGAATGTTCATGACACCAGTAGCATTTTTTACTCCCCTGACAGCTTTCCTAAACTAGTGAAATGGTGTGGATATATCTCTCTATTTTTAGTGTTGTATTCCAATTTCTCTACTATGTTTTGTCTTTGTATTGCTGGCTACCTTAATAGAAGAGTTGCTAAGCCTTGTATTATAGACAGATAGATAGATAGAAATATTTATTCCATCTGGCTATGGAATAAGATCTCTTTCATTGCATCATACCTGACAAAAAGAAAATAATTTGCTGGAAAACATCCAATCCTTTTTCCAGTTTTCTAAGGAACTGCTGACAAATATTCATTGTAATGCTATTAACCCAACCAAAAATCTTATTTGGGTTTCTTTAAGAGTTTTTGCTTGTTTGTTTGTTTGGAAATCTCCATTCTAAGATTGATTATAATCTTTTGTTGGAACTACAGAGAGTGATGCTCCAGTGCCAGTTTTAAAGTTAAATTTTCAAGCATGTATATTCATATTTATGAAGCAAAGTGTGATCTCTTTTATTGAGAATATAGTTCCTAAAAGCATGGCTTTCCTTCTTGTAGCATCCCTTATGTTCTGTGTATATGATTGGACATTGTTACTATGAGTAACCTGGGGTTTTGCTGCATTTTCTTCCTACTAAAAGTCTTTGATCTTCCATTCCCTAATTGAGCACTGTACATACATGGTAAATTTTGTCCACCTTCTCCTTTCACAAATGTATCTTTATTGTGCCAATATCATATAAGGAAATCTGCCATATAGTACACATGTATAAATCAGATTATAGGTTATTGTAGAGGCAATTTGTAGTTTACTGTATCCTCACTTTTGCAGTGCCCTCTTCTAGCCTGAGATCTAACTGAAGGGTCTAACTGAAGCAGTATTTCTTCTGACAACAATTATCCTGCATCTTATTTAGATTGTGAGCTGCAATACTAAAAGCTTCAGTTGCTTTCCCATTTTTTCCCTTGCATCTCCATTTATTTTGACTTTTTCATATATAATATTTTGTCTGCCTCTTTTGGTTTGTTTCAATCTTTCTTTCCTCCTTAGTAATGGTCAGGGCATATGGAATATAATCATACTATTATCCCTAGCAAATATCAGGGTATTCACCTGGTATTCCTCCTCTTCCTTTCTCAAACCAGAAGCCAGATGTTATCACTCAAATATCCAGGTCCAGCAAGGCCAGTTGCCTAGCCTACCAAAATCAAACTTCTCTTAACCAAGCCATTTGTACTCTGTGTTTCACTGCCATGCCAGGGCTGCATCTCCTTCCAGCATGGCTTTCATAGGTCTTTGCTGTGATTCTTTAGTTTCTTCCATTCACATTAGTGTGGGGTTCTTTTCTTTCTCATTTTCCTTCTAAGAGAGGAGTATTCATCCTCTGGTGACACTGTACAATGTCATAGCATAAATAAAATGAATCATGCTACAAGCTGCTACAAGAGAAGAACCTTTTCTGGAAATGCCCCATTTATCATCTTCCTCCATAACATATACATATACTTTCTGGTAAGTGTAAATGACCACGCACACTACAGCCACTTTACAGTATTCACCTTTTGTCTTGTTAATGTACTATTTCTGTTTCAAAAACTGTTAGCTCTTGTGTGTGACTTCAGTACTAACTGTGAGCTTGGATGGTTGTGCTTTTTTATTTTAATCATAAACGCCTTGAAAATAAGAGTGTAGGTGGGAAAGAATCCGGGGAGGAGAGGGGGGAGTGGGGGGAAATCTTTATCAGCTACACAGCTAGCAGGCACCATCAACTCAGTAGTGTGTTACTTTGATCATGTATGCAATCGCACTCCAGGAATCTTAAGGCTATGAAGCTCTTTCGTTAGCCCTTTTGATTTATGATGACAGAGAAATTCCTTGAAATTGAACAGTGCAACACTCCACACAACACAATGATTTCATTCTATAGACTTATGGACATGGCATATTTCAAAAGGAGAAAGATTAGAGAAAGAAATATGAAATTATAAGAAGTTAATTTTTGAATGTATTTTAGGCCTCTTAAATTGAATCAGGGAGTGATAAATATGCCAAAGAAATGCATTTGTTTTGCCTGGAATCTTTCTATTGCAAAGATTTTGCTTGTCCTTGATGAACTGATGTAAGTTCAAGAACTGTATCTCTGAAACCACAGAGTGAGGACATTTTTCAAAGTACTAGGAAAACACATTCTTATTATGTTCTGTGGTGGAGAATTAATTTTAAAATACTCTATTTAATTAGCAGCAAGTTAGTAAAATTTAATATTTAACAGGCTTATGGCAAACTTCCAGTATCATTAATAGATATTTATGGGTGAATTTTAAAAGACTTTTACTCAGTGGTGCCTCAATTAATGTGCATTCTGTAATATTGACCTGGTTTCCAACTCAGCAGAAGGAAGTTAAAAAAAAAGTCTCAGGGAATTTGCTAAAGATCTCCAAAGCAAGGTTTAAGAATATTAATTCTGGTCCTTGATTTTGGCTAATACCTAAAAGAAAGTTCTAGTGTTTATTTTATGAGGTGATAAAAACATATTAATAAAATGTTTATACATTTCTTCATATCCCTAGATCATGGTAAGTTGCTGTAGAAATAATGAACGAACCCCAGACCCACCCAATGTAACATTTCTGTCAGATCAATTAATAGGTTTTTATTTCCATCGAGTTTCATCTCCTACATAACACAGGATATTGTATTTTACCTAGTAACTCCAGCATCAAGCTTGTATCTTGTGACTGAGCTACACCATATCTTGAAGAGAGGCATGTGGGGCTATACATGATTTGAAAGCTATTCAAGTGATAGAGAATTGTCTATACTTCTTAGTAAATGGCTTTCTGTATTGGATTTTTTCATGATTTTTAGCTTGAAGTGATACATCTTCCAAATGATACTGCTTTAGCTTGAAGTGACATAGCTTCCAAGAAGTGTTTATTACACTAGCCAGAAGGCTGAAAATAGTTGTTTGTTTGATAAATAACAGAAGTTTATTTGTTTTTTAACCAATTCCTATTTAATATAGAATCCATAAATAAGAACAGGAAGTGGAGGCCATAGGAGGGAAGGAAATCCTGGAAACTCTAGCTGCTATTGTAGCTTGTACAATGGAAAAGCAGTGTCAGTTCAGGAGCCTGGGGGGCCAAATATAACCCCTCATGGGCTGTATACAGCCTGCAGGTCACCAGCTGGAAACTTGTGGCATAAATAATCTAGGGAACAAGCAGAGTAGATACGACAGAGTAGGTAGCCAATGTGGTCCCCATCTTTAAAAAAGTGAGGAGGGAGGACCCAGGCAACTATAGGCCCATCAGTCTTACCTCAATCCTAAGGAAACTCTTTGAGAAGATCATCATGGAG
>NW_017729032.1:57165075-57184012 GCF_001723915.1 Gavialis gangeticus | reverse complement strand
AGAACTACTTCACAGTTAGGGTGGCTAAGATCTGGAACCAACTTCCAAGGGAAGTGGTGCTGGCTCCTACCTTGGGGGTCTTTAAGAGGAGGCTTGATGCCTACCTAGCTGGGATCATTTGAGCCCAGTTTTTTCTCCTGCCCTGGCAGGGGGTCGGACTTGAAGATCTATAAGGTCCCTTCCAACCCTACTTCTATGATTCTATGATTCTATGACTCCATAGCCAAAGAGGGAGGGTGCCTAGTGAGATGAAAAGGAATCCTGAATCCTAAACCCTGCTTCCAATACTAGTTATCCAAAGACTATTTAATGCAAAAGACCTAAACAGACCTGATCAGTCCCCATCCCGGCTGATTGTTTACCTCAGTGGACTCCAAACTCATATTTTCTCTTGCTCGTTTCTTTTGTAGCTCCATGGCTCTTGCATTCCTTTCCACTTCGTGGCCCATGGTGAAAATGCTCCCAGCTCCAGCTTTCTCCTTGCTTAGTAATTAGGTTGTTGTCCTAAAATGTTGGAATCCAAGTCTCCAGAACCCTGTACAAGTATATGAATGACATGGAGAAAAGGGAATCAATGCTCCTGTGTGAGCTGGATCCCAGTAGGGCATCTCTACTGGGATCCAGTAGATGAATCTCTCTTTTAGCAGGTTGGGTCAAGCTGAATTGTGGCACAATGAAAAAGTATACATTTGGTTATTAAAAGAGGAAGAGAAGAGTGCATGTCTTTATGAGATAGAATGGAATTATTTTCTGAGGGTGCATAACACTGGCCATTGAGAGAATGGCACCTTAAAAGTGGAATAAGACCTTCCATCTGGAAAAAGACATGTAAGATATGAGCAGCAGCTAAGTCTTAGTAATCTTAGGATCTGGGCCTTAGCAACTATATCACATTTTAGTAGATGATCTGATCTGATGTTGGAACATGTTGATGAATAACTGTTTTTTTCTAAAACACTAATTTTCTTTTTCTCAGATGACACATAAAGCATTCACAAGGCATAGGAGGAGCAGTGATGATATAGTACATGGGATTTATTAAAAGTTGCTCAATTTCTTCATTCTTGAGAAACAACAAGAAATAATATCCAATAAATATTATAATTAGTTACTCCTTTAATTATTGCTGCCAACAATTTTTCTACTAATCAACATATTTGATTAGTAATTGTGAGATGGCTGCATTTGATTTAAAAGCATGTAGGATGTTAACTCCTGCTAAAATATTTTCTACCAAATAAAATATTGTATTTGACAAGGCAATCTTTTGCTTTCCACAACCGTATGATTTCCACATACTAAAACATCAGTTAAGCTATGGTAATTTCCCTTAGTATATTATAGGCGCAGAGAAAAGAGATTTTTTTGCCTGATCTGGCCCTTGAAAGCACTCTACAACCCTGACAACACACATGAATAGCTGCAGTGTTTTTGAAATGGCTGTTTGCAAGAAAAACTAACTCTCATCAAATCAGGTATCTGCTTTAGAGCACTTTAGAGAACTTCTGTTGCCTTCAGGGTTATTTTTTCAAACAGGGGCAAGGCTGTCAGCAGGGATAGAGAAGGAAGGGAGCAGAGGGAGCAGCATGGAGCTGCTGGTTTGCCCAGCGTGAGCTGGAAAGCGGGTGGAACAGAGCCCGCTCACCTTCAGTCCCCCCAGCTACCTCACCTGGGGTACTAGGGGAGCCGGGTCAGGCCCACAAGGTGAGGGGGCTCTGGTCCACCATGCCCCTCCCCTCAGCTTCAGCTGTGCCTCTTGAGAGTTAGCAGCAGCAGCTGCCAGGTGGCCTGAGCTGGTCAGGGAGGGAAGGTAGAGCAGAGCTCCCTCAGCTTATGGGCCCAACCTAGCTCTCCCAGTACCCCAGCCAAGGTAGCTGGAGAGGTAGGACATCCCAAGCTGAGAGGACTCCATTCTACCCCATCTCCAGCTTAGGTCAGGAAAAGCCCAGCTGGGAGGTCCACGCTGCTCACTTTTCCCCATGCTGCTCCCTCCTGCACTGGATTCCACCCATTTGGTTGCAGAGATTTCTCCTTTCCAGAGCTGGTGCAGCACAGATGTAGCCCTGCACCCCACTGTGGGTGCAGAAATCTGGGGTGGGACATGTGCCCCCTGACATGTTGCCTGTGTCAACACCTCCCCTTCCCCACAAACTCACCCCTCTCCTCTGGGGAGCTGTGGGCAGGGTTCAGCAAGTTAGGAGTAAGGGACACCAGCAGGGCTGGGGGGGCTGGGGGTCAGAAGTGAGGGGCACCAGCAGAGCAAGGGCCAGGGCACCGGCATATCAGAGCTGCTCGGCACTACAGAGCGGGGGGGAGGGGGAGGGCAGCTGTAGCTGGATCTGTGTCCTGCTGACTGAAGGGGGTGGGGGGAATTCTCATTTCCATAAGGAAAAAAACAAAATCAAATGCCAATGTATATGGGTATACAGGTATTTAGAATTTATTTTATTATAATGATTGAGGCACTGGTAGGCTTCCAGATTGCTTTAAGATTGTAAATTTATCAATAGAACATTATGTTCAACTGATACACTCACACACGCATATATATATATATATGGTGGCATTTCATTTTAATCATGGAAAAACACAGATCTTCGGGTTTTAATCAGAGAATTTGTGGGGTTATCAGAGAATTTGGAATTTTTAAACGGCGAAAACCAGGATCCTTAGTAATTACATAGTTCTAGAAATGTACAAATAATTCTTGGCAAATTAATTCAAGTGTTTTCTGGCAACAAAACTCAATTTTAGTGAAGTGTTTACAGAAAAAAACATAAGCAAAGTTAGGACAGTACTAGGTGTTTTGGAAATATCTGGATGCATATATATATATATATATA
Source organism: Gavialis gangeticus (assembly GCF_001723915.1). Lineage (NCBI taxonomy): Eukaryota > Metazoa > Chordata > Crocodylia > Gavialidae > Gavialis > Gavialis gangeticus. The sequence goes on along the minus strand of NW_017729032.1, from coordinate 57,181,169 downwards.
TATATATATATATATATATCTCATGAGAATAGCAGTGTGGTATGGCAGAGAACATCCTGGGTTTGGCCAAACTCAGAAATACACCTGTAAATCTGTTCACCGTCAGGAGCCCCTTTCAAGCATGCTGATGATCAAGGTCTCCACAGAGGTATACTCTGGAATCGAGTCACCACATTTACAAGCTTGGTCTGTGCAAGGAAGAGCAGGTAAATAGAAATGCTTGAAAGAATCTGTGACTGCACATGCTACCACTGCCATTTAGAGGTACCCAGGGGCTAGTCCAGCCATTATACTTTTGTAATGTCCATAGACTGTCATAAAAGATTCCTAAACCTCTTACCTACATTATACATCTGCGGTTCTCTGCCAGCTACTCAGGCTAAAGGGTCAGAATTTCTCTTAGAATGTAGATTGGATTTTACTGGAAATACAATAATGTAAAATGATCCCTAGTGTGTGGATGCATCCCAATGCATCCTCAAATCATACTGACATTATACAAAAAATGTTCATTTAAATACTATCTCATAGTATGACACAATAGGATAAATACTTTACAATGGGAAAAGGCAGTTTATCATTAAAAGAATATTGGCTATGTCAGAAAACTGGCAAATAATAGATTATGTGATGTACTAGACAAATTTGTGTACAGACTCTGGAGAATAAAAACAATATTCCCTATTAAAAGTAATGTATATAAAAATCCTCTCTGCTGTTAATCATGCATGAATATTTTGGATTATTAAAAACAAATGTTTTGTTTTTAAAATTGAGAAATCCACTTGACATCTGTAATAGTTAACTATAATTTTTAGAAATTGCATTACCCAGATTTATCATCAGTTCATAAAATTAACCCATTCAGATTTTTAATGTTTTGTTTTGGTTTTTTTGGAACGCATATAATGATATAGGATCTTAAGAAAGTAGGATAGGAAGGGACTTCAGAAGGTCATTTAGTCCAGCTCCCAGCTCAAAGCAGGATCATCCCTGCCTACACCATCCCAGCCAGGTGTCTATCCAATTTGCTCTTGAAAATTTCCAGGGATGGAAATTCCACAGCTTCTCTAAGTAAGCTGCTCCAATGTTTGACCACCCTAATAGTCGGAAAGGTCCTTCGGCTCTCCAACTTAAATTTCCTCTGCTGCAGCTTGAGGCAATTGCTGCTAGTCCTGTCATCAGCAGCCAGGGGAAAGAGGAAAGCCCATCTCCATCCTCTCTATAATCACCCTTCAGGTGTTTGAAGACTGTCATCAGATCCTCCCTCATTCTTCTCTTCTCTGGATTAAATAGTCTCAGTTCTTTTAGGCTTTCCTCAGAAGCCATGTTCCCCAGTCCACTAATGATTTTTGTCTTTCTCCCCTGAATTCTTTCAAATCTGCCCACATCCTTCTTAAAGTGTGGGGCCCAGGACTGAACACGGTTCTCCAGATGAGGCCTCACAGTGATAAACCAAGTAGAAGAATCATTTCCCTTGATTTGCCGGTGACACTCTGTAATAGGAAACTGGTCCCTGTTACTGGTAAGGCAGAGAGAGCAGGCAGTTAAGGGTAGCCATGCAGGGGGACTGAGCCTGAGACTGATAAAGACAGGCAGCTAGCAGTGACCCTGTAGTGGGTACTGGTGACCAGAAGGAGGCTGGGCTAGGGGATTTAAAACCAGCTTGGGTCATCCAAAGGCATAGGGGAGAGGAGTTCTGGAGAGTGTGGACACTGCTGACGGTTGGCAGGTTGAGGCTGTTGAGGCCAGGTCAGGCTAGGCCAGGCCTATAACTCAGAGGCTGAGGTCTTTATCAGTGGATCAAGGTGAGCACAGCCAGAGAGGAAAAAGGAGCCTAGGCTTTGATAGCTGAAGCCCTGATAAGTCCTCAGAAACCCTCATGGCAACCCCATAAAAGGGAAACTCTGCATGATGTGGGTGGGCAAAAAGGACTCAGGTTGGATGACTGGTCTAATTGAACAGAAGAAGTTACTTGCTGAGCTGCTATTGGTCCAAGGACTCCTCCATCCTCCCAGCCATAATAACATCAAAGTCATTGCAGGTGAGGAACGGGAGGTGCAGGGAGCCTGGGAGAGGGTAGTAGATGAGTGGTAGACCCTAACAGAAGTTACACAGTACTCTGAATACAACACAATATATTGTTAGCTTTTTTAACAAGGGCACGCTATTGGCTCACATTCAGCTTATTTAAACCCAGCCTGTAAACCCCCAGTTCATTCTTGCAGTTCTGCAAGGGGAGAGACTCCTAAGCAGGTAAGGCCTACTGGCTTCATTTACCCAAGGAGGGAGATTATTTGTTTCTTTGTAAAGTGGCTTGTGCTTTTTAGTTTGGTTTGGACTTGTGAACTGGAGAACTTGGTTGCAAATACAGGGGTATTTAGGAACAGTCAGCATAGATTCAACAAGGGCAAGTAATGCCTGAGCAACCTGATTGCCTTCTATAATGAGCAGGGATCCTGGTTTTCTGTGATAAATATATCCCCAATTTTCAGATTTAAAAAGTAGGTCTATGTATTAGATGTGTTTCATTTTAATCCTGATGACAGCACAAGGAGCAATGGTCTCAAGTTTCAGCAAGGATAGATATTAGGAAAAAACTCTATCACAAGGAGAGTAGTAAAGCCCTGGAACAGGTTACCCAGAGAGGTTGTGGAGTCTCCATCCTTAGAGGTTTTAAAGACCTGGTTAGACAAAGCATTGGATGGGATGATATAGTTGAGGACGGTCTTGCTCCGAGCAGGAGGTTGGACTAGATGACTTCCTGAGGTCCCTTCCAACCTTCATTTTCTATGATTCTATGAGTTTAAGTTAGTGACATGGTACATCAATATGTAAAAAGGTAATTTTTAAGAGCTTAGTGACTGCATACTATATAGGTAAATCAGTTACAGAGCTGATTCTGCAAAATTTCCCCTACAAACTAACTTCACTGACTGTCTAGAATTCCTCCAGTGGGTGCAGAAAAATCTGGAAGAACATTTAGAAAATGTTGAAGTATGAAGCACAGATTGCTATGGGAATCTGCTCCCTCCCCTTTTAACAAAAAACTACAAGTCTCCGAATAAGGAAAGAAGAAAGAGCAAAACACCTAAATCATGAGGACTTCACCAAAAAGTGTATCATCACTGTGTGTGCAGGCATTTCAAACAGTCAGACCACTGCAAAAGGAAAGAAACCCCCCCCCCCACTTCTTCTTGGATATCTTCCATTGAAAAACACATCAAGGAAAACATAGACATTTGGTAACTGGTAACTGTGGCATTATGAACTACTATATATAAACAGACTGTATTGTTTACAAGTTATGCATGTTTAGCTTGTTTCAAAAGACTGAAATCCATATTCAATAATCTTTCAGCAAAGATATAAAAATGAGCACTATATTGTTGTAAACCATTCCTAAAATGTATAATTCTGAAATTATGTTACAAGTCCTGCAAGATGTGTGACACTGCCATTATGATTTCAACTGCAAAGGTAGTATTGTGAAACACCACGTGTATAGCTTGTGTGTTTAAAATATTTGGTTGAACTCACCTAGGGCAACTACTATAGAAGTAAGCAATGGAAATTCATCACATCCTCCACCCTTTACAAAAGCAAGACCCAGATACAAAATCCTCTGTAATACTGAATCCATTTACCAGAACTAGGAAATCCCTTTACTTCATAATTATCCATGAAATATTGACAAACATGGAAGTCGGCATTTAGCAAGTTAAAACTTTGATTACTCTCTTCAACCTCTCAAGTGACATTCATTGTTTCCCTAATGAAAAAATTCTTGGAGAATTCTCTAGTGATATCTGCTGGAATAGCTTACTCCCTGATTGCCACAGTTAAGCTTGGTTAACCAGGGCTCAATCCTGGCATCAGTCCTCAACAATACATCTGCACATTAGGTTTCTCTATGGAAAAATGTTGTTGTGGGAGACAGCAGACTCAATGCTCTGGGTACTGGCAAGCATCTTGTTGAGCTCCATGTAGGAGAGGACATGTTGAAGGTGCATTGCTAGACTTCTGATTAGCATTTTTAGGCTGGAGATATAGATTCTTAGGCTGTTTGAACTGTCTCAGGACTTTAGCTTCATTCAATGGAAGCACAAGAGGTATAACGTAATTTAAATGTGGTCCCGAGAATATTCTCCCTTTATTCTTGCAAGAATTCGTGAATGTTCCTATTGTCAACTATATTCACACTGGGTGAATATCCTTGGCATGGCACATTGGAGGCCTGCTGGAGTCTTACAGTCTGGAATAGTTTGCAGAAAAACTTGACAGTTAAATGCCAGACACAGCAATATAAAGTATCTTACAGCTTCCAGAAAGGAAAGGGCAAAGGAGAAGTGTTCAGAGATGCACCTGAGAGAGACAGTAAAGAGGCCTGTGAAAATTGCAATGGAGAAATATCTGGACTAGAGCTCTGCTACTTTCAGCTGTGTTCCACCCAGTTGAAGGGTAGGATCCAGGTGTATACACTAACCTGGGTATGTACTTGGACCCAGAGAAAGGCTTACACACTCAGGTTGTACTTAACCCTAGACCAGGGGTTTTCAGTCTTTTTAAAGGAGTGTTCCCCTTTTGGGTACACTTCTGGTGGTGGTGGGGTCAGTGGCAGTGGCTGGAGTGGAGGGGGGGTAACGGCAGCTGGATGCACTGCGGGAGGGGGCTTGCATGCAGAAGCAGCAGTGCGGGGTGGTGGATGGTGGCAACTGCCACCGCACGCAACCTCCCCCACCCCACATGTCTGTCTGGCTGGGCAGTGTCTGTGCAGCCGACAGAGGAGAGTCGCTGCCCTCACCCCGCCCTGACCCTCCTTCTGGGAGGAGACAGCATGGGGTGGTGGGTGGTGGTGCTCCATCCCTGCCTGCCCATGTGTGCCCCCTAGCCCCTTTCCGAGTACCCCCAGGGGTATGCATGCCCCCAGATGACACCCTCTGCCTTAGACTCTAAACACCCTAAACCAGTAGTTCCCAACCCTTTTTTTGCTGTAACCCACTGCTGGGAGTGGAGTGCGGCAGCGGCCCAGGAGCAGGGGCGGGGGAACTCCCGGCAGACCATGTGGCTTGTCCTTTGTGTGCGGCACCACCAGCATTGCCCCTGCAACTCTCATTTGGGTCACGACCTGAGGTTGGGAACCACTGCCGTGAACCCTGGTGGAAGGGCTTTAAATATGGATGGTGAGCACATGTGTGAGCCCAGACACATGGCTAGCTTGTGATCTGACAACCACTAGATGTCATTGGGGACTGGGGCATTAATTTTGCTCTTTGAAATCGGCCAAACATAAGATGGATGGTGGTTACAGAAGAATTTTGGAAGTTTCACTGTGGGCAGGCATGGAATGAGCTATTACCTTCTGTTTTTCTTCTATACTAGCCAGTGAAGCTAGCCAGCTATACGAGGAATCAAACACTGCATTACCTTATAAGGTTTGACTACAACAGCTCTCTGCCCTTGATGCATTAGATACACAATGCCTTCTGAAGCTCCAACTGGCATGCTATGGGCCAGTGCCTTAAAAGTATACTAAAGACTTATGTTTGAACTTTCAACCTGTATCTAATTAATACTATAACCTCCTCAGCAGAGAAATCATGCCTTCTGTTACTGCTTATGTAGGGCTAAATGTCCCACATTTGTCTTATTTGGAAACTCAGCAGTCTGTGCATTTGGAACATGTAAGTTAGATTGATAGATAATTGCTACTGGTTTACTTGATGTGTCCTTTCATTATCTCTAGAACAGTGCCATTTTTCTCTTTAATAAAAATATTTTCCCCATTAGAATTTAACTGCAATAGACAAATGTCATATGTATGAAAAGAAATTTGAGAGCATGAGTTTGCTGTGGTAAAACAATGAAGCACTAGCTGTCTGTGGTAATAATTTCAGGTTTAAAATGAAATGGTCTGTTTGTTTCCCATGACCAATGTGACAAACAAACACGCAGTGTCTTTCATTTTTAGCAAGTGGTAATTTGAAAATAAATACATGCATGCATGTATACATAAAGTCTTTCAGGAAAAGTTTTCTAAGCCACATCTAGCATATTGTCTCTTTCCACAGTTCCAGCTGTGTCATGCAGTTGCAATTCAACATGCCACATTGTACTTTTTAAACTCCCTTGACCACATAACATAATATGAAATGAGTACACAATGAATGATAATTACTGTAAATAAATTCCTGTTCATTTCCTTATGAAGCAGTAATCTGATCTATATACAATGGTTTCAGAGCCTCTTAATCAGTTTAATCTATGTTATCATCATTCCAGAAGATTTTTACCTTCTGTGAAGAAAAGTCTATTATAGATATTTTTCCATAGAATCTGCAAAATTCATATACAATAATTGGCTCTGAAGAGAATTTCCTTTATTTTCCACTAGAATCTCGGGACACAATGAAATGCTCACGGTGAGACTAAAGCATCTGTCTGTCAGTTCAGTGTCTTGATACATTTCTCCTGTCATAACTGTTTCTTTAATTAGGAAACTGGTAAATTCATAAATTATCAGACATAATGCTCATCAAAAATTCCACAGAGTCTGGCATAGAAAAATTCCAGTCAGTCTGACTACTATGAATGACAGAAGGCAGGGTAGATTTACGCCTTACAGACTAAATCAGAGGTGCATTTGCTTTCGTGAGGAGTGGCTTACTTCATTAGATGCTGTGAAGAGACTACATGAAGCTTCTAAATAGAAAGCAGTGATTAAAATATAGAGTATAGAGAAGGAGGAGGAAAAAGGAGGTGGTCCTGTTGGGGAGAGCAAGGTGAGTAGGAGAGAGGGAAGAAAACAGTTAACCCCAGTGAGAGACAAAGGGGTTGTACAAGCTAATCCACGTAATGGGAAAAAATGTGTCATCTGGGTTTAGTCCATAATTAACACAATCTAGTCTGCAGATGATTTCTTGCTCCACAGCTCCCCATTTAATTTAATTTGTAAAATGTGTAAGAACAGCCTCTCTGAGGCCAGCAATGGAGTGTCCAGGGACAACATCACTTTGAAAACAAACTTGAATGGGAAATTTGGAGAACAAGAAATCATTCACTGACTGGACTGTGTTAAGTATGATTTAAAACAAGTAGGGTAAATCTGAAGGCTGGATCAAGCATGGGGACAGTGCACTGGATGCGGTTGCAGAGCAACCCCACGTGCACTGGATCTGGCTGTGAAGTGACCCCACATGCGCCAGATCTGATCCTGCATACCAGAGCGACCCTGCGCCCCAGATCTCATTGCATGTGCTGGGGTTCACCCCATGTGTCTTGGATCTGAACTCATGTACCATCTTGGCCTCATGCCTCAATGCAACCCAGCACACAGGACTATCACATTTAAATTAAATTTCACCTCTGTAGGGCTCCTCACAGGTTTAGAAATGCAACAGTGGGAGAGCAGTGGCCTCATTAATTGTCATGGCTTCCACAGCTGCAGCAGTTAATGTTGCCACCACTGCCCTGCAGCCAAATTTCAGGACCCATTGGGAGCCTCATGGGTCTGGTGACATGGCCTCATGGACCAGATTTGGTCCATGGGCTGGAGGATGAACACCACTTGCATAAACCAATACTACAGATCTTATCCCGTACCTGGATTATGTTTTATAACCCCTATGCTCGTCAATGGGTTAACTCCTTTTTCCTCTCTCCTACTCACCTTGTCTTTCCCAGGAGTTGCACCTCCACTTGCTAACTCACTGCTTTCTATTCTACTCACTGCTTTCTAGTTGGAAGTTCTCCTTCTTACAATCTCTCCACAGCATCTGATAAAGTAAGCTACTGATTTATGAAAGCTTATGCATCTCTTATTTAGTTAGTCTATAAGGTGCAAATCTACCCTGCTTTCTGCCTGACTTCAGACTAATATGACTACCTATCTCTCTCTGCTATGAATAGACCATGAGTCCATCTTTTCTGGTCCAGACAATGTGTTGATTGTAAATAACAGAAAGTAAATTGGACTACCAAAATGATCTGAACGCTGTACCAACAGCTGAGAGTAAAATCAGATGTTGCAATTGAGATGAAAGATACAGAGCTGATCTCTATTATGGCCATGGATTTTAGAAAGAAAAATCATAGAAGAAAAAAGGTAGGGGTGGTAGAATTACAGGTTATCTTTCATTAACTGTGCAGTACAAGTGTGCACCTGGGCAGTTATCAGAGTAGCTGATATGCTCAAACCCCTCCCTCATTTACCTCGTAGTTGGAGATTTCAGGTGCTTATCAATTTGAAAATCATGTTGGTTATATTTATTGGCTACTTTAACAGGCTCATGGTCACAGGGGTGGCCATGATACTCTCTAGTGGCCATGTGGCCTCTGCCTGACTCAGGCTCAACTATAGCTCTCCCTTAATCACTCACCCACCACGTTGTTCTTATTGAAGGTTGTATAAGGGAGGCTACCCATGGGCTCCAAGTTAGCCTAAGCCTGTGTCAGTCACTACTGCCTCCCCCCCCGAACCCTGCTACTCCTGCCCCTCCCAGGTTTAGTAGGCTCTCTTGGCCTGTCCGTACTGCTGTCAAACACCTATAGCTTTAAGGTCAAATTTCTTGGCTCAATTCCTCCCCATTCAGTTCACACACACAGTCCTCTTGGACTCTCATACCTCCTGGTCCCTAACTTAGCCTTTTCCCTGAGCTCTGAGACCCACTTGGTCCCACATTCAGCCTCTCTGGTCTCCTGGGCCCCTAGCCCCACACACCACCCCTGTCTCTGGGCTTCCAGACCCCTGGTCCCACACACTGCCCCTCTCTCTGGGCTCCTGGACCCCTGGTCCCACGTGCCAATCCTCTCAGACACGTGGACCCTAGTCCAGCTCTTGCCCTATCCCTGGGCCCATGAACCCTCTAGTGTGATTATCAGCCAGTCACTGGCTCCTGAACCTCCAGATACCACATTCAGGCGCTTTCCCTCTCTTCGGACCTTCTTTGATCTCTTTCTCCCCTGCTTTGTGTTCCTGGACCCTCTGATCACCCTCTCAGCCCTTTCTGGACCTCAGGCTCATGGATCTCCAGATCCTTACTCTCTAGGACCTTGCATGTCCTGCTGGGCCCCACTCTCATATATCTACCTCCATAGTGAGATGGGTTTGTCTGAAACAATTGATGCCTTTTTGCACATCATGGTGCAACTGGGGACAATTCAGTGCTCACATCTCCCAGGTATTCATGTTAATACTGCATTTCTTCAGATTAGCTTTCAAGATGATGACCTTGTGTCTCTTCTTTTGCCCACCTCTAGAGCAGTGCCCATCAGTGGGTTGGGAATATAGGACCTGTTTCATGAGCTGTTTGCCAGGCATCCTTATGACATGATCTGTCCAATGGAGCTTGTGCCATATAAGCATAGCTTTGACGCTGGTTGTGTTTGCTTGAGCCAAACTGCTAGCACTGGGGGGCGGGAGTTGTCTTTCCAACAGATATGAAGGATTTTATGAAGACATCACTAATGAGAACTTTCCAAGACTTTCAGCTGTTTCTAATCTGTCCATTCACCAAGCTGACCAGCCAAGTGAGTAGAGTCGGGTTAAAACAGGGGATATAGGGGGAAGGGTCAAAAGCCACAACTCAAGACCCAAAATGCCAAGCTAGGGTCAGGAGCTGGGAATCATAAACCTAGCTAACAAGTCTGAAGGATAATCCACAGGGTAAAGTTCAAGAGTAGCCAAGCTGGGGTCAGGAGTCAGGAAACAAGTCTGCAGGGAGAATCAAAAGACTGAAATCCAGAAGCAAGCTGAAGGCAGGGTCAGGAACAAGGGAAGTCAGAGAAGCTGCTGGGACAGGAGCTACTCAGAGACTGAAAACCAGTGTGTTGTGAAAGAAAGCTCAAGTGCTGGATGTGTTCCTTAACTGCAACTCCATGACCAAGTGTGTTGGGGGGGGAGGAAGGGAAGTAGCTGGAGTTCAGCTGGTCTTGATTGGTAGCAACTGGGTCAGTGCACTTAACAAGGTCTGCAGGGCAGGAGCATGTCTAAGACTTACAGAGCTGGCCCAAGCTGCATACACATACAACAGGATACAAATGCCAACAGATGATAAGTTTGTTTTGGGTCCTGTTGTCCTGATCACTGCAGACATGATTTTGGAGACATCCAAAGGCAATGGGTGGGTATTTATGACAATATCACAGTAACTGTAAGATGTAACACAACAATGCAAAAGACTAAAGCAGGAATGCTGATCAAAAACACATTCCCAGATATCTTTTATCTTTTCTAATATACTTTTAGGAAGACTAAAATATTTTAAGTCCATGCCTTTCCTGCCCCATTTATCTGTTGTATTTATGTAGAAGTCAATTCACTTTAACATGCAAGAAGAAAGCCGTGCAGTTGTGAGTAGAAATGTGTGAACATTTTCCGGAAATTGTCCTGTGTGTATCAGGTTGACAGGTGTTCCCACCACTACCTTTTCCCCCAATTCCATAGATTTTTACAATACCTCAGATTTAAAACAGATGAAAACCATTCACAAAGGAAAACCCTAACTCCTGCCCGATTGTATTATGAAGTGAAAATCATGTGTGACAAAGAGAGAATGGAGCTGAAAGTAGATGTTCAGTATTTGAGCCAAGGCAGTTAAATCAATTCATCTTGTGGGCTCAGGCATAGACCGACAGTTAATATAGGCACAACCTTTCTAAGGTTAGAAATGCAGAGAGTTTTGCCCTTGACTTTGATGCCAGAGTGTGGTGACAGAGTGGTTAGGGCATTATGTTAGGGCTTCAGAGCTCTGCCTTTGAGCTTTACTTTGGACTTGTGCTGAAAGCTATCCAAGTTGACAACTATAAATGGATACCTGGTCATTCAAACTGAGCCAAAGGCGGCTGGAAATACTGCTAACAAAGTATTGTCTTGTGTGTCAGTGGATGAGAAAACTACCATACCTCCACCGTACCAGCCCAGTGGTTTTGCAGTCTTGACTTCAATGGTAATGGGACCAGATCCTAGCTGTAGAGAGAAAGACCTAAACATACAGTTTGATTCAGCACTGTTATTCTAGTTTTAAAAAGGCATAAATCAATAGATTTTTGCAATGCATTAATTAATCTGACCATAGAATCCTAGATGAGATCAAGCTTGGAAATACAGGAAAATTCAAAGGAAAGTTCTGAGTCTAAATCTGAGTTTTGAGGTCAGGTATTTGCTCCATAATGATTTAAACCAGAAACCTATAATCTAAGCGCTTCTAAACTTTAAATTCCATCTCAGATCTACACTTTGAGGCTCAGGACTATACCAATAAATGAATGATTCCTTCTTCATCTTCTATCATATATTTGAGTACATTTCCAGCTCTTCACCTGCAGCATAATGTATGTTATACACTGCCCAAAAGACCAGTGAACATTAAAGACATGCTTTGTCTAAGATTACATCCTGTACAATACCCAGGAGCATCCTCTGACTGGAATAGTCACAGTGTCTGTTCCTTTTAGTAAATAGATTAGACACTCCAGCTGTATAGCTCTATATGCTCTCACCAGACCAAATGCCATCCTCTGTTAAGTTCTTCCTCAGAAAGGAAAATCTGGCCACATGCAGTTAGTGTGAGTCAAGCAATCAATACACCAGGTTTGCAGCTGAAACTGGAGTTATCTTACAACTGCAGTAGGAATATCTTACAACTGGGGATGAACAGCTGTCAAAAAAAGGCTTAGAGGATTGGCAATGCATAGCAGAGGTTTGGCCAAACCAAACACCAAGTGGAAAACACTGTTCAGCCAGTTTAGTGTAATCCCAGACACCTCCTGTCTACATCTATGTATCACAAATTTGAGTTCAAAAATGAATGTACAGACAAAACAAGGCAATACTCCTGCCAGGTGGAATGTAAGAATGAGTAATAGGCAGCAGATTTGGGAATGGTTCCAATAAGAGATGCAGTGGTCATTAGTGGATTGAGTGTGGGAGAGCTTCTGATCTCCGGTCTGAGCTCTGCCACTGAATCTTGGTGTGGCTCTTTGGCAAGTCAAGGCTACATCTTTTTGTTATCTAATCCAGCACAGAGAGTGTGAACTAGAGGTTAGGGCATAGATAAAAAGGTAGGTGACTGAGCTCAATCTGAAAAAGAATGGGGTGTTGTTCCTTAAGGGAAACAGCCAAAAGGGATGATAAATGCAGCCCTTTCTAATTGAAGGACTTTATCTACTATTATAATAAATGAAAGCAGCTATGGCACTATCTGCCTTTTTGTCTCCTCGGTGAGGAACAGTTACACCATTTTCTTTACAGAAAGCAAACATTGCAGCTTTTGTCATCCTTGGTTAGTTCCAAGACTACAACTGTATGGGTATGCAGAAGTGGGTGTATATTTTTCAAATATGAAAATTGACATTGGTGCAGAATTCAATAGCTCATTTGCTAGAGGATGCATCTTACCAGGAACACATTGAAACAGTGATTTTAGATCCGCATTGGCTCCCTAGAACAGTAATTTCCAGCCAAGGAGCCATGGCACCCTGGAATTGCCATGATATCCTTTTAAGTGTGTCATGGGTGACTTGTAATATTAGCACTTTTAGGTGTGCAAATGTGCATGATTCAGAGAATAAACCCAGAGATTTCAATTAGGAATCCATATTGTTAAAGCCATTCTCACCTGTAGCAGGTTTTGTGAGTTCTCTAAACCACAAGAATTGCTATGTTATTTTTCTGTAGTCAAAAAATGGGAGAAGACAAAGAGCTGGCCTTGAGTCTAAAAAGCCAGCTACAGGATCACTGTCCTGGAAGGTGTAAAAGCAGAATGTAAAGTATTGGTTTTGATCTATAAATAGCCTAAAGGCTACATATGTGAAAGACTGACTCTGTTTCTATGCCATACTGACACAGGGGATATCAGTAGAGGGGCCTGAGATGGGGCCTGTTCATGTACACAGGAAGGAAGAGCAGAGATGGTGGCACCTCAGTTTAGACACCATTCATTCCCCTTTCTGAAAGAGCAGTATCTTGATGGCATTCAGGACACACTGCTAGGCACATGTGTACCTGATCAAAGCAGGACTGAGAGAATTCCTGGCAATCTTACAGACTATATGTGTTTGTGTGTGTATATCTGCTAAGTTGTTATTTGTACTAATTATTACATGAAAGGTAGTTTCTGAACTAGGCTAATTGTATTTTTTTTAAATCAAGGCATGCCTAAGCCAAAACTGACATCATCTTTTTATGGAAAAAATAAAATAAGTGTAGGCCTAATTTGTGTGTCTGAAGACAGACACACACACCAGGATTCAGACTGCTTACTCATGGCTAGGGATAGAAATTACAGATAAACTGGTATAAGTGATTGGAAACTGGTTCAAATTTGTAACACAATAGAAGTTCAGTTCACATAAATTGCTTTCAAAATGGCTGAAATCAGTTTAAGATAAACCTGAATGGATGTAGTATCAGACTTAACTGATTTAGGTTAAATCAGTTTATTGAACTTCTAACCCAGATCCCCTCCAGTTTTAAGTTAACTCACAGACCCCCAGCATCCCAGGATGTTTTGCACCTCACCAGCAAACCCCGCCTTGCAGGGTGGGCAAGCTAGCTTTGGCCCAAGTTGTTTGCTCCAGCTGAGCACGGAGGCATACTCTAGCACCTCCCAGCTTCTGGCCTGGGCCACTGCAGGCATGTGGCTGTATTTCTGGAATCAAAAGTGAATGTCTGTTCTCTCGCTTATTGGTTCTATCTACACAGTTTAGACTAACCTGTGAAGATTGAATCAATTCAGCCTCAGGCTTTTTGACTGTCTATATTTAGTGCAGGCATCTAAATGAAACCTAAGCAGAGTTTCAGCTTCATAAATAACAAAGACTGATTTAAACTGGCCCTCTGCCAGCAGCTACAAAATTCATTAGATGTCTCCATTTAACAGGTAGCCTACCTCTGTAGTGTAGTAGCTATAGCACTCCCAAGGATGGAGTCTTGATTTATTGCCCATGCTGCCAGAACTGTTTATGCATTTTACATTAAACATTTATATTGGTTAAAAAATAACATAATGTAATGACAGGGTCTGGAACCCAGGCCTCTCCTCACTAAATAGAGACCTCTCATGCCTGAACTAGAAGTATGTTTCCATTCAGCTGCCAAATGGCCCAGCTGCAACAGGTGGAGTGAAAAAGATTTTAATCTGTTCTATAGCCTGGTGGTCTTAATACTTTTCTCAACAGCAGGAGAGGCAGATTCAAGTGTTCCTATACAGAGGTGGGCTTTAAAATGGAGTGCAAGTGAAGAGGAACCAGCTGGCTGCATCACTACATATTTTTTCTTCAGACACCAGAACTCAGCTATCCTAACATATTATGAATGGAAATGTATGATTGAAAAAAGTGCATCAGGCACCCGACTTCCTGTGAGTGGCAGAGGGAGTTGCAACATGCTCATGTGTGTTCAGCTTTACATACTGTCTGCTTCTCCACCTACTGGAGGCATCTGCTGCACTTTGTTTTCCCGTGTAGCACTTTCATTACTCTTGGTAGCTCTTGGTACATTGATTGTAGAGAGATCCTAGGTACCTAATTTATCAGATTGTATAGTTCTGGAGAGCTCAATACTAGGGCAAGAACTTAGATTGCCCAAATACCAAAGAAGTGGTCTGAATCTTAAAACACCAAGGCATCAACAGTTCCCATCAATTGGTTCTCCTGTCTACACTGCCTAGAAGCAATGAGCATGTTAAGGCAGGTGGAGTGGCATGTGAAGAAGTCTGCTCCCTGCTTTCTGTGTTCGTGATGTTTTCCAATGACTATTTAAAATACAGGTATAAACTCCAAGATCTCCTTCTCTGCCCACTCCACTGGATTGCAGTTATACCTAGTATCGTTTGCTTTCATAGAATCATGGAAAAGTGTGGTTGGAAGGGACCTCCAAGTGTTATCTAGTCCAACCCCATGAGGGAAATATTTGCCTAACCTACTCTTAAAACCACATGAGTAGTCTTCATCTGAAAATATCAGGAACAGTGCCTAAAACATTAAGAACACTGTAACTTACACTGGGTAAAATAGGTACACAAGGGCACTGTCAAAGTCCTGTCACTGCCAGGCTGTAAAGTAGCTTGTTAGAATACACTCCAGAGATTCAAGGAAGGGATGAGGAGGAAAATGGCTCTTGCCTCTCTTGCCCTCTTGAATCTTTCATTTTTTGGCTCTTACCTGGGCCACCTTCAACAATCAGGATGGATAATGCTTCCTGTATAGCTGTCCATCTGAAGTTGCAGACATACTGTTTTAAGTAGTTTGACGGATGCTTTCGGTCCTGTCAAGGCTATAGCCTGTAGTTATGGAGTACTCACTCTAGAACTCAGTTCAGGGCTCTGTTAAAATCTCCTCACAGACTGGGGGGCTTGAATTTAGCTCTTTTCTATCCTATAAGGATACACAAGCCAGGAGGCTATTGAGAAATGTGGGTTGAGATTCCCTGCCATTCAAGTGCCCTGCCCACTAGATCAGTGGTCAAGAGATGGATACAGCTACTGTTGATCTCTGCATAAAACACTTTGCTGTAATGGCTTTTCTTCAAATATAGTTTTAGGGACTTTGCAACAAAACAGAAATGGAGATAAACATCTAGGTGTCTGTCCTGGATTGTTTCTGAGTATGTGTAGTGTTACCTATAAGCTCCATGTTCTTGGGGAACCCTGACACAGGATGCAGACTATCAGGCTCACAAAGAATCACCCCCCACCCCCTCTACCTAAACAGAAACTGATTAAGATGCAGTGAGAGACATACCTAAAACCCTCCAGATGAGGGTGACAAAAGTAAAACAACTGCTGTAGGTCTCATTTGCATCGGAGATGGGAACAGAAAGCCTGAAGCAGAGACTGCAGTGAATTCTAGGATCAGCGAAGCAGGGGAGCACTGCATGATGGGAAATCTGTGTTCCACATGCTAATCAACCTCACACCCAGCTCAGCACTTATCAGACAAGTTCTAATCTGGATTTACAAAGGACTTCTCCTCCCCACCCCCCACCTCTAAGCAAGAGCAAATTTACTAGGCATCTCGGGCTGTACATGCCCCGCTGCCACTATGGATACTTAATTGGCTAAAACTTGTTGCCGGGTTAGGGAACGCTGAGGCAA
>NW_017729032.1:57151135-57160075 GCF_001723915.1 Gavialis gangeticus | reverse complement strand
CTGGAGGAACCCAGCCCCACTGAACTGAGTCCTGCAAGATAGCTCCATTGGGGGTGAGGGCTTGCAGAAGGGAGAGATACAGTTCCGTATAGAAACACAAGTAACACAAGCAGCACATTGATAGAATTACCAAGACCCTAGCCCTAATAAATGAGTACACCCCAAAGTAGCGGGCAAATCTGGTAACAGTAGTAGCCCAAGTCCTCATACTTAGGGGACTTTTCAGGCTAAGATGAAGAACACATAAAGCAAGTAGATATTCTAGCAGAATTCAGGCTGTTGCAAAGGGGGTGCATCTATACGAGATGCTACCTCAGTGTAGCAACAAGCTACAGCAATGTTGCTTATTGCTACAGCAACATAGCATTGGAAGGCACAAACTGTGACACCGATGCTATAGCACCATAGGGACAAGCTACATTGCCATAGCTCATCACTACAGTGACTCAGCTTCTAAAAATAACAGTGCACAACCAGGACTGCACAGTACCAGCAGGTACTATACAGTCATTTAGTACTTGCTAAAGCAATAACTAAATGACTGTGCAATATGAAATGTGCAGTTAGGGGCACATGTAGATGCACCCAGGGTGAAATAGGAACACAGTCAGTGACTTCAAAACCTAACATTGCCTAACTGGCACCTAGAGGTTTCATAGTTAGTAGGGTCAGAAGGAACCTGAGCAAGTCATCAAGTGCGACTCCCTGCCATGGGCAGGAAAGAGTACTGGGGTCAAATGACCCCAGCTAGGTGATTATCTAGCCTCTTTTTGCAGACCCCCAGGGAAGGAGCGAGCACCACTTCCCTTGGAAATTGGTTCCAGATCCTAGCCACCCTGACTGTGAAGTTGTGCTTCCTGATGTCTAGCCTGAACCTTCTCTCAGTCAACTTCTGGCCGTTATTCCTAGTTACTCCTGGTAGTGCTCGGGGAAACAGGGACTCTTCTGTTCCCTGCTGATCCCCCTTGGTAAGTTTATAGATGGCCACCAGATCTCCTCTCAGCCTTCTCTTGTGGAAGCTGAACAGGTTCAGGTCCCAGAGCCTCGCCTCGTAGGGCCTGCCCTGCAGCCCCCTGATCATGCAGGTAGCCCTCCTCTGGACCCTCTCCATGTTGTCCTCATCCCTCCTGAAGTGTAGTGCCCAGAACTGGACACAGTACTCCAGCTGTGGCCTGACCATTGTTGCATAGAGGGGGAGGATCACCTCCTTGGACCTGCTCATGATGCATCTGTGGATGTATGACAAGGTGCGGTTAGCTTTACTGACCATGTCCTCACATTGGCGGCCCATGTTCATCTTGGAATCAATAGTGACTCCAAGATCCTTTTCTGCCTCTGTGCTGATGAGAAGGGAGTTCCCCAGCCTGTAAGGGTGCTGCTGGTTCTTCCTCCCTAGATGCATCACCTTGCACTTGTCAGTGTTGAATCCCATCCTATTCTCATCCACCCACCCCTGTAACCTGTCCAGATCTAGTTGTAGCCTGTCCCTCCCTTCTAGCATGCCCACTTCTCACCGCAACTTAGTGTCATCTGCGAATTTGAACAAAGTGCTTTTCACCCCCTTGTCCAAGTTCCTGATGAAGATGTTGAATAGTGCGGGCCTGAGAACTAAGCCTAGGAGAATCCCATTGCCCACATCCCTCCAGGTCAAGAATGATCCATCCAGCATCACTCTCTGGGTGCAGCCCTGAAGCCAATATGTAACCCATCTGACTGTGTAGGCATCAACACCACAGTCGCCTAATTTTTTATGAGAATGGGGTGAGAGACAGTGTCGAAGGCCTTCCTAATGTCCAGAAAGACTACATCCACTGTGACACCTGCATCCAAGGTTTTTGTGACCTGGTTGTAGAAGGCAACCAGGTTGGTCTGACAGGATGTGCCTCTAATGAACCCATGTTGGTTGCCCCTAAGCATAATCTCCCCTGCTGGTCCCTCACAGATGTGGTCCTAGATAATTTTCTCAAAGAGCTTCCCCAGGACCGAGGTAAAATTAAGGGCCTTCCTCCTTTTTTTGAAAATGGGGACCACACTGGCCCTTTTCCAGTCCTCTGGCACCTCACCAGAGTACCACGAGTGCTTGCAAAGCTGTGCCAGGTGTCCCTCAATGACCTCTGCCAATTCCCTCAGTACCCTGGGGTGAAGATCTTCTGGACCTGCTGATTTGAACATGTCCAGTCCCACCAGTAGTTCCCTGACTAGGTCCTCACTGACCCTGGGCCTGGCTGTGCCTCTCCTGGGTCTGTCCAGAATCCCAGTGGGGGGATGTCCCGGTTTCTGCTCAGAAAAATGGAGGCAAAGAATTTATTAAAGAGGTCAGCTTTATCATCTGGTGCGACCACCAGATTTCCAAGCGTGTCCTAGAATGCTTAGAAGGTCTTAGAAGTAAGTCTTTCACCGTGCTTGTAGTGATAGTGGGCAGATTTACACGAGATGCTAGAAGCACAGTAGACTAATTCTACTGCACAAAGCCATGCTAATGTGCTAATACCAGTAGAATTAGTCTACTGCACACTAGTATCACATAAAAGACATGCTCCAGTGCTATTGCACAGTAGCATCCCTTATGGTGTATTAAATTAGTACCTGCCATTACAGGTACTAAACTTAATGTGCTGTAATTACAGTGCATTAATGCACATGTAGGCATGCCGACTGTTGATCATATTTCGTAAATAGGGTGTCACTACATGTTCCCTTCTCCTGTGAAGTCATGTAAGGGACTTCACAAGTTAACC
Source organism: Gavialis gangeticus (assembly GCF_001723915.1). Taxonomy (NCBI): domain Eukaryota; kingdom Metazoa; phylum Chordata; order Crocodylia; family Gavialidae; genus Gavialis; species Gavialis gangeticus. The sequence goes on along the minus strand of NW_017729032.1, from coordinate 57,157,337 downwards.
CTCCGTTTTCTTTTAATGCCACTGCCTGAACACTCTATGTGATATAAAACCTAAGATAGAATGAAATATTTTAATTTGTATTTTTTAATCCAGGCCATTCCTCACATTGCATATCCCACAGAAAGGAGTAATGATGGCTTTCAGTCTAAGTGTGTCTCTGCCTTCTTTATTGCCTTTGGCTGCTCTTCTGCTGTCAGTGTAAGGCCAGATACCTTAGAAACAAACATTCCTAAGTCTACCTTTTATGGCTGGTTTCCATAACTGTTAGGTTTCTACATTCTGGTCCAAGTTGCACATACTCAGCTCCCTTCTGTGTCTTAGTTTAATGGGCGCAGAACTCACTACAGGACTCAGCATTACCTGGTCATTTCACTACCTATATAAAAAGTTTCTTGTGCATATTTTGTGATACATTTATGCAAGTTTGATATTTGTATTTTTTATTATGTATGTAGAAAGGTCCAGGTGTTTGGAGAGTTCCCAGATCTCAACATTCTTACTCTCCAAAGACAAGCAGTGAGACTTACTGGCCTCCTATTTTCCTTTGGCTGACTTCAACTAATTTAAGGCCTTGGTCCCTTTGGGAAACACAACAAGATTCTAAGAACTCATTCCTACTGCAGTTTTGTGGCCATTAGTGTGCATGTGTGTTGAAAAAAGCAAAGTGTTGAAAGACACTTGGGCAAGAAATGTTCTTCCTTATTTTTTTTTATCATTCAAGCTAATATGGCAAATAGATAAAAAACATTGATTGAAACTAGAGCTAGATGTGAAATGGTTTTCCCATCAAGCTAAATTTCAAGATTTCAGAAGAGGTGTCTACTCTGCTTCAAGATTAAATCAATAATTTTCCAGAATTTCTAAAGAACATTGAGTGCCATACTGAGTCAATCCTGTATCTCATGATGTCAGAGACTGGATGGTTAGAGGAAGATTATATATGCAGGTCTAGCTCACAGTGATCTCTTCCATTCTTTCATTTTAGCTTACACTATTCAGTCATTTAGGACGTCCTAATTTGGAGGTTCAAGTCATATTTAATATCCACTGATGGACCTATCCAGCATGAATGTGTCCAGTATTTTTCTAATAAATATTGATAGATAACCATCCTAGAACAGTCAGAAATTGAAAATAAAAGAGCCTGAGAGGCAGACCACTTAACTGGAATGTGGGAAACTATGACTCACTTCCCTGCTTCAAATTCCAGGGAAGCACCCTAGGAAACAAGTTATTGTCTATTCTAAGCCATGGCTCTCTCAATCTCTCTTGCTGGAGTTGTTCCATTTTTGTAGAAATAACTGAATGTCCATTTGTCTAAGAGACTGATCCTGTAGTACTGTGATAAGGCTGCCAGTGTGATAGATCCAGGTTCAAATCTTTGATATGAATCAGGTACAGCAAAGGCTTGCACCTGGATTTCCTATATCCCAAGAGGCCTGACCAGCAGGCCTTTTCTTCTTCTAGAAACTGTCTCGTTTTGACCAGAAAATCCAACATGGAACTCAGAAACTTTTCCTGAAAGCATTTTCATCAATATTGGTACATGATACATTTTGGGGTTCAAACAGTGTTCCCTCCCACCACCCCCCAAAAAAAGATTTTTGCAGGAAGCTTCCTGACTACTTCTACATGGCACTACTCAACAACTTCCAAAAGAAATGACAATATTTAGAGGCAAATTAAATCAGTCTTGACCCATTTATACAGTAATTTAAGCTTTCATGATGGAAGACAGAAATATGCCAATATTTCTGCCTCCAATAAGCAAGAGTTTGTTAGCCAATATCTAGTTGTGTCCAATACCCACACAAAGCACAAATACCAAATAAGGTAGCATCTCAGTTGAAGGGGGGCTGGATATGTCATGTTGACAATACACATAAGGAATAGATCATAAGGAAGAAGCCTTTGTAGATGTAAACATTTGAGCTTGTTTCATGTCACACCCTGCCCCCTCTAATCTGCCAGCAGAGCAAGCCTCAATACCCATTCATCTGCTTTTCCTATCATGGCACACACTTATTGCCTTATTTGAACTACTCCCCAAGGCCCTACCTTTTCTACATTCAGAATTCATATTTAGCCTTGCTTACAACATAGTGTAGGCTACTGACCATGCTTGCTTTCCATGTGGATCCTTGTGTATCCATACCGTACATAGAATAGATCACAAATTGGGCATAAATGCCATAATGGCAGTTACACACCCATTTCCAAACTATGTTTATCTCTGTTTCTTAGAACAATACAGCTATAACATATACCCATGAAACATGGAAGGTATGATATTTAGCTGTTTGGAAATATAAACTTCACTGGTAACCAAGAAAGAAGAAATTTTCACCTCCCTGTCTGACATCGGATACCTCCAGGGAAGTAGTCTGCCTAATCTACCCATGCTAGAGCAACCCTGTCACTAAAGGACTGTGAAGTACCCAGGGCAATAAACTGGGTGCAAAATGAAGTTTCTTTTCTACCTTGGAGAACTTTTACAATCTTTGAATTCTCCTCAGTCTGAAGAAGGGTGTGTGTACCCAAAACCTTGCAAAGAAAGAATTTTTTACTACTATTTAGTTGGTCTAATAAAAGAAATTGCCTCTGATCCAATAGCTTTATCTCTCTTTCTTAGACCAACACAGCGAAAACACTCAGCACTGTGACAGACCAAGCCATTAGTTTGTAGGACCTCAGAGCAAGATACCTTTTTTTGTTTATGGAAATATCAAGCACTCAGATGCAGCACTAGAAATATTAGTAGTAATACAGTTTGTATCTACAGAAGCTTTTAGACTCATATCTTTTGTAATGCAAGGCAAAGAAACAGAGAACAGGTACCTAAACCTAAAGTGTTTATGTGTAGCTTGGTCATTTAGAAAATAAACTGTTAAAGCCTGTTATCTTGCTAAAAATAATGATCATAGGTGAAAGTTTGCTGCTACAGTGTTTTTGTCATACTCAATTCATTTAATTTGTAATGGCAAACCGGATAGACAATGGATTTGTTTTGATATTTTTTTGATAAAGATGGCCTTTCACATTTTTAAACCATCTTTCTGAAACATGTGGTATTAAAACTAAGACAAAAGAATATGGGTTTCATTGTGATGTGATCTATTTTATTCACTAGGTATGTCTACATGTGCACTTTACTGCACTTTAGACTAATCTAATATGCAGTAAGGCAACACCATCTACACATGTACAGCACTTACAGCACAGTAGATTAAAGTGCCATTTGCTAGTACCCACAGATACAGGTACTAGAAAAATGTAGCTTTAAACGAATGCACCTAAGTGCACATGTAGACACTGACAAGGGGGCAAATTACTTCCAGCCATCGGAGGCAGCAGAGGGCACAGATGCTACTTCACTTAGCCCCAATCACTGGAGGGTTGGGAGGAGCTGTGCCCAGTTCCAGGGCCAGCTCCAGGGCAGTTTATGTAAAACTGATTGTACTGATACACTATGGCTGCCCCATGGTTTCTTTTACAAAGATTAATTCTGCTACTGCATTTTATAAGGCCCTTATCTCAGGTTTCACGGAATTGACAAAATTGACGAAAAACTTCTTCCTAAAGTGGACAGGAAATCACAAACTGCAACTACAGATGCACTGTCTATTGCATCTTGTAATTACAAAGAAAACCTTTTTTCTTAGCAACAGAGCTGCACACTATAAAAAAGGTGTTTAAAAAAAATTCAAGGAAGTACTCACTGGGCCCATCCCCATGAGCAGGAATGTGTATTCTCCAGGAACAAATAGCACTGGTTCATATTTGTGCCACTGCTAGTTGTACCCAAGGAATACCCCTGTACATGCAGTCTGGCATACGGCAAGTTGCCCTAGATGGAGTAGAAGAAGCAGGGGCCAGCCCTGTTCTGGCCTTACCTGGGGTTCTGGGGGCTTCCTGGAGCTCTGGTAGTGGTGATCTGGGTGCGCAGAGCCTAGCTAGCAGCTGGAGCGTGGCTCTGGTTGGCCAGGCTCCAGTTTCTGGTGGCACATATGTTGCTGCCCCACCTTTTTCTGTAGTGGTTTTTTTTGACACCAGGATCTCCCAGTATCAAAAATACCTGCCACACTACAAATGAGCAGTACAGCAGATGCCTGCATGTGCAATGCATGCAACTTGCAGTGCTGCATATGGGTCTATGGTGCCACAAACCGCATGTGCACACTCATTTGGGTGTCTGGTGGGCTGGATGTTGATGCACAGCAGGCCTATCCTGTAGAGCAGACACACTACACTGTTTCAAGAAAAAAGTGGCAACAAGGAAAAGTAAGAGTATTGTTACAATATTTCCTGAGAAAAATAAACAATTATTTCCTTGGTAAGGGCTTGATGCCCAGTGAAGAAGAAATTCTAAAGAACAAGATCCTAGTTTCGCCAGTTATTACTATTTATTTTCATTCCTACTGACTTCATTTTGTAGCCTGACATAACCAACAGGAATTATAGAAAACACAGGAGCCTAATAGAAAGCCAGCTGGGTCAGAGGGCAGTAAGAAGACAGTATTTCCCTAAGGATAAGCTTATCTTTTTGGTGTTGTAAAGGGTCATCATTAGTCAGCTGCTAATAATGTCCATTTTCATTCCCCCAAGATTATGAATCACTGACACTGTTCCCATATGTTCAGAAATAATACAGCAGGGCACCCTTGAGATATTTTGATCAACAGCTGATCTGTGTAAAATCATTTCATATATTTTAGTCTCACAGAAAATGAAGCCTTCCTAATAACAGTTTCCATTTGCTGAGGCTCATATCTGGGGTTTTGAGAAGTTTTTTTAGTTTATGGTCCCACGCTGGTTTTAGTTTTTTTCTTTGGGGGAATCTTGCTCTAAAGAAAAATTCCATAATTATCCTGTTATTATCCACTCTGTAAGAAAAACAACCATAAATAAAAAAAAAAAGAAGCAGAAAATGACCTTTTAAAAGCAGAAGCTTGTTCTGTTCCTCAGTCTGTAACCTAACAATGGCACGTGAAAAGACCCCAGGCTTGTGGAAATTCCCCAAAGATGCGCACACATATATGCCTTATGCCTATGTATTCCTATATTTGCATATGTATGACCTGCTAGTGTAAAAAGTGCTACCGAACTCAGATCGCGGGAGCTCTTTGTCTAGTGGGCACTGAGTAACCCCTCTGCAGAGAAATAAATCATCTTGCTGACACTCCCTTGTTCTTTGCAAATTGACCGCAGCTAGGAACGAGCCCAGAGATGGGACATGGCCAATGCTCCTCGGTGTATGAGCACACCCTTCGGTGTATGGGTGCTACACAGTAGCTGATCAAATTTCCCCAACAAATTGGTGACCCAGATGGGACCCTAGCTCTCTGGATTGGTGCCACCACCCCCACGACAACGTCCAGCCAGAAAAAGAGGGTAAGTTTCCCCTCAGTGTCCTTGTCGGGGGAGCGGGTGGCCCTAAGTCGGAGGTAAGGTGATCTCAAAATTAAAAGGATAGGAGTGTCGGCTATATGCCCTGAGTACGGTGATTCTCAGGCACCAAATTAATTGTTTGTTTTATGGTGTGTCAGTCTGAGTACGGTGATTCTCAGTCTCCTTGTTATCTGTGTCTCTGTTTGTCTGTGTGTCAGTCTTAGGCCTGTCTTCTCTCGGTTCCTCATTCTGGTGACACAGGCAACCATAGAGCGTTGTCTGTCTAACCCTTTTGGGCTGGAAAAGCTGTGTGGTGCAATTTTTGTCTCCATTCATGCACAGAGGAACTGATTTCTAATCCTATCTTGTCTCTTTGATAAGTCCCCTTTCCTATTGAGGCACTGGTCAGGTTTGGTCTGTGAGTCGACTCTGGTATTCTGGTTTAAAGGCAAAGGGGTACCCAGCCAAGGGAGACAGGATGGGACAGACAGGGTCAGTCCCTGTCCCACCGGGAAGTCCCCTTGGAATTGTCCTTTCTGGTCAGGCTAAAATCCTGGGAACTGGTCAGATTAAAAAGCTTAAATTAATCCAACAGTCCACAAGTGTCTAGCCTGGGTACACTTACGAGGATCCAAGCTGACGGTGGCCTAGTCTTGGTTCTTTTAACCGAGAAACCCTGAGGTACCTCAAAGAATCTCTGAAAGATCCTCAACCCTGTCAGATGGATTACTGGTATGTCTGAGCCAATGCTGCAAGTGAAATAAAAAAGAGTCACTTGGGCTCTTCTAAAGAAGCCCGACACCTTGCTCCACTC
>NW_017729032.1:57141614-57146135 GCF_001723915.1 Gavialis gangeticus | reverse complement strand
GCTCCGCTCCAGGTTGATCCTAAAAACCCCTCTGAAACTTTGCCACCTCCATATGCTCCAACTGCCCCTAAGTCAAAGGAAGATGAGTGGCATCCAGCAGGACCACCACCACTCCCGGCGCCAGTCATGCTCCCAACACCCACGTCCACCGCTTCAAGTGAACGTTCCTCCGACAATGAAACAGGAAGTTCTTCCCCTGTGTCGACACACATGCAAAGTCAAATAAAGAAACAGCTGCCTGCTCATCTAGCTCTACTGCGTCAGTACCCTATTGCCACACAGAAAGAAATCCAATATCCATATACACATGTCCCATTCAATCCTCAAGACCTTGTCCTGTGGCAAACTAACACCCCCAAGTTTAGAGATGACCCAGAGTCAGTGAGATGCAGGACAGAAACCATAATTAACACCCACAACCCTACATGGACAGATATGAATCAGCTTCTAGATGCTCTTCTCAGCAAAGAGGAAAAAGCAGAAATTATAAACCAAGGAAATCAATGGGTGTCAGAAGACGCGCAGAATAGAACTAATTGGCCTGTCCAAGATCCTGGATGGGATCCAAATGCTGAAGGCAGCAATAATCTGTTGCACTTGCAACACACCCGACAATCCCTTTTAGAAGGGCTAAAAAGAGCGGGCAGAAAAAGAGCAGACTGGACCAAAGTCCAGGCTATTAAACAAGGACCAAATGAACACCCGAGTGATTACTGTCAAAAACTCCTGAGTACTATGAATAGACACGGTGGTGATTTTGACCCCAGCAGCCTTGCCAACCAAATGATAGTAAATTCTGCATTTGTTGGTCAAGCAACTGATGATATAAAAAAATATATCACTAAGCACCCTGATTGGACCACCAAAACGCTTCCCCAGCTAGTCGATCTGGCTTCCTATGTCTTTGACCGACGCCCTGAGGTCCAGAAGCAAGAAAAATTAAAGCTGAAGCAAAAGGAAGTGAATATGTTAGCAGCTGCCCTCACTCAACACTTCCAAGCACCCCCCCAACAAGGCTACGGCCGAGGCCGAGGCTGAGGGAGAGGGCGGGAACAAGACAGACCCCATACTTGGTGTCCCCAACCCTTCAACCAACCAACAAGGGGACCTCAACCAGATGATACCTGCAATTATTCTAGGCAAAAAGGGCACTGGAAGCAAGATTGCCCGGTCCATCCACAAGGGGCCTCTGCACCATTTAACGCTTCCCGCATGCCTGCCCCGCCCGAAGTTGACCACTACCAACAATACCTACAGGAATCGCCTGAACTTGAAAATTGACATAAGGGGGGGGTCTTCCATGAGATGAACCTTGGGGATTTTAATGAAACTTCACACAAATTAGAATGTCCATCCTCTGAACCATATATTAACCTAGAAGTCCAGTGTCAGATATACAAATGTTTAATTGATACTGGCGCAGATCTTTCTTCACTGGGTGTCTCCCCAAGTCAGGCCAAATTAAGGGTAGCAAAAACTGAACGGGTGGTAGGAGTCTCAGGAAAGCCCTTTAGCGTCCCTCATAGTGCTCCTACAAAAGTCACCATTGGACCCTTAGCAACTGAGCATGCCTTCTTACTCTCAAGTGGGTCACCTATTAACTTATTGGGGAGAAATCTGCTCTGCAAGCTCCATGCTACCTTGCAGTGTAGCCCAAACGGAATCCAAATTACTGTCCCCAGTACTAATCTCTTGGCCTTTCAGGCCATGCTTAGTGAATCTGAGTGCCCTTCCCTCCCCAAAGATCTCTGAACCTTGCCCGAATCACTGTGGGGATGGACTTCCATGGCAGTAGGGCTCCTTAAATCTGCTACCTCAGTCAGTATCCAAACAAAACCAAGTCAACCCTCATCAGTACCCCAGTATCCCCTGTCCAAAGAGGCAGAAGAAGGTTTAAAACCACTGGTGACTAGCTATTTAGAACAGGGAATACTGAAGGAGTGTCTCTCACTCTGTAACACCCCCATCCTTCCAGTCAAAAAACCTAAACCCGGCCCTGATGGTAAACCCGTGTACCGGTTCATACAAGACCTTTGGGCAATTAACAGTTAAGTTATTCCATGACACCCCGTAGTTCCAAATCCGGCTACTATTGTTACAACCATCCCAGCCACAGCGATTTGCTACACTGTCATCGACCTGTGGGCAGCTTTCTTCAGTATTCCCATACACCCAGATTCACAGTACTTGTTTGCTTTCACTTGAAAAAGGAGACAGTTAACCTGGACTCGACTACCCCAAGAGTATGTGGAATCCCCCACGCTGTTTTCACAAATCCTGCATAAAGGTTTACCTGCAGTCACTGTATCCTCAGAGACCGCTTTGATTGTTTATGTAGATGACCTCTTGCTATCTTCAAACAGCACAGAGAGCTGTCAAGGAGACACTGCAAGGTTACTCTCTGCCCTCGCAGAACAAGGACATAAAGTGTCTCCCTCAAAGCTACAATACTGCCAGTCTGAAGTTGAGTATCTAGGCTAAATACTCAAAGCAAGCACCAGGAAGTTATCACCCAGACGCTTACGAGCCATCCAAGATCTCCCACAGCCCCAGAATAAGAGACAAATCTGTGCACTCTTAGACATGGCAGGATTTTGCAGACCCTGGATCCCAGCCTTTGGGGAAATAGTCTGTCCTTTAGTTCAAGCTACTGCTAAAGAAGCTGAGGATCCTGTTCTAAAAATAAAGAACAAGCATGTCACCAAATAAAACATGTCCTCATGACTGCACCAGCCCTGGGCCTCCCTGACTATACTAAACCTTTTATCTTATACGTTCATGAAAACAGAGGAGTGGTTTCTGGAGTACTGATGCAACCCTGGGGCGATTGGCCTCGACCAGTCGCATACTACTCAGTTCAACTGAACCCGGTCACCCAAGGAGCTGTTTCATGCCTTTGCTCCGTTGCTGCCACCGCAACGCTGGTACAGCGAGCCCAAGATCTGGTCTTGGGCCACCCGCTTATCGTAAGAGTGCCACATTCAGTTGAGGTTCTCCTCCTCCAGCATAACACTCAGCATTTCTCAAACCAAAGACTCAACCGATACAAAGTCCTTTTGCTGACACCTGAAAACATCACCATACAGCAATGTGCACAACTCAACCCCGCCACCCTTCTGCCAAAGGCAGATGAAGGACAGCCACACCATGATTGCTGTAAATAGGTTAAGTATGTGGAAAACCCCCGGAGTGACCTTAAAAATCAACCCTTGCATAACACAGACTTTGTCCTCTTCACCGACGGATCATCGTCAGTCATTAAAGGCACAAGACATGCAGAGTATGCGGTAAGCACAGTGCAATAGGTTTGGAAAGCCAAGCCTCTTGTGCCAGGTACCAGTGCCCAAGCTGCAGAACTTACTGCCTTGCAGAGAGCATGTGAGCTCACCACAAACTGTTCAGTAACCATCTATACCGACTCTTGATATGTGTTTGGTATTTGTCATGCAACCGGCCAACTGTGGAAGCAACGAGGATTTCTCACCTCGAATGGACACTCAATTGCTAATGCCACAGAAGTCAACAATCTTCTGAACGCTATCCTGTTACCCAAAGAAATCGCAGTTGTCCACTGTCCAGGTCATTCCAAGGACAGTACTGAGATTGCTGCCAGGAACCGTATGGCTGATGCAGCCGCAAAGGCAGCGGCCATTCAACCCATTTCTGACAACTCTAACTCTTGCCTCTTATGCATCACATTATCCAGCCCAACCTCCATATACCAGCGCCTTCAACCAACAGAAGTCCAGGACTGGAAGACCAAATATGAAGGCATTGAAGGGACAAATGGCATCTGGCGAGTACCTGATGGGCGTCCCATCGCCCCCAGAGCTGTTCTTCGCACGCTTGCCCAAGGAGCCTATCATCTAAACCACTCTGGTAAAAAAAATCTAGTGGGCAGTGTTGTCCGTGACTGGTTCGTGCCTGGCATCTATGTGAAAGCCGCCAGGATTGTCAACTCCTGCCCTGCATGCCATGCATTTAATCACAAAACAAAACAAAAAATTCACAAAGGGGGGAGGCCATGGGCCTATCTACCATTTCAAAGACTCCAGGTCGATTATATAAACTTACCAAAAGCCTTCCACTATAAGCATTGTTTGGTGGTAATCGACCAGCTTACTGGATGGCCAGAGACTTTCCCTGCTTCGCGAGCAGATGCCTCGACTGTAGTCAAAGCCCTCCTTAGAGACATTGTGCCAAGATACGGACTCCCCGAAGTTATTGAATCAGATCAAGGCTCACACTTTACTGAAAGGATATTGCAAGAGGTGTATAAAGCCTTAAGAATTCAAGCACAGTTTCATACCCCTTACCACCCACAATCCTCGGGTCAGGTAAAAAGGTTAAACCTATCCCTGAAAACCCTTTTAGGAAAAATCTGTGCCAAAACCAAATTAGAATGGCCTGAAGACTTGTCCATTGTGTTGTTTGCTCTTAAAACTAAGCCACGCTCTTAAAACTAAATCTGTCACCCTATGAGTTATTGTTTGCTCATCCCCCACCTTTGTACAAAGACTG
>NW_017729032.1:57135936-57136614 GCF_001723915.1 Gavialis gangeticus | reverse complement strand
CTTTCCCTGCTTCGCGAGCAGATGCCTCGACTGTAGTCAAAGCCCTCCTTAGAGACATTGTGCCAAGATACGGACTCCCCGAAGTTATTGAATCAGATCAAGGCTCACACTTTACTGAAAGGATATTGCAAGAGGTGTATAAAGCCTTAAGAATTCAAGCACAGTTTCATACCCCTTACCACCCACAATCCTCGGGTCAGGTAAAAAGGTTAAACCTATCCCTGAAAACCCTTTTAGGAAAAATCTGTGCCAAAACCAAATTAGAATGGCCTGAAGACTTGTCCATTGTGTTGTTTGCTCTTAAAACTAAGCCACGCTCTTAAAACTAAATCTGTCACCCTATGAGTTATTGTTTGCTCATCCCCCACCTTTGTACAAAGACTGGCAAAGTCCACATGTAAGACTGTCTGGGGGAGATAAAAAACTAACGGATTATGTCTTGTTATTACAGCATTCTCTCAGTTCCCTTCACAGGTCCGCAGCATTGGTACAACCAGTACCCTTTGACACCAACCTCCATCCGTACCAACCAGGCAATTAGGTATGAATCAAAAAGCATCAACAACAGAACTGCTTAGCACTGCATTGAAACAGACCCTTTCAAGTCCTACTGACAACTCACACTTCAGTCAAGGTCAAGTTGGCCACGGGCGATGACCTGGTGAGGGGGCTGCGGGT
>NW_017729032.1:57106818-57135925 GCF_001723915.1 Gavialis gangeticus | reverse complement strand
GCTGGGCTATAATGCTAGCCAGCTCCTTGAGTACCCTGGCGTGTAGATTGTCAGAGCCGGCTGACTTGAAGGTACCCAGCCTCTCAAGGTATTCCTTCACGAGGTCAGCTTTAATGGAGGGTAAGGAATCTCCCTCACCTGGGCCTCCCTGACTTACAGTGGGCAGGGGTGTCCCATGGGACTGGTGAAAAACTGATGGAAAGTACCCATTAAGCAAGTTTGCTTTTTCATAGGCATCAGTTGCCAGTTGTCCCATCTGGTTTAGCAGGGACAACTAACAACCAATAATAACTAATAATTATAACTAATAATGATTTTTAATAAATATGAAGTACCTGCACAAGAAGCTTCCATAGATTATTTAAAATCACTGAGAGGCTGGTTTCCTAAATGTTTTAATTAAATATCTCCGACTCAATGAACATTTTGCACAAAAAACTCAAAGCCAAAAATGGAGATAGTATTAAAAAAATAAAAAGTCTGCTTTGTTCATAAAAGAAATGTAGGTCATAAAAAATATGCTGCATTGACTAGTCAAGATATTAGATTTGTTTAAAACAAATTACAAAATGACCACATTTTAAAACTCCCATGTTAAATTAAAGATAGCAATTTCCTTTGCAACCTCTACATCACCCTATTAAATGTATTACAGCTGAAATATAAAGTTTCCTCAAGGAAATGCATTTGTTCCTCAAAGTATATTATGAAAGCCCACCAACTCTCTTAAAGATTGCTTAACAAATGTGTTTTCTGCCACTCACATCTAAGAAACAAAGCTCCACTCTAAGGACCATCTATTAAAAAATATAAACAGAGTGATATGTTTACAACAGCAAAGTCAAAATCAGCCATACCAATTTGTCTTAGGTGATCTCAAGCCAAAAACAACATCAGTTAAGTTGATTAATATCCAAAATGTTTCTAATTTAAATTCCATAATTTTAGGCCATTATTGTCTAATAACATTTCCTTGGGTTTTTTATCCTACACAGTTTGAAGTTCTTGTTTATTAAATGTTTAATTATCTTAGAAATAAATATTGAAAACAATAGTTCTCATGAAATATGCTTAAATACATTCTTTTCTAGCAGATGCCTGCTAATAACTAGTAATCTGGAATAAAACTATAGCTATCTGAGGGATGTCCAACCACACAGATGTGATCAGATGCTGTGTTGCTCAACCTTCTAGCTCCACAGACCAGATGAGTGGCATGGGACCAGTATGTGGGTCAGATTGCTCCATTGGCTGGATCCAGCGTGGTGATGGCCATGCAGATATGCAGCCCTGTGTATTTGCATGAAGCAACCCTGCCCAACAGTGCAATCCTGCTCAGGGGGCTTTATCATCTGACCTGCAGGGCTACCTATAGGCCCAGAAATTTGGGAGCTGAGGATTGTGGCAGCATTAATTACCACAAGTCTGGAATCTAGCCAATTATGCTGTCATTGCTCCCCCACTGCCACATTTCTGGAGCCATGGAAAACCCCACAGGCTGTATAAGATAGCCTCCTAGGCCAGATTCAGGCTTCTGGCCAGAGTTTTAGCATCACTTATCTAATGAGTTTTTTTAATGAAAACTTATATTTTGATGCAACCAGCATTGACTTCAGGCTGCTCTCCCAGACCCTCAAATATATCTGCTTTTTCTTGTTTTTGATGCTACTGTTCTTCCTGCACTGCCCTGTATACTGGCTGTGCCCCAGGGCTCAGAACTGCGTCTACTTCTGCCTGTAGACGTGCCTTAACTGTCTATAACAAGGGTGGGCAATTATTTCAGCTGGAGGGCCGCTCAACGTGTTTTGGTGACCTGTGAACAGCCTCATAGGTAGCCTCACCCTTTTACAGCTGCCCCACTCCCTGGTCACCATATTGGGACTGGAAGTCCCTACCCCTAACTGCTGACATTTGCCACCCGAAGTCTCTGCCCTTCCCTCACAGAAATACTCCTTTTGGGAGGGGGGGTTGCCATCTTAGGAAACAACCAAATCATACACTAGAAGTCAAACACCTACTAAAACATACTTTAATTCTATTACATAAAATATTTGTCATGATTTGTGTTTGTGTATTGTATATAGAAGGAACTGCATAACAACTCAAAAATAAAGTCTCACTTTTATATTGTGTGTGGGAGGGTTTGTGAGGGGGTTTGGCTGTGTGGGGGGTGCATAGGATATGTTGTAGTGTGTGTATATGTAGGTGAGTTGTGGGAGCAGGATGTGGGGGAGGTAGGGTCTTGGGGTGTGAGGGAGGGTGGGTACGCCCCAACACACACTCCCCCACATGGCATGTAGTCCCTGCTGCTGACAACAGCAGCAGACAGAGGGTGGTGGGGAGCTCAGGGCACTCATGCCTGGAGCAGGTACTGGTGCCCAGTGGGGCATAGTTCTGGCCAGCATCACACACAGGGGGTGAGAAGCATAGCCTGCCTGACTGCCTCTACCATGGGGGCTCCACACCCATACTCACACCTGGGGAAGCCCAGCACTGGACTCTGTGAAGAAGCAGGAGGCAGGGCTCCCTCCACTCCCAGCAGAGTCCATGGACCTGCATGGCAGGAGGCAGAAAAGACAGCTGGCTCCAGCATGGCTTCCCCCGGTGCAAGGTTACCAGTGGAGTCGTCCAGGGCTCAGTGCTTGAATCAGTATTCTTCAATATCTTCATTAATGATCTGGATTCAGGTGTCAGTTTTGGACTGGCAAAGTTTGTGGACAACACTAAACTATGGGGGAAAGTGGTCATGCTGAAGGATGGACTGGGGATACAGGCTGACCTGGACATGCTTGCAAAGTGAGTGGATCAAAACCTGATGTCATTCAATGTAGAGAAATGCAGGGTACTCCACCTTGGGAGAAAAAGCCAACATCATAGTTATAGGCTCAGTGGTGCTGTGCTTGCTAGCAGCGTGACTGAAAGAGACTTGGGGGTCTTGATTGACAAGATGAACATGAATCACCAATACAATGCTGTGGCTGGCAAAGCAAACCAAACTCTAGCATGCATCTTCCAATGCATCTCAAGCAAAACCAGGAACGTCATCCGCTTTACTCAGCCTTGCTGAGGCTGCAGCTGGAGTACTGCATCCAGTTCTGGGCCCCCCACTTCAGGAGGGAAGTAGATACGCTTGAGAGAGTCCAGAGGACAGCCACCTGTATGATCAAAGACTGAGAGAGCAAGCCTTACAAGGAAAGGCTGAGGGACATGGCGCTCTTCAGCTTGGCAAAGAGAAGGCTCGGGGGAACTTGGTGGCTGCCTATAAGTATATAAGGGGGCTGCATCAGGATCTGGGAGAACAGTTTTTCACCAGGGCTCCCCAAAGGATAACTGGGTCTAACAGCCACAAATTTCTAGAAGGCCAATTCAGACTTGATATAAGGAAAAACTTCTTTACAGTCCGAGTGTCCAAGGTCTGGGACAGACTCCCCCCAGACGTGGTGTGAGCACCTACTCTAGACTCGTTCAAAATGCATTTGGATGCCTTTCTTGCTGGGATCATTTGATCCCTGCAGACTTCCTGCCTCTGGCAGGGGGGCTGGACTCGATCTCATGAGGTCCCTTCCAGCCCCTAATGCCTATGAAGTGCAGGAATATGTCTATGAAATACCACTAATATATAGATGTATAATTGTGTTTCATTTTTAATCACAGAAAAATGTGGATTTTGAGTAACTTTTTTTAAGCTGAAAATTGGGGATTTTTGTTTTTATCAGATAAAACCAGAATCCTTGGTGATTATAGAGAGGGTGGAGATGGGCTTCTTTCTGTGGCTGTGGAGGACAGGACTAGGAGCAATGGCCTCAAGTTGCAACAGACGAAATATAAATTAAAGATTAGGAAGAAGCTTTTGACTACAAGAATGCTCAAGCATTGGAACGGGTTACCTAGAAAAATTGTGCAATCTCCATCCTTGGAAATTGTCAAGAAGAAGTTGGACAGATACTTGACTGGAATGGTTTAGTCAGGGATGACCCTGTCTTGAGCAGGGGACTAAACCAAATCCCTTCAAGCCCTATTTTCTTATGATCATATGATCCTTAGAGTAACTGAGAGCAAGCACCCTTGCTATTGATAAATTAAAACTATTGTATATATGTCTACATATAGTGCAATTACATCTCCCAAATGTAGTGTAGTCTTAGCCCTAGGGAGATAAAATGGGTGTCAGAAGTCACCCTAGTAACTAGTTACTGTACATGTTTTGGTGAACACTACCTATGCAGATTCCAGCAACATGGTCTTCCTGGTTAGTGAAAAAAAAATTCTCTCACTCTCACTTCTTATCTCCAAAAATACCTCATCATGCCTGTATATTTCTGCATGCACTTTACATTTGACTTTATAACATCTGGTATTCCTATCCAAACTCATCTGGACTTGCACGTAAACTAATTCAGAGGCAAATCATGTTCAAGGAGCAAGGCATTTCTTTTTTAAATTAATGAACTTCATAACTAAACGCCTTCATTTTCAGAATTTGTTTAGGGGGCTTCATAAACCCATATTCTTCGTACCCAAAATACCCAATGAGTTTTGTGCACACAAATAATCTTTTCTACTAAGGGCCAGTAGGCAAACACATGTATCCTTCCAACTAACAGCCAGTAAGCAAATGCACCTACCTGACACTCACTCACACTTTGGGATTCAGCATTGCCCAATTTTGCCTACTGAGCAAAATCCTCCAGATACATGCACAAGGCTTTTAGTTAAAGAAAAATTGTAATTACCTGGGTGAAGGCTGCACATTTTAACCCACTGGTCTAGGGGCTAAGGCAAAGTACTACACTAGTACTAGGTTCTAGGTCAGGGTGGGTAATTATTTTGGTTGGAGGGCCACTCTTAGGAAGTTTGGTGAGCAGTTGTGGGCTGAGGGAAAGTGCTGACCTGGCCCAGTGCAGCAGTGGGGAGGTGCAGACCTGGTCCAGTGTGGGTTGTGGAGGGGGGAAAACAATCGATCCTATCTAGGCCATGCCCATCCACCCTGCACCCACCACTACAGACACCAGACAGACTGGGAGGGCAGGGTCTCTGTGTAGACCAGCTGGGACCCCCACAGGCAGGGTGAATTCAGCCAGGAAGATAGGATGGGGGACCTACAATCCTGGCCCGGGCCCTGCCCCACCTACTCTGGTCCCAGACGCCACTCCCCACCTGCCAGCAGCCCAATCTTATCTACCCAGCCGAGCTCACCCTGCCCATGGGGGTCCCAGGCTGCTCTCCATGGAGACTGCCCACCTTCCTGCCTGCTCTGTCTGGTGTTCCTGGTGGTGGATGCAGAGTGGATGGACCAGGGTGCCTGGGCAGTGGGGTCAGGTCCGGCAGTGGCAGAGTGGTGGCAGCTGGAAGGAGCCACTGCTGTGGGGGCTGCCAGGAAGTAGAGTCCAGCAACCATGCCACCCCTACCCTGCTGTGCATCTGAGGACATCAGGACTAGCCACATGCACCACATCTGTGCTGCCCTCACATCTGGGCTAGATAGGGCTGAGGGACCCATCATGGGCCAGACAGAATCCCTTGGTGGGTCAGATCCAGCCAGGCAGTATTTTGCCCAACCCTGTTCTAGGTCTTTTACACAGAGGGGTATCTTCATCTCCTGTTTCCTAGCATAGTGCTCTAACCAACACGCCACAAGCTAGGAATTGCTCAGATGCTTCACCAGCCCTCCTCTTAATATGGCCCACTGCAACTTGCATTTAATAGTCATTGGATACACAGCACTGGTAAAGTTTTTACCCCACTGGGAGATAATGTCCCCTTCTTTTCAAGGCAACATCCATCTCAATGAGATGCATCATCTCTGAATTGTGTTCTTCCTCTAGATCCTACCTATCTCCCTCTCTTGGCTGTCCAGTGGTCCAGTTTTAAGGAAAGACTGGTGTGGTCTGAGCTATTTGGCTAAATGGTAGGGAGATCATCCTTTTCTTCCTCCTCCTCTGAGAAGTAAGCACACAGAGTCATTCTAATTTCCTCTGTGGGAAATAGAATATCAAATTGTATGTAAGTACCAAAAGCTAGAGTAATGCTGTTATGTATACATGTAGGGTAAATAGGATCCTGCCCTAAATGTATAGCCATAGAAAAATATTAGGCTAGACCTCTATTAATATTTGGATATATTGCTTATACATCCACACTAATAAATATTAGTCATGCTAAACTTGTGTGACTTCATTGCATGAGTGTGACATGTTTTCAGGTATCTTTTTGGCACAAAAGAAAGTCCATTGCTTGTTTTGCTACTCTTATTTTATGGAAGTTGGCAACTGGCTAGTATGTCTGTGGAAAGTGTTTCTCTCTTGGTGCATTTAGGTATCCAGGTCAAGCCTATGAACTCCATTATTTCAGTATTCTGAAATTTTATCAAGAATCCTAGAAAATACAAAATGGTTGTAACTATTACAAGTGACTAACATGTCAGAACCTCATCTGCCAAGATTAAAATGAGCCCTTAAGTTTCATCCCCACATTAACAGGAAGAGGAAGATGAGGAGAAAAAATTATTATTCCTGTTGCTGCTTAATGATGTTCATGGTGTAGCATGGGCACTGTAATAGTGGGCTTTCTCAGGGCCAGTCTGTCATTGGCCTGCCCACCTGTTTCTGGGCCAACTGCCTGCCTCCTGTCCTGCCACACCTTGATGATACATAATTATGGTGTTAATTAGGCGGGAGGCTTCCCATTCTTGCCCTGATGCCATGGGGCACTATCTGTGGCTTTGTTCCTCCCCTACACCACAGCGTAAGCCTTGCAGATGACATCCAAGTTAATATTACTCCGGATCTGAGACTGGAGCATACTGAGTCCAAAGTTGGGCTCTATGCACAAACACACTCATACCACCTTCCCTCTCACAGGAGGCCTTTTCCACTCCACCCCTTTCTCACTGGGGCCTCTGGAAACCGCCCATTACTGGGCTAAACTCCACTGCCCTGCTTCTCCTTGAGTGTCTCCTCTGGGACATCAGGCTTCGCTACTCACATACTGGCCTCACCACACAATCACTGTGGTTCCCATGAGTTCCCCTACTCTTCATGGTCTGGTCTTGTGCCAAACCCTGGGCTAATTCTGCCCCATGCCCCTCACTGGGCAACTCTATACACTCACACACACATATACTGGGCTCCCAGCCCCCTGGTTTCCCCCTCACTGGGGCTCCTCATCTTTGCCCCCTGACTGGGGCCATGGGGCTTCCTTCCCCGGTGGGCGCTCACATGGCTGTAGCCATGCCTGGCCCCATCTGGGTCTAACACCCTCCTTGTGCTCAGGTGGCCATAGCTGTGCCTGGCCCCCTTGTACCCACAGTATTGTGTGAGCTATGGGTTAAGGCACCCTGACCCACCTTTTGCCAGGGTGGTAACTGGCCAAGCATTTCCTGGGGGATCCCGTGCCACTGGGAGCCCCACCAGGCCAACCACTCCTGGCAGGGTGCAGTTTTACATCATGCCCAGGACCTGGAACCTCCAAACCATCCCCTTAAGCTCCTGCCCTTACCTCCCAGATGTTGCATTCAGCCTTACAGCCAGCCAATGTTTCTGCCTGGCCTGCCAGCAGAGGGCTGCTCTGTTTATATAGGAAGCCAGAGTTCTAAAATGGCCACCGTAATCAAGCACCTGCTGGCTGTTTGGCTCAGCCCTTAAAGTGGCAGGCACCACCAGTGCCCTGCCACAGGCACACTTTTTCAGATACACCATTTTCTTATGAAATACTATTTTAACTTTATTTTAATGGTCAGTTTGTGGACAATGGGTCTCACTGCTACTTATAATGTAGTCTATTGAAAAGTGTGCCAGGTCCTAGCCTCTGAGGGTGACTGTGATGCTCCCTGGTGGTTCCTCAACTCCTGCCCTGAGTCTGACTCCTCAGGGTACCCTCCCTGGGTCCCATAGTGAACCCAATCCACTTTGTCCTTAAGACACACAGTTGTGACCTTCCTGACCATATTAGTGCGTCAGGGCACCAGTCACCTTATGATCTATACAGGGCCTCTGTCCACCCCTATAGCCATGCCCAGAGATGTTTCCTTAGATCCAAGCACCAGCCTATACAGACTTCCACCCCCTTGGCTTTAACACAATGGTTATTTTTGCTGCTAGTTGCAGCCCACTTCCTCTGGCCTGGCTACTGGGTATCAACCTAGTCTGGCCCTTGGCCCATCTCACTGTTTCAGCCCTTGGTCCTCTCATCCCTTGACCCATCTCACTCTATTTTGGCCCTTGGATCTCTCAGCTTAAGCCTGCCCCAGATCGAGCTCCAAATTTAGAGCACCTCGCAGGCACCCCTGTGTGGTCCTCCTATCCTCCCCAGCCACTACCTGGTGCTCTGGTAAAACTTAAACAAACAGTGCAAGCTGACTACTTTAAATAAAACATTCAAAGCTTCCTCTGACTTACCAGACTGCTGAAGAAGCCTCTTCCCCATTCCCCAGCCCTCTCCGAGCCCCTGGGGTATCTTCTCTGGCCCACAGCTTCAACCCCTTTGCTTGCCAGCACTGTCAGGATCTGTTCTTCATGCCAAATTCAGGGCTGCACTGCTCGTCTGCCTCAGAAACCCAGGCTTATGGCTTCTGACCTCCTCCTCTTCTGATCAGATGCTCTTCTGACCCGCCAAAAGTGAGCCCTCTCAGTTTATTGGGCAGCTTACTGTACCTAGGCTGCAGTTGCTCCCTTGTGCTTTTCCTCCTGCAGCGAATCTCTGTTCAGCTGCCTGAGGCCCATTCTGGTTTGGTCTTGCCGCTCTTAAAGTAACAGGAGCCCCTGGCTCCCTGTTACAAAAGGGTATGAGAAAGCGTGAACAAAGCAGCCACTGAGTGGAGATCTCTCAAGAGTGACTGATACTCTGCATACATTCCAAAACTTGCTTTAATTAAACTTTTGGTTTGTCACTATGCAGATTTTCAAGTTCAGGATTTCCTTGGTCCTTGCTATGTTGTTATTTCTTGATAAGTATCAACATATATCACAGTGATGTCCACTAATACACATTATCATCAGCAGCCCCTATCCCTCGATGTGAAAATGATGTGTGCTGGGGATGGGGGGGAGGGATGGGAGAGATTACTGCTGAGTTTTAAGTTGGCTGAGATGCCCAATCTGTGCTGTGCAAGTCCTTCCACTGATATGACAAGTGATACCTTTAGGGGGCAAAACTGTTGGCCAGGATGTTGTGTGCTTTCCTTCCTCTTCTGCCATTTCTTGGCTTCCTGAACAAGACACAACATCTTGGCCAAAAAGAGGTGTAGCCACCTCCTACTTCTTTCAGTTAGCTTCATCTGGCTTCATCTGCTCACTTAGGGCAGCAATATTAATGTCATATCTTGCAAATTCTCTAGCTACTATGGTGGTTGCTCTTTGCAGAGTCCATGAGAGTGTAGATATTCTATGTGGTGAACTTTAGTAGTTTATTTTGTTGGTTTCAGCTGCAAGTAGGGTGATCCCACTGGACACGGCAATCTACACAGGGGAGTTTGAGACAGCCTATGCTTAGGGCACCTTTTCTTTTAATTTGAGGAAGCCACTGCACAAGCAACAACTACATGAGCTTGACAAGAGGGAACTCTGAGCCCAGTGACAAGGATGTCCAAGACAACTGGAGACCTTTATCCCACTTCAGCCCTCATCCACCTTCACAGCCACAGAGAACCAGCAGGTCCTCAACTATGCCTGTTCCACCATTGGGGTCTTCGGGAGTTTGGACCGTGCTTAGTCTGGGACCTCACCTCACATCTGTTTGCCACAGGAGAACCTACCAGGAGTACACAGCTCCAGATGACATAGCTCTGAGGGTCATTGGAACACAGAAGCCTCTCCACAACAACAAGCTTATGGTCCAAAGCCAGGAGTACACGTTATAATCTCCACTTCAATAACAGCATAGAAACATAAATTGTTTTCAGTTTCCTTGTGAAATCTGAACCAATCTGAGCTATATAATATTCCTGCCAAGTGTTATGCAGAAGCTACTTCTACTAATAATGTTGAGATTTCAAAATCTGGCCTCATTGTGTTTTGGAACAAAACCCAAAAATTACAAAATTCTTCATATAAGAGGTAAGGTTTTTGTAGGGTTGTGTCTTTTATTGGACTAACTGTATAGATGGGATAGAATTAGACAAGTTTTTGAAACCAAGACAATCTTCATCAGGAGCCTGATGAAGACCTGATGGAGAATGTCTTGCACTCAGAAGCTTGTTCAATTCTATAGCAACTATTCAATTGGTTCAATAAAATATCACCATAAGAAATCCTTACTGCCTGCATAACTGCTGGACCATCATGGCTACAACATCACTATAACACTATAAAAATTCTTCCCTGTTTTGGAAAAAATAATTTTGGATTAATCAAAATGTTTAATTTTGACAAATTAAACTCTTGACTTTTTTGTCTTATAGATCATGCTGCACTACAAACTTTGAAACATCAGAATGAAAAATAAAAACTTGTTTTAAAAATGTTTTAAGGTTTTGTCACTGTCAGCTACTTTTTCTCCAAAATAAAATTTCAGTGAAATCAGCATGATTTTCCAAAGCTTTTCTATTTAAACTATACTACATTTTCCAAAGAAAATGGGTTGTCACAGAGTTTTTCTTATCAGATCCATTGCTGACACTTGTTATAACAGTTTAGAAAAATGTCCCACCTTAAGGGATGGCTTGAAAATTGTACAGATAAAGTTTGGGGAAATTAAGAACATAAAATCTGAGTTAAATTAAACTACAAAACAATGGAACAGTATTTTGCATTAAACACAGGTAAAGATTATCTAAGGCCTTAAGAAATATTCCTTAATTTTAACAATTATTATATGGAGTGATATTGGTTTATTTCTAAGTGACGACATCATAGTATCCAATGTATAAATGTACAGGTTCTCCAGAATAAAGTTTAGAAGACAGTGTCATTTGCCTGAACATCCCATCAGGCACAAATCATGTTGTTCCACTAAATGTCAACTCTTATTTATTTATCCTGAACTGAGTAAAAATGTACTTACATAAAATGGCTGAATGAGAATTACTGTTTCGGTAATTCTGGCCATTTTGGACTGACACTTGCCTCTTCAAGAGATCCAGTTGCACAGAGAGGCAAAATGGAAAGATATATGTTTGGGGGGTTTGGCAAAATTCAAATGGATTGAACTGTATGCAAGTAGTTTGATTCGAGCAAACCACGCTTATATAAATGTGTACCTCCAAAATCAAAGACAGCGCAATTCTGAGAACAGAATTTGGCACTGAATACTGCATAGTTGTGATTGTTAAGATTACCTAAACTTTTCTGAGAAAAAGAGATGGGAGTGGGTACATCAGATGTGTATCAGCTTTAGTAAAATAATCATAATAATAAAGCAAAGGAACATTTACAAGGGATGGTTGCAGGAAAAACAAAAAATTAACAGTTTTACAGTAGCTAGTAAACAAATAACCCAGTATGTCCATCTGCTCCCATCTTACATGATTTCTTGTCACAACCCTGCTTGGCTCTGAGACTTGGTGCTCAGTCCTGTGTACAGTGAGCTAAAGGGCTGGTTTTTGCAGATGTTCAAGTGCTCTGCTAACGTTCTACAGCTGTTAAAAATAGAGCCATGAGGAAGAAATGATAAATGTGGACTCTCTGGCTTCAAGGGGCTTGAGGGAATGTACGTCAAATAGATTATATCTGAAAATCAGTTTACAATGGTTCGCTGTAATACTAAACTATTTTCATTTGCTTTCTTCCAATATATATAATGAACACACACACGTATACATACACTTTATGCAAAGCATCAAGACACTCAAAAACAGGCTTTCTATTAAGAAGCTTCTGTTTTGGCAATTTGCTATAGCAACAGAAATCCTGTTGGATTTGATAGGTTAATTGTTTAAAAAGAAATATGTTTCTGTCTGTCAACACCAAAAAAAATCAACTTATTTTTGAATAATTTCACCATCACATTCCTAAGTAATGCTTTTCTTTTTTCATCAAGTCTTCACACTGATTAGAAATACTGTGTTGTTTATACAATGATACAATTCTTTGAATATGACTCCATGAATCTTAGGTGAGATGCTGCACAACCTGCAGAGCCTCTGAAATGAGAAGTATATCTTAATCACTTTCATCTAAGTAGTCAAAGTCACAGTGGCTGAATGGTTAAGGTATCTAGGTACAGTGCCAAAACCCTGTAGCTATCTCCCCTCTACACATAAAAACTACCTGCCAGTTCACCAATCTGTAAATGAATGTCCAATCATTTAAGCAGAGAAGTTAGACAGAGCTGTCTATGATAAGAACTTTGTATGCTGATGGCCACAGACACTGGTGCATCTGTTTATATCAGCCCAAAATCAATAGTGAAGTTGATAGGTAGAACTGAATATACCACCAGACCTACACTCTTTTGTGACAAGGTTATTGGTCATCAGCTACTCTGTCAGTCTTTCTCCCTTGGTTTTGTTCTAGTCAGGTTTGCATGAGATGGAAATGGCTACTCATATTCTTCTTGTATTGTACCCACATAACAGCAGGCATTATTTTGTCATATTGTGTGACTTACAGCATGCTCTTTGTGGAGAACAGTACAGTAAAAGTTTCAGGAAAAAAGCTGAGGTTTAAAAGTTCCTCTCAGGCACTCAATACTAGAATGTAACAATCTATTTTAGCTAATAGGGGGAAGGGAGTTAGCCAAAGAAATGCAGCTTGAGGGAATCAGAAACTGTGTGCAAAAACATTAAAATCAGCTAATAGTTTTGGCCCCCAAAATGGAAGAGTAGAAATATTTTATTTCAACTTTTTCAAAATCAAACATTTCAACTTTTTATTTTAATGTGACCTTTTGTTTCAAAAACTGCCAAAACTGAATTTTTAAAAGAGATCGAAAGCTTAATAGATTAAGAAATAAAAATGAAATGTTTGGGTTTTGGTCATATAAATCTTTCCTTGACCTAAAAAATGTTTGTTTTCTTTTATTTTGCCAAGATAAACTAGGAGGGGTTCCGGGAAATCATCTTGGGTTGACCTGAAATGAAAAGGTTTTTTTATATTTTGGTTCACTTAGCAAACTGAAACATTAATTTTACAGATAACATTTGGAGAAATAATGCTTTAGGCTAAAACTGTCCATGTTGTTCCCTGCGAAAAGCATGTTCTAAAACCTCATTAATCATTTTGATATTTGCAGGTGTGAAAAAACTGTTTTCTCCCTGTCAAAAATGTTTGCCACACTTTCTATTCACAAAGACAACTATGATCGACCTTTTAAACCTGGTGTGAATTTTTCAGTTCGGCTTTCTTCAAAGAACAGTGACGAAGGTTGGTGAAAATAGGAAGACCCAATGTTACAAAAGTTTTAAAACTCTAAATTGAGTATGAGGAATCATTTTTTAAGGAGGAAGACCCATAGCGTGAGTATATGCATTAATAAACTAAGTAGGATTTGGAAGTACTGTAAGTAGAAGTTGGAAATGGAGTATGAACCATGGGTGCCAGTTTAGAGGGGACAATAGAACAACAGCCCATAGAGACCACACACGGAAGCACCTGAAGCCAAAGTCTTTGAGTCTTCAAGTCTCTGGGTAAGATTCTTTGGCACACCCCCTCCTCTCCCCACCCCATCTCTCCAGCACTTGGCACTACCCCACAAATTCTCCCCCAGGCATCTCTGGCCAGGGCACCAAAATTGTTAGTTATACCTCTGGGATTTAGTCTAACAGAGAGACCTCATACTTCTAGAGAAACAACTTATTCTATTCTATTCTATTCTGTTCAAGCCATTATACTGCATTCATTGTAGTAAGTAATCTCCTTCCAGCAATGCGTTAAACCATGTGACTAACAACCATATGCCACATGCTGTTCTTTTGTCTTCTCCCAGCAGAAGCATGTTCAGTGGAGCGTTCTGTTTTGTGTTTTGCTGAAAGAAATGTGCCTTATACATGGAACAGAAGTGGGTGCTCTTTTAATAGTACATATTTCCTAGAGGAAGTTAGTTCTACAGTCTCAGACAAGTCCCTCCATCTGTGTCATCCACACAGAGACTCTGTCAAGTCAAGATGTGGGCTGTCGGGTCTGGGACCACTCAGGGATCAAAGCACTGACCAGAGCTGGGATGGGCAAGTAGAAACTAATGCCAAACAAGCTCAGGAAACCAGGAGGTCAATCCAAGTGCAAAACTCAGGGACAAGTCAAACCAATAAGCTGGGAAATCATACAAAGGGCAAAGTCCAGGAGCAGAGGGGACTGCTGCAGAGAGGCAGAGCAGTGCAGAAGCAGGCCTGGATCTGCCTACTGTGAACATATACCCAAGAGGGTGCACATGTAGACAGATTCCTGGGGAAGGTTTACTGCACCTTATTTTACTGAGCAGTAAACCTAATTTACATTAATAGCATGTGCAGATGTGCTCTCAATGATGTCACTATATTGCTGACTAGGACAACTGCTGCTGCTTTGCATTGGGATGCAGATGCTTTTTGTTCTCTGTTCTTCATAGCAGAGAGAGGCTGTGATGAGGCTTGAAAAGTTAACAACAGGGAAGAGAGAGACCTAATTCTTCAAATAAGAAGGTTTTGATAAACTCTTCAATCCTTGATATAATGGAAGGAAGAGAACATTCATCTTAGGCCGTGTCTATACAGCTTACCTAGCAAGTCCAGGGCCACCTTGGATTTGAGAAACAAGCCCCACTTTCCTGTTTCACTTCCAGGTATGCCCAAGGAGACAGTGGAAAAGGCTTAGAAAAGTCACATTACTTAGTGGTTCCCTCAGACCAAGACAGAGAATCTGAAAGTAGTGCCAGGACACAGTTTCAGGATGCCTCTTTCTATACCGCCTAATTACCAGACTTGGGTCTGCATAGAGTGGAATCGAATGAGCAGAGCTTGTTTGTTGGTAGTGGTCATGGGCTCAGCCATGAAGTGTTACAGGCGTGGATTTACAGGCTTGATTCTATTCAGAGTTAGCTTTGATCATTCTCTCATTGGTTCGGCACCATTATGGATTTGTCTTTATAGCATCTTCAGTTCCTGCATATGTCGCTTACTTAATGTATACACTTACTTCTGTCTAGTTGCCTTTGTCTTTGTGTCAGGATGTTCTCAGAATATCTTTAGAATTTTCAGTTTTCTTTTTATTAAGTCCATTTCCTCAGATGTCCCTTTAGTTTCATAAGGATTTAGAAAGGGTTGAAATTCTGGTCTAAATAAATCCAAACAGCCTTGTATAAATTGTTCTAGTCATTAAAATGACCTCTATAAACTTAATCCTTAAAGGGTATTTCTAACTTATATAGCATTTCAGAAGGTTTCCTTAATGGGCTCTGGAGAGGTTGTCTATAGACATGCAGAGTTTACTGAGGAAGTTGCTTAAGCATTGCCAAATAACTAATTTCCAGTATATATAATAATTTGTATGCCTACATGGTTTTAATACTTTCATAATACTTTAATGACCAGCTGAAGATTCAAATGTCCTTGCTGTGTTATAAACAACCATCTCAGTAGTCATGCAACAGTTATATTGTGAAGTTACAAAAAAGTCTGCCTAGATATCCAATATTCACAACTATACATCTCCAAAGAGACATAGTTGATCTTAGTGGGAGGAAACAGAACATTTTCCAGCTATCCAAGTTTTTCTTAAAGTTTGAGGGCTTTTGAGTCCTTGTAGAAGAAAGTGTTTTTAATAATAGTTTATACCTTCTAAACAGGTTTAAATAAGCGTATTTTTCTTGTAAAGGGAGAGGTAAATGAATACTTGCTTTGTAACATTATTTATAGCTCTGATCATGGGCGACTGGTGCCTCTTGAGTCGGGGGGGCACATGCGCAGGGGGGATCTCACTGACTGAGGTGGGGGTCCCCATGGCCCATCTCAGTTACCAAAATGTGGCCATGCCGCTTCCAGAAATCCTGTGGCTACTTCCGGAAGTGGCACAGCCCCTTTTGCTGGTGGCCCCGCTCCCTGGCCGACAGCCACAGGACGGGCACCAGTGTTCCTACCTGCCCCCCTGCCCATCACCTAAACAGGGAGTGTAAGTTCCCAAAACATATTATAAAAGAATATCATGTAGAAATTTATAGCTAAATAGAATTCATAAAACCTGCCTTTTAAATTCCAGCTAAACATATTTGGGTATTTTATAGCCATTCGTGTTAACTTCTATGACACTTGATTCTTGTTAGATGACAGAAAACAGAAACTTCTTGGAATTCCTTGAATTACCTCCATTAAATAAATAAATAAATAAGTTTTTAAATAAATCAAACAAAACATAAACATATATTCTTGAATTCTACAGGTGTTGTGGACATAAAAATGATTGTACCTATCTCAAAATTAGTAGGGCAGGCAAAATTTTAATGTCCTATCATTATAAGAATAAATAATATTTTCATCAGTTCTTTCATTAATGCCGAGGCTTTTCCCCATAAACGTGATTTTAAATTCTAAAGAATTCCAAAGCAGAGAGTTGTATACAATAGTTTCAGAAATGCGCACTTTTTAATAATTGTTAACAGTTACTGGTCACCCATATTAATTAAAGGTAGTAACCCTGAAATATTTTAGGAATGGCCTGTACATAATTAATCTGTACATTAGGAGAAATTAACTCTCCGACAACAGAGGTATTACTGAAAAATGTTTTAGTGCTTTGTCTCTTTTTTGTATAAGCTTTCTGTCTTAAGTGGTGTGTTTGGTCTTCTTCTCTTGTCTCTACACCACATTTGCCCATGTTGTTACATACACTTGTGCTCATTTATTGTACTTTGCAAGGTGTTTCATTGTATATGTGTGTCACGGAGTGGGCCCTAGGAGCGGCCATGATCCCGCTAGCGCCCCCTGCCGTGCCAAATTAGGAGATCCAGCACCCTCTGATTCTCGCCCGCCATGTCTTTGATGGTATCTAGCTTAATATGGGAGGCTGCCTTTGATCTCCTAGTACGAGGTTTTATAATTGTCCGGGCCCCTACTCTCTACGGGTGACCTGGTGCACCCCAGCCTTATGGGCTATGCATGCCTCCTACCTCCCCTTTAGCATGCCCCAGGCCTCACAGCTGTTCCGGACGTTGTCTGGTCACTTGTGCCTTGCCTGGCACCTTGGGCTTGTCACGCCACCCACACCCTTCCTCGGGCGCCCCTGGGCTTGTCATGCAACCGACACCCCTTGCTCTAGCGCCCCTATGTTTGCTAGCCCTCGCCCCTCTCTGGGGCCTACTCCTGCGTTAGCCCTTCTTCGGACTCTATTGCACGTGTTGGCCTGCCTCAGGCCTCCACCCGCGCACTCACCCTACTCCAAGCTTTTAATCGTGCTTCTCGCACCCTCGCCTTTCTCTGGGGCTTGTCCCATGCTTCTCGTGCCCTCACCCTTCTCTGGGGCTTGTCCCGCACTTCTCGTGCCCTTCTCTGGGTCCTTCGCCCTACTGGGCCGAATGCCGCCCTCACGGGCTGGGGTCTCAACCCCCACACACCACGCCACACCAGCGCCAAACAGCTGTGCCTCCCAGGCATAGCTCTGTGCCCAAACAGGGCACCCAGGAACCCCCGGACTACTGGGGAGCTCCCGTGAGGCCTCCTCACACCCCTACAGCCTCACCCAGTCCTCCAGTTATATAACAGCAAACACAACCATGAGCCAACTGGCTATAACATAAACTAAGCCTCCTGGCTCTAACACAACTCCACGCCAACCTGGCTGCAACCCAAATGAGCCTACCGGCTATAAGACTCCAGGCCGCCCTGGCTCTGCTTCAGGCCTCCCTGTAAGAGGCCTCTCTTCCCAGGCCATTCTGCAGGCCCTCACGCGGTCAAGCAATGCTCCGCTCTACAGCAGAGCTGCTGCTTCTCAGGCTGCAAGATGGTAACTACTCTGCTCTGTTCCTCTGCAGATCCTCCTGCTGTTCTGACTGCCAGAGGGGGACTGACACTGGCCTCAGCCTTCTCTGTTTATAAAGGCCAAGCCCTGCCCCCTGGCAGTCAGCTGACCCACTCTGTTGCCCAAGCAACCTTCAGCTGCGCTGCCCTGCTGATTGGCAGCTAATCCTGCATCGCCCCTACTAGTAGTGAGCGCCCTAGTGCTCTGCTACACTCCTCCCCCCTTAAGTTACTAACCTTCATCCTACTAGTAGTGAGCACCCTAGTGCTCCGCTACAATGTACCTTCAAGCAGCAAGCACTGTAGCAGGTGTTGCATAGCGCTGTAGTCATAGGTGGTTGAACCAGTGGTATAGCCCTACTTCTTCATTACTTCCTTGGAGCATCCAACTCTGGTACATAGGCAGTTGAGACATCACAACCTTTGCCATGGTTTGTCACCCTCTGGTGGTAAAGGCTCAGTTGCTAGAATGTCCATTTTTTCACTGTCAAGTATTTTCCTTAGCCTCTTGTTCCATATCTGTAGTTGCGTCTCCTTGGGTGTGGCATTGAGAGGTTGGCTGCTGGTGAGGAAGCTCCAGTGTGACTTCAGATGTTTGTGTGCCATGGGTTGGTGATACAGCAGCTATCTCACATCTTCACTTTCTTTTGATTGTTCTATCCTGATGCTCTTCTGATGTCAGGCAGAGTGATGCCAGCCAGCAGGTACACACTGTTTAGGCTTTTAGGCTGCTAGGCTTCAGACATCCTGTGATGCACCATCAGCTGTCATTCAGAATGGGGTTTAGGTGCATGCATACTCAGCAGAAAAGAAGCTGGGAGTCAAAGCAGTGGTTGGGTTGGTTAAGGGCCAAGCTACCCATTTCAAGTCGGAGAACTTATATAGAATGTTGTTCCAAGTATAGCAGAAGTGTTCATGTCATGACCCCTGTCAGGTAATACCTGGTAATACCTGTGAATTCTGCTAACACTCCAAATCATGATTTTGATCCTAGTAATTGGTTAACTATAACCAGTCAGAATGCCTTGTGACTGAAGTAGACATGAACCTTCCTTATGCCCAACATTGACAATACTGTCAGCAACCCTTGAAGTGTTTGGTTAGATCACAGCTGGAATCAACTGGCAAAGTGATTACTTCGCTACTTTTTCATTTCTGTTTTTCTTGGGGATACATCAGTGGCACCATTGGCAATGAGCTGCTTCAAACATAGTAATATCTTTTTTAAAATAGATTCATAGATTCATAGATTAAGGGTCAGAAGGGACCTAGTAGATCTTCTAGCCCGACCCCCCGCCAGGGCGGAAGAACAACAAAAACCCCAAAACAAGAAACGGGACTCAAATGAGTCCAGCCAGGTAGGCATCCAGCCTCTTCTTAAAGACTCCCAGGGTAGGGGCCAGCACCACTTCCGTTGGAAGTTGGTTCCAGCTCCTAGCCGCCCTAACTGTGAAGTAGTTTTTGTGGATGTCCAATCTATACCTCCTCTCCATCAACTTGTGCCCATTACTCCTTGTTATGCCAGCGGGCGCTAGGGGAAACAGCGTCTCCCCCAAACCCTTCTGGTCCCCCCTAGTGAGTTTATAGACGGTCACCAGGTCCCCCCTCAGCCTTCTCTTGTGGAGGCTGAATAGGTTCAGGTCCCGCAGTCTCTCACTGTAGGGTCTGCCCTGTTGTCCCCGGATCATGCGGGTGGCCCTCCTCTGGACCCTCTCCATGTTGTCCACATCCCTCTTGAAATGGGGCGCACAGAACTGGACACAATACTCCAGCTGTGGCCTGACCAGCGTCGCGTAGAGGGGGAGGATCACCTCCTTGGCTCTACTCGAGATGCACCTGTGGATGCATGACAAGGTCCGGTTAGCCCTGCCAACCATGACCTCGCATTGTCGGCCCATGTTCATCTTGGAGTCAATAATGACTCCAAGATCTCTTTCTGCCTCCGTGCTCTCGAGTAGGGAGTTCCCCATTGTGTAAGTGTGCTGCTGGTTCCTACTGCCCAAGTGCAGGACCCTGCACTTGTCCGTATTAAAACGCATCCTGTTCCTGTTAGCCCACCCCTGTAACCTATCCAGATCCCTCTGCAATCTCTCCCTCCCTGCTAGCGTGCTCACCTCCCCCAAATTTTGGTGTCATCAGCAAATGTGAGAGTGTAGCTTGACATATATTCTGAAAAAAAAAATATGGACCATTCTCTTGGACAGCTGAATTCAAATGGCCTCTAAGAGGAAGCTAGCCATGTACCTGGCTGGGGTCATCAGACCCCAGCACTCTTTCCTGCCCAGGGCAGGGGGTCAGACTTGATGATCTGCTAAGATGCCTTCTGACCCAAACATCTATGAATCTATGAATATATATAGATGATGAGAAACAAACAGGCATTTAACACAACATATACTCCAATCAAAAATTTAAACCCTTTTAACTCAATGTTGCAGGTGTCAATTTCCAATTAAAATGTGATGACTTAGTAGTAAGATTCATTTATTTTATTTACTCTAGAGATCAAGATCATAATTTAGGCTACCTGAAAATTTCATTACAGCTCTATGCTGTCATAATAGAACAGGTCCTTTAGTGAAGAAAGCAGCTCTTTTTCCATGTTATTATTCAAATTAGGTTTTTCCTTATTTGTATATTAAAATACACCATAACTGTTTCTCTCTATGGAACAATTGAAGTGACACACAAAAGAGTTAACAATAAATTGAATATTTATATATTTGATGTTGACAGGAATTTTACTACTGACTTCAGTGGGATCAGGATTTGGTACATTATCAATTTCAGTCCAAGTAATTAACTCCATTACAATTAATAGAACCACTCACATGAGTATGAACTACTTTTGTGACAAAAAGCTACCAAGTTCAAGTCTTGGACTTGTAGTCTAGAACACATTCTCTTGACTTCAGGCAAAACAGTTTTGCCTGAAGTCAAGAGAATGTGTTTAGAGTTTCAAATTGAACTCTAAATATTTTTAGTAACAGCCAAAGAGTTAATTATTTTAACTATTTTGATATACCGAATTATTTACAAGTTGACGATTTTAAAGTCAGTACCAGCTCTCTTTCTAAAAGATGCACTGTATCCCAAATAGCAGGTAGAGCAGGGTTATACTGTAGAGAGTAACTGGTTCAGAGAGGTACATAGAACTTCTTTTTCATAGAAGTTAGGGCTGGAAGGGACCTCAAAGATCATCAAGTCAAGCCCCCTGCCCCAGGAGCAGGAAGTCAGCTAGGGTCAAAGGATCCCAGCAAGATAAGCATCCAAATGCTTCTTGAATGAGTCCAGAGTAGGTGCCTGCACCACTTCTGGAGGGAGTCTATTCCAGGTCTTGGGGGCTCACACAGTAAAGAAATTTTTCCTTATGTCCGACCTAAAATGGTCTTGGAAGAGTTTATGACCGTTAGTCCTTGGTTTTTTTGGGGGTGTTCTGGTGAACAGACGTTCTCCCAGATCCTGATGTACACCCCTTATATACTTATAAGCATCCACCAGGTCCCCCCTGAGCCTGCACTTTTCCAGGCTGAAGAGTCCCATGGCTTTCAGCCTTTCTTCATAAGTCCTATTCTCCTGCCTTCTGATCACATGCGTGGCTCTCCTCTGGACTCTCTCAAGCTTCTTGACATCCTTCTTGAATTGCGGAGCCCAGAATTGGATGCAGTAGTCCAGCTGCGGCCTCACCAAGGCCGAGTACAGCAGGAGGATGACATCCTGAGATTTACTTGAAAAGCATCTATGGATGCAAGCCATTGCTTTCTTTGCCAGCTGTGACATTGCATTGGTGGCTCATGTTCACCTTGTGGTCAATCATTACCCCCAAGTCTCTTTCAGCCATGGTGCTAGCAAGTGTAGCACTGCCAAACCTATAAGCATGCTGTAGGTTTTTTCTCCTGAGGTGGAGTACATTACATTTATCAATATTGAACAACATCAGGTTTGTATCCACCCACTTACTAAGTTTATCCAAGTCAGCCTGGATAACTAGCCCGTCCTCAGGTGTGGACGCTATAATCCAAAGTTTAGTGTCATTGGCCAGTGCGCTTCTGACACAAATGTCCACATCAGTGATAAAGATGTTAAAAAGAACCAGTCCAAGGACAGAGCCTTGGGGGATGCCATTAGTCATGAAGCACCATGATGATTCATTACCATCGAGCACTACTTTCTGGGTCCAACCTCTGATCCAATTATCCAGCCATCAGACTGTGGTAAAGCCAAGGCCACAGTTGGCCAATTTTTTCCATGATGAGGTCATGGAACACCAGATCAAAAGTTTTATTAAAGTCCAGATATATGACATCAATCTCTTCTCCCTTGTCCAGGTGATATGTCACCTGGTCATAGAAGGAGATGAAATTGGTCAGGCAAGACCTACCCATGACAAACCCATGCTGGCTATCCCTCAGTATGTTGCCTTTGGCCAGTTTATCCAGAAGGGTCTCCTTAATAATTTTCTCCAGAATCTTATTGGGGATTGAGGTCATGCTGATTAGCCTGTAATTCCTGGGATCTACCTTCTACCCTTTCTTGAAGATGGGCACCACATTGGCCTTCTTCCAGTCTTCGGGTACTTCACCTGAGCACCATGAATTTTCAAATATTTTTGCCAATGGTTGGGCTATGACACCTGCCAACTCCTTGAGTACTCTAGGGTGTAATCTGTCAGGTCCAGCAGACTTGAAGGTGTCCAGCCTTTCAAGGTGATCCTTTACTAAATCAACGCCAATGCTGGGTATAAATATGCCCTCTTGTAGGCAGCAGCCTATTTCATCAGATGATTAGCATTACATGCTTTGGACAACAAAATTGAAAATAAGTTTTGCCTATGATAAAGAAAATCTCAACATCCTCCTCCACTGTGTACTTGCAAATAAAGGTTACCTATTCTTCATTTTCTTTATTTTTCATTATGCTGATCTTCTTTTCAAAGTGCATGTAAAATGCACAGTCACATTAGACATGTTGCACACTAAGCTTTCATTTCTGTAAATATGAATGACTTTCTAAAGAATTTCTTGTTGATATTCCTAACTGATTTGGTATGATTCTTCAAAAAACAATAAAAATAATCCACATTAATAATCCATAAATTAAGCAAGATAAACACAAAGCAGATTTCTTTCTCAGCTTCTTAAGAAACAGTTTTCCAACATCATATTTCTAAGAAAAGTAAAGAGTGCTCTTTAATGATTAGCAGTGGTATATCTGGATCTTTCATTAGCATAGAATTATTCCCTGTATATTGGAATCAGTATTCTCCCCTAGAGATTTTTCCTGGGTAGTAGGCCTACCTGCCTAGGGAAATAGGGAGGGGGTGTTTCCTGTAGTAATCTGACAGCTTGCAGCTTACGAGTCTTTAGGGGCGCCTGGAGACAGATGAGGGCAGGAAGCCAGTTATCAGGGATATATGAACTTAGAGACCAGCTAGAAACTGAAGTGTGACTAGCTTGTAATTTTAGTTTTTAAAAAAGACTAAATTTGGTATGGCATAAAATAGAAGTAGGGTAAACCAGTACAATGCACTGTGGATCAAGAAAGATCCACAGTGTTTCTTCCTGGGTAGTGGATACATTTGATAGTATAAGACATATAGGGTGCAGATGGAAATGCAGGTCCTCCCTGTAGCTAAGAATACTTTGGAAGAAGCATTCTGAGTTACAACAATCCCCTGGAACAGACAGAAGTTCATGGTTGGTTCCAAGGAAGAGTGGCATCTAGCTTCTGGCCGGGAGCCTGCAGAAGGTTTCCCCCAGCAATGGTCCCTTTTCCTTGCAAAGCTGCAATGTTTTCAGAATGAGAGGGGAGAAAGGGAGCAGAGGGAGCTTGTTCTGGGGGTTCCCCAGCTGGCACTGGATGGTTTGGGTGAATTGGAGCCCCCTTCCACCTCAGAAGAGCTCCAATACATCCACCCCACCCTTTAGCAAGGGCTGAAACCTCCCCAGACAGAACTTCCTGCACCCCGTTTCCCCGCTCCCAGTCTGATGCAATCTTCCCTCGGAACACCTGGGGTTCATATGCTGTGTGTGTTTTCAAGCAACTTCACTGTGAGCTTCAGAACATGAGAGCTAGGGGGAAAAACAGTTCTTTAAGAAGGCTTTTACATATTGAATGTTTAATACATTAGTATTTTGACAAGATTAATGTTGTGGGTCTTGTTATTTGATAAAAGCATCTGGCTACTTGAAAAACAGGGTAAGCAGACCAAGGAAAGAAACAAAAGATCTACCTAAATTACACACTTTAGGTTTGTATCTATCCTTTTAGGGCTATACTTTGGGCCAGATCCTATTTCCCCTTCACAGGACTAAGTGGTGTGTATTTAGCTGTGTAACTGCAGTGTTGGGTACTTATGCACAATTTGGGATTCAGCATAACTTACTGAGGATCCTGAGGAGTCTGTACTATGGCCAAGCAGCTGCACAGTAAGAAATAAAATTACTTTGGCACGTACATTATTTCAAGTAAGTCCCAAAAGCAAAGTCAAAGAAAAACCCATGATTTATGGATGTTAGATAGAGAATAAAAGTGTTTCTATCTTTTTGCCCAAAAGCCTAGTGATTAGGGCACTTGCCCATCGTATTTTCCACTTCCCAACAAGGTGCTCTAACCACCAGGCCATGAGCAAGGCATTACCCATGACACTCTTAAGCCCTTCTCTTGAAGCTGTCCTGGACAGTTGAGAGAGAGAGAGAGAAAGAGAGAGAGATGAAGAACCAGGATGAAAAGGACAAGCCCAAATATGTATGTCTCAGTAAGAGGCATGCTGTGCTGGAAAGGAAGTGTCCCTGGGTCCTAGCAGGAGCCCTCTTCTCCCAATGGGGCAGAAATTCTATCCCCTGCAAAGCCAAGATAGCTTTAAGGAGACAGCCAGAAAATGGCTCAGGCTATACCTAGCTCATGGTCTGGGGAGTGCTATGTGATCTCTTATGTGTAACGGCAAGTCATTAGGGCAAATATCTTCGCAAATGGCTATAGCCTCTTATTGATACAATGTCTAGATACTAGGGCTGTGCAAAAGAGCACCGTTCTGTTTTGACTTCCATTTTGCCATTTAAAAGGGAATGTGTTTCATTCCACTGTTTCAAAGCACTGTTCTGTTTCATTTTGTCAAAACTGTTTTGCTGCTTCAGAGCTGTTACAACGTGTTTTGACATTTTGCCCATAGTCTATAATGAGGGATCATGAAAATGCCTATAACTTTGTCATGCATTCCCTGATTACAAAGAAAACACCAGGGAGGGTAGCCCCTGCTGAGGCCACAAAGCCTGTCATGTTTCAAGTAAATAGGTGCAGGGGTTTCTGAGAAACTGCACCTCAAACTGTTCAGAGCAAAACTCATGTCACTTGTAAGTGTGAAGGCATGGATGGTGGGGTGAAAATAGCAGGCATGGTAGCCCCTGCTGAGGCCACAAAGCCTGCCAAGTTTCAAGAAGATAGGCGCAGGGGGGTCTGGGAAACTGCACCTCAAGGTACTGACAAGCAAAACTCGTGACATGTGTGACTGTGTGTTTATTAAGGCAGAGTGGAGTGAAAATAGCAGGTGCAGTAGCCCCTCCTGAGGCTATGAAGCCTGCCAAGTTTCAATGGGATAGGTGCAGGGGTTTCTAAGAAGCTGCACCTCAAGCTGCTGACAAGCAAAACTGGTGACATGTGACTTTGTGTGTGTGTTAAGGCATGCCCTCACTGACCTCTACATGACATGGTAGTGTGCCTCAATGAGGTTTCCTCCTCCCCTATAGACTCAGCCTGGCCCACCACTTTAAATAACAACAGGTAAGTAAGCCGCACTTTAGCATGAACATCTCAGGCAGCCAAACTGTCAGAGAGCCTTTCTTTTCTTTCCTGCAGGAGCTTCTTCTCCAGCAGCTGCCAGAGAACTCTCCCTGCCAACCCCAGCCCTGGGGCTTAGATGTGCCCAGGGCCCTGCATCTTTCTGGTCAGCTGACAGGGGACAGGTACTATGCATGCAGGTTGTAGCTGTGTTGGTCTAAGGACGTGGCACTGGCAGACAAGGTTCTTTGGGTCAATCTGGTATCTTTTAGTAGACCAACTGAATAGTTGGAGAAATATATCTTAGCAAGATTTCACGTTGAAAATCCCTTTGTCAGGCTGAGGAAGCATCTTCAGTTGGTGTGTGTGCTGTTCCTGGATGGAAGGAATAGTAAAGAAGCCAGAGGCTGGCATGCAATGCAGGCAAGAAAGCCAGTCAGTGAAAATGGAAATGGATATTTGGCTGCTGTTAAGTCTCTGTTGTCCCCCCCTGCAAACTCCACTAGCCTGCTCATTACAAACAATTACGATGTCATAGGGATAACGAAGACCTGGTGGGACTCCACCCATGACTGGACCATGGGTATAGGTGGCTATACCCTGTACAGGAAGGATCAAGTGTACAAAAGGGGTGAAGGTGTAGCTTTCTATGTCAAGGAGAGATATGTGTCCCTACAAGCTGACATCAGTACCCAGGGTGGATGACTAGAGATCCTCTGGGTTAAAATCCGTGGGGAGCACAGCACAGGGGTTACAATGGTGGGCATCTACTACAGGTACCTTCCTCCCAGAATCAAGAGATTGACCAGGAGTTCACCAGGGAACTGGCTCCCAGTCCATGGTTGTCATGGGAGACTTCAACTACCCAGACATATCATGAGAAGAGCTCTCGGCCAAATCTGAATGGTTGCAAAGCTTCCTCATGTGCATGGATGAGCTCTATCTGATTCAAGAACTCTACAGGCCCATGAGAGGCAAAGTGCTGCTTGACCTGGTACTGGCAACCCGCGACAACCTAATCAGTGACCTAATGATCGAAGGGAAGCTGGTGACAGTGACCACAAGCTGATCACCTTCACCATGCACTGAAAACCTGTCAAGTCAGTCAGCAGTAGAGGTCCTTGACTTCAGGATAGAGGTCAGGCTGATGGGCCTGTAGTCTGCCAGATCCACTTTCCTCCTTTCTTGAAGATAGGCACCACATTGGCCTTCTTTCAATCATCGGGCACTTCACCAGAGCGCCAGGAACTCTTGAAGATCCATGCCAGGGGCTGAGCTATGATGCAGGCCAGCTCCTTGAGTACTCTGGGGTGTAAATTGTCAGGGCTGGCTGACTTGAAGGTGTCCAGCCTCTCAAGGTGTTCCTTCACGAGGTCAGCATTGATGGAGGGCAAGGAACTACCCTCACTCAGGTATCCCTGTCCCGTAATGGGCAGGGGCATCCCATGGGACTTGTGAAAGACCAACGCAAAGTACCCATTTAGTAATTTGGCCTTTTCCTGGGCTTTGCTCGTCACTTGTCCCACCTGATTTAGCAGGGGTCCAATGTTGCTCTTGCTTTTCCTCTGGCTCCCCACATATCTAAAAAAGGACTTTTTATTGTTCTTGATACTTGTAGACAGTTGGAGTTCCATCGCAGCCTTGGCTTTCCTGGTTCACTCCCTGCAGATCCAGACCAGTGCAGTATATTCCTCCTTGGAGGTGGATCCCGTCCTCCATCTTTTGTAGATCTGTCTTTTTAGACACAGAGGGACCATTAGTTCCTTGTTGAGCCAAAGGGGCTACTGTGCCCTTTTTCCTGCCTTTCCTCCAAGACTCCTTGCTAAATATCTATGGCTAATTGAGAACATACTTATGAACATAAACAAATCTGTGAGATACAGTATTAATTAAATTTTTCCCCTATGAATATTTTCATTACTTTTCTACTCTATGCATACCATATTGAAGTATAAGGGCTAAATTTTATAGTGCACTTCCTGAAACCTAACTAGGTATATATTTGCTTAAGATTAACAACAATACAAGTAAGTGGAAGATGTACATAATTTCTAGCATCCAATACACATTTCTGATAATCCATTCATGTCTTTATTATGCGCTTTGTTCTTTATTACTAGAAAATTAAGTTGGAAGCAACTAACTTAAAGATGCAAAAATCTGGGAAATGTATGCACAATTTATCAATCCTGTTGAGGACTCAGTATCTGCATCAGACTGTATGCTCCATTTTGAATGTGGAGCTTATTTATCTTTTCTGTTGTCCTTTCCCTCCATATTGAGACAAAACCTACAAAAAATAAGAGAAGTTATTGCACCAAATACTGACTAAATACTGACCACTGAATACATGGCTGGTGACTGATTCCATCTTCTTTAAACCCTTATCTACCTATCTATCTATCTACATAGATAGATAGATAGATAGATAGATAGATAGATGTATCTGTATCTATAGCTCTCTATATTAGGCCTGTGCAAATAGGCAGCTATTTGATTTGGCTTCGGATCTGGCTGATTCAGATGCCAACGATCCGATCTAGAGCTCTGGATCAGTTTCCTGCTTTGATTCGGCCAAATCGGCTCCAAAGCTTCAGGGCCGCTTCGGGGATCCACTCATAGGGTATAACGGGGAATCAACAAAATATCTATAACTTTATTGTTTTTTGTCCAATTTGGATGAAACATGCCGGGTGGTTGCCTCTGCTGAGAGCATGAAGCCTGCCAAGTTTCAAGGAGATAGATGCAGGGGTTTGGAGGAAACTGCACCCCAAATTCTGTAAAGCCAAACTCATGTCACATGTATGTGTTACACCACAGCAGGGTGAAAACTGCAGGTGTGGTCATCCCTCCTGAGGCCACGAAGTCTGCCAAGTTTCAAGGTGATAGGTGCAGGGAGAGTCTGGCTTCTTGGGCCCTGTACCTCTGGCTGCTAACAGGCAAAACTCATAACATAGATGACCTTGTGTGTGTTAAGGCAGAGCAGGGTGAAAACTGCAGGCCTGCTAGCCATTGTTGAGGCCATGGAGCCTGCCAGCTGTTAAGGAGATAGGTGCAGGGGGGTTCTGGGGCCCTGCACCCCTAGCTGCTGACAGACAAAACTCATGACATGGGTGCTGATGCAATTGACTGTCTCTGTCTTAGGGCAGTTGATCGTCTGTATTGATTCTTTCCTCTCCTTAGTCTTTGGTTTTGTAGGTATTAATCCTTGCTCATTTACTCATATTAGCTAGCTATTGTATATTGAACTGGTCCCTGAGTGAATCATGATTGATTGGTAACTAGTAACACAGTAGCCTAGCAGTTGGGCCTGCAGTAGTTTCTCCTCACATCAGTGCTGGGAGCAGGGTCTATGCCCTGCTGCCACTTGCCCCCTTCTTCCTGAAGTGAGCCATGCCTGCATCCTCCCCCCCTGTCTCCCCAGATGGGCAAGCCACAGCAGGCATAGCCCCCTCCCCAAGTAACGTGCCCCCC
>NW_017729032.1:57095255-57106454 GCF_001723915.1 Gavialis gangeticus | reverse complement strand
TCTGAATCAAATCAGCTACCAAAGCTTCACGCTGCCCTAATATATGTATATCTATGTCTATCTATGGAGATATATAGATATACAGGAGACCCTCACCATTCATGGGGGATACGTTCTGGAGATCCCTGCAAATGGCAAAATCTGCAAATACTGACAGGGCTCCCCGTTATGCCCCACAGCCACCCCTACTGCCCCGCAGCACCTGGGGACCAACCCCTTTCCCCAGAGTGCCTCCGTGGCTGCTCCCAGTGGCACCGTGGCTGCCTCTGGCAGCAGCAGTGGAGAAGATGCTGCCGCTGCTGCCACTGCCACTGGCACCCCTTCCCCCATCCCCAGGGCTCCCCCACAACACCTGAAGACCAACCCCTTCCCCCCGAGCATTGCCACGGGCTGCCTCCAAGGAAGAAGATGCCACCACCACCGCCTCCCTCCCCAGTGCTTGCAAAACAAAATTTTGAACTATTTAGTTGGCCTAATAAAAGATATCACATTTACCCAAAGAACTTCATCTACCTATATTCCACTCTCATGCCATCTAAATAGTTGGTGAGTGATTCTCTCTTCTTTAAACCCCCACATACATATACAGATAGATAGATAGATAGATAAACAGACAGACAGACAGGGGTTTAAAGATGACAGAATCACTCACCAGCCATTTTAAAAACCATGGGAGTGGAATGGCATGAACTGCAAGAGTCAGAAAAGAGACTGTACGATCTGAAGGAGAAAGATCCTACACCTTGATCCAAGCCCCAGGGGTGTTCCAGAATGGTGAAGAAATAGAGGCAGCAGCATACTCCTAAATGTCTGGATCTGTGCATGTTCTATGCTCTCTAAAATAAGAATAATTGTGCTTAGAATTTTTTGCAAAACCTGTGTGTGTATTATGTGCTCTACCTATCACATGTCACTGAGGAAGGAATTATGAATCCCAAGTGTGGTAAGCTACCAGAGGGTTAGCACTGGTTCAAGAAGTCTAAGGCAGCTGGGTTCCGTAGTCTCATTTTTATGAAGGGAAAACAGATAGTCTGGTTTCTAAAAGTCTGCCATGGAGACCAAGGAACAAAATGGTATGTCAGGCTAATTATACAAAGAAAGAGCTTAAGAAAACATGAATAGCATTTTGGGGCCCAAACACATCAGCCTTGTGAATATCCACCAGAGGACATTCTGCCAGGGCTCAGGCAAAACAATTCTGAATTGTGTTCTCATCTTGCTGTGGCTAACCAATGCAGCCCACTGAAAGCTAGCTAAAGAAAATGGGACTCGATTAATCAGCACAGACATATATACAACTCCACACTTTTCTGGCACATGGAAGTTTTAGCTGTAGTAGCTAACTAAGTCACCGTCAGCCAGAATCTGAGATTTCTTCTGATGCTAATGATAGTTATGTAACTTGCTTAGGTCATGGAATTATAGTGAGATGTACAAAGACAGGCAGAGCTCCATGAAATTGAGTATTTAATCTGAAGATCACTTTGAGGCCTTTGAGCAGTCTCAGTACAAAATCAAAATCCAACAACTCTTCTCTCATCATTGCCTTCCAGATTCATAGATTATAGTCAGAAGGGACCCAATGGATCATCATGTCCAACTCCCTGCCCTGGCAGGAAGGAGGATCAAGGTTAGACAGCCCCAGCCAGGTGATTGTCAAGCCTCCTCCTGAAGACTTCTAAGTTAGGTGATAGCACCACGTCTCTTGGAAGCCCATTCCAGACTCTGGCCAACCTTATTGTAAAAAAATCTTCCAAATGTCTAACCTAAACCTACTCTCCACTAGTTTGCACCCATTATTCCTAGTCACTCTCTGGGGCACTCTGGTAAACAGCACATCCCCAATTCCCTGCTGTCCTCCCCTGAAAAACCTAGCACACACCAGGCCAGGGACAGGTACAGTGGTAACACCTGGCCTTGAACTCACAACCTGCTGGCACAGGACCCAAAACACACAGCACAACACCACACCTTAAAACCAACTGCTGTGCCTTAAGAGTAACCCCTGACATGTGATATTACCAGGAAGTCTTCATTAGCTCCTTTAAAAGCAGGTACAGCACAAATTAGTGAACACTAGAGGTGTCATTACACATTACAATTTGCATGTGCTAAACCCAGGGAACATTATGCAGTATTAAAGTTAAAATTTGCTATGAACAATTGCACATTAAGGGGAAATACCACCTCTGACCTGCACATTTGTGGCTTCCTGCTAGAAGACTGGCAAACAGTGGTATGGTTAACACCTTCCAGGTCTGCCCTCATGCCCTCCAGTGGCTCCTCTGTGGTTCTATGGCAGCTGCCCAGGTCCCCTCGGCTCTTCATACCTCTGGAACAGTAGAGTTTGTGAGGATAGATTGTCCAAATGGAGGGGGGGCACAACAGTGATCCTGGGATGCTGGAAGGCTGCAGATTATTCATATTGGCCCCATGGAGCAGACAGATGTTAGTGCAACATGTTGTGTAACACCAGCTGAATATATTACTTGACCAAAGAGGCATAACTTTAAGATACTTTCAGACTGCACACTGCACAAGTTTTCCACTTGCATTTTAAGTGTGTTTAACTTGTGCCAAGGGTAGCATTTAACAACACCCTGAGACTTACTTCCAAGCCCTGCCCAGTTATAAATAAAAGTGAACTATAAAGACCTAAGTAGTTTATTTCCTTGCTATCTCATAGATTCCCTCTGTCCTTGTGTGTAACCACAACAGCTGAAATCAGTTAATGTAATTAAGCAATTATCCCACCACTGTAAACATACTGAGGCCACTGCCTCTTTGGGCAGTAGGCTCAAGGTACTTACTGACAGTGCTTGATAGCTGCAGCGGTAAATGAACCGGGGTTAAACACAGCTGATATTATTTATATTACAGACAAGTCTATGTCTATACACACACAAGGTAACACTGTGGTGAGACATACCATGCCTCTTGGCACTCACATACCTACACTGCTTCTGGCTTAGAAGCTAGCAGGTATGACATGTCTTAGGACAACGCCGACTTCCATGATATAGTTAGGTCCCCTTCAGGCTCCTCATAGTCTGTGTCCAGATGACTGTGGTCATGCAGTATGTGGCACTACAGATCCATCTGTGGTGCCAGATACTGCACATTCAACTGTTCTCCATGTGGCAAGGGAGCAGCACACAGAGGGTTTTGAACCCTGGATATCCAGGGGTCAAAAAACCCATACAAAAAAAAAAAGAGAGTGGCATTACAGGGGTAGCATGTGCCACCCAAAACCAGAGCCTAAACAGCCAGAGCCACACTTCAGCTGCCAGC
Organism: Gavialis gangeticus; assembly: GCF_001723915.1. Lineage (NCBI taxonomy): Eukaryota > Metazoa > Chordata > Crocodylia > Gavialidae > Gavialis > Gavialis gangeticus. Next base: position 57,103,163 of record NW_017729032.1, on the reverse strand, counting down.
AGGACCCCAGGTAATGCTGCTGGGGCCAGCCCAGTGCTGGCCCCAGCCTCCCCTACCCCACCTGGGGTTACCTGCTCCATGCCAGAAGGCGCGTGGCACAGGCATTCCCCAGGGACAACTAGCAGCAGCACAAGGTGTCCTGCTGCTAGTTGTCCCTGGAGAACCAAATGTCCACACTCGTGTGGATGTGGCCATAGGGTTTCATGGGAGGTGGTTTTCCCATTGCACAAAACTTTGAGATTTCACAATTTTTCCTCCTCAACACCTTTAGAAGCTTCTCCAAGAAAAAAAAAATAAAGAAAAGCAAAGAAGCTCTGGATTCTACAGACCAGTAGTTCAGGTCATTCACCTAAGGTGTGGGATGCCTCATTTCAAGTCCCAACATCAGTAAGTATACTAAGTGTAACAAGGCTAAAAGGAAAGACTGGAAGAAACACAGCATAAAAAGGCCTGCTGGTTATAAGAGTCAACTGAAAAATGGAAGAGCAACATTCAAGTTTCTGAGAAGAACACCATGCAAGTCACTGAACAGGTGTTTATTCTCTTGCTCTCCAGTTCTGACCAGAAATTGCATCCTGGAGATGGGAAATCTTTCCGGAAAAAAAATCAAGTCTAGAGTGTTTTTGTGGAGCTTTAGGAACAAGAATAGTTATTTTCCAATTGAAAAAAATGTTTAATTGAAAATTTTCTGAAAGAGCTAGTTCCTACAGACAGTAGGGTCCTATGCTCTAAGCATTTTACATACAGAAATTGAAAGAGGCTCCACCTCAAAAGACTTGTAATCCAGATAAACAATCTATGTCTGACGATGGAAACAGGTATATAGAGGTGATGTAGTTTATCACTGTCAGCAAATCAGCTGGAGAATCTACAGTCTCCCATGTTTAGTTTAGTGCCCTACCCACTCGATCTTACTGCCTCCCAACCTAGTTCAGCTGCAAGTGTAAACAAGGAAAATCTGTAGTCAGGTATCATTCAGTTAATCATTGCTAAACTTGGATCAGAGATGATCAGCTTCATGACCTGAAACATTAAACTTCTCAGTAGTTCTTACTCCTTCAGAAAGTTTCTATATGTGCTCACTGAAATTTTCAAGATGCTGCAAACATTCAGTTATTTGTGGATGTGAATCTGGCCAGGACCTCAACTGGCAATCAAGAGGAGGTCTGGTTGAGTATGTACTTTTAAGACTCAATTTTCTGTTAAAAAAAAGAAAGTTTTGTGACTAACCAAAACAGTGAACACCCAAGAACTAATCCACTTTGGTTTGAATATGCTGTTGCAACATCTCATGGGAGCTAGAGAAGAATTGCCTCATTTTCTGGTATTTAAACATTCCATAGTTTAGTTAAATGTGGAAGACATCTGTGGAAAACCATCTTTGAGATATCAAAAGCAGAGATAAGCTCCGCTCTGAATGCTACCTTTGCAGCAGTTTTCAGAGAGCAATCAAAATAATATCTCTGTAAGAGTAAATAAGCCTATGACAAAACCAATGAAAGACTTGACCAGCTAGGAAAATATTGTTCCATATATTAGCTAAATAAAAAGCAGACTGAACAAAATGCCTTGTCAGTGAGAGCCAAACGAAATCATACTGTAATATAATTAGAAGACTTGAGACACAGGTTTCTGTATGAGTAGGAAATATGAAATAAACCAAAATGACATGTTCTGAATAAAACAAACCTCTGATTTCAATACATTTCTAAAACATTCTCCCGGTTCAAAGAATCCTGGTAATAAAATGACATCCTTAGATGCCACAAACTTCAGAAACAATGCAATAAAAATAGAGCACAGGAAAATAACTAAGTGAATCTTATGAAAATTAAAGCCTTTTACTGCTGTTAGAAGTCCCAAGCCCCTTAGCTATAGGAGCAAATTTACTCTGAGAGCTAGTGAAGAGGTTCAGCTTAGCCACAGTGAGAGGCAGAGGTTGCACTTCTAAACACACACACTCTCTCTCAGTCACTGGAGGGTTGGGGCACAGAGGGGAAAGATTTTTTTTTTCTTCTAAAACAATTGTCTTATTCACTGAAGAGCTCTGCATCAGAGGTCAGTAACCCCTGCTCACCATCCCCTGTCTGGATCCAGGTTGGGAAGGTTCAAACTGGCCAGTGGTGCCACAGCCACACCAAGCTACTCTTCCCCTCCACAGCACCCTCCTATGTAGTCTTTCCTCCTGCTCTTTTGTGCTGGTGCTATATTCAGAAGTAGGCAAGGGAGTAGGGGATGCGTGGTGGTAGCATTCACTCCCTGCATTTTAGAGTTGCATTAATGGCAGATTCTGAATTCAAAAGGCTAATTTCTGTTTCACCTGTACAAGCCTAAGTGGCACTTACATATCTGCATAACTGCAATTTTTGGTATTTATACACAGTTTGGATTCTCATCATAGGCTAGCCATTACCTAGAGTGGTCTCCAGCCTGCTTGAATGTGGTCCACTGCATCTTGGTTTTACTACTCATTGGATAAAGAGTACTGGGATAATTTCTGCCCATCTGGAAGGAAGGGCCAACGCCACAACTCAGGGCTCCCAACCCTTTCAGGGCAGCATCCATCTCACTGAGCCATGTACCCTCAGGTTCATTTGCCTCTCCATGGTCCCATATATCTTCCCTTCATGACAGCCAAGAGCTTCAAGAGGTGGGCTGGACAGTGTTTTGGGTAATGCCTAGTACATGGTCTGTTGGTTAAAGAACTTTACTGGGAAGTGAGAAATGTAGGTCCTAAACATTTTTCGTGTGAGGGGGGATGTATTAGGGAGCCAGAGGACTCCTATTTCCTTAAGAGAAGTTGCAGTAATCTGAGCTGGCTCCACGTAGGCAAGTAGCTAATATTTGGGCTAACTGCTAATAGACCATCTGGGAACCATCAGGCAAACTTGTAGCTACACAGGTGGTGGCTGTGCCAGGGAGCAACTTCCCTAAGCAGAGCAGCAAAAAGCCCAGACATGCAGGCAGCTGAACCAAGCCCTAACAAGGAAAAGAGGCTGTCCAGCAGCAATAAATTACCTTGGCAGAATAGCCAGCCAGCAAGCCCAATCAGAGTCACTTGTGTGTGGCTGGGGAGCTGCATGACCAATGAGAGCAGGGGGAAGGGTAATAGGCGAGTGGGCTTGAGAGACAGATAAACTCAAAACCTGAGTTAGGGAGGCAGTCTGGCTGGACAGGCTCCCAGGGAAAGAGCTTTACCCTGAGATGGCTATAGCTTGAGCCATGGACTGAGATCCTCCAATTACAGTGAACTGTAAGGGGCTGAGAGCTTATAAGGAGCTAAGCCGAGGATAAGAAGTGCTTTTGTATGCAGCCAGAATGCTTAGAGCTTTGGGTTACAGCCAGCGAGCTAATTCTTTTGTTTATGGTTTCTACTGGTGGACTGGATCAGGACTGAAGGGGAGGTGGAGATCCCAGCAGTGCCCAAGGGGCATACAACTACTTTGAGCCTTGCTAGGGGCTGGGCTAAAGGTGCAGACAGGCAGTGACCAGGCAAAAGTTTGTAGCCTAGAATGGGACCAGAGGCCCCAGTGTCTAGGAAGCATGAAAACCCAGGCTAGGGGACCTAGTGCCTAGGAAGGGTGAGACCCAGGTTCAGAGAGAGGGCCAGGAACAGCTAAGCCAAAGCCAGAGCCAGTGCAGTGTGTCCAGGATAAACAGGGACCAGCCACAGGACAGGGGCAGAGGCTAGGAAGGCCACCGCCCCAACAAGGGAGTTGAAGCCTGAGGCACCCTGGTGGCTTGGGGGCAAAGTGCACACTTACATGATGATTGGTAACATCTACAAGGTATGGGTATGACTGTAGAGAAGGTCAGAGACCTTGAGATTACCACTAAGGTGATTAGGGCCCTGAGGCATAGGCAGGCCAGGAGGGCCCACCTAACATTTGAGAGCTAGCTCTGGGACCCTGAGCTGCCTCCCTTTCTCCCAATCAGATTATAAAAGCAAGATGTGGCAAAAAAAAAGGGTAAAAGAGAGAGGATACCAGAAAGACAGAGCAAAGCAGGAGTCATGACCCTACCAGCAGGCATCATAGACCCCCCTCGGGCCCAATCCTGCTACAGGGGCCTAGAACTTACGTCTTGTGTTCCCTGCTCATGTGCCTTAAACACTAGACTAAAAGATGGCATCAAATACCCATTAATTGTGTTGTTTCTGCAACTAAAGTTACAGGATTTACCTGGCACTATGCACACGCTGATCAATTCTGTCACCTGCACACCTACACAGCTAGAGTACAGCTTACTGAGCATGCTCAGTGGGAAATAGGGCTGTGCAAAATTTCACTGGCTGTTTTGTTTCAATGCTGTTTCAACCCATTTTGAGCTCAAAACAGTGAAATCAAAATGAAATGAAGGGCTTTGAAACAGTCTTGAAACGAAACGAGGGCAGTTGAAACATTTTGAAAGTTTTGAAATGTTTTGAGTTTCAAAGCTGAAGCTGGGCTTGCCTGCAGGGAAACAGAAAGTAAGGAAAGGGAGGGGAAAGAGGGCGGGGAAGACACAGTGAGGGAACACCTTAACACACACGCTGGAGAAGAAGCTCCTGCAGGGGAGGAAAGAAAGGCTCTGTCACAGTTTGGCTGCCTGAGATGCTGCTGGTGCAACTGTGCTGCCGCTCACTACATTATTATTTTACCGGTTGTCATTTAAAGTGGTGGATGGGCCTGAAGCTGTAGGGGAGGAGGGGACCTCATTGGGGCATACTACCGTGTTGTGTAGAGGCCCCAGCACCAGAGGGAAGGCGTGCCCTAATATGCACACGAAGTCACATGTCACCAGGTTTGCTTCTCAGCAGCTTGAGGTGCAGTTTCCCAGAAACCCCTGCATGTATCTCCTTAAAACTTGGCAGGCTTTGTGGCCTCCATGCCTGCTGTTTTCACTCCCCTGTGCCTTCATACTTACAAGTGACATGAGTTTTGCTTTCATGACTTTGAGGTGCATTTTCCCACAAATCCCTACACCTATCTCCTTAAAGCTCAGCAGGCTTCATGCCCTCAGAAGAGGCTACGATCCCTGCTGTTTTTGTCCACATCTACCAAACAATTACACAGTTATAGGCAGTTTTGTGCTTCCCCATTATAGCTTATGGGCAAAAAGTCGAAACAGCGTCAAAACAGTGAAACAGTTTTGACGAAACGAAGCAGAACAGTGCTTTTGAAACAAAATGAATCTCAAAACGAAAAACTGTCCCAACAAAATGGAAGTCAAAATGAAACGGTGCTGTTTCGCACAGCCCTACGTAGAACCTACACTGTGCAAAATTGCAAGTTATGGGGCTCTAAAGTGCCATTAAAGTACATAAAGTTGAAGTAAGATTTAGCTCTTGGTTCAGAGTATTGGTACTTGACAGATATGAAGCAATATTAGAACTCTAAGAGAAATCTGCCAAGCTGTTCAGCCAAATGCTGGATAAAAAACACAGTTCAGTATCCAACTCCCATAAATGCTACTGAAAAAAGAAGAGAGGAATGAAATTGCTGGAAGAAGATGAGACATGGCTGTGCAATATTTGGTATGTGTATGCAGGAAGTATTTCCTTTCAAATTTCTTCTAAAAACAATTAATTTGAATGTATGGTATCCCTAGGCATTCCTGGAAATGTGGAACTTCCACATACAGGGTCTAAAATTTGAGATTAAGAAGAAAATATAGGCTATTCTTCCACAGCTTCTTAGCTAGCCACAACGAAATATCACTCATTTCTTAGGGCTATATAGTTCTGCTCATCTGAGTGAAAGGGAAGTATCTGTAGTATAATCCTAGTTGGATAAAAGGTCTACACTAAGAAGCATACTCTACTGACATCTCTGAAAGGAGGGAAATCATTTATGTAGAGGCATGTGAGATAAGTACTGGAGGTCAATAGCAAGTTGTAGCTAATTCTCAGCACAGGAGAGAGACAGCTGACTTTCAAGCTTCTCAAACACTGGAAGAATCTCATTATGCATGCCTCACTCATTTTATGTAATATTTGTTATGTTTCTTGAAACAGTTGTATAAAGAAAAAGAGGTTGGGCCAAAAAAAAAAAATTAATAAGAAAAGGTTTTTTGGGGGTGTTGGAAGGGTAAGGGTTGGGTTCTTTATTTTGATGAAGGGTGAAAGCAGTGTATTAGTACTTCCAGAGATATTATTCATAGTTCTGAGGGTTCTTTAACACAGTAGAGAAATATATAACAAGAACCCATCAATGTAAATTTAAGCCAGACAATTTCAAATTAGCAATAAGACAATTTTTTAATGGCAAGAGTGATTAACCGTTGGAACATGGAAAGAAGTGGTGGATTCTCCATCTCTTGATATCTTCAGATTTAGACTGGATGCCCCCTAAAGGATGTGCTTTCATCAGAGGCAAGGAACTGATTTTAGTAGAAGCAGAAATTGATGAAATGTTACAACCTGCGTTACAAGGAAATAAAACGAGATGATCTAATATTCCGTTCTGGTCTTAAAATAATTTAATCTATTTATTCATTCATTCATTCATTTATTCATTCATTCATTCGGGCTGTGACAAAATGTCAAACTAGGAGAAGCTGAACAAGGAGACAAGAAGCTTATCACTGAAGAAACCAGTGGCTAATCTAACTAAGGATTCCAACTGTTTTGGAATCACAGGGTTTTTTTGCTGTTACTATGCTTGATAATTTAATCCAAGCATGACAGTATTGTACAAGTGCTCCAAGACACAGTCAGCTCCTATCTCATAAACAAATTTCATTAAGATTATTATTTCTTAGTGGATTAAAACATGTGTTATCATTATTTTATTTGGCTAATAATAATCTTCACAAATTACACAGATGATAATTCAGCCTTTTTTAGATCATATTTTTTCTCTATGTGCAACACATTTCTGATGTTTGAGAGTCCAGCAGGCTCTGCATCCTCCTGCTTTTGGGCTGTTGGTTTGGCCCTGAAATCTGAAGCCTTTGTGAGGTATATTCTGGGGAAACTGCAGGTTGAGTGCCTAACACAGGTGGGAGGTTTTTTTGCTTTTTTTCCCCCCATCAAATAGTGGGGGATCCTGCAAACTACCTTTCCTGAAAAATGTGAGCCAGCTGGAAGGAAGTGGTTCTTTCCTAGCTGACCATGGTGGAAGCTCTCATCATCAGGTGGCTCCTTTGCAAGTATTAGGTTCTTCTTTCCCTCCACAAAACATGGATGGTGATATTTTCCTGCACAAGGGGTCTTATGTTCACCACTGAAGTGCATGAGTCACCAAGACACCAGCACACTCTGTGATTATCTCAGTTTCTGTAAATACAAATGGAAAATATATGTTACATAAAGTTGTAAATGTATAAAGCTAATTTAATTCTTAGTGTAACTATCTCTATTCACAGAATCACACAAGAGACGAATCTGACAACTTTGAATTGTTGTCAGATTCCCAGACAGAGCCCCCGGGGGGGCTGGCATCCCCCAACCCCCTGGCCTGCGGGTGCTGCCCAGCAAGGCCTGGGGGGGCAGGGACTGGGGACTCTCACACCTGTCCTGCAGGTGCCTGCCTTAGGGCCCTGGAGGCACGGGTGAGGGAGCTCCAGGAGGAGGTTAGCAGGCTGAGGGGAATCCGAGAGGCAGAGGAGGAAATTGACAGTTATTTTCTTTCCCTGCAGGGTGGTACGACCAAGGAGGACGCACCTCAAGAAGACCCCTCCACTGCTAAGTGGCAGATGGTCACCTCCCGTGCCAGGGCTGCTCGAAACATGGCAGCACCAGTTCCTCCAGTCCAGCTGGAGAACAGGTACGAAGTCCTGGCTGGAGGAGGAGGAAGGAGAGGACAACGCCGGGGAGGAGGCAACTCCATGCTTACCACGTCCCCTGCAAGCTGAAGGAGACAAGCAAGCCAGGAGGAGGAAGCATCCCGTGATTGTCATTGGTGACTCCATCCTGAGAGGTACGGA
>NW_017729032.1:57061088-57095244 GCF_001723915.1 Gavialis gangeticus | reverse complement strand
GGTCCCTTCCGACCCTAGAAACTATGAAACTATGAATTGTAAAGTCCGTAAGGCAGGAACCTTGAGCACTTTGCGTAAGGCTGAACACATTGTTGGAACTCAAGTTTAAAAACGATATCCTTTACTAATAGCTACTGGTATAGTTTTACTTCTCCAGTAAAACTTCTCCAGTACTTCTTCTAGGAGAATATGTTAACTGGCAGTAGCAGCTCATTTCAGAGGAGATCAGAAATGAAGATACTGTAAGATTTCCGCATTTACTGTTATAGATCAAAAATTGATTGTAATAGAAGATAAGGGCCTATAGGTTTTGGGCATTAATCTCTCTGTGCTTGTATTGCTCATATTTTAAAAGAGCTTAACAACATTTCCCTATTTCTGAGGGGCAGCAGTTGGATAAATACATTACATATTGTATAGTTCTCAGATTCTGGTATATAAACACCAGACAGACAGGATATAGCAAAATAACACTGTGTAGTTCTATAAAAGATACTGGAATAAGCTCTAAGCAATGGATCTGATTACTAGAAGCATTATATTTTAGTTGCATTAGGCCAATATTCCACCTGAGCTAATTAACCTTGATTAGAAACATGATATATTACCAAATGAAGAAGCAGGCTAATATAGCTACTCTGTTGGGGTACCTGAGCTCAGGTATCTCTACATACTGGTATGCTGTACCATGGAGACATACCTATGGATAGTTTGAAGGCATTCATTTTAATTCTCTACTAGGTTAAGTAAGTGCACTTTGGATTTCCCTTCTCTACTTTGTCTGTTTTAATTATTTATGCCCGAATCCAGCAAACATTTATACAACTCAATACATTTATATACTGTGACTGTCTTAAGGCCATTAAAGAAATCCTACTCAGGATTACACCTTATACAACTCCTTAACTTAAATTCAGTGGGAGTTAAGTACCTTTGCTGGTTCAGCATGTTCTCAGGTACTCCCTTAAATAGGGGTGAACTTAAGAACATATCAAATAACAGTTCTGAATTGGGTCCTTGGATCCTATGAATTTGTGAGTTAACTTACTATGGGGGGAATCAACCTTTTTAACAGGTGTGCCACAGATTATCCATGCACCTTGCCTAAGTGCCCCTTACTTAATGAACTTTGAAGGTGACTTCAGTGGTAGAAATATCAGGTTCTCAGTAACGAGTGCATTCAAACATAACATAATACTTAATGATCTCATGTTAAAAGTACTCCACATTGAAGTTGTAAGGGTCTGAGTCATTTTTCCTGTGGAGGATACATTGCTGTTGCACAGACAAATTTTGCTGCAGTATGGATTAAATTAAAATGGTTCCACAAATTACTGTTTTTGGTGCAGAATGGTGCAGATTAGAGAATAAGAAAACTATGAAGCTCTCTCACAAAAAATGTTAAGGCACAAGTGAGATGTGTGCTCAGAACATGGTCTTGTTAACCATACACTTCTTGTCACATATTTTGCTGCGTGGAAAGTAATTCATTTGAAGTGACTGATTTTAATTGGAGTGGTTTAGCAAATACAGCCAAAGCTGTAAAGCTGAATCAGTAAACTGAAGATGTAAAATGAACAGATCTAGGTTGGGATTTGAAGGACAACATTGCTGCCAGCTGTTACATTTATGAATAGTCAGCATAGGGGGAATATATGTGTGCGTTTCCATCCATTGAAGACCTCGTCAAACTGTCACTGACTTTGATGGTGCAGCATCAGATCATGCAATATTTTGTTCCAAAACAGCAATCTTGGGATGGGATTTAGGTATATAAATAAAACACCAAGCAAAGCAAAAATATATCTAACGTCCAGCCTGTGTGTATTTGCAATATCATATATTTAAAGAAACAGAGAAAGGGCCTGAGATCTGATTCCCTTAAGCCTTTGGACATAGCTAGAAAATGGTATTTAGAGGTGTGTTTTGGGGAATTGACTTGTAGGTAAAGTAGATATGTATTAGAACAATGGTCCAGGACAACAGCAAGAGTTAATTGATTTCTAAAAGCCTGTTTGTGGCAAGCGCTAAACTTATGTGAATCTGTGAAGTCTCCTCCAAGGCCCACCGTGTCTGACACAGGCAAGCAAAAACCAGACACACAGGATGGGAAATGGAAGACATGTACCACCCTGTTCCATAACAGAGATAAGGGATTCTGCAGCATTGGGGGGTGTCAGGTCACAGTGCGATTTCCAGTTTTGGTAGATGGACTAAATTAAAACAAACCAGTAAAGCCCAAATTAGGATGTGTGCATGTGATGGGTTTGTAAAACAAAGGAATATGCTGATAGGACAGAACATGGACAGTTTGACAATCACAAGTAGACCAATCAACAATGCCCAAAGATGAAGAGTCATCAGAGGAGGCAAAGGATACAAAAAGGGGGATTTCAGGGCAACAAAAGGTCCCAGAGAGGGAAACCCATGACCATGATGGACAGAGGGCCAGCCCGTCTCACCCACCCACCCTGCCTCCAACCTCCAGTGTGCTGTCATCTAACATTCAAGAGAGAACCTCAGAGTGAAGCTCATGTACTAGCCAGACATACCTTGACTCTGAATCCCAGGAGTGGTAGATATAGAATTGTTTTCATTTTTCTTATCTACTATCAGTGTATATCAATAAAATTTTCCTATTATTGAATGGAGAAGTTGTGGTTGGTCTGAGGTAATTGGGTCATAATCCAGTGCCAACAATATTCTATATAAAAATTAAAGTTAATGTTGCTTTAGGAAGGACTGGACATGGGAAGTTTGTTTATTCATTACTGATTCCTTAAGACTCCTGTAAAACTCCACAGAAATATCTTGGTACTTCAGACAGCCACCTTTCATTAATGGACCTCATTCAGTTCTACAACGGCACTGTTAATGTTATTTTACCTCTCCCCCACCCCTTTCTTTATCCACTGCCAGCTACAACTGCATGCCAACTCATACATTAGCAGGATCTGATGCATGGAAACAATGTCAGACATTGTATATCACTCTGCTTGGAAAAACTGTGGGTCAACCAAAGGAAGCCCAATGCATACACTAGGTTATGTGGATTCAGGCAGGTCTTGAAAGAGATGAAAAGATATTCCATTTAATAAGATGGCTATGTTGTTCATTGGTGGTATTTTTTCTTGTAAATCAGGTTTTGTGAATACAAGAAAGTAAAGGTAGAAAAATATAGAAAAATCTGTTGCTTGTCTGGTTATTGATTGACTACTTCTTTGAGTATGGTTTGAACTCTGGAGGCATTTCTTTGTGTGTATTTCTAAAATCAGATGTTGGACATATGTCATATACTTGAAATAATCTTTCCAAAGAATGGCTTCTGGTTCATCCAGGAATAAATCAGTTGTGAAAGCATTATTTCCACAAGTAGATAACTATGTTCTTTATAGCTATGGCATACAAAAGCTTCAGGTTAACAATTAGTTTCAAGAATGCTGTGATCATGTACCAAGGGGTGGAAGAGCCAATACCTGACATCAGTCTGGAGGGTAAGGCTCTGAGTGGCATTAATAGCTTTTGTTACTTGGATTCTGTAATCATTAGGAATCTTGACCTTCAGATTGAATTGATTAACAGAATAAGAAACGCAGTGAAGAGTTTCATGCTATTACAAAAACATGCATGGAATAACAGCAAACTATCAACTAAGTTGAAGATGTGAATCTGTGAGACTTGCACGCTATTATCTCTACTTTATGGTTCAGAACCTTGAACTACATGTGCTAGGCATAGTAAGAGATTGAACAGTTTCCACGTGAGAAGCCTGCATAAGATCCTGAAAATAAAGTGGAAAGATAACATACCAAACAGAGGTGCTAGAGTACACAGGACTGACACACTTTGAAACCACTATCAAGAAGAGGAGGTTATGATGGCTTGGTCAGGTCAGGAGACTGGGAGGAGACCATATCCCCAAGAATATTTTGTACAGTGAGATTCAAGGCCGCTCTTGAAAGCAAGGCTACCCTTGATGGTGGTGCCAGGATGTGTGCAAAAATGTTAAGTAATTCAACATCAATGTAAAAAGCTGGGAGAAGCACACACAATCTCATCCAGTCTGGAGGGAACAGCTTACACTGGGTGCAGCACAATGTGAAACTGCTTTGATCCAGAGGATGGAAGCAAAGCAAGAATGAAGAACACAGCATGCTGTAAGCTTGGACTCCAACTCAGGCAACACATGGATTGGTGAAACGTATAACAAATGTGTTGCTCTCAATTTAGGCTTGTCAGCCACAAGCAGATTCATCAGGCACCTGACTAGACCTCTTAGGCATATGCCATGATCCAGAGATTGATAGTTGCTTGCTATAGTTATGTTTTATTTGCAGGACTTTTTGTGAGCTTCCTAAACCCCAAACTCATTTCCAGCTGTGAATCCTCTGTCAGTTGTGTTCTTTTGTTCATTATTTGCCCATTTTCTAGAGGCATCTATATGGCCCCCTCCACTCAAATATCAGAATGATCATCAGGATGAGAATTTGCTGCAACATGTGAATTAATTTTACCAAAGAAAGAGGCTAGAAAAGAAAAAATATTCCTAGTACAGTATTCAGCGAAGTACCTCCAGCAAACTCTGTGTGTTCAAAATATCTGTGTTCATTTTTAGACGACTGGCTGTCTTATGTAGAAAATTCCAGGCAGCTCTTTCTATTGAGACTGCCAGTTTTTTAATCATACCTGAAGGAAGCTACTTACTTTTTCCATTGCTTTCTGTCTTTCCCGACATTCATGCTACTCCTGCCCTCCATTGCATACAAAACCGTCATTATTTATTTACCTTTTTATTTGCCTCCAATGCCATGTCACATCCATTGCATCAAGCTCTTCTCCTTGCTTCACTGTATGTTGTTCTACCTTTGTCTCTAATTGTGCTATTCCCCTGTCTATATCCCCATTCTGCAAATAACCCAAAAGTCAATACCATGTTTCTCTACCTCTCCCATAACTACTACTGCTACTCACATTTAGTTACCTACCCATGTTCTTACCTACCCATACCCACCATATCACTTCAACCCCAGGGTAGATACACCTCCTCTCACCCATGATAAATACCTAACTCCTCCGTCTCATCCCTCCCCCCTGCCAACAAACAACACCAAATTTCAAGAGCCCCAGCAAAAAATAAAAAAGGAATCCCCTCAGTCCTGCCTCAGTCACCACCAGGGCACCTTCAGTGGCATCCCGGAGCAATGTCCACTCAGGTAGATCTGTCTTTGTGGGGTCTGCAGGCTAGCAGAGAGGCACTCCCACTTGAGTGGTTGTGGTAGTGCCTAGGTGAAGCCCCAGCCCTCCCCCCACAAGGAAGAAGGATGAGGGAAGGGAGGAAAGCTGGCAGTTCATCAACCCATGGAGACCTGCTGGCTTTGGAGGAATTGCATGCTGGTGGGGTTCTTCAGCAAAGGTATTATGATGCCTTAAAAATTAGGCATCAAAGGAATGAACTGTGGTCCAAAATGTATATGTTGAATGAATTTAGTTGCCTTTTGGCATACTACATAGCTGCGGATCAGAGATTAACTGGATCCCTGTCTTGTTTATAGGCGCTCAAAGTCCCTCTCTGGATAATGTTAAATTGCCTACTCCCATTCTGAGAAGGCTCCTACAACCGGTATGTACCGTAGGCCTCTTTTAAAGGAAACTGGCAATGTGGGGATGAAAAAAAACGGAACTGAAAGATGACAAGAGTCTGAGAAACAGATAATCTTTCCATGGAACATTACAGACTTTTGCAGGAAGAGGGAGGTTGATGTCTTTTTTAAAGACATCATTTTTGGCCTTGTCAATCCTATACCCTTTTACAAGTTTTTCTCCTTCCACACACAGCTGTGAACCTGAAGCTTTTGAGGAGGGAAAGGAGAAATTACATCAGTATGTTTGCTGAACTGGAGGGAGGCTTCCATCCTGTATAGAAATTCTGGAGCATGAATAAGCCCAGTATTCACAAGCCTTTGACATAGGCTATTGCAACAGGCAAATACTCAGCTTCTTTAAGACCCCAATCAGGCTATTTTTTCAATACAGCAAACCATTTGGATCCTTCAGTATTTTGGGGTTCCTGCAGTGCCAGCTATACTGACTTAAGATATCTCACAGATATTTGGAAACTTAAGAGGAAAGTATTTCTTTTCATTATGTTTCATTATCTCGGAGTATTTTTAGTGCAGATTATATGAAAAATTTGGGATGAAATAGACCTATTAGAGCATCCAGTCTCTTTCTCTGCATATTCAGAATTGTTTCCTATAGTAATGTCTGTGAAAGTTTGGCCAGACCTGCACATGAAATTTAAATGACCAGATTAAAATAACTGCATCTTATACAAAAATGCAAGATTGTGACTGGGACCATGCAAAACAGAGCAACCCCAATTGATTTCATCTCCTGTGCTAGTTGCAAAATTATCCAATGTTTTATTATGCTAAACCATTCATAAATAACATATTCCTATGTGACTGTATCCTGGTTGACACATTCCCCCTTAATTAAGGCATATTTCTCAGAACAGGCATTCAGTGTCTGCCTGAGGTTTTGCAAATGTCTCCATAGACCATCACTGTGCAGACTATTGTTAAACAGCTACCCCAAACTGGCCTGTAATTGATACAGACTATTGTAAACTCTGCCCCTTTGCTAAAACAGTTACCCAAAGACAGTCCTGTAACCAAAGTCCCAAAATATTCTGTTTAGTCAATCAAGACCCATCCAATTAGATTGAAGCATAACCTCCAGACTGATCAAAACTTGCAAAAACAAGTTTGACACCTGCACATCCAAAAACAGGATCCTCACAGTTAGCAATTGTAATGTGATGGTCCCTTCCTATTTGCTTTGTTCAGACTTTAATCAACCAACTATCAAGGAGGAGTGCTTTGAAGCTAGAAAACTGAACTGTATAAGCACAAAACAAAGTTGCCAGCAAGGTATGCACTACAAGAGGGACAGAGACATCCTTCTGCACCCAGCTTTTCACTACTGGGTGGTGGATCCATGCTCATTGAAGGCTGTAAAGACAAGAACCACTTCCTGCCTACATGGGTGAGAGAAATTTTTGCTGCTAAAATATACTAGGACTCTAGCAGGAGTCCTACTCTCGAAGCCCCTCTAGAAGTGTGGCTCCACCCTCCTGCAATGGGCCAACCGCCTGCTTACTCGCCTGCCATGCCTTGATCTTACTTTTGATTAATAGATGATTGGAATCAGCAGGAGGCCCCTACACCGCAGCCCAAGCCTCGCAGATGGTGCTGGTCTGATCTGACTGGGGCCCTGTTATTGTGTCTTGGCCCTTCGTTTACTCTCGGGGCTCCTCGCGACCCCCTCCTCAGTCTCGGGGCTCCTTGCTGCCACCTCCTCAGTCCCGGGGCTACTCGCCGCCCCCTTGAGTCGGGGCTCTTCACTGCCCCCTTGAGTTGGGGCTCCTTGCTGCCCCCTTGAGTCGGGGCTCTTCACTGCCCCTAACCCCAGGCTTCTCACTGCCCCCTAACTCCGGGCTTCTCGCTGCCCGCTACCAAAGCTGCACCCTCTCTGGCACCAGGAGACCCCACGCTATCGTGGAGCTCCTATGAGGTCTTCTCCACCCCTAATAGCCTCACCCGGTCCTCCAGTTAAACAGTAAATACAAAACACAAAGTCCCCGGGCTATAACATAAAGCTAAACCATTCTGGTCAAAAAATACAACTCCATCCCTACCAGGGAGAGAGGGAGAGAGCGCATCAACCCCTAGCAGGAACCAGGGGATGTTCCGACCGTCAGAGTTCTCCCCTTTGTTCTGGCTGAGTTCCTCCTCCCTCGGCCGCCGGAGGGGAACTGCCCTCCTGGCCTTCTGCCTGGGCTTAAGAAGGGCTAAGCTCCGCCCCTTCCTGTCTCTAGGCTTCCCTGGTTACTAGGGCAACCAACACCTGTGCAGTCCTGGTGACTGGCAGCTGTGCTTCCCCCTTCCTGCCACTAGGGGTCTCTCCCGAGCCATTTCTGCTCTCAGTCGCAGGGCACCTGAGAGCTCTGCAACAGACCTTCCCCCCTTCAACTCCAGACTCACTGAGCTGATTGTCATCCTTGCGGGTGTTGTCTCCACCTGGGCTCCTCTCTGGGCCTGTCCTCTGGCACTGGACAATCCGGACACAGGAGGCGGAGGTTTTCAGGCGCCTCCTACTCTCCTTTTCCCCAAGGGTGCACCATGTGGGATTTGTCGGGAGTTACACGCCACAGGTAGTCCCCCCACATTAGCCAGCCTTGGTAGGGTGTCCCTTGGCCTGTAGGACCCCAGGCCCAGTATACCCTTCGGCTGGGATGTTAGCCACTGCGTCGTCGTTCTGCAGGGGGGCTGTCCTTCTGAGAGAGGCCCTCTCCCTTCTTCTCTCTCCTGACAGGCTGGCCCCGACTGGCATGGCCAATACTTAGAGTGATCACTCTGCCTCCCCATAACAGGGTCCGCTTTCCCTGCCATCCAACCCCACTTCTTCTTTCTTGTCTGAGGTCCCCCTGATTCCCCAGGCCCCTCGTCTTCCTCGTATTGCCTTGAGAAGAAGTCAGCATTTGTATTCAAGGCCCCTGAGCGATGTTTTACCTCAAAACAACACAGTTGTAGACTCAGGGCCCACCTCATCAGCCTAGCATTGTCCGTTTTCATATTTTGTAACCAGCGTAAGGGCGCATGATCAGTAACCAGTGTGAACTGACGTCCTAATAGATAATACCGGAATGTTTCGATAGCCCATTTAATTGCCAAACATTCCTTTTCTATCGTGGCATAATTTCATTCTAGAGGATGCAACTTCCTACTTATGTAGGCTACGGGTCGTTCTTCTTCACCCTCTCTCTGCATCAACACCACTCCAATAGTTACCTTTGAGGCATCTGTCTGTACTTGGAAGGATTTATTAAAGTCCGGTGTATATAGAAGGGGTTGCAAGCACAGTGCGTCCTTTACTGCTCGGAAAGCTTCTTCCGCTGCCTGTGTCCATCTCACCTTGGTCAGAGCTTCTGCCTTTGTCATCTCAGTCAAAGGTTCCACCACCTCCGCAAAATGAGGTATGAACCTCCTATAATAATTAGCTAACCCCAAAAAGGCTCTCACTTGCCTTTTAGTATGAAGAGCTTGATACCTCTGTAATGCCTCCACCTTGCTTAACAATGGTCTTACCCATCCGCTTCCTACTACGAATCCCAGATATTGGGTTTCTTCTTTCCCTATTGTACATTTCTTCGGGCTGGCTGTCAACCCGACCCTTCTCAGGTCCTGCACTACTGCTCTCAGTGCCGTGAGGTGTTCTGCCCAGCTTGTGGTGTAGATTACAATATTATCAATGTAAGCTGTCGTGTAGCCCCCGTGTGGAGCCAAGACTCTGTCCATCAGACGTTGAAATGTAGCTGCAGCTCCATGTAATCCGAATGGCATACGACGGAATTGGAAAAGACCCCAGGGGGTGGCAAACGCTGTCTTTTCTTGATCCTCGGGAGCCACTGGGATCTGCCAGTACCCTTTTGTCAGGTCTAGGGTGGAGACATAGCGAGCTTGCCCAATGTTCTCTATCAGCTCGTCTATTCTTGGCATTGAGTATGCATCGAACCTAGCTACTGCATTCACCTTCCAGAAATCAATGCAGAAGCAAATTTTCCCATCGGGCTTAGGCACTGCCACAATAGGGCTCCGCCAGTTGCTGTGTGATTCGCATATAATGCCTCCCTCCAGCATCATTGTGATTTCCATTTTTATTTGGCTATGCAGTCATTGGGGAATCCGCTGCCAGTGCTCACGGACCACCTGACCTGGAGGAGTTCTTATTCAATGCACCACACCCCAAGCTTCCCCAGATGTTTCCTGGAATACATCTCTATACTCCTTGATTAGCTCGGTGGCCTGTCTGTCTTCTCTGTGCTTTTGATAATCGTGGGGCCAGTTCCACGTCCCCCAGTCCACTCTCCTCAGTCAATGAGGGTCCCAATTCCAGTTCCTCGGGATGGATAGGTACATGCATTCCTGTTCCTCCCACTTCTTTAGCATGTTAATGTGGTATACTTGCTTTTTCTTTTGTTTATCTATCTGGTACACCTCGTAGTCTACGGGCCCTACTTGGCATACCACTTCGTAGGGTCCTTGCCACCGCGCAAGCAGCTTACTTTCTCAGTCGGGCAATAGAACCAAGACACAGTCACCCACCTCCAATTTTCTTGACCATGCGCTTCGGTTATAATATCTTGTTTGACACTGTTGCGCCTCCTTGAGATTTTCTAAGGCCACACTTCGGGCTGCTTCCAGACATTCCCGCAGATGTATGACATATTGGATTAAGTTCTGGTCTCTTCTCTGCTGTTCCTCCCAACTTTCTTTAATCAGATCCAGAATCCCTCTTGGTTGGTGGCCGTATAATAATTCAAAGGGTGAAAACCCCATTGAGGCTTGCGGTGCCTCCCTTACCACAAACAACAACGGTGGTATCATTTTGTCCCACTCCTGGGATCTCTCGACCACGAACTTCTTTAACATTTGCTTCAGCGTCTGATTGAATCGTTCTACAAGCCCGTCCGTTTGGGGATGGTATATTGGCGTTCTCAGATGTTTAATTCCTAAGGCCTTGCTCACTCCCTCAAACACCCGCGATGTGAAATTCGTTCCCTGACCTGTTAGCATTTCTTTAGGGAGTCCGATGCGGGAAAATACCTTCACCAGCTCATCTGCCACCTTTGGGACAGTTACAGTTCGCATCGGTACGGCTTCCAGATATCTTGTAGCATAATCCAGCAGCACTAAAATATACTGGTTCCTGGTGCTACTTTGGGGAAGCGGCCCCACAATGTCCAACGCCACTCACTCAAAGGGAACTTCCACCAAAGGTATTGGAACTAAAGGAGCCTTTGGGGGTGGTCATGGATTCTCTTTTTGGCACACAGGACATGAAGCGCAATACTTCGCCACTTCTTGCACCAGTCCTGGCCAAAAAAACCTGGCCTAAACACGGGCTTCAGTCTTATCCCTGCCCAGATGTCCCCCCATAGGGAGCTCGTGAGCCACCTTCAGTAAAGCTCGTCAATAGCACCGAGGCACCAGCAACTGTGCAACCTCCTCCCCTTCCGGCTTCCCCAACTCTACTCGATACAGGAGGTCATTCCTGATCTCAAACCTCGGCGTTGTGTTCATCAGCGCCAGCTGTAAGATTTCTGTTTCTTTGGGCTAAATGTTCTCATAATGCTGGCTGAAAATCAGGCTCTCGACTTTGCTCCAGCTGGAAATGCTCGTCTTCCCATAGGTGTGAGATATCCATTTCTCGTTCACCCCTTTCATCGGGGGGGCATCCTTCGGTTGTGCCTATGAATGCTTCTGCCTTCTCCCCTAGCCTCACATTGGTTATCTCCTCCAACAATTCAGGCCAGTTGCAGCCCAACACTACTGGATAAGGCAAATGTTCAGCAACTCCGACCAGCATCCATCGAGTCTTCTTGCCCACTTGCAGGGTGGCCCTCACCCTGTCAATCTCGAGGGGGTCTCCACACCAACACTGCACTGTCATCTGATCGGCTACTCCCTTTTCTTTTGTTGGTACCACATCATCCCGTACCATAGTCTGTAGTGAGCCAGAATCTAACATAGCTTGTACCTTCCTCCCCTCGACTATCACCTCCACTGTTAGTGCAGGAAGTTCATTTCTTGCCTCGGTGTCGACTTGGGTCTCGTAGCCACACATCCCTACCCAAGTCATGGGTCGTGGGTGGGCACCCCCTTTCGTGTTGGCTACCACTGCCCTTCGTCCTATGTCATGGTTCCGTAGGCTTAGTGTTGTCCGGTAGGGCTGACCCTCAACTTGCCATTGCGGTTCGGTGTCTGGCATTGGTATCCATTCCCGTTGCACTCTCCAGATGGACCCAAGGCTTCGTCTCTTCACACGGACCAACCAGCCTTTTAGGGTGTGGATGGCCACACGAAGATTTCCCGGCCAATGCACCATTGTAGCAGGAGTCCTACTCTCGGAGCCCCTCTAGAAGTGTGGCTCCGCCCTCCTGCAATGGGCCAACCGCCTGCTTACTCTCCTGCCACGCTTTGATCTTACTTTTGATTAATAGATGATTGGAATCAGCAGGAGGCTGCCCATTTTTATGCGCCCTGATGACAGGGGGCGCTGCCTGCGGCTCCTTTTCCTCCCCTACACTGCAACCCAAGCCTCGCAGATAGTTCTGGTCTGATCTGACTGGGGCCCTGTTATTGTGTCTCGGCCCTTCGTTTACTCTTGGGGCTCCTCGCTGCCCCCTCCTCAGTCTCGGGGCTCCTCCTCACTCTTGGGGCTCCTCACCGCCCCCTTGAGTCAGGGCTCTTTGCTGCCCCCTTGAGTGGGGGGTCCTTGCTGCCCCCTTGAGTTGGGGCTCTTCACTGCCCCAACCCCAGGCTTCTCATTGCCCCCTAACTCTGGGGCTTCTCGCTGCCCCCTAACTCGGGGCTTCTTGCTGCCCCCTAACTCCGGGGCTTCTCGCTGCCCCCTAACTCCGGGGCTTCTCGCTGCCCCCTACCAAAGCTGCACCCTTTCCAGTGCCAGGAGACCCCACACTATCGTGGAGCTCCTATGAGGCCTCCTCCACCCCTAATAGCCTCACCCAGTCCTCCGGTTAAACAGTAAATTCAAAACACAAAGTCCCCGGGCTATAACATAAAGCTAAACCATTCTGGTCAAAAAATACAACTCCATCCCTACCAGGGAGAGAGGGAGAGAGCGCATCAACCCCTAGCAGGAACCAGGGGATGTTCCGACCGTCAGAGTTCTCCCCTTTGTTCTGGCTGAGTTCCTCCTCCCTCGGCTGCCGGAGGGGAACTGCCCTCCTGGCCTTCTGCCTGGGCTTAAGAAGGGCTAAGCTCCACCCCTTCCTATCTCTAGGCTTCCCTGGTTACTAGGGCAACCAACACCTGCGCAGTCTTGGTGACTGGCAGCTGTGCTTCCCCCTTCCCGCCACTAGGGGTCTCTTCTTAGCCATTTCTGCTCTCAGTCACAGGGCACCTGAGAGCTCTGCAACAAGGACCTTTTGTGATAGCTCATTTACTGAATATTTAAAAGTATTTTTTTCTGCCATGTATCTTTATAGCTCATTTGTGGTAATGTTATTAAAGCCTTTCTGCCATTAATTGAACAAGGTGTGCCAATCCTTAACTGCACTAGGTTTGAATCCAACTTTTGACTGCAAAGCAAAAAGGAGGTAGGACTGTTCTCTATATCAAGAGGGAGCTTCCACTCTTTGTCTGAGCGGTTCACTCTCAGAAATTCACCATATCTCTGGCTCCTCCTCAGTAAAAGTCAGGACATTTGAATTGATGTGAAATGTAATTTTTTTGGCCATTTCATTTTGGAGGAAAGTATCAAGCCTGACAGATTGCTGAAGCCTCAAACAAAAATTCTGTATCTTTGAATCTGCTATGAAATGGAAATTCCAGGCCCCATAGTACTCTAATTATGAACTATAATACCCTGAATGCTTGGGATTTGGCAGCCTATGAGGTTCCTATAGGTTATATCCCAGCAGTTGCCTCATCCAGATGGTTCTTGCTTCCTGTCCCTGAGGCTAAAGAATGATCTTGATGAAGGGCATTTTTCTGTAGAGTTAGTTCCCCACCCCATGAGGCCCGAATTTGGCAGTTGGCAGGACTCTATGCATGATGGTCACTGTTCTGTCTTGTTTTTTCTCTATTTGAACCTGTACCACGTGCTATTTTCTCATTCAGTGAGTAGAGCTGCAAAGGGCCCAGCATGCCAACTGATACAAAGTTGATCATTTCAAATCTCTGTTTTGTGCCCAGCGCCTACAAAGAAAGATACAGTAAAATTAATAACACTATTGCCTATCATAATATTTACAGTAGTCATCATGTGCCCACAGGATAAAAAATGAGTTATGCACTACAGCTTTACTTTGCCACAGGACTGTAACGACTACAAAAACATACTCCCCAGGGAAAACAGACATTTTATATGAAGCTCATTGTTTCTGTGTTTCTCATTTGTGGCTATGCAATGACTTTTCTGCAGGAAAGTGTGATGCAGGAAACTCTGATTCAGGAAGGCAAGTAGCTGAATCTCTACTTCCAGACATACTATACAGCATAAGTGTCTGGGGAAACATTTATACAATTGTTCCTGAGGCAACATACACAGAGAACTAAAAAGGTAAAGTAGGCTGTACATACTATGGAAAACTAGAGAGACCCAACTGACTGAAGTGAATCAGTAAAACCATATGAATTCTGTATTAGAGTCCTCTAATTTCTGGTAAAATCATGTTTCTTTTCTGGTTTTCAGATGGTCCAATAGTGTCCAAGGGAAATAATAAAAACCTATAGACTCACAAAAAGCTTGAAATAGAAAGTTTATTCATGCTTCTAAGCATTTTAATGTATCTGGACATTTACAGAAAATGAATGTTTTAGCTGACACACAAGTCTGTAGCCTTGGTTCATCTCTAGTTCTGTATCCAAGATGCTGCATTTTAAAGCATTAATTATCTGAGTAAACTACTAGACTTGATACCTGGAGATTTTGGTGGGAGCCTATAGACATTGTGCTTTATTTGTCCCCACCATTAGTGTGGTCATTTCTGTTGCCTTCAACTCTCCAGACATAGACTGATATGTCAGGAGCGTCATTTCTATCTTTTTAGAATTGAAATAAACATTATAGTGAGTAGAGAGAGATAGTTAGCCATGATAGTCTAAAGTCAGGCACCCTATGGCACCCATCCTGGAGACTGACTAATTCAGAGAGTCATAAGCAGGGAACTTGGTTTTCTCTGATTTAAAAAAATTCCCAATTTTTGGTTAAAAAAATTAACCCCAAATCCACATTGTTTCCATGATTTAAATTAAACACCACTAATATATAGATCTATACATAGTCATGTTTCATTTTAATTATCGAAAATGTGAATTTGGCAATTCTTTTTTTAAACTGAAAATTGGGATTTTTTTTAAATCAGAGAAAACCAGGATCCCTGGTCATAAGCTTGCATAGGTGACAGCCTACTTTGTCAGATGCCATCCTGCCTTGCCTTCTGCCTGTAGTGAATAGAGTGAAGGGATTCACATTGTGAGCAGATTCACGAGTGGTCAGATCCTATTTCACTGCTAAATCTCTGCTTTTTCCAGGCCACTACAATCAGGAATATGGAGGAATTCTCCTCTGCCTGTTCTGTATTTTAATGGGGAACTAGAGCACCTCAGGAGGTGAACTTTGGGTGCAGACAGAAATGACAATTTTCACCTAATCCAGCCACACAAAGCAGTTTATAGCTGTGACCAAACACAAGTGCAAAGCTGCAGACAGCTTAAAAAATGGCCCATGAGGTGAAAATCTGACCCCTCGTTGCATGAGGTATCAGATAAAGATGTTTCAAAATGTAGTGTCTTCTGTCATTTGTGTGTGTGGAGCTCCCAGCCTGTTGCCATTTTCAGAATGGGAGGGGGGAAAGGGAATGGAAGGAGTTCAATCTGGTGGGGGGTTCAGCCCCGCCCCCCCAGAGGGTGGGGTGGATATATTGGAGCCCCCCCAAGGTAGGGGTGCTCCAATTCACCCACCCCACCCTTCAGCACCATCTGGGGAGCCCCAAGAATGAGCTTCTACCACTGCTATTCTCTGCTCCCAGTCTGAAAACAGTGAGGACTGGCAGAGAGTCCTAGCCATTGCTATGGGTACCTGGCTGCAAGCTCCCAGCCCACAGCTAGATTCCCTTCCCCCCTGGAACCACCAGTGAATGTCTGTTTGGTCTGGGGTAACACTGTAACTCTGAATGCTTTGCAAAAATTGTTCCGGGTTACAGCTGGGAGTTGCACTTCTTTCTGCACCCTTTATTTCACCATACACAACTGCACAGCTTTCTGGTTCATTTCTGTGGGCAGCACTAATATGCTTTCAGAGATGGATTCCCCTCTTGTCTTTAGACATGTATCTATATTTATTTCAAAAGGGAATTTTACTGTTCACTATAACTCACCTAGCTGGGTAGAATTCCACTTCCCTTCATAGTTTTTTATAGATTTCATAGATATTAGGGCTGGAAGGGACCCCGGAGGATCATCGAGTCCAGCCCTCTGCCACAGGAGCAGGAAGCCTTGACTACATAAGACATCTTCACAGGATGAGTCTGTAGGTAATATAATATGGGCAAACTTTCAATCCTCCAGGGCCCAGGACTAAAGTAACCAAGATAGGAGGTAGTGCCCAAAAAGCCAGGTCCAGTAGACCCAGGCTAGAAGGCCCAGCTAGAGAAAAGGAGTAGATGCTGAGAAAGCTGAAGCCCTGAAAAGGAAATGATGGTATAGTGACATCTGTGAGGCATGGACATGGTGTAAGGGGTGGTTGGAGCCATGTGATTAGCCCTTAAGGTGATAGGTGCCCTGGGATACAGATGGGCCAAGAGTGTCCACTCAGCATAGGGACAGGATTGAGACCAGCGGAGTCCAGGAGGGACCTGTTAGCTGTTAGACAGATTCAGGCTCACTCTAGGACACTTAGGCAGCCTCCTTTTCAATTGAATAAGTACATCAAAGTCCAGTGGGTGAGAAGAAGGGGAGGGTATCCTACAGGCAGACTGGTCCATGGGTTGCATGGCTGCCAGGAGCCATGATGGCCACCTCTGAAGCATGACCTAGTTACACACACATCGAAACAAAACAAATTAGTAATGGTCCCCAATTTAATAAAGGTGCTACAGGTATTACAGGTTACCTATAAACTGTCATAAAGGTACTTCAAGTGACAGATGCTGGATTTTAGCCAATTTTTGGATTTAAACTTCCTTGATGAACTACAAGAAAGATTTCTATACCTCCCTGCTTTTCTGCCACCTGACACCACCAGGGAAGGAATGCTGCCTTATTTGCACATCAGAGAGTAACTCACAAAGACATTCTCATGGACGCAGAGGTACAGACTTCCATCCTCAACTTCTTCTGTGCAAAAATGAAATTTATTTTCTATCTATGGGGACTTTTGCCATCTTTAATTTTCCCTGAGCCTGAGGAAGGGCATGTGCCCGAAAGCTTGCAGAAAAAGATTTTTTTTTGCTATTTCTTAATTGGTCTAATAAAAGGTATCATCTCTGAAGGAAGAGTTCTAGAGTTTTGCATTTCTTTTTTGTCTCAGACCAACATGGCTACCAAATACATCCTCCTTCAAATGGGAACATTCACCCATTAAAGGGTGTTAACCCTTATTAAGTATCCTCGAAACATTTAAAATTATGCCAGTTCAGATGAGAGTTATTCTCAGTCACTTTTACCCAGATTGTTCCAGGGTATGGTTAGTCTGCTCTGGGCAGATAAAATGCTCTATCCCAGGAGGCAGCATCCCAGGATGCACCATTCCCAGCCCTTCCCACTCCCTTGCTTTGTGGGCAAACTTTCAACACTCTGGAACTCTACTTCCCAGGAGAGTGGTGCTGGCCCTAAGCCAACATCCCCTCCTGCCCCTAGAGGGTGCAACCCCAGCACACCCTGACCACTGTGAGCTTACCAGTTGGCTACTTGTTCTAGCACCCCCATGAACTTGGCTGGCTGGCTGTCTGTTGGTGCAAGGGGAACAGTTAAAAAGCGAATTATTGAGCACAAGCAATTGGCTCTTAGCACTGGGCAATCATCTCTCTCCCCATCTACCCCACCTCTGCCCACCACTGCTAGACACTGTACCAAGGCTCAGGTTCCCATCCCTCATGGTATTCATTTAAACTGAACCACTATTCATTTGAAATGGCCCTATCAGCACCCCCCTACACAACACATGCAGCAAATCCGGTGTGGCATGCATGCAGTGAGCCCACTGGGCATCAGCTCTGCCCTGGTACGAGTTACTAACCCAATCTTCCACTCAGATCTCTCCTGCCACCCCAATCCCAATTCAGTGAAATGTACAAGATTTTGGCCTTTTGCTTTTTTATTTATTCTTTTTTACTCCTTTTCCTTTATTACTCCCCCTATGCCAATTCACTTCAAATGGTTGGGTTTTTTTCCAATTTTTTCCCTTCCCACCCATGTCTCCTGCTGGCTTCTGCTGGCTGCAGAGTGAGGGAAGCCACATGATGGTTTCTTTGCCTCCAAGCTACATGCCACCCTGCCCAACAGTCTCCCATCCCAGAAGAGGGAGAGAGTCCTGGCTTCTGTCCGTGCCTTTGCTTACCAGGCCCTCTGGTGGCAAGTCACAGCTGTACAGGTCTGAGACAACAATAAACTTTAACCTGTGATTACTTTGAAACTGTTCTAACTTCATGACCCGCACAGTAGTGCACAGATTTGAAGTGTTTTAAAGGGAACCTGTAACCACACCCTAAGTCCCACAGAGTAAAGAACTTGAATAAACAACAATGAAAAACCCCACCTACCCACCACCACCAAGAGCAGTGCTCACAACAGAGGTTGATCCTACCAGTGTGAAGTCCATGGGTGTTTTGCCTTTGGGGTGCACTAGAAGAGGCTCCACACTGAAAGGAATGGAGACCTGTACTTCTCCATTTCTCCCAGGACTGAGATCAGCTTGAAATTAATCTCTCGCTTGCCCACTTAAGAACACGATTAGCTCATTCCCTTTATGTTTCTTTTTTCCAGGAAACATTCTTGATATCTTTGTCTGGGATGTACATTAGGTGACCCTTGAAGTCCCTTCCAACCCTATGATTCTCCACATCTTTACCATCTCATTCTAAATTCAAATACAGCCCTAATGTTTTCAATATCAACCCCTTTTCAAATATATATATTGCTTACTCCTATAGAAAGAATTCAACATGACCTAAATCTTTAAAAAATTAATGAAATCCTACTGGTAAAAGTTTTCCTGGCAGCAAAATATTTTTTCCTGCAATATCACTTTATCCTGTAGCCCCAAAGGTAGGAGTACAGGCATAAAGGAAATGGGAAATCCTAGTGACCACCTAAGTCTCAAATCCAGCGCCTTCTTACCAGGGGAAACCACATCATATTATGTCTTCCATAAGCCCTGTCTAAAAGGATGTTATGTTTTCTTTGCCCTGGTTACTCTTATTGGAAGCCTGTTCCAGAAACCTTCTTCTAATTTCCAGCCTAAATTAATTCATGAGCAATATACACCCATTTGTTCTATTCTAATTAAAATTGTTATTTTAAAAAGAATTTTTGAATTGGGAATTAAATTCCTTTCATGTGCCACTGGAACGAGGAAGTTGGTAATCTAAAAGTTGATAAGAGACAACTTTGAAGCAACTCTTCTTTTCTGTCAGTATTCCAAATAAGATAACTGTTGCATTGTATACCCATATTAGTACTTACACACATATTAGTATTTCCCTGGACATTTCTCTACCTGAAATATGTTATCTAAAAAATCTGAGGATCATGTTTGCCTTTTTCACTGCCATATCACACTGGTGACTTACTGTCATTCTGTCAACACACAGTAACAAGAAAAAAAAATCTTGTTATTAGGTTCTTGGTGCATGGCCTCACACTTTGTATTATTAACTTTCATCCCATTTCTACTACTTAGGTCCTCAATGTCAGGTCTCTCATCTATTATATCAGCATTCTCCTCCATCTTAATGATATCTCCCAAGTTTGTGTCATCTGTGCCACTCATGTTCTGTGATACAGCCTATAATGATGTTTCAAGCGTGGCAGTAATGAGGTGCAAGGTTTTTGGATTTGTTTTGATCATCCAAATCCCATGAACTTGCCTGGCTGGCTGTTTTATCCAAATCCAAATCCCCCCCTTTCTGGTGGGAAGCGTTCACAAGCAATTTTTATTTCTTCAAGCTGTCCATAGCCACATTTTGGCTAATTAGTTCAGAAAGGTCATGATTGTACATCAAATATGATGATCTCAATAATATTTCTATATTTTTTAAAAGACAAAACTGACTGACAGAAAAGAAGAGTTGCTTCAAAGTTGTCTCTTATCAACTTTTAGATTACCAACTTCCTCGTTCCAGTGGCACATGAAAGGAATTTAATTCCCAATTCAAAAATTCTTTTTAAAATAATAATTTTTTTCTATCCAGGCAAAATATTTTATGGTAATGCTTATCAATTAATGTAGATGCTAAAGAATATCATTGATTTTGTAGCCTTCTCATCTCCACTATCTGAATGTAACATTTCACATTTCTCCAACAAAGAGAGCTTTTATCTGTACACTTTGCCATCCAACAACAATGAGTTAGACTATTAACTTGGTCCTGGGAAGTTTAAATAAGTTCCCCTACAGCCATGCCATGAGGGACGGCAATCTTGTTGTCTCTTAAACCATACAAGTGTCACAGATTTCCAAGGGAAGTCGAAAGTTGTGCAGGAAGAAATGCCAGAGATTAAATAGGTGTCATTTCCTCCCTATAAGTACAAAATCAATGGCTCTGTACACATGGAAGTATGCTCTTTGACAAATGTGTGTGAATCAACAACACTGAACTGTGACTCCTGAAAAAAAAATAATTGCTGCTATTATATGCTGGAAAAAGCAGGAATCCATTACAAGTACAGTGAAATAAAAACAAAGATCTCTCCAAAGTAAGTACAGCATAAAACCATATTCCGCCTACCATGCAGTAGTATTTTGTATTTTATTATCACATCATGGTTAAAAAGAGTTCAGTTGACTAGAATCAAAGCAAAGGGAACAAAGAGCAAGCAGTAGCCTGTCAAAAAGAAGAAAATTGAGCATGGAATGGTTTTGAGTTTTTTGCCCTACAACTATGGAACTGTTTCCAGCCATGTCTTTTCACTCCACCCATTCATAGACTTTCTGTACACATCTGACTTCTGGACAAAGTCTGGACAAAGTTCCTGGACAAAGTCTAAAAATAAAGACCAAAATGTTTGGAATTTTGCTGAGTTCTTCCTTCTTCTTCCCCCCAAGCTATTCTTTGAAGTGCTGCCGTGTCATTTACTGTACCAGTTTTTGACCTTAGGAGGGGCAAGTGATTTTCAGTGTTGTTGCTTCACGCATTTTTGCAAAGTGTTAATTGCAGAGTTCTGGTTAAATTCCAGTTTGCATAATTGTATTTTGCTGACCTTAAAACACCTCTTGTCAATTGTGTGTTATTCTTCCCTTCGCCTCATAA
Organism: Gavialis gangeticus; assembly: GCF_001723915.1. Lineage (NCBI taxonomy): Eukaryota > Metazoa > Chordata > Crocodylia > Gavialidae > Gavialis > Gavialis gangeticus. The sequence goes on along the minus strand of NW_017729032.1, from coordinate 57,074,186 downwards.
AAAACCCTCTTATATAGTGTTATGTACAGAGAATTCCTGCTGTATTCCAACCTTGTGGTAGGTAGTATAGACAATCTGAGAAGTACACTGGGATCCATTGGGACAGAGGTGTTATATAAATAAATATGGATTATTGGTTATTGTTTAAAAATTAACATTAACTTTCTGTTTTATTGCCTACAAGTGTCTAGCTGTGCTATTCAAAATTTCATTATTTGTGTTCATTGATCAGTTTTAAAAAAATGACTTAAACAGAGAGTTCAGTGGTACTTGGGTTAAGTTAGGGACTTATTATGACACACAATTATTTTCACTTCTAGTCTCCACTCTGTTTCTTCTCCAAGAGGAAGGCATTTTTTTAACTAAAATTCCTATTGGATTTTAGGTCAGTCTATCTTTATAGACTGGCATGTGTTTATAGACAGTCATTTAAAAGAAGTGGATTAAAGATAAACCTGCATCAGGCTAGTGTAACTTTAAGCTGCTTAAAGTGTGCTTAAAAATAGTTTGATGTGTCCATGTGTGGACAATCCAGAGGTTAAGAGCTCCAGGAGCTGCCTAAAATTAATCTGTTACAAAGCCCTGAGATTCCATTCTCAACACAGGAGTCACTATATAAATCTCTCTGCTACATATAATAAACTTCATTGTGGGTCTGCCAAACAAATATTGTTGTTACTGTACTAAACTGCTGGACACATGACCAACTGTACCTGCATTTGTTATTCTAAAGTATATTTTAAGCAGCAAGTTGACAAGCCCAGAACTTGATCTGATTTTGATACAGTGAATATTTACTTACTCTTTCCAATCACTACCATTCTTCATTTTTCTCTCTCAGACCTGGCCTATGCCAAGAAAGATTGCCAGCAAGGTGAAAATTAATGATGGTTTCTATGATGTTGTGATGTGGTCATATGTCCTTGGAACAAGACTGAACAAACCAACTTTTTTTCATAGGGCACTACATCTGGTCACTGTTGGCAATGGCCAAATTCAAACCAGTGTGAGCTATAGTTGACAAGGCTCCATCCCCCAATACCAGAGCTAGTCTATCCTCAGCTGGTATTATTTTAAAACCCAGAAAAGAATAACTGCTAGCTTCCTATTAACATTAAAATCTCTGCAGAGCTAGTTTTATTCTAGCCTTTCATTCAATATTGCTGTGCAATTTGGCTTTCCCTGATGTTTGCTGATGTCAGAAAGAAACAAAAGAAAGCAGTTGCACAGCTAAAGTGGACAGACATTTCCACAGTAATTAGTGTTGATAAAAAGGTAACTAACAAGAGAGAAAGCCTAAGCATTGCAATAACCTTAGCAGTTATGGGGACAAGGTTATTTGGGACTGGTCAGGATGGTGTGCCCCCATAACTACAGTGACCACAAAGACCATAGCATTTGCAAATGTAACCACCTTGACTATTACCTTGCCACCTACACTAGTGCTGATTGTCTGTTATCCACTTTTTGTATCTTGCCAAAAGATCAGATCATGAACTCTTTGAAGCAGAGCGGGACTTGACAAGCAAATAAGAGTAGCAATGAGTGTCAGGAGATCAAATACATTCAACATATGAACTTTGACAAGTCACTTAGGACTCAAGCATGTGCCGTTGCCTTTGACTACAAATGAAGTGTGGATAGACAGAGTATGAAATTCCGATCCTTAACTCCTCTGCTCCTCAGTTTTCTCTAAGAGCAGAATCTAATCTCACTTTACTTTCCCAAATGGCAGCTTTCCAGCAGCATAACTGCCACTTTTGGCATGTGCACACAGTTCATGGTATTACTCCCCATACAAAATGAGTATGTAAGCATCTGCAGAGCTACTGAGCATGTGCAGTAGGTTGTGTGCTAGCGATAGAGGTAGGGAATTCTGCACATGCATACCTGAGCATAAGTCCCAAACTTCTGCCCTATTATTATTCCTGTAATAAAGAAGAAATAGGGGAAATTAGCATTAGACACACAGCAGAGCAAGCGACACCTAAGAAAGTGAAGCAGTAAAAGGAGAATGTGAAGAACTGTACATTTAAGAAATTGTGGCATGAGCAAGTTCCACCTGGCTACGATATTGTGAAGAGGCTCATGTTTTGCAATGACGATCAGTTAGAAGCTAGACACTGAATAAAAGATTTTTCAGTCAGACCTTTTGGCAAATGATTACTGGACAAAACACAGGACAAACTAAGTGCTTTCCCAAGGTCACACACACAGCCAGGAGCTGAACTGGGAAATTAACTTGGGGTTCTGAATTTTTGGTGCAGCATCTTAGCAAGTCTTCACCATCTCTCTTTGCTTACAGAAAATGTCTTGAGTTCTATTAGTTGGGAAGTAAATAGTTCTGTGGTCAGCTAACTTCCTTCTGCAATCTGTACCCTTGGAAATAAGCTTCTTTTTTGGGGGAGTGCAGGTGGAGATGATGCTTTTGGGTTAGCAATTTCTTCCTGTGGTGGAGCTTCCATGTAAAATCTTTTTCTTGAAGTTAAGACATACATTGACAGGTCAAAAAATCCACTTAGAATCAGAATCAGCCCCAACATAAACAGGTACAATTCCACTAAATTTCATCAGGGTTGATTTCAGCCCCTGTCTTTGGGCTGTACTGACAAACAAAAGAGCAAAATGATACAAACTGCTGACAGAATGCCGTCCTTAACTTTGAATTTGTTACAGGGCACTCTGTGTCGTGATGTGACATTGAGAGTCAATATAGAGTTGACTCTCAGTCAACTATATTGACTGATTTATGCGTGAATATCCCTCTTTTACAAATAACAAAATAAAATACGAGTTTTGGAGAAAGACAGACAAGATGTTTTGTGAAAAATAAAATAACAAACGGCCCAGTCTCTCTTTAAAAGTCTGGAATCTGAGTGCTGGTAATAATTACTCTGAAGTTTCTGCAGAAACAGTAGAAACAGTTAACTTACATCCTGTAGACCGTTTGCAAACCTCAGGCTTTTTGGCTCTTTTCATTTTTTTCCCTATGTATGTAAAGATGTGAACCATACAGTGTTTTACACTTACCCCATTGTTTAACTGATGCTGCAGATGTATCTTAACACCAGTTTGTCTGTATATTTAAATAAGCTAGGACCAGATTCTGCTCCTGCTGCTTATAGTACGTGCATCTACATGAGACGTTTACTATGATGATGTAAACACAAGTATTATCCTACAGCAGAATTATTTTGTGCACTGCAATGCACATGTAGATGCTGACAGGGCTGGCTGGGAAACTGCCCTATCCTGGCTAGCCCTGCACTGGTGCACCCTTATGATCTAGCCAGCCCCTTTGCAGCACACTGAGCTGGGTTGGAGCATCTCCGGTCTGGTAGGCTGACCCCCCGAGATCCTCTGCCAGCTGGGACTGCTCCAACCTAACAACATACTGCAGTCCCAGATGCATATGTAAATGGGGTGCACATTAAATGCAGGGCCCAAGAGCAATAAACAGGTGTGATATGCACTGATGTTTATTGCTGTGAATTAATTTCATGTGTAGACACACCCAGTGAATATAACCTTACTCCTAGGAGCAGTCCACTGGGACTTCAGTGAGCCTGCATACTATATCACACCACTTACTAAGAACAAACTGGCACTGGAAAACCAACACAAACTTACTTAATTGGTTAAAAAAACCAAGCTGGTATTATATTTGCCAAGTGCTAGTTTGGAACAATATTTTGGCAGACAATAGCCCAGTTTTATAATGGAAGTGGTGACACAATCTTTGCTGATGTGTCCTGTGTAGTAACTCTATACTGATGCTATTAATACTAACATTTTGAGAACTGTCTGTTATGTCTAAAATATTGTGACTAACTGGATGTGTATAGTGATGACTCAAAATGGTTAAAAGAGAAACCCCTACATTTTTTCCCTCTGCAAGTGAAATTTGGCATGGATGGAGGTGCAAAAGAATGATATGTGTCCCTCACTCATATTGTGCCTAAGTGAAAGCATGTGGTGCAGGAAACTATATCCTGGCTTGCTATTTGGCCTGTAAGAAACAAAGCTGTCAACTTGGTGTGAAGAAAAATAACAGTTTAATGTTAGTATTTTGGAACAGGCAACCAGCTGCCCATGGAAATAAAGCCACACCCAGAAATTTTCTAAACATGCTACAGTAGTTTTGTGCACTTTAATTTTTTTTCCATTTCTTACTTGGTTTATAAAATATATTTTTCTATTAAACACACAAGCAGATGCTTCTTCTCAGTTACATTAAATTTACTATGGAAAAAGAGTATAGTAAATTGTAAGAGTATAGACCAAATGTGTTTGGTCATCACACCAGATGACAAAACTAACCTATTTAATGACTTCTTTGCCTCCATTTTCCTGAGCAGGGACCGTATCAGCCCCCCCAATGGGTCCCCCGCAGGCCCCAGGGGAGGCGCACCTAGGCCAAGGGTCAGGGAGGATCTAGTTAGGGAACTTCTGGAGGGACTGGATGTATTTAAATCAGTTGGTCCTGACCATCTCCACCCCAGAGTGCTGAGGGAATTAACTAAGGTCATTGCGGGACCTCTGGCACAGCTTTACGACCACTCGTGGTGCTCTGGTGTGGTGCCGGAGGACTGGAAGAGGACCAAGGTGGTTCCCATCTTCAAAAAAGGGAGGAAGGAGGACCCAGGAAACTATAGGCCAGTTAGGCTTACCTCAATCCTGGATAAGCTTTTTTAGAGAATTATCTTGGCACATGTCCACGAAGGGCCAACAGGGAAGATTATGCTTAGGGGCAACCAACATGGGTTCATTAAAGGCAGGTCCTGTCAGACCAACCTGGTAGCCTTCTTTGACCAGGTCACCAAATCCTTAGATGCAGGGGTAGCAGTGGACATAGTCTTTCTGGACTTTCGGAAGGCCTTTGACACTGTCTGTCACCCCATTCTCATTAAAAAACTGGGGGACTATGGTTTCGATACCTACACAGTCAAATGGGTCACCAACTGGCTGGAGGGCTGCACCCAGAGAGTGGCAGTGGATGGGTCATTTTCAACCTGGAGGGATGTGGGCAGTGGGGTCCCCCAGGGCTCGGTCCTTGGGGCTGCACTGTTCAACATCTTCATCAGTGACTTGGACGAGGGGATAAAAAGCACCCTGTTCAACTTTGCTAATGACACTAAGATTGTGGCATTGGTCAGGCCGCAGCTGAAGTACTGCATCCAGTTCTGGGCGCTGCACTTCAAGAGGGATGTGGACAACATGGAGAGGGTCCAGAGAAGGGCCACTCGCATGATCAGGGGGCAGCAGGGCAGCCCCTACGAGGAGAGGCTCAGGGACCTGAACCTGTTCAACCTCCACAAGAGAAGGCTGCGGGGGGATCTAGTGGCCTGTTACAAACTTGTCAGAGGGGACCAGCAGGCATTGGGGGAGTCCCTGTTCCCCCGAGCACTACCAGGAGTGACTAGGAATAACGGTCACAAGCTGGCAGAGGGTAGATTTAGGCTAGATATCAGGAGGCGCTACTTCACTGTCAGGGCAGCTAAGATCTGGAACCATCTTCCAAGAGAGGTGGTGCTGGCCCCTACCCTGGGAGTCTTTAAGAGGAGGCTAGATGACCACCTTGCTGGGGTCATTTGAACCCAGTACTCTTTCCTGCCATGGCAGGGGGTTGGACTTGATGATCTGCTCAGGTCTGACCCTACTAACTATGAAACTATGAGTATGATAAAATGAACACAGTATGATAAATGAGCACAGTATAAAATGAAACATGAGCATGATACATCCAAGACTGCTGGCAGTACCAGGGTAAATTTTAACAGAGCTGTAACTTTACAACAGAAACCTAAGTTTATCCACAGTATCTGGAGGCTGAGAGATAGCACATAAATTCTAGTTTGGGACATTCATTGTCATGATGTCAGTTAGAATATGCCATGATCTTTGTAGAAGAGTTGAAGTAGATACAGTGTAGAATATCACCAAATTATAGAATTATAATTTAGGAAACATCTTGCCAGTTTAAAAACATCACAAAGATAGTGTTAAGGCTGAGACTACATGTGTATTGATTAAAAATAAAATCATACAAGAATCCAGCACCTCTAAGAAATCAACCACTAGATATTGGAGAAAATCAGAGATACAATGACATGGGTATGAAATAAAGATTTTAAAATATGAAAATACATAGTTAAGACATTCAAGCAACCTGTGAAAAACCAGAAAAAAACAGGTAAAACCTTATTCATCTGGAAAACCTTTCATATCTTCACTGAGTTGTCAGGGCAAAGATTCATATTCTCCTATCAAAGACCAAATTTTATGAATGCTTTTACATGGGCATAACCACTAGGGCTGTGTGAACTTTTGCCAGCTGTTTCATTTTGACACTGTTTTGATTCATTTCAAGCTCGAAACAGTAAAATCGAAATGAAACAGGGGACTTCAAAACAGCCTTGAAATGAAATGAGGTCAGCTGAAAAGTTTCAAAACGTTTCAAAGCAGCAGCCCAGCCAGGTGTTGGGAGGCAGGGGAGAGCCAGGGCCATGCTCCCATCAGGTCCATGCAGCCCCATGTGGCCCTCAGCTCAGCAGGGAGCACAGCCCTGACTCTTCCCAGCTCCTGCCACTAGGCTGTGCTCCCAGGGGCTGGAGCACAGCGCCAGCTCTGCCTGCCTCCCGACACTGGGCTGTGCTCTGTTCAGCTCCACCAGCCCCATGGAGCTCAGCCCAGTGGCAGGAGGCAGGCAGAGCTGGGGCTGTGCTCCACCTCCTGCCACCGAGCTGAGTTCCATGGGGCTGCGAGCCATTGGGTCCCATCTGCAGCCGCTTGAAGCCCGATCGCAGCGCTGGGGGGCGGGAATTCAGCCCAATCATAACGTCGAAACAGTGAAACCATTTTGATGGAATGGAATGGAATAGTGTTTTTTAAATGCAACAGAACTTGAAATGAAACACTATTCTGTCAAAATGGATGTCGAAGCAAAGCGCTGCTGTTTTGCACAGCCCTAATAACCACATTGACCTCAGTGTACTGTTCACATGACTAAAGTTATGTGCTTGCCTAAGTATTTAGGCAGACAAGGTTCTTTAGGTGAATCTGATATCTTTTATTAGACTTTTTTTGGGGGGGAAATTTAGCAAGCTTTTGGATTTAAAAACCCTTCATCAGGCTGAGGAAGCCTCTGCAGTTGGTGTGTGCTCTTCCTGGATGGAATGAATAGTAAAGAAGCCAGAGGCTGGGCTGGTGTGCATGCAAGAAAGGCAGTCAGAGAAGTTGTAAACTGAGGAGTCAGTGGGTGAGGGACAGGTTGGGAGGTGCAGGGGGAGAGTGGAGAGAGAGAAGGGGAATGAATGTAGCAGGTAAATAGTGGAGAGGTTTTTAAACCTGTAAGGTTGCTTTAAAAAAGTCCAACTATTTAAATTGGTCAAATAAAAAGTATCAGATTCACCCGAAGAACCTTGTCTGTTTATGTCCTTAGACCAACACAACTACAACCTACAAACTGTTCTCTTTGGCTTGAGTCACTACTTTCATTTACACCTGGCTTGCAAGTGATGAATATTCTCACCTCCCATTCAGGATCAAGCACTTCAAGTTATGCTGTTATGTCTCAATGTATATTACTATTGTTAATCAGAAGAATCTCTCAGTCTAAGCATTTGATTTTAAGCTCATTATAGTGAGTAGAAAGCTTTCTGTTGACTTCAGTAGGCTTTGGATTAGGCCTTAAATATCATGAATACCTGGGGAAATAGACCAATTGCTGATGGATCAAGCTCTGGCATATCATATTCTAGCAGAACAAATGATTTATAAGACCTTGTTAGCTCACCTGCAGGAAAGTTGAGCACTAAAAATGTGGAAGTTTCCTGTTCTTACAGAATGGGTTCTGATGAGCTACCAAAGGGAGGGACCAAAACAGCTGTTGACTGACTTAATTCCAGTCACCAAAAAATGACTATGTCTGACATGAATAATACCAGAAGGATTTTGCTTGGCTGAGTAGAAGAGGGAAAGGAATATGGGGCATATGGGGCAGAAAAGAATCTCTTTTGCACACATTAAGGGGAATCTAAAACTGCAGTGGTGCTGTGGAAAGCAGTGATAGTGTCACAGAAGACTCTGAGCAATCAGTTTTCATATGGAGAGGAGGGCAGCATTCTGCGAACATATCTAAGGTATATGATGTAGGTCTTCAGTCATAAGTTCTTTGGCCAAGGGCCCAGTGCTTCTGTAAATTCACATAGTAATGAGTACACTGGAACTCAGAACACTATTTGCATTAAAAATAAACAGCAGCAACATTTTTTTTCCTGACTAAAACCCATAAAAATGAACTGGTTGCCTTCAAAGGAAACCGATAATCAAGATGGTTTAATTGTAAGGTGAAGCCAGTTTTTTGCTGCATTTCCATTTCTGTACTATACTTACATAAATATTTGTTATAGAAAGCTGATATGTTAACTAGCATATCATGGAGCAATGTGGCTTTGCATTTTGCATACGTTTATTTTACTGTTTGTACCACAACAGTTTGTTCCCACAATGTTTTGTCATTCATATAAATGCTTACTTTTGCAAGTTTTTCTAACAAAGTTTCTACTTTGCAAACTTACCCATTGTTAGTGTTAAAGAAGATCTGTCTGGGATATTGCTTTTCAAAGAGAATCTCACTCCAGATAGCAGGAACAAGATGGAAATAGATGGGAATAATCTATCTCAAGCTACTTGCAGAGACATCAGTTCAGTGGGAGGTTCTGAATCAGAGCTCATAAGGAAATACATTTTTCATTTTGCGCTAAGCATATAGTCATGGGAGTCATTTAAAATGATTCAAATGTTTAGATGCAATAGACCCTGGAACACCTAGCGTATACCTATGTAATGGATTTAGCTCACTTCTGTTGGCATATATGTGCTTGCTTTAGGGGGCATTTTCTCCCAAGGAGGCCTAATAGTAATTACATCACCTCCATGGGGAGGCCTACTAATGGGGAGGCCTACTAATGGATGGCAGCTTTCTAGGGTTGTTGGCTATCTGTAGAACCATGATGGAAAGGGAGTTGCAAGATTTTACAACATCCCTCCTGCAGAACTTTCAAGTGCCTTTCTACATGTGGACACAACTCAAGACTAAAGCTAAGCCCAAGGCAGTCCAAGTTTTGCAAGTTTATAAAAATGCCCATGGCTTGGGCTCAGTGTTGTTTTAGTTCTTTTTGTGTTGCTCGGTTTCCTTCTCTTCTAAAAACAACAGCAGCCATATCCAGACATCTAAGCTTGGATCTGGAATCACTGTTGGTAATTATATGTGCTGTTGTGTGGAGCAGAACAATTCCAGCTTGATTCCTACATCTTGTATAAGCTGGGAGATGAAGTAATAACAGTTAGGGAAAAAATTAGAGATTTGCCAAACTACTTGAAACTGCTGACATTTTGCAAACTGCCTTAGCCAAGGCTTTGCTTCAGATGATCTGATGGGAAGCCTTTTGGGAGTCCTCTATAGCTTGGAATGAAGCATATGACATTTTTCAGTGTGGAAAAGCTGTTGGAAGTAAAATCAAGAGAAAAATGCAAAGTCTGATCTGTGTTTTTGAAGTGATGCTGCCAAACTGAAAAGACAATAATTAAGAATATTCTTCCATTATGAATTAAACTTTGAATTATTAACAGTGAAATAATTCTAAAAATCTAAGGCCACCAAATGTGCTGTTTGCTTTTTGCAAACAAAATGTGCAATGAAAATAGAAAAATAGAGTTTCCTTTTATTTTCTAGTGAGTTCGCTTTCTATGTGCCCTGATGTAGTATGACTTTTTTCTGTGTGGTTTATGAGCACATTAAGTGGATATATGAAGTAAAATGCATACATTGGAAACATGTAAAACTATATTTTTATTAGTTTCATTAAATACTTGTAATAATAGTGTTTCACATAGTGCTGTTTGCTTTCAGTAATAATTGATGTGGTTAAACTATCTGTGCCTTGAAATGTTTTGTTCCTAAAAGACCATTCTTATTTTTTTATTGTAATAGGCTCAGTTTTGAGGGGATTTTTCTGCCAATGCAGCTTTTTCAATAAAAATATTGTTATTTACACTATTACTACAACCAAGTTGTCTAGTTCATCCTTAACAATATTGTAAGTTTTTTCCTTACACTAGATGCACTCCATGCATTCTAGTTTTGAAAGGCTTCTAATAACCATTCCCTGAATTACATTTCAGTTAGATAAATGCCTTATTTTTCCACAGAATTTGCCATTTTCAAAGATTAATTTCTACTCAACAGAGGTATAGAACCAAAATTATTGATTGTATTATGGTAGCACTGAAAGGTCTGAGTCTCATTATGCCAGACAGTAGACAACATGAAATTGTGTAACAAAAAGTCAGTCCTGGCTGAGAGGTTTTAAAGTCTAAGGAAGAAGCTCCAGAGATTAAGCATTGTATGAGAATCACAAGGCTACAGAAACAAGACTTCACTGGAAAGATACAGAATTCCATTTATTATTCCCATTTTGACACTTAAATATCTCCCAGGTCACACATACCCTTGGAAGCAGCAGAATTCTATATTATTTCAATATGCCTTCATTTCTGATCTCTCCCTTTTATGAGCTTTGGCAACATATAAGTTTGGAATACAAGAGACAGCTAATCCAAACAGAAACTGAAGCACTCCACAATACTGCAGTCTTTCAGAGATAAATGCAGAATGTCTCATTATTGAGCAAATAGTGATTACAAGAAGAAAACATTGACAGCATGCGAGTCTGTGTGTTGGGTCCAGTTATCGGCAGGTCAGCCACTCCACTCTATATCTGCCTTTTATTAGAAGAGGGAAGAGAAACATATGCAAACACACTTTATATCTTTCTCTCATGGCCCAAGGAAAATACTGTTAGCATTAGTATTAGTTTTTATTACCTAATTATTAGCTATATTTTACAATTTTTTAACTTTTACTTTCTGGGCCAGGAGAATTAGCACAGAGAATCTACATCCTCGCTTAAGAGAATCTACATCTTAGTTTAAGAGAATCTACATCTTGGTTTCGTAAAAAATCTTCCCAGTTTTAGATCAGTCACCTTCCCTACTGATCTTGACTTGAGCCCTGTTCCCTTAAGTGGAACTTGTGCATGTGGCTTTTATAATTTACTCTGAAGACATCTGAAACTGCCTTTGGCAAATTGTTAAAGGCAGAATATGAGTCTTATATCTAACTGCATTATATTTTGAACTTGCAGTGATTTCAAATCTCTTTTCAAAGAAGTTTGTTGACCTTCAGGGCAGAATCCTATTTTACTTGATTCATCCAAATGGCAGCTTTTCTGCTGTGTAACTGCCATTTTTGGCATTTATGCACAGTTTGTCATCTTATCTCCTGTGCAACATGTATGCATAAGTGTCTACATAGCTACTGAGCATATGCACTAGGTTGTACTCTGGCTGTGCAGGTATGCAGCTACATAATGAGATGGCTGCTACTCAAGGGGAGTGTGGACCCTGGGTTCTAGAGAGTGGACCCTTGTTCCAGGACCCTTCAGCCATTTTATCCAAAGCACAGGGCAGTGGCTCAGCTGCAAAAGAAGTGCTGTTGAGGGGATGAGATAATATATATCTTGTAGCTAGAATGCCGGGCTGAGAAGTTGAAGAAACATAGGTTCAAACACCTCTGAGTAAAGTGAGCCTGGTCTCCTGCTTCCTGGGTGAGTGCCCTAACCCAGTAGTGCTCGACCTTCTGGTCCTGTAAGCTGGATGAGTAACTGTAATAAGGAAATAATAAAGTTACGGGAATAAATAACTGTAATAAGGGAATAATTTCTCTTATTACTTCTGGCCCTGTAAGCTGGATGAACTGCAATAATCTTGCAAATGCTGCATCACAGAGTGCCTATGAAAGTGCAGGGCAGGCATTTCCAAAGGCACTGCAACTTTTGTGCTTGCTTAAAATGCTTTAGGTACAATGCCTTAAAACTTAATAGATGTTCCACAGCTTGGTGCAAGTTTCATGCCTTGCTCTACTATTGTAGGGTAGGAGATAGCGGGTGCTATACAATGCACAGTGCAGCTAATTACTACTTTGAAACGCCCCAGTTAAATACATGTGCAGTAAAGGCAAACTAGGTAGGCTGAGACACACTATCACAGTTCGCCTTAAAGTTAAAACACATATAACGAGGTTGAATTAAGGTGACTTCTGCCATTTTAAAAAATTCTAAAGTTACCTATGTGTATTAAGTAACAGCATTAAATGGTGAAAATCATTGTGCATAGGCCCTCACAATTTTGTAATTAGCTTTCTCTTCCTGTGTTAACTGGAAACTACTGAAAACATCACCTGCTTCAGAACCAGCTCTTATGAGAATGAAGGCCTCCTATTTTTCTTGCAGATAACATTTCTCTGACATAAAGGGTATTGTGAAATTGAAATCAAGTTATTGGGGTGAAGCACATAGATACTACATGAAGCAAACAGACACATGCCAAGTCAGCGCCTGGGGTAGTAGTCCTTATGCCCCACTTCCCCTCCAACCATGCTACTGCCCCTCCTGATTCTGGATCTGCCACTCACAAAATAAGTCCCACCTTCTCACTCCTACTGAGCTGTACCAGTCTCACAGTTAGGCAGACTATGAAGCCTAGAAGTGACCCCAAATACTTCAGAGTGGCTTAAGCACAGCTTGGCTCAGCACCACTCTCAGATTCTCAGGAGACAGAGACTGAGGGCAGCCCAGGGGCTTGCACTGAGAGCCGCTCCAAGCTATCTGCCAAATTGCTGGTTTCTGGTGCAGATCTGTGTGACAGCACATGGCACCAAAGATCATGAAACAGTAAAGGAGTATGTGCAAAACTGTACACTTAAGAGGCTTTGGCTAAAGCCAGTTAGTCGAGCTGTGCAAAGCTTCGGGTGGTGATTTGATTCAGAAGAGATTCAGCCTGATTCGGTGGCTGAATCTCTGAATCCAAACTGAATCAGGGGACCAATATAAAGGCCCAAATTGATTTGAAGCTCTCCAAATCTTCGGAAAAGCTTCAGAGAGCTTTGATTATTCGGACAATCCCTGGTGGCTGCTGGGGCAAGGGGGGGCTGGTAGAGGGGGAAGGGGACTATGGGGGGACCCCTGCCAGGCCCCA
>NW_017729032.1:57055366-57056088 GCF_001723915.1 Gavialis gangeticus | reverse complement strand
AGTCCTGCTACACACAAGTATCATTGGCCATCTCCCACTTGGGGACAGGCAGGCTCTTTCCCTGGTGCCTTCCCCTGCACTGTAGGGCTGTCAGCAGTGGACCACCCTAATGCTACATGGTTTGTCTTGCATACAGGGACCTGCTCTCCCCTTCAGGTACTCCTCACACAGTTTCAGCATTCCTATGGTACTCCTGTAACCCATCGGCTTTTGAGCATTTGGCCAACAGAGCTGGACTTGCACAAATCAGTTTTTATAAAGACAAAGAAATGGCTCAGTTACACCAGCTTCCTCCAGCATGATGCCACTGGCTTAAGATGACCTGGCCCTGACCGTCATCCAGCGTTAATCAAGGGAGGACCCTCCCTCTCCTCTTCCTGCCCTCCATGGCTGCCCCTCCCACCCCAGCTCTGGGTGCTTTAAAAAAAAGCCCCCACTCACCAGGTGCTGCCAGGCAGGTGGGGTAATCCCCGCTGCCCTCCACTGCCTCACGCTGCATGGGGGGCTCTGCTATGAGCCTCCCAAGCCCCGCTCACTCCCCCAGCCCCCTCTATTGCTGCCCCACCCACCCCAGCTCCAGCCCTTTAAGAAAAAAAATGAGATGCAGCAGCCTCTGGGCTTTGGGGGGCTTGCAGCAGTGAGGGTAGTGGGGCTCACCCCCCGCCAGCAGGAATGGTGAGTCTGGGAGTTTTCTTGGGTTTTTTTCCTTAAAGGGCCAGAGC
>NW_017729032.1:57049869-57050366 GCF_001723915.1 Gavialis gangeticus | reverse complement strand
CCTAGAAGTGACCCCAAATACTTCAGAGTGGCTTAAGCACAGCTTGGCTCAGCACCACTCTCAGATTCTCAGGAGACAGAGACTGAGGGCAGCCCAGGGGCTTGCACTGAGAGCCGCTCCAAGCTATCTGCCAAATTGCTGGTTTCTGGTGCAGATCTGTGTGACAGCACATGGCACCAAAGATCATGAAACAGTAAAGGAGTATGTGCAAAACTGTACACTTAAGAGGCTTTGGCTAAAGCCAGTTAGTCGAGCTGTGCAAAGCTTCGGGTGGTGATTTGATTCAGAAGAGATTCAGCCTGATTCGGTGGCTGAATCTCTGAATCCAAACTGAATCAGGGGACCAATATAAAGGCCCAAATTGATTTGAAGCTCTCCAAATCTTCGGAAAAGCTTCAGAGAGCTTTGATTATTCGGACAATCCCTGGTGGCTGCTGGGGCAAGGGGGGGCTGGTAGAGGGGGAAGGGGACTATGGGGGGACCCCTGCCAGGCCCCA
>NW_017729032.1:57043776-57044869 GCF_001723915.1 Gavialis gangeticus | reverse complement strand
GCCCTTTAAGAAAAAAAATGAGATGCAGCAGCCTCTGGGCTTTGGGGGGCTTGCAGCAGTGAGGGTAGTGGGGCTCACCCCCCGCCAGCAGGAATGGTGAGTCTGGGAGTTTTCTTGGGTTTTTTTCCTTAAAGGGCCAGAGCTGGGGCAGGTGGGGCAACTATGGGGGGCGGGGCTGGGACAGCAGGGAGGGTCAGGGGGCTCATGGCAGAGCCCCCAATGCAGCATGGGGCAGTGCGGGACAGCAGGGATCACTCCCTACCCAGCAGCACCTGCTCAGTCGGGGCTTTTTTTCTAAAATGTCAGAGCTGGGGCAGGCGGGGCAGCCATTGCCGGGCTGGGAAAGTAGGCGGGGGATGGGCCTGGATGACTTGGAGATTTGGAGATTCAGCAGCAGCCAAATCTCCAGATCAGATTTGGCTGAATCGAATCAGGACAGTGATTCAAATCACCACATTGAATTTCTGTCTCTCGTATTGGCCAAATCTGAATCAGAAGCGAATACTAGCTGCTTCGTACAGGCCTACCAGTTAGTTCTTGGTATTGTGTTGTCAGTGGCATCCCTGGGCTCAGGATGGAAGCCATATAGCCATGCCCTGAATTTCTCACAGCCCCTCTATTTCTCCCAATCTTTTTTTCTGTGAATGTTGGAGTGAATTTGTCATCAATTTTTTTTATTCAACCACGTCTAAGTGGTGCCTCAAGGACACATTTGTCAGACACAGCAAGATCTTGTCAACACATATTACTTCAGGCAAGTTTCCATCATAAAGCAAAACATCAGAAAGGTCTCTTGCCCTTATCTCCAGAAACAAACATTTGACTGAGTTGCTCATTTGTTCTTCCCTCTTTCATATGAATTCTGTGTAGTGAGTTCAAGAGAGAAATTTTGACCTTCAGTTTAAAGGATTTAAGGTGGATTTTGTGGCTCGCTGAGACAGGTGATTTGTTACCTATCTACCTATAAGGGAGATGGGATGGCTTTGTGGAGGAAGACAACTCAATGTGAAAAGTCTAGAAGTGTAGCAACAGAAGTAGTCATGCCAGAGAATTTTGAGATGGTCTTTATGGCTGCCTAAACACATAGTCGGGG
>NW_017729032.1:57036824-57043727 GCF_001723915.1 Gavialis gangeticus | reverse complement strand
TTAATTAAAGCAGTTCCCAGGGAGCCATTCTAAGTAAAACACCTCACCATCATATGTATTAAGCCCCCACAAGTTTAAAAATGGTGCAGGGCACTATCTAAACCTCATTTGATGAGATTTAGATAAAGTGTCCCGGGGCTATTTTTAAACCCATGGTGGCTTATAAACATGACAGTGAGGTGACCCTGGAGCATTCTAATAAGAACATGGAGCAGACTCAGTTAATCAATTAATCAAGTCTGCTCTGATGCATTCTAATTAGAATGCAAACCGGGATGTGTATAGACAACCTTTGTGGTCATCACTACTGGTTTGTTAGTTCATAAATAAAACGCCAGGAACAATGCGGTTTGGAATGTGAGATTCCATTT
Source organism: Gavialis gangeticus (assembly GCF_001723915.1). Taxonomy (NCBI): domain Eukaryota; kingdom Metazoa; phylum Chordata; order Crocodylia; family Gavialidae; genus Gavialis; species Gavialis gangeticus. The sequence goes on along the minus strand of NW_017729032.1, from coordinate 57,043,356 downwards.
GCAAAGAATGTTGGGAGAGATATTAATTTACACCATAATTTATCCAAAAACTTGTGAACCTTTCTGTTAGGTAATGGGTTTAAAAAATCTTGATAGATTAAGGAGATTCATGACCTTTCCAGTGCTCAGTGGCAGAATTCATAGCTTTTCTCACTGAATTTTCATATTCAAGTAGCAACCAATTATGGCAGAAGCTACTGCAGGGTGGTATCTTAGATAAGCATGAGCTCATGCCTTCATAATTAGCTAAGAATGTACCAGCCCCAATACAGTCATGCCTCTCTGAAACAATTAGTCTCTAAAGTACCAGCCACCCTGCCCTACCTCCTGCTTGACTTCAGGCTAACAGAGCTAACCACCTCTGGAGCTAATTACAGTATCATGGAAATGATCATGAGTAGAAAAAGTAATTATGTTTAAAAAAACCCCAAACAATGATTTCTGTCTTGAACTGCTTGAAATGTAGGGCAGCATTTGTCATCTTTTTGTCCTATTTGAACTGATTCAATCACACAATCTGCCAGCTATGCTGTTTCCCAACCAGAGTATTAAATTTCACAATCTGGTCGCTTTAATCATAAGAAGGTTGATTCTGTACCATTCTTAATTATTTTTTCATAATTTATTTTGTAAATAGGGAAGAATTAAGGCATCATTTGGATCTAGACCCAACAGTAAAAGGGAATTCATATGCAATTGTGAATCAGTGAGTAGAGCACAAAGCAAAAGGCTCCAAGCTCTTCATCAGTGTAGCAGAGAGAGAGAAGATGCATCGGTGTCTGTAGTACTTTAACCAAATAAAGGCATGAGGGAAGTGAGGGTATGGAGTGGCTAGGAATCATGGTAAGCCAGCCTGTCTAGAAGAGGCAGCACTCAGGTTCATGTGGGTAAGAGGTGCAAGAGAAAGTGTTGTTAAATCTGAGCCTGATATGTTCTTAGTCCATGCCTGCTAGGGACACTGGCTCATGGACTCCCTGGGGATCATGTCATAGTCTTCAAAAAAATAAAACAAAAAGGAAATATTTTTACAAGGTTTCCCTCATGAAATCCCCAGCAAATCATGAACTGAGGAGTATTTTCAAGAAAGAAGTTGCCTCCTCTGTAATCCTGAGTTTCATCCACTGACCTCACAGAGGCCATGTAACTTTCTCACCTCATCCAATTGTCTCATCCATTTCTTGTTCCTCCGGTTTTTTGTCAGTGTTAAATTTTGCAATCTCCTGTTTCCTCCCAGCATACAGGTCACTTGCCCTTTGTACTTTCTAATTAAATTAGAACTCATGGGAGAGGTGATATTTTTTATTAAACCAACTAGATATTTGCAAAAAAAAATCTTTATTTGCAAGCTTTCAGGCATACTCACCCTTCTTCAGACATAGGAGAATCCAAAGATTGTAAAATTGCTCCTAGGTGGAAATGAATATTCATATTTCACAGGAGAGCTCAAGGTGTTGTATGATCTCCTGGTTGTAAAAGTTCAGTTTGTGCAAATTAGGCTCAGATAAAAGTGAAAGCAGAATTCCCTTTTACTGTTGTGTCCAGATCCAAATGATGCCTTAATCCTTCCCTGTTTACAAGAAAATTTATGAAAAAATCATTAAGAATGGTATGGAATCAACCTTCTTATAATTACAGGCACCAGACTGAAGAAGTTAATACCCCGGTTGCGAAACAGTGTAGCCGGCAGTATGTGTGATTGAATCAGTTCAAATAGAACAAAAGACAACAAATTCTGCCCTGCCCCACATTTCAAGCAGTTCAAGACAGAAACAGTTGTTTTGTTGTTTATTTTTTTAAACAACATTAATTTTTCTACATTTGAACCCAATTTGCACAATATGAACTTTTCCAACCAGGAGATCTTACAACACTTTCAGCTCTCCTGTGAAACACGAATTTTCATTTCCACCTAAGAGAAATTTTACAATCTTTGCATTCTCCTATGCCTGAAGAAAAGCAATTGTGCCTGAAAGCTTACAAATAAAGAATTTTTTTTTTGCAAATACTTAGTTGGTCTAATAAAGGATATCGCCTCTACCGTGAGTTCTGATTCCTTTTGCCTGTAGACCAAAATGGCTACAACCTGTACCCTCTGATTAAATTAGCATTTAGAAAACAACAGCAGCCAATTTCTTAGTTCATCTTTCAGCCTTTCTGAAAGACCCTGACCACCATAGTTACCATGAGGGATCTCTTTACTTGCTGTGCTGAGCAAGTACTTTCTGCTATGGCTCTCTGGAGTCTCTTATTAACTTGTGGCATGATTAAGTACTCCTGGATCAACCTTTTCCACAGAAGTTGATTTTACCATGAAATACTTTATCAAAGTGGTGGAAAAATAAAGTCATAGACATTTAAGGTTCTTGCTAAATATATATGAGTCTGGGGAGAACAATAGAGAGATCTGAAAAATTCCACAGGTAAATTGGTTTCACTGCCCTAAAAACAGGCATTCCAGGGTTGCTGACAGGGAGCAATTTACTCCCCCTTCCTTCTTCTACAGATGTGACTGCTGTTGTGGGTTGAAGACTGAGCGCAAAGCAAGGCTGCCTCCCAGATTGCAGTCTGAGGATCAGCACCGTACTTGGCAAACCTGGGCAAACTTTTAATATCAGGCCCCTGTTTGCCAGAAATAATGATAATGATAATTTTTAAATTACCATTTTCAGGCCCCCTTTCTGTCTGGGCCCCAGACAGCCACACAGTTTGCCCATGCCTGTGTCTGGCCCTGCTGAGGATGCAACGGAAAGTAGAGGTGAACCTGACCCTCACCCCTCCCACCTGCATAAACTGCTTAGGGTTTGTCAGGGTTCCAATAAGAAATTAATAAAATTACTTTCAAATGTCTCTTCCCCTCTTCCTTCTCCCAAACCACACCTCCTTTCCTAGCTGAAAGTACTGTATGGAAATCCTGTATATTAAATTTCATTTCCAAAGAGACAGCTGGTCCCCTAACTTCATCCTCCTGGGTACTGTCCTCCTTTCCTAGATCATCCTCTAATATCCATTTTGATAAAATCTCAGTACCCCATTGGGTTGTGTTTTGTTTGCTTGTTTCAAAGTATCATAAAGTTATAGCACACCTGTGCTAGAGGGAGAGCCTAGTACTGAGTGAAAGAATGGGCAGGTATTATTCTCAGAGAAAAATTAACTCTTTGTCTCCGTGTTGTTGAATCAAAGACATGCCGCCAAAATATCGGTATCTCACAAAACACAGTATAATGCATAACAAAACATATTGCAAAACCTACAGTGACTCTGATTTTAAAGTTTGTACTGATAAGGGATGCTGTTTTTCTCTGATAAAAAAATATCCCCAATTTTTGGATTAAAAAAAGTAACCCAAAATTCACATTTTCCCATGATTAAAATGAAATGCCACTTACCACTATCTACAGAGAGAGAGAGAGAGAGAGAGAGAGAGAGAGAGAGAGGGAGAGAGAGAGGTTTCATTTTAATCACGAAAACTGTGGATTTTGCGTTACTTTTTTAAATCGAAAAATAGGGGATTTTTTTTTTATCAGACAAAAACAGGATCCCTGGTGATAATGATGTCTCTCAAAGGATCCTGAGGACAACATTTTTTTGCAAAATGATTTGCAAAGTCCTTTAGTTCCTATCTACTAAGTTAACCTACAGGATTTTAACAGCCAGCATGAGTTCTGAAATCCTGAGTCAGCCTTCAAAGGAGATGGACTAAAGTCTTCTTGTGATATTTCAGCAGTAAGAGAATAGCTGAGGGATTCAGAAAAAAGAAAACTCCCATTTTCTGTTTAAAGGCAAAATCCAGAGAAGAAATCTGAATAGTATTTTAATCATTGCTTCAGGGAGTCAAAGAGAAGATATTACTCATAACAGAGGTAAATGTTTACCTGCTTGCAACAGCCAAGCCTGTGTGGTCACATCAGAAGATAGGTTGCAGATATAAGCAGACCCGAACAGGCTCGAGAGTTGGGCAGATCAGAACCAAATGAAGTTTAACACTTCCAAGTGTAAGGTGCTCCATCTGGGGGTAAACAACCCTGAGATGGAGCACCTTACATACATACAGGCTTGGTGGTGACAGCTTGACCTGCACCACAGCTAAAAGGTACCTAGGAGTAATGATTGACTATTGCATGAATATGAGCCGTCAGTGTGAGGCGGTGGCCAGCAGGGCAAACAACATGCGGGCATGCATCAACCATTGCATCTCATGTAAAACTAAGGAAGTGATACTCCTGCTGTACTCATCAGTGGTGAAACCGCAGTTGGAGTACTGCGTCCAGTTCTGGCCACCACACTTCAATAAGGATGTGGAAAAACTTGAGAGGGTCCAGAAAAGAGCCACCTGTATGATCAGGAATTTGCAAGGCAGGCCATATGAGGAAAGGCTGAGGGGCCTGGGCCTCCTTAGCCTAAAGAAGAGAAGGGTGAGAGGGGACTTGATAGCGGCTTACTGCTATATCAGAGGAGTGCATCAGGAGTGCATCAGGAGCTTGGTGAACAACTGTTCACTAGGACACCTCTGGGGAAGGCCAGGACCAATGGATACAAATTTCTGGAAGGCTTCAGGGTAAATACCAGGGAAAACTCCTCCACAGTCAGGGTGTCCAGATTGTGGAATAAACTCCCTCCAGAGGGGGTACAGTCACCTACCCTGGAGGTTTTCAAGAGAAGACTGGACAGTCACCTGACTGGGGTCACTTGACCCCAGTTGTCTTCCTACCTAGAGCAAGGGGGCTGGACCCAATGATCTGCGAGGTCCCTTCCAGCCCCCAACAGTCTATGAATCTGTGAATCATGGGGCACAAGAGAGATCCTAAATCATTTTCTACTTGATTCTATTCTATTTCAGCATGGACCAACAAAAATTATTGTGTGACAGTAGTATGTGTCCAAGTATGCTGTGTTTCAAACTACTGACTGTTTAACATAAGAAAATAAAAGTCTACTACTGCTGCTAACTACTGCAATGGTTCCTTTAAATCAAATAGCTGCAGATTTAGCTTTGGAGTCAGAGGGTGCATCTACACGAGATGTTTACTGTGCAGTAGGCTAATTAGGTGTGCAGTAAACATCTTGCCATCTACATGTGTTCCCCTCTTAGGCTGGAGTAAACTAACTTACTCTGCAGCAGGATACAGTAAGTACAAGAAGTATCCTGCTAGAGGGTAAAAGACTCTGTGGTAGCACACAAATAGATGGTGGAAGGGCTGGCTGGAGCATGAGGATGCTTCAGTGTAACGACTGCCTGCTGGTTTGACCCACACTGAAGCACCCTCATGCCCCAACCAGCCCCTCTGCAGCATGTTGTGCTGAGGGGGAGAGCAGCCCTGGGCTGGCAGGATGACTCTTGGGGACCCCTGCCAGCTGGTGCTGACCTGACTTGGCTCAGCATGCTGCAATCCCAGGCGCACATGCAAACAATAAACTCTGGAGTTTATTGCTCCTAGGTGCACGTTCAAATGGCATGCCCAGGAGCAATAAATTCCAAAGCAATAAATTCCAGAGTTAATTACTTTACATAAAATGTACATGTAGACACACCCAGAGGCTTCAAGTTTAATTTTGCTAACAAACCTTTACTTACCTTTATGCATAGATCCAACTCCCAAATTGAGGTTACTTGTAGACCCTGCTGCTTGCTCTAGCACCTAAAAGTTTTCGTTTGGGTCTTGAGTTAATTAGTTATCAAGTCCCCTCATATAATGAACATTGACCTTGGATCCTGACAATTCAATCATCTAATACATTTTTCTTGAACATAACTGAGCTTATCAATAGCATTTTATCTGCCTGAGGAAGTGATTTGTAGAAAAAGCTGGTCATGCAGTGATCTATCCCTAAACTTACCCCTTTTATGTCAGCTGCAGCAATAACAAAAGAACTGCTATATTCCAGGCCAGAAAGTAGTGTTCAGTTTCTATCCAAGGTTTTCCTAAGATTAATTCAAACCAATCAACAACTATTTGAACATTCTTGCCACAGTCTCTAATACTGAATTTCATCTTTCAGCTCCTGTTACTGAACTTCCACCAAAGCATCAAAATATATGTCCACAGCTTTTCAGCACTTTAAAAGTAAATTAATCTAAACAACATCTTTTAAAGTGTTGTTCCAAGGCTTTACCACATCTTATTGATGAGATATTCTCAGCTGAAAATGATAGTTTTCCATTTTTTCCTCTGCAAAAATAATGTATTGTCAGCTTTGTGAATGAATCTAATGGATGGGCCTGGACATTTTATTTTGCATATGAACTTGTATATTAACACATGACTTAATTTGACAACTTCAGCAGAAAAGTCTGACTTAACCCTTAACAAGATTAAGGATAACAAAAAGTCCTTTTTCAAATATATTGGGAGGATGAAGAAGGCGCCGGGTAATGTGGGACCCCTGCAGGATACGCTGGGCAATCTGGTGGTTGCGTCAGAGGAGAAAGCGGACCTCTTTAACCAATTCTTCACCTCCGTTTTCTTGTGCAGGGACCGGGACTTCCCTGCTGTGATAGAAGCCGGACTCGAGGGGATCGCCTTCAGACCTCAGG
>NW_017729032.1:56993467-57036727 GCF_001723915.1 Gavialis gangeticus | reverse complement strand
GTTAGGGCGGCTAGGAGCTGGAACCAACTTCCAAGGGAAGTGGTGCTGGTCCCTACCCTGGGGGTCTTTAAGAAGAGGTTGGATGCCTACCTGGCTGGACTCATTTGAGTCCCGTTTCTCTTTTTGAGGTTTTTTGTTGTTCTCCCGCCCTGGCAGGGGGTCGGGCTAGAAGATCTACTAGGTCCCTTCCGACCCTTAATCTATGAATCTATGAATCTATGAACCCAAACAACAACTAAAAAGCTAAAAGTGTATTAACAATGCAAGTTATAATTCACAGCAGGACACATCTCATCAACATAAAATCAAACAAGTTTTAAGATAGAGTCTGAATAATTTAGGAGAAGATTTTGTGACATTGTTTCCTATGACAACAGGGGACTATAGTCAGTGATTCAGGAGGTTCCTTCCAGTTCTGTGCTCTATATTTTTAATGGATGTTGTGCTTTTATTCTCTTTAGCCTCTGGAGGAAAAGATTGTGTAAGCAGACTGGTGCTATGTAGGTAGACTTAAGAGTTATTCCGAAAGTCCAAACAGCAGTCTATGAGCAGGCTTGGATGCCTGCAGCTCCAATGTCTGGCTTTACTCCCTTGGATGCACCTCAACCAGTCCTCATAACATAAATCATTATTGGTCTAAACAAATAAACAAGGAAAGCAAACTTTTAGCCTTTCCTGAGGCAGCAGAAGAAGGCCCTTTAGCTTATGTGCTTACTAGAAGATAGGTCCTCTGAGTTTGTCTCTTCCAGGCAGCAAACTGAATAGATATGATCCTAGAGTCTGAAGGCCAAACCTACATGTTATATAGGCAGGATACATTTTTTTCTGAGAACCAATAGCTTGTTAACTCATATACAATCAAGGGAGAGAATACACACCAGTTTTTCTATAGCATTATTTCAAATTTTGAGTGTTTTCTGTCATTTTTCTAAAGTAAGTGCCTGAACCCTAAAACTATTGCTTGCTACAAAATGTATTTCCCTGATTTTCAAAATCTCTTGCCTCTGTATCTTTTGTTTACTTGAAAATATGGGCAGGTATTTGAGTGCCTAAATATAGGCTTAAGAAACGAGCTTTTAGGTACTCGTCAAGTGTGTCTACACATTGCCATACAGTGCTATTGTTGTGGTGCCATGCTTTAGTACTACCTTTTGGAAGTACTAAAGCATGGTGCAGCAACTGCTCATACTGCGCCATGCGTGCAGCGCGCAGTTAGATTTCACTAAAACTGTTGCCATAGCAGTTCACTAAAAAGAGGGAGCGTGCCACTATGGTGACGCACCTGCCGATCACCTGTAGACCCACATGACTGCTACGTATTTGTAGCATGCTGTACAACAATGTAGCGCATCAGTATGTTGCCATAGGGCAACATATAGATGACCCATTTTTGCCAATTTTTAAGTCCATAAGTTAATAATCTTTATTTGGATTCCATCATCTGCAATTTAAGGGCTTGAGAAATGGACTATGTTTCCAGCTGACCTTCCATTGATGAATGTAACCAGGAGAAACAAGCACATAACTTAGCATAAGTTTCAAGTAATATATATTATGTCCTTTCATTCACAAGAAGTTAAGAACATGAATTTCACTTTTCAAGTAAACAGAGGACAAGATGGAGAAGAAAAATAATATGGAAAACAAGAGAACAGGTAAGAAATGTTCCCAGACCCATGTGTCTAAATGTATTTGCAACTAAGATGTGTGAGACAGAGCACAAAATCAATCTTTGCTGTGTTCTCCTGCCATGACTCCAAGTCAACACAATAGCATCTTGTTCCTGGCAATAGGAAGTCAAAGAACAATTTGCAGCCGTTAACAATCTAAAACAATGTTTTTGGAAAGCTTTAAGAAAATTTTAAAAATAAAACCTCTTGGTAAATTACAGAGAGTGTTTTCAATTAAAATGATTCACTAGCTGCCAAAAGTTAGATTAAATAATACCTGAGGAACCTTACAGCCCTTTGGTTTGTTTTTATTTCCTCCGAAATGTCACGTATTCTGGCATCTTTGATAAGGCTGAAGATAGCTTTTAATTTTTCTAATTAATTTCAGTATATCTAGTAAGTCTATTAATATCAGGACATTAAATATGATGTGAAAAAGATAGGAATTACATCATTTCTAAGTAGTTGTACAGATTAACAGAAAACTATCCTCCTTCCTTTCCTTGCAGTTACATTGACTCCTTATGTCAACATAAAATATTTTGACATTTGCTTTATGAATCCCTTACAAAATGTTTTCCCTGAGCCAGCAGCGGTGCCAAATTACAGATACACCTATATTTAAAATTTGCACACTCCTGAAAATTGAGGAAATTTGAATTTCAGTCTGAATTTTGCCTCTGAATCAATTTCTATTTAAGTCAATGGAAAGATAACTGTTGTGTTTGGTCAGTTTGTCCCATGCCTTTAAGAGTGACTCCTTTTCTTTTTGGGCCCCTCCAAAGCCTATGATCTCAATACCTGATCTAGTCAAGTTCATATTTTTACTGAATAGTAAATATTAGCAGATAAATAGGAGGCACTAAAAATAACACTCATTTTCAGGGCTATATTTTCCTATGCTAATTCCTACTGGGCATGTCTCTGTGAGATACTAACTGTGCATTAGCGCATCACAGCACAAGCAGTGCTAATACGCTACTGCTCAGTATTATCAGGCTACTGCACAGTAGCATCACTTAAAAGGTGTGTGCCAGCACTACTGCACAGGAATGCAGTACAACTTATATATACAAGTACTAAATTAAATGCATGCTACTAAGCACAGAACAGCACAGTAACTACAGCAATTAATGAGCATGTAGATATGCCCAACTGAGTGGTACCTTAAATTTTAGGGAGAAATCCTGACAATATTGAAGTCAAAGAGGCCAAGAATTCATCCTTAAAATTTAAAATGCTAACTGCAAACTTTTTAGTTTGCCTCTCATCCTAACAGTTTTTCCAAATGTTAGTTAGCTGATTTTATCAGATAGCTTCCTGATGTTGCAGTTACTCCTATAATAAATTACAAACAACTCCAATGGATCTTCTCACTGAAAAAGGTCCTTTTGTACATAAAGAAAAATACAAATTCCAGCTGTAACAACTTGGTCCTAGAACATTTTGTAATCAGGGCTCTTGCCTGCATTATTGACGAAGGAGTGAGAATGGGGGAAGAACGTGGGCTACGCTTGTAAAACTGGCTGCTTTCAGGTAGGAAGAGGCAGGCCTTGGGACTGTATAAACTCAGCTAGTGGGTAAAGCTGGACCAGGCCGTGGAACTCCCTGAAGAACTGTAGGACTAAGGCAGCCAGTGAGAAATGAAGTTGAAGAGACCAGGATGGCCCTAGAGGGCCCTTTATCTTAAATAAAACTCAAGAGAAAGTGTTTTTAGCACAAGACCCATTGACGGAAAAGAATAAGGGAAAGTCCTGATATTCCTCTGCCTGGGCAAAAGCTTCATGCAGTAAGTTGAAAGCCATACAGATGGAGGGGGTGCCAGCTGGGAAAGGCAGAAGGAGGTTTTGGAGGATGTGAGAATGTGAGGATGTGAGACAATTTTATGAGACCATATACAAAAAGAAAGAGGTTTACAGAGGGAAATTGTGTGCTTTTTTTGAGATGCTAACTGTGCAGTTGCCTAATAACACTGCACAGTAGTGTGCTAGGCAAAACCCATTCTAATATGCTACTGCGCAGTAGTATTAAGCTACTGCGCAGTTACCATCCAAAAAAACCCTAGCCCTCTGCTTTTGACTGTGACCCTGCCCATGCCGTTGCCCCTGCCAGTGACACCCAGTGCCCTGCTGCTCCAACACAGCCTCTGCCAGCAATGACCAGCACCCTGTGCTCTTCCTGGCTATGATGCTGGCCCCAGCAGCCCCACCCTGCCCACCCAGTTACCAGGACAGCCATACACCCACCAGCAGAGGCCAGGGCATTGGCTATGGGAGGCCCTGTCCAACCCCTTCCTCCTGTACTTTCCACTCCAACCTACCTGCCCTACCACCCACACACCCTCTACCTCTGCCCACTCCCAGCACCACTCAGGACATGCACATAAGTGGAAAAACCTTTATTACCCTCACAATACCCACCCCATCCCTTCCCCCTAAACAAGCAGAACTGCCTCCCCTTCAACCAACAGAGCCCCTCCACCAACCTCCCCACACACCAGCAATAAAAACCTGTTTATAATGGGAAACTATAAACAAAGGGGAAACTACATACAAGGGTAAAACTATTAACAATATTTTGGATCTTTAAGCCCAGAGTGAGGGGTTGGGGGGGGAGGAGTTAGGGGCAGGTGCCCAGGACCTCAACTCCTGGATTTTTCCTAGGGCTGGACTCAGGCTGGTCCCATAATGGCAGGGCAGACCCAGCACTAAAGTAAGTTCCGGGTCATGTCTACACATGCGTTAATGTGCATTAACTAATCACACCTAAATGCGATACCTACTTTTGCAGGTATCAAATTTAGGCATGATTAGCCTACGGCACATTAAGGGCGACGTGTAGACACATGTCAGTAATGAGCATTAACTTAGGCTAATGCACATTAATGTGTCTTGTATAGATGCTCCCTCTGGGGAACTGTTTGTGTATTTGTTTAATATGAGCAAGAGAGGCTCCTAGCCTCAGGATTCTTACCATTAGGCAGGAGACAGCTGAAAGAAGCAATGGCATGGTGTTTTTCTGTTTGTAGGTTATGGGATCCCAGCCCTATTGAGGAGCAGATTGAGAGCTCCCAATCCTGTGGGAAGCAGATTGAGGGTTCATAGATTTCATAGATTTCATAGACATTAGGGCTGGAAGGGACCTTGGAAGATCATCAAGTCCAGCCCCCCACCCAAAGGGCAAGAAGGCAGCTGGGGTCATAGGATCCCAGCAAGATAAGCATCCAATTTGCTCTTGAAGGTGTTCAATGTAGGTGCTTGAACCACCTCCGATGGCAGGCTGTTCCAGACCTTGGGGGCTCGGACAGTAAAGAAATTCTTCCTTATGTCCAGCCTGAAATGGTCTTGTAGTAGTTTATAACTGTTCAACCTCGTCATCCCTTGGGGTGCTCTGGTGAACAAACGTTCCCCCAGATACTGGTGGTCACCCCTGATAAACTTATAGGTGGCCATCAGATCACCCCTGAGCCTGTGCTTTTCCAGGCTAAAGAGCCCCATAGCTCTCAGCCTATTGTCATAAGGTCTGTTTTCCTGACCTCTGATCATGCGCGTGGCTCTTCTCTGGACTCTCTCAAGCTTCTCCACATCCTTTTTGAATTGCAGGGCCCAAAACTGGACACAGTACTCCATCTGTGGCCTCACCAAGGCCGAGTACAAGGGGAGAATGACGTCCCAGGATTTGCTTGAGAAGCATCTATGGATGCAAGCCAGTGTTTTGGTCACTTTAGTAGCCGCAGCATCGCATTGCAGGCTCATGTTCATCTTGTGGTCAGTGATGAACAAGTCTCTTTCTTTCGTAGTGGTAACCAGCGTAGCACTGCCAAGCCTATAAGGATGATGCAAGTTTTTCCTCCCAAGTTGGAGCACCTTGCATTTTTCAGTGTAAAGCACCATCAGGTTCTCATCTACCCATTTGCTGAGCCTGTCCAGGTCAGCCTGGATCACTCTCCTGTCTTCAGGTGTGGATGTTTTGGTCCAAAGTTTGGTGTCATCGGCAAACTTGGCCAGTCCACTTCTGACTCCAATGTCCACATCATTAATGAAGATGTTGAACAATATGGGTCCAAGGACAGAGCCTTGGAGGGCCCCACTGGTTACAGGGCACCATGACGATTGACTTTGGTCAATTACCAACCACCCTCTGGGTCTGACCATGGAGCCAATTTCCCAGCCAGTAGATCGTGGTGGACCCAAGGCCACAAATGGCCAGTTTCACCAAGAGGTGATCATGGGATACCAGATTGAAGGCTTTTTTGAAGTCAAGATATATGACATCAATCTCTTCTCCCTTGTCCAGGTCATAGGTCACCTGGTCGTAAAAGGAAATGAGATTGGTCAAGCAAGACCTACCCTCAACAAACCCATGCTGGCTATCCCTCAGGATGTTGGCATTGGCCAGTCCATTAAGGATGACCTCTTTAATAAACTTTTCTAAGACCTTCCCATCCAATTGTCTGGTTCCATTAAAAAAGCTTACCTGTTTCTTACAGCTTGTTAAATGTAGAATTGTAGTTATACCCAGCTCATAACAATATCTGTTTAAAACTGCCAAAAATCTTGATGGATCCTAAAACTGCAATGCCCTGAACAACCCATCCCTGGTAGAAAAACGAAATAATTTATCTGGATTAATAGAGATAGATTCCATAGGGAGGAATAATAGGGATGAAATTTAACAGTGTAAAGTCATGCAGGAAGGGATTAAGCATAAGGATTTCCTGGGGAAACAACAAATGAGAAAAAGATCTGGTCATATTAGTCACTCATAGGATGACTATGAGTTATAAATGCAATGCAGCTACAAAAAATACAAAGGCAACCCTAAGAGGCATCAAGCAAGATTTTTCCAGTAAAGACAAGAGATATTAATGCCTTCAGTGAGTCTTTATCTGGGACACCATGCACAGTTTTGCTCAACCATGTTCAAAAGGCTGATACAAACTGGAACAAGCACAAAGAAAGGTTGTTAAGATGATCTGAAGCAGGGGTCAGCAATCTATAGTCTGCAGGCTGGATCCTGCCTACAGAACCATTGGATCCAGCCCAAGGAGCCAGGGGGCCTCAGCAGTATTTGGTGACAAGAGACCTTGCCCACATCGCATCACTCTGTGGCTGGGTAGTGGTAAGCTTTGTCCATGTCACACCTTATCTAGGTAGCTAGGAGAAGCTCAGCATGGAGAAATGATGCTACTGGCCAGGTCCTTGTGCCAACCTACCTCAGACCCAAGCTAGGTCATTGTAATGTAGTGTAAGTAAGTGCATCAACTCTGTAATGTTACTCGTGGAGAAACCATGACTAGAAACTGTTTGATGCTGGTTAAGGAGGGCGGCCATCCCACTTTTTAGCCCAATAGTCTCATGTTTGGAGTACCCATTTAGACAGTATGAAATCTGTTTTCTAAGTCTCTCTTAGCAAGAGGATTTTGAGCCTAGATCTCTCACTTTTTAGCAAAATACCCTAACCACCAGATTGTGGGCTAAGCAGAGTCAGTAACTCCCTACATCCCTCCTGTTGAATCTCACCCATTGGGCAGCTGAGGGAAGAAGATTATGGGACCATAAGTACATCCATCTTGTGTGGTTCAATGAGATGGAAGCTGGTCTAGAAAGGCAGGAGCCCTGGATTTTGGCCCCTACTCCTGCCCCCCAGTGATGTTTCTGCATTTTGCATGATAGTCATTGGTATTAAATTCATAAACAGCAGTGGACTGAATTGGGAAAAGGATCAAGAACCCAGGGTTCCCTTCCTTCCAGGGCAATGGCTGTTAGAAGACAAACTACACCCACATCAGAGCAACCTGGTTTCAGAGTGGCACCAGCTGCCAGAGTCAAGCTCATTGGCTGCAGAGCAAGCTGAGTGTAATATATAAGCCCCATCATTTGGGCTTTGGCTGTTCAATGCTTCACAGCCTGCATCCACGTTTACCCCTTCAGCCTGGCTCCTGCCTGGTTCTCCACTCCTACTTAGTGTTTAGATGTCCTGGATTCCCTGTCTCCAGACTTCTGCCGCTGCCTAGACTATGGATGTGGAACTTGCTTGCTGAGTAGGATTTTGACTTGGACGCTTTGGTTCTGACCTTCCTGTGCAGCCTTAGTCTCTGGTGTGGATCCTCCTTTGGCTCAGGTACTTGAGTTCATCAAGACCGCCTATGACCCAGTCCTTACAATGGCTATCTCACTGAGTTTCTAAAAAACTCTGGACTCAAAAATGTTTCCCTTATCTGTATGTAACTCACATGGGTCTCCAGACATGGTAAAAAAAGATCCTTAGATCCTCTGCTACCATCACAACATTTTGCATTTGAAGCTTCAGAACGTAAATTATCTTACCAGCATAAATTGATTGCTAGCCTCGTTCTCAGGCAAAGCTTCAAGTGCTTCAACAAGAATACATTCCTTTGGTGTCCCAACAGATCCAGAGGTCTTCCCTCAAAAACAATGGGCTTTGTGTCACTTGAGCTGGAACAATATAACCTTTTCCCTCTGGGTAATATCTAGGGTAAAAATTGTGTATATTTTTTCTCACCCAAGTTCTCTGACTAACCCTTTTCCTCATCCAGATGGTAGATTTCCAAAGTATCTTTGACCCTTTCATTTTCTTGCCAAATGATTTCCTACTTTCTTCAATATGCGCTGCAGTTCAGTTCTGTCACAAGTTCCAAGTTTACCAAAGTTTCTTGGCTTCCCTTTTTGTAGTGAAAACTTTTTAGTCCATGGTATTCAGGTTGCTGGTCTCACCACACTAAAATCTACAAATTTGTAGTTGCTGCCCCAAGAAAGATTTAATCTTTACCCTCAAGTTGCCTCTAAGCCATTTCTGGAAAACCTTTAGAAGCTGCTTTAGCTCCTTTTGTGAAACTGCCAGTTCTTATTTTAAGTCACATTTTAATGTATTTTGCAATTTTCCTGCCTTTTTTGTTTTTTTGTTTTTTGTTTAGGTTTTGTTTTAAATTTTTTAACCACATTAAAGTTGTGAGGTTAATAGAATACCTGCTCATAGTGTCTGTCATTGGAAATTGGATCCCATGTCTCACACTTTTGTTACCCATTTTAGAACCAAACAATTAGCCAAAGTTGGGATCCTGCAGGAAGTTTCTCTTAGGAGGAACTGGTGAGGGTGTCAGGTGTGTTTGATATAATCCTGTTTATTTACAGAGCTTGTACAAGTCTTGTTCTCCTGAACAGAGATTCAAGCACCAAGGAGTGGCTTCTTAGCTTACAGCTTGCAAATCAACATTCAGCCCAGCAACCTCTCACTCTGTTTCTCAGAACATTACTCTATATCTGCTGCTTATTTATTTATTTGTTGCCTTTTCATCGTTTTTCCATTCCCCTGCCTCTTTTTTCATAGACACATCGACTCTCCCTAAACAAGACCAAGTTTTGTGACACCAGTACTACCCCGCCCCCCAAGTACTTTTATTCATGGCTGTGAGACATGTCTGTGTTTGGAGTGAAAGTTGCTATTGTTTCAACTCTCTGGTTCTATACAGGTGCTTAAATATTCCTCACAACTATCTAAAATTAAGGGTGGCTGTTAACATGCAACCTGTAATAATGCTTATCCCAAATGTTTATTAACCTTTACATGAAGTGGTAACATTCTGCCTCAGTTTTCTCTCTCTCTTTAGTTTTCCCAATTTTCAATTCTTTTGCACATTTGTGAAATACAAGTGTAAAGAATGTCTCTCCTATTCTTAGTGTTATATAATGCTATTGATGTTTAAACTATCTTGCTGGGAGAGTTCTGCTTAGAAATCATTGGCCTGGACTTGTCCATAATTACAAAACCTGCTGTCAAATCAACTCGTGGTTTCTTCTGTTACAGAGAGAATAGGCACAATTTCCTCAATATGAACTCTTCAGGCAGGATTGAGATCTGTTTAAAAGATCCATGAATTGCTCCCTAAAATGAGCCAGGGCAACAAAAGTCCTATGGAGAATAAACTCTGCAGGTTTGTAGGGAACACAGTTTTGAACACAACAGTTAATTCCCTGCTATAGCTTCTCAAGGTAGGAGGTGTAGTTTTAAACAAAAGTCAGCATTTGGTTCTATTTTATTAAGTGAACAGAATCTTATATTCTAGCTAGTGTTTTTTATTGCATGCTTTGACTGGATTTTTTATCATGTGTCCCCCTGACATGGCTCTGGAAATACCATTTATGGATTCATATCATATAATTGACCTGGTTTTCTCAATTAGGTTATTGATGTTTGCTTGACCAGAGTAGGAGAAAAAACAGAAAACTCATCCCTTTAAATGGGAAACTTGCTTGTTTACAAGTATATGAATTTTCCAGAATCTGTCTCCAGGACTGCTTCCTTTCTGAAGGGGACAATTTAAACTTTTAAAATACAATTCCAATTACAAAACATAAAACTTTCAGTGAAAGTGACAGAAAAATTGGAAAATTAAAAACAAACATTTAAAAGCTTCTTTAGTGGTTATCTGAACAACTTTCCTCTGGGACTGTCAAGCCTTAAAAGGCTCTCACTGGAAGACCAGATGTGTTTATCTCCCTAGGCTGGCTATTCAGAATTGCTCATTCATAAAGCAATTAACACTGACTTTTGAAGAGGAGGTTTTATAAAGTCCTTTGAGCTTAAAGTTCTTTTTATTTGGTTATATTAAATATAAAGCTCAGCTGGATCTAAGTCATATAATTGTATGCATTATTAGAGTCATACAAGGGAGTTTAATATTCTAAACTATAAGTCTTCATTGATATGAGTCAGTCAGTCAGAAATAATATGTAAAATATATCCAAGCACAGCAGGCACTTAAAAATCTGGCTGAATTTTATCAGATCTTGGATTAAGTTAGCTTCATATAAAATATAAAGCAGGCTGATGCTTCATTTGAATTTCAGTCTTTCAGAAACACCTTGGTTACTAAGATCTTTATTCCTGGCTTAGCTATACAGTATACCGATACTGCTTTTTGAGCACATGTATAATCCAACTGTGAGATTTTTAAATGAAATTAAAGCCTGTAGAGAAAAATATGAAGAAGCAAACATTTAGAAGGAATTAGAGTTAGCCAAAGGAGATAAGTGAAATGAGAAGGCTTTTATTAATTTGTTACTGGATAGGAAGTACAAAAAAGTATGGTAGGCTCATTAGTATAGTAGGAAAGGATGAAATCTAATGACTCAAAAATGGCTGTGATACTGATCCCTTTTTACTGACCTCTTGTTTTTATCAAGAAAATAAAGGACAAGGGCTTGTTCAATTAGTAGAAAAAAAATGAATTAATTGTAAAAACGGTTATTTATTAGCAATAGATAGGGGAATGCTTGGAAAATGTGAAGACCTGCTAATCAGTGAGGCTCAATGGCCTGCATCCAGGACAGCAAGGGAATTTGGACAGTGAATGTGTTAAACTGTTGACCATTTGTAAAACATCTGAAAGCAACGGAAGTCCAGGGAGGTTGAAGAGACAAGCAAAGCATGGTAACAATATGCAAAAGGAGATGAAGAGTGATTGTGAAAATCAAGTCAGTATGACGTAAAACTCTAGGATAATGCCGTACTTACTCAAATATAAGACTACTTTTTCCTTCCCAATCAACATGAGGGAGGGGTGTTGGGAGAGAAATTCAGGCCTGAGGTCATGACGACCTGATCTCCTGCCTGGTCTTCTGTTAAGGAGGTCAGTCAGTGACCTTCGCCTGACCCACCTTGGATAAGGATGAGGTAACCCCCCTGCAGAAACCCCAGGAAGTGTCATATGCAGACCTAAGAGCCATGTGCAGTACTTCAGTGACCGAGTGCACCACGTGTATAGAAGGGCTGTGATTGACAGTTTGTGGGTGTGGGGGCGCTTGGTGTGTGCAGTGGGTGTGTCTGAGGTGTCTACTTGAGGTGGCTGGGTTTTTTTGCCTGTGAGACTATGGATGTGACTAGATGCATTTGGAAAGGTCCGTGAATGTGGATCTGAGGATCACTGGGTGGAATGGATGGAGAAATTGAGTGAAAGATGCAAGAGCTGTGGTGGAGTAGCTTGTTGATTTGATTGGCCCACCATTGAGGTGTCTGCCAGATCAGACTCCTGTGGTCTGTGGAGCTCCATCTGCCTGGTCTCTCCTTCGACTGCAGTTCCTCGGTAGAGGTAGTAGGGTTGGATCCCCAGGCCATGTTCCCCTTCAGGTATGCTTCGCACATAAAGAGCTGCCCTCTACTTCTTGGGGTGAGTATTACCCAATCCTCCCTCCTCTGATTCCAGGTGTCATATTCCTGGCTCAGCCAGTGGAGACCCAGAGTGATCATCTAAAGCACAGACCAGGACCAGAGACAAGTTAAATTAAATCTATCCTGAGTTCTCTTTCCCTAATAAAGCTTTGTACCTATTCAAATTAATTCAGTTAGACTAATAAATTAGTATAGAATTTAAATATATATATAGATGTTATAGGATAGATTTGGGTAAAACTAGTTACCAATTAGAGGTGTGTGTGTGTGTGTGTGTGTGTGTGTGTGTGTGTGTGGTTACTTAACTGTGTTATTTCTTCTTAGTAAACCATTTATTCAAGTCCGTTATATTTTGGAGTGAGTGTCTTTATTAGTTAAGTCCCAACCCATTGCCGGGTTAAGTGGGCAGTGAATAGATCTGCCTGGATTAGCTCATTAGCAGGACCCAGAGTCAAAAACCACTTCATTTGTATACTGGGCTGAAGTGTCAGCCACCAATTAGGTGACCTTGATCAGGTGTTAAGTCATTAAGTCCGGGTCCAATGGGAGGTGGGGAAGAAGGAAGCCACTCATCTTATATTTGCATACAAGAAAACCTCATTAAATACATCATCTATTTCTGAACAGCTGCTAAGAGCAACATGTTTTCAGTAATAGAAATCAAAGTAAAGTTGATTAAATACAGCCACAATGAGCATGACTATAAAGTACATGGCCCATATGGGATAAACATGCTGATGACTTTCTTTTCACTCCCACGGCGCAGCTGCACCTTCTTTCTTTTCAATGATTCCTGTCTCTTCAGCAGCCTTAAATGTCTGGCAAAAATCACCAAATATGGTCTTAAACACTTAACCCAGGATCCTTCTGTTGGCCCCTCTCTCTGCCTGTCATATATGAATAGTGTGGCCCCACCGTAGTGAGCTGTGGGGTCACCAGGGCTTAAAATGCTGTTGACTCTGCTGGGGCCCAGCCCTATGAACTGTATGGTAAATCATGAGCCTTTTGGCTTTGGACTAATGCTATGCATGGTTTGTACTCTTAGTAGGTGCTAAAGTGCTACTTAAAAGTGTGTTTATGGAGTACCTGTGCTAAAACTTGCAGCAGTTTCAGAAAAGGTAAAATGCATTATTTCTGGGTGAACTAAGTCTCTAAGTGCTACTTGCAAGTTGCTACAGATATGTTTATTTTAAGGGCAGATTTTTTTTCAAATTTGTTCCTGGCTTCTTTGTGTTTAGAGAGGGCAGGGTCTGATAAGAAAAAGAGAAGCAGGGGAAGCTAAGGGAAGGGAAGGAGCGGGGGGGGAGGGCAAAGGGGCTACCTGAGCCTCCAGATGTATTTTCCCTGCTGTAGCAGTGGAAGCTTGACAAATCCAAGATAAACCTCCACTAATTCAATTATGTACCTGGAAAATTATATCAAATTTAAAAATTTTCCAAATATAAAGTATAATTACTGGGGGGTCATCTTATAACCAGGATCATCTTATATTCAAGTACATACAGTAACAAGTGGGGGAACCACCAAATGCCTCAAGGGATGGGGAGGACTTCAAACATTTTCACTCAATGGCTCTACCTTAAGAGAGAGACAGAGGGTGTCCTGAATACCAGTCCTCCCTGCTTGCAGCCGCAATTTGTACAGTGCAAAGAGTTATGCTAAGTAACTATTACATAATTATCTGTTTGAATGGGATGTTTTCTGTCCTTTTTGTAAAAAGTTATTCACAGCTGCTCATATCCTATCCCTTCCCCTTCCATTTTCTCTCTCCCTTTCTCTCCTTCTACACACATCTTTACAACCTGATTCTCCTGCTCCTCATATCCCCCTTGGTTCTCCTCACTCCACACACATACTTCTCTGTTGTTTGGTTTTCATAGCTTTGGCATGCCAGCCAGCTACTTGTTCCTCCATGTCCCTCCAGACATTCTTCTTGTGCTGGTAGTTCCTGCTTTTCTCTTCTCCACTTATTGCCAATTTGATTCTTAGCCACAGTGCCTCAGCATCCTGGGGTACCTTGAGATCCTTTCAGGGGTGCTACAGGGGCCACACAATGTTAGCAGTATTAGGTTTTAAACATGATTCACAAAATAAGCCCAGAGATTTCAGATAGAAATCCATTGTTGTGGTTCTTCTTGAGTTCTTTACAACAGAAAAACTGTTCCATTTATCTACACGCAAAAAAGATTGACTACTAAGAGCTGGAATTTTCCAAGGGGAGCCTCAAGTCTATCCAGGTGTTCTTGAGTCTAAAAACATTGAGAACCACTGCCTTAGTGGATGTAGCTTCACTACGCTTCTTTGTTTCCAGATATTTTGGGAGATGCTAGACACTTAAAGGGATAGCTTGAAACAGAAAAGAGAGCCCAAAACATATAAAGAACCTGAGATGGTTAACTCATAAAAATTTATTTTCAAAATTACGTAATACAAATTAGTTATGTTCATAACGTGAAGAACTGTCAGCAAAAGGTAAAAACACATTAGATGCTGCTATTTAAAAAGCCGCCTAAAATATATTAGCTTTACTCATTCCTGTTATTCTGTTAGTTCCATATGTGAAACAGTGTTTTAAATCAAGCTCTCTTCTGGCCAGCCAGTCATTTTGCATCCATCTGTAACAAATGAAACATGCCCTTGCAGTTGGATCTAAGGCTCAGCAAGGAAAATAGGAATCTCTGGATCCTTCAGTGCTAGAAACATTGCTTCCCTGAAAGAATGTTTTGAATGCTAGTTTTAAAATATGGGAGACAAACTGACATGACCTGGTTTTCATTCTCACTTACTTATCTGTATAGGTAAGACCTAATGCATGTGTGTTGCTTGGGGCAAATTGAAGAGGGATGCAGTGGTACAGTTGCACTCTACTTGATTCCTGGTCAATACAGTACAGGACGGCCAGGGTGAGGGAGAATTGTTACCCTTCATCAATGTAGACCATGTGAAGGAACACCTTGAGAGACTGGATATCTTCAAGTCAGCTGGCCCAGACAGCTTACACCCCAGGGTACATAAGGAGCTGGTCTGCATCATAGCTCAGCCACTGGCATGGATATTCGAGAACTCGTGGTGCTCAGGCAAAGTGCCCGAAGATTGGAAGAAGGCCAATGTGGTGCCCATCTTCAAGAAAGGGGGAAGAGTAGATCCGGGGAACTACAGGCCCATCAGCCTGACCTCTATCCTGGGGAAGATCTTGGAAAAAATTATCAAAGAGACCATTCTTGACAAACTGGCTGATGGCAACATCCTGAGGGATAGCCAGCACAGGTGTGTTGTGGGTAGGTCTTGCCTGACCAATCTCATCCCCTTCTATGGCCAGGTGACATATCACCTGGACAAGGGAGAAGAGATTAATGTCATATATCTTGATTTTTAAAAAAGCTTTCAATCTGGTATCCCAGAAAATCATAGAAAATCTGGTCAACTGCAGCCTTGGCTACATCACAGTCCACTGGCTAGGGAATTGGCTCTGAGGTTGGACCCAGAGAGTGGTAGTTGATGAAAGTAAATCATCTTAGTGTGCCATAACCAGTGGGATTCCCCAAGGTTCCGTCCTTGGGCCTATCCTTTTCAACATCTTCATTAATGACGTGGACATTGGTGTCAGAAGCAGACAGGCCAAGTTTGCCAATGACACCAAACTTTGGGGTAAAGTGTCCACACCCAAGGACAGGATGGTGATCAAGACTGACCTTGACAGGCTCAGAAAATGGGTGGATGAAAATCTGATGGCATTTAATGCCGAAAAATGCAAGGTACTCCACCTTGGGAAGAAAAACCCACAGCATGCTTATAGGCTTGGCAGTGCTATGCTTGCTAGCACCATGGCCGAAAGGGACTTGGGGATCATGATTGACAAGATGAGCATGAGCCACCAATGCGATGTTGCAGCTGGTAAAACAAGCAAAACTCTGGCTTGCATCCATAGATGCTTCTCAAGCAAATCTCAGGATGTCATCCTCCTGCTGTACCTGGCCTTGGTGAGGGCGCAGCTGGAGTACTGCATCCAATTCTGGGCTCCACAATTTAATAAGGATGTGAAGAAGTTTGAGAGAATCCAGAGGAGAGCCACGTGCATGATCAGAAGGCAGGAGAACAGGCCTTATGATAAGAGGCTGAGAGCTATGGGACTCTTCAGCCTGGAAAAGCACAGGCTCAGGGGGGACCTGGTGGCTTCCTATAAGTACATAAAGAGTGTGCATTAGGATCTGGGGGAACCAGAGCACCCCAAGGGATGACAAGGTCAAATGGTCACAAACTCCTCCAAGACCATTTCAAGCTAGACATAAGGAAGAACTTCTTTACCGTCCGAACCCCTAAGGCCTGGAACAGATTGCCTCCAGAGGTGGTGTAAGCATCTACTCTGGACTCCTTTAAGAGACAGTTGGACATTTATCTTGCTGGGATCCTTTGACCCCTGCTGACTTCCTGCCCCTGGGGTAGGGGGCTGGACTCAAAGATCTTCCAAGGTCCCTTCCAGCCCTAATGTCTATGAAATCTATGAAACGTTTTTGGAATTTTAAGTTCTGAGAATCCCTAAAAGGGCCTGATTTTTAGACAGGTAGGGATATGTGTCTCAGAAGTTCATTTTTTTATGGGGACAACTTTTCTATTGCTCAAGATGGGCAGAGCCTCAGTGAAGGCAATAGAGCTTGTGAATGAACCCAGCAGCCTAATAGTGTCTAAAGAGGGGAGCTTTAGCAGCAGTTGGCCCATGAAGAATCACAATATCATCGTCCAAGAAAAGCCATTGATTTAATCACCCACATGGCTATATTCCCAAGTGTTGTGATAAATGTTTAAATTATCCATGACATTGTTCTATTTGCAAACATATATTTTCATTTTATCTGAAATTCTGCAATAATTTAGAATATAATTGTTTGCCTCTAAGGTTCCCCTCCTCCCCTAAATCTAGTGCATAAAGAATTCCCTTGTGGAATTGTTCACAAATACCACTGAGTTATACCAAGAATAATTTTGCCCCAAACTCTACTATGTGAAGATACATTAAAGGCAATATTTCCAGGAATTTCTTATGGATATATGTTTTTAAAGAACATAAATTCTGGCTATTGCATTTCTTTTAAATATATGACACTACAAGCATAGTACCATGCATAGGGAAGTTCTAAGGTCTAGGATTAACTTTGAGATCTGTTCAAATAATTTAAACATGTAATAATGTCAACAGTGCATTCTGCCAAATGTATTCTCACTTAAGGCAGCAGCCCGGAAATGGCCAAGCAAATGAAGTTTGACCAAATCTATAACCACTGGTAAGTGTAATACCTACATCATCATGCTCCACACACAACTCTGAATTTCTGCCTCACATGCCTAGCTGAAATTGTACTATAAGAATCATTATAATAATTTATTCTGACTTTTTTTTTTATTCTTTTATGAAATAATTTGATCATTATCTGCTTTGAGAGAGCATATGAACTGTCTTTGTTCATTGTTACATTTTCTATTGCTTCAGTTGAGCAAAGGTATATGGTTCAATTGCCATGGAACTACCCATTAACTTCACACAGAACTATTAGATAAACAGTGCTAAGAGATATGTAGTTTCATCATCCCCTTTGCCTGTTATGATTTACTTGCCTTTAAGTTGCATTTATTCCAATGCAGTGGGTACACAAATCCCTCTACTCTACCTGAGATTTTGACTTCCTAAGGAAAAGTCAGAGAAATCATATGTTTGACATGAAACTTAAGGGTGTGTGAAACACACAGCATTAACTTGAGCATTTTATTATTTCTGTTGCTCTAGATCAATGGTTCTCAACCTATTTGCCAGAGTGGTCCACACCTTAAGCTCTCAATAAGTGATGTGGGTCACAACTTACTTCCTATGTATCCATTTAAAAATGTTTGTATCTGTTATAACAAGAGCATTAAAGACCAATGGAGGGAAGTCTGGGCAAATACCAACCTGCTGCACAAATACATTGTTAACAGCCCTGCAATACCCCAGCCAGGATTTGAACTACTGAGAAAGATCTGGTCCTCCCTGAATTGGATCCAGACATTTCATGGAAAATGTGGATACCTACTCCATAAATGGAGAATTAAAGAGAGTCCAGGTTGTGACTGGGGTGCAATTTTTTTTGAGATGGTGCAACACCTTGTGAATGATTGCCGGATTAGATCATTTAATGGCAATCTAAAATCAATCCATTCCGCTACCCGTAAAGCAGTCAAATGGCTATCAAATTTAGATATTAATCTATGAATGTTGTATGAATGCTGTAATCCTAAATCATGTGAAGGACGGGGAGAATGAAATACAAATAAATTTTCTGTAATACCTCTCATTTCTGTCAAATGCCTTTACTTTTTTTTAACAGGATGTCACATGGGCTGCAGCAGCGTACTGATTGGGCCACATGTGGCCCATGGGCTACGGGTTGAGAACAACTGGTCTAGATCAATGGTGCTGAAGCTCTTGGCGCTATGAGCCAGATGAGAGGCACAGCGCTAGTCCATGGGTTAAATCAAGCTCAACATGGGTGCTGGGGGCCAGCACTATACCCTCCTTGCCCTGCACACCAGGATTGGGCCCCAAAGGGCCAGCACCACTGGGGACCATGGGGCTTGGCACACCCCTTCCTACCCCCACACATTGGAATTAGGTCCTGGGGCCCAGCACTGCCTCTTCCTACCTGTATGCACCAAAGTTTCACCCCAGGAGCCCAGCACCACCCCTTCCTACTGGGATTGGGCCTAGGGGGCCAGAACTGCCCTCTCCCACCCATGGCCATCAGGATTGGGCCCCATGGGACCAACACTGCCCCCTCCCACCCCCACTCACTGGGATTGAGCTGTGGGGGGGAGCTGATGCTGCCCCTTCCCACCAGGATTGGGCCCCAGCACCAGCCCCTCCCACTACTATGCACCAGGACTGGACTCTGGGTTCTGACACTGCCCCTGCCCAGCCCTGCGTACTGAAATCAGGTGTCAATCCAGCACACAGAGCCCAGGTGTTTGGAAATTTGGAAGTAGGGAAGTGGTGCCACTAGTCCCATGCCATCAAATTTCTAGACCCATGAGGAGCTCTGTGGGCCGCATGACATAGTGTCATGGGCTGGATCTGGCCCACAGGCCAGGGATTGGGCAAATCTTGAGAATTAAAGTCTAGATGAGTGATTCTCAACCATGGTGCCATGGCACCTGGGGTATCTTAAGATCCTGTCAAGGGTACTGCAGGTTGCCATGCAATGTTAGCACTGTTATATGGGCAAACATGATGCATAAGATAAACCCAAGATTTTCACTGTGCACAACAACAGTACTCCTTTGTTAGTATTTGTTAGTAATTTCTTAAAAGTAATTACTAACAAAGTAGTAATATCAACCATTATTTTTAAGTGGCCTCTGTGGAGCAAACAGCTCTGTAGATGCTCTGTGGCCCATTTGACCTCCTCCATTGTACAGGGGTGGCCAGAGTTACTCACCCTGTGAGCCACATCCAATCCTCCACAGAAGTTCAAGAGATTGGGGGCGGGGAGGTGCTGAGCGACCTGGAGTGGGTGTGACCACCTCCCTGCCCATCACAATGAGCTGCTCTGGCTTTCCCCATGGGGAGCACGCCCCAGGGTGAGCAGCACGGCTGCAACCCCCACCTGAGCAGCCTGGTGCCTGAGCTGGCAGTCCTAGGAGAAGTGGGAGAGCTACAAGTACCATGCTGGCAAGCCCCATGGGGCTCACAAGCCGAGGTTTGGCCACCTCTGCCATAATATATGGAACTCCAGTTACTTATTAAGGTCAAGCTGAAAGCTCTAAATATGAATGCATAATATATAATATATTTCAGTAGGGATTCAAAGTGTCACAGAATCACTTAAATCCTTTCATCAGGATGCTGCTCAGTGACAATATACTTTAACTTGGGTTCAAATCACTACCTTGTCCAAGAATGCAGCTAGCATCCCTCACTCATATTGGACATCATGGGTGAATACTAGTCCTGTCATGCAGCAAATCAATGTCAAAACTTCCAGCTTCACCTGTCCCAAGAAAAACATAGTGCAGTTCACTACCTTTGCAATTTAGGGTCCTAGGGTCCCCTCTGCATGTTATATCTATTGTGCAATTACCTTGTTAATTGCACAATAAATTTAGACTGGCTACATATGGAAATTAATTATTGTATCTAAAGTTCCAACTGGCTATAAAGTTATTGTTCAAAAATGTGTAATAACTTTATGGCTGGTTTCTATCCAGCTTTAATTTGCACATGTAGGCAGTCCGCAGATGACAGACTGTAGCTGCTGTGTGTCTCCCAGCCATTCTGATATCCCCACTGTGGGGCATTCCATGCATGCCCACAGCTGGGAAGCTGCAGCAGCACCCCACGGCTGTGTAGGGTTGAGAGTCCTGCAGCTGATAGGGCTATTGATCCTGCCTGCCAGTGGATAGCCAAGTCTAGGTCTGGCATCACATGGGTCTGGATCCTGGCACCATATGGGCAGCCACAACCCAGAATTCCTGCACCAGCTGCCATGGGAGCCTGCTTCTTTCCGATGCAGGGGGAGTCCAGGATTGGGCTCCCCCTACACGGGCAATAAAGCACAATCAGATGTAATGCACAGTTCCTCAAACACACCTCCTGTCACACAAATGTAGTATGACAAGAGGTACAACTGGCTTGATCATACATTATATCCAATCACACCTTTACCTGCACATGTAGAGGGAGCTTAAAAAGTTAACTTTGCCACTAAGATCAGAAAGGGCACAAGAAAAATAAGGCTTTATTGACTCAGGACTTAAAATGAACCGTTTGGTTTTTTTAAAGCTCTGTATTCCTGCTGAGTTGTTGGAGTTATGCACATACACGTGGAAGGAAAGATTACCACAAATGATAAAAACAGGAATACAGAATTCTCCAGGTCTTCAGAGCAGAATGGGCATTGCCGCTGTCACCCAGAGCAGCAGATATTCATAGGAAAAAAAGACAGGTAATGAAATTGACCAATATCATTAGTACTTTCCAGTGCCAAGCTGTTTCTGTTTGTTAATGTTTGTTAGAAAAGGCATATAAATTGCACAATAAAGAGATTGTGAAAAAAATCAGGTTTAGATAAATCTTGTTTGTAATTTTAAGGAAAAAAGATGCAAGTGTTCATAGAAATATAAATTTAGGAAAGAAATCTTTTTTCTTAAGTTAAAAAGGAATAGGAATGAAATGATCAATTTTACCAGCTTCTGAAAAATATCCAGCTGTTGCTTTTATACTAGGCCAGCGGTTTTCAACCTGTGGGCTGCAGACCCCAAAGTTAGCACATATCTAACTTTGAAGCCACTGGGAACTGCAGTGCTTAGATGTCTCTGGGTCTTCCTCTCCTTTTTCATTCCCCCCATCTCCTTTCCTGTAGTAGGACCTTGGGAGTGGGGCCCCTGCCCTGGAGGGCACCCAGGTAGTCTAAGGACTGCTGATTATATTTGTGGACTATGCCTTACAGTTTATGTAAATAATTTGAAGCAATCGTTTATATATGAATAGAGTTATAAGGTTGCCCAATCAATATCCTTTGGTCTGGTTTGTTCTATTGTTCATCTGTATTTTAAATGATAACTGGGTTTGTGTATATCTGTATATATACATTATAGGGTTTATTGTTTTGTAAATTTAGATTATATATGTGTATATATATATGTCCTTACCCTTTAATGGTTTTGTTGTAATAATAAATCTGTATATAGTAATTAAGTAATTGATTGACTAGACCTGACTCTATAGGGGACGGAGGCAGCCGCTGAGCTGTTGTATCCCTCTATGGCACACTGACCTGCCAATAATTCCCTCAATTGGAGAGGGAAGTACAAACCTGTGTACACCCAAGCTACATTTTTTTCTGTTTCATCCATGTGCATGTCCTGAGAGTGGCGCTGGGGGTGGGCAGAGGGTAGTGGGGGGTGTGGGTAGTGGGCAGGCAGGCTGAAGCAGGAGTGCAGAAGTGGGTCAGGCAGGGCCTCATACAGCCAGTGCCCTGGCCCCTGCTGGTGGGTGCATGACTGTCCTGGGACCTGGGTGGGGCGGGGGCTGGCCTGCTGGGACCTGCAAGAACACGGGGCACTGGTTATAGCTGGCAGGAGCTGGGCTGAAGTAGCAGGGTGCTGGGTATTGTTGGCAGGGGCAGGGGCTGGAGCAGCTCTACCATGGAGAGGCAGGGCGGGCAAAGAAGGAGCTGCCACATGGCTCCTGGGCAGGGAAGGAGCTGGCCAGGGATCACAGTTTCCCAGATGGCTGCCAAAGCTTCCCAGGTGCTGGCAGCTGGCTCTGGCTTCAACATGGCTGCCAAGTGCTAACAGCCATGTGGCTGGAGTCTGGAGCTACCCCCATTGGCCACAGGGGCACGTGGCAAAATTAGTCCCTAATTAGTTGGTCGAATAAAAGATATCAAATTTACCCAAGGAACCTTGTATACCACAGTACAGAGAACATAATGAAATAGAAATAACATTCCTGAGAGGTCTCTACCTGCTTTACAATGTGCTATGCATAGCAAAACAAACACAGCTAAATCTGGAACTCATTGGGAGTCTGGCTGAATAGCGACCTCGGGATTTGGCCCAACTGGAACACATGCTGACTGTCATTAATTACTATAATTATTAATAGCTGCACAGAATAGATTAAACAGCATATCATGCTCAAATCTTTCTCATAGAAAGAAGAGAGACATTTTCCCTACACAGTGGTAAGAGGATGCTGAATACTGATACAGATTAAATAAACAAACAAACAACGGGAAAAGATAATGTCAGGAGGTCACTAATGCAAACCAGACAATGCCGACTTTAGAGCAAATGATGACTCTCTTACATTCCTAGTCACTTTCTTTTTGCAGCCCCAGCTAATAAAGTGTTATGTATTTAATGTCTTTCTTGCCAAGCTCTTGTAAACTTTCTGTACTTACATTAAGAAAAGCCATTTGGATTACTATTTATGCCCACTACTTATGTATACAAAGGAGTGTCACTTTTAGCCTACATCCTTTCTTGCTTCTAACTTCCCCACAAAAAAAACCTGTTGAAGCTAACATTTTCCATGCCGTTGTCATCCACATGTTTTTATTGCAGCAATTGATTTTATTTTTTTAATTTAAAGGGAAGCTGGGGGAGCAGAAACAGGAGTTTTTGTTGAATCCTCTGTCTCTGTCCATGCAAGGACAACAGAGTAGGGAGTTTAGAAGAAGCCAAAAGCATCTAGAAGAGTTGTGATAATCACTGGGCACTCTTAGTAGTTGTCTCTGAAGATGTCATTTTTTTCTCATTAAAGGCAATCAGTCTAGGTTCTATATATTCACTATCTGTAACTGAGCCAATCAGAGCCCAGTGGGGAAAAGGTTATAAATAGGAAGAGATGGAAACAGCCTTGCGACTGAACAATGAAAAATTCAGATGTGTGCACTATGAAAGATATGTTTCAGAGCCTGAGCTAGACTGGATGCAGACTACAGACTCCTTCCTTGGTAGGCTATAGAGAAATGGTTTTCAGCCTTTTTCATTTGCTGACCCCTAGACAATTCTGAATGGAGGTGTGGTCCACTTTGAATAGTAAGTATGGCCATTCACGTACTTTTGATTGATCATACTCATCTTTCATGGACCTCTTAATCATAGTCTGCAGATCCCCAGGGGTCCCCAAACCCAAGTTTGAAAACCATTGCTATCCAACAAGTGTATCAAACTTGTTTGGCCTCCTGGCCCAGATCCAACCTGTGGAGCTCCTCACAGGTTAAATTTGGACATACTTTCAGCAGCATGGCCAGCAGCAGCAGTACTGTGTCAGCTCTGGGAGCCAGGAAGGGGGCTGGGGAAGAGGGGTTAAGTCACCTGTTGCTCATCATGCTGTCACCAAAGTAAGTCTCCAGCAGGGCTCCATACCCCAGAATTTGGTGATCGGCCGTGCCCCAAATTCCCAGTCCCTCCAGGAGCCCCATAGGCCAATGCGATTCCTCCAAGAGCCAGATCCAGCCTGCAAAGCTATATGCTTTACACCCCTGCAGCTCTTTGCAGTCCACAATCCACTTTCATTTTTACCCCTCTGAGTAATTTCATGCCATCTGAACTTTGCCACCTCACTACTCAACCATCTTTTCAGATCACATTTAAAAACATTAAACACTGCCAGTCCCAACACAGGTCCTTGAGGGACTCCACTGTTTACTTCTTTCCATTCTTAGAACTGGCCATTTATACCCAATCTGTTTTCTAGCCTGAAACCAGTTTCTGATCCACAGGTGGACTCTAATGCCATAACAACCTAATTTTATTATGACCCTTTGTTGCCAAACTTTATCAGACTTTTTGAAAGTCCAAATATACAATGAAGTTTGCATCACCCTAGTCTTCATTCTTGTTGATGCCCTCAAAGAACTCTGATACGTTGGTAAGAGAATGACTTCTCTTTAGGGACTGTCATGTCTAGAAAAAAAGTGTTGCTTTTGACAAAATAGCTGTTCAGGAGAACATGGAATGAAGAAGAAACATGACGTTGTTTATAACAGACTTTAAAATGAAAAAGTCAGTCTTCTGAATATGAAATATTAAAACACTTTATGGAACATTACAGAACTAGATGCAATTGTCCAGCAGTTTAACAATAAAAATGTCCCTCAGTGATTACTAGAAGAAATAGATCTGACACTTGAAAAGGCAATATAAATACACCAAGCAGAATAACAAACAGAAACATAAATAAAAGTTTGAGAAAAAGGCAAAGGGTTTATAACTATCATCATGAGACATCTAGTTCTAGCTATCCTCTCAAAATTAGTTGAATGTGTAGCATATATGGTGAAGAATTTGCTCCAAAAAAAAAGAGTGAATGACAACACAGGTCTATATTTAGCACAGCTCAAATACTGAGTTCCCTTGCTGGAAAGTGGAAAGTCACCTCCTGTACAGTTAATATATAACTACTCAATTAAAATGTGGAACAAAAACAGAAAAGTCTAGAAGAGTGAGAATAAGTCTGGGAATGTATAAATACATGGAATATTAGAACAAAGGAATAAGACCATATTTAAAACAAAGCATGCATAAGAATTTGACAAGATTGAAACTAACTAGTCAAAACTACCCTGATTAAGGATAACCTCCTCCCTCAAACTTAGCAATTGCCAGTAAAGGGTAAATCTTACAAATGATTTTAAGCATCTGCTCAAGATATATAAGGACAAGCTGAAAATCATTCAAAGACTGATCCTATTATTGACTATGAGACAGAACAGTCTGTGACAAATAGGGAATTGCCATTGCAGTAGAACAGATCAGAAAGATTGCTAAAATGTTCTGACAGATTGATCAAGGTTGCATTAGTGACCTGAAGGGTTGTTAAACAAATAATAGAGAATTTAGAAAGGGACCTAAAAATGAAAGGGATGTTATAAAGCAACAGTGCCATTCTGTTTTCTTTTGAGTACCTAAATATACACAGTTTACTAGCAACATAAGTGCCATTTTTGGCACTCATCCATGCCCTGTAGATGAATAAGTATGTACATATAGACTGGGCCTGCATAATATCCAATAGACATACCTAAGTTTGTCTGGGAAAGATCCTATCATGTTTTATCCCCAGTAGCTGACTAGATGAAGTGCATGCCCTGGAAGTCAGAGACTCAAGGCCAAGGGCCTCCTCCCCCAAAGGAGGTTAGAATTTGTCTCTCTGACCTCCTAGCAAAGTGCATCCACTACCCTACAAGTCAGACACCATTCAACTCTGTTTGTCAGCCCTCCTTCTGAAGATAAACCCTTGTATGTAATAGTTATTGGACACAGAGCAACGTGCTTAGGAAGTTTCTGCCATATTGGCAGTAAGAATCCAGGCTGGAACCTAGGGCCCCATCCTTTTGAGAGCAACAGCCATTTCACTGAACCACAGTCCCTCATGCTTGCTGTCTTCTTCCTTTCCTCACATACA
This sequence comes from Gavialis gangeticus, assembly GCF_001723915.1. Lineage (NCBI taxonomy): Eukaryota > Metazoa > Chordata > Crocodylia > Gavialidae > Gavialis > Gavialis gangeticus. The sequence continues at coordinate 57,010,924 of NW_017729032.1, read as the reverse complement.
TCCCTCTCTTAGCTGCTCTGTGTGTCAAAAGGACCACTGGAGGGGTGACTGGACAATGCCTAACTGGTGGTACAGTGATTAGCAAGCTATGTTGGGAAATCAGAGCTAGATACAGGTTCTAACTCAAAAGTAGACAAAATATGGCCCATGGGCCAGATCTAGCCGTCCAACTGATGGGATCCAGCCCGCCAATTGATTATATTCAGCCTGTGGTGCTCTGCATAGAGCCAAGCTCTGCCTGCTTCTGCCCAAAGTATCCCATGCTGTGCTTCCACCCACCCCAGCCCTGGCCAGCCCATACAGCTTTCCTGTGGGGCTGCTCCCGGTGGGACGGCTCAGCTCCCCCCACCTCCAGCGGTTCCTCCTCCTCCTGCTACACACCACTGCAGGCATCAGGCAGTACAGGGAAGCCATGGGGAAGTGTGCCAGGCAGCAGATGCCCAGCCAGGTAGGAGGGAAGCTGCAGCTATGCAGCTCCTGCCCCAATGCACAAGATTCCAGGTGGCCAAAAGCTGAAGCTGGAGCCCTGCGCACTGGGGCAGGAGCCACCCAGCTGCAGCTTCCCACCCACCTGGTTGGGCATGTGGTTTCCATTCCCATAGCTTCTCCATGCTGCCTGCTGCTCAGAGTGGCATAGCAGGGGCATGAGGAAGAGGATGAACCACTGGAGGTGGGGAGACCCGAGCAGTACCTGGGCAGCTGCAGCAGCAGCTCCACTGGGAAGTTGTACATGCTGGCTGGGGCTGTGGTGGCACTGTCTGGTGGGTGTGGGGTGTGTGCAGGTAGAAACGCAGTTCAGGCTTCCCCAGGTGGGAGTAGGTAGGTCTCAGCTCCATGCAGAATGCCGTGGGAACAACCATGGGGAAGAGGGAGTGGACTGCACCTGTACTGAAAGATTGTATGTGTGGGGTCCTGGACAGCTTGCCAAAACTCCTTAAGCAGCCCGCCAGCTGAAATAATTGCCCACTCCTGTTCTAACTCCACATGAATGATTAGGGCCTAGAATATGGCTCTCCTGCTTCTGGGCAAGTGTATCCACCACTCATCTATTAAACATAAAATATGGGAGCCTCCTTCTCCTCCATCTAACATGTATTAGTCATGCAGTTCTGGCTAGCTGTTTTCATGACTTAAAAATCCAGAATGGGTGCATTTTACCTGCCCAATCAGTGTAGCCTGCTGTGAATGCTCAGTTATGCACACATGCATATGCATCCTCAACACAATGGTCACAGAATCATAACCTGTGCACAGATGCCAAAAATGACAATTACATGGCTAGAAAACTGTCATTTAAGAGCATAGGAAAAATAGAATTCTGCTCACATTTGCCGAAGAAGTATAGAGGTCACACTTCTCTGTAGGCAGTCTTTCTGTAGTTCCAGTGAGGCACTGAAGTGAAAGCAAAGATGTACAGAGCAGTACATGGATCTGGGTTTCCCCTTGCAGGCTGGGAACAGGAAGCAGGGGGTGCCATGTGCATGATTTGCATGTGTACACATGAACATGGCCAGGAATAAAGCCCCATGCAGCAGTGGAGAGCAGCTCACCTAGCTACCTGCAGGTAAGTCTATGGGGGGAGGGGCAGATTGAGAGGCCCATGGTGGGGGAGTGGGGCAGGAGCTGGGCCTGGTGGCGCTGCCTAGCCAGGGCAGTGCATGAGGCCTGGGACCAGGGCAGGGAGAGGGACAGAGCCATGGGTGGCCCATCAGGAGGTGGTGAGGAGCCAGCTTCCTGCTGCTGCATGCACTCCTGGGGAGGGGGACATGGGAGGACACATGTCCACCAGATTTGTGCATGGGGAGGGAGCAGGCTGCCTGCTGCGGCCTTGGGACTCCCTGCCCTACTGCTTTCCACACAGGGAGCCCCATCAGCCACACTGTCATGGCGAGGTGCTCCCTGCCCACCCGACAGTAGTGGGAGCAGTGGCATGGAGTTGTGCCCCCCACTGCTGCCAGGGGAGCAGGGGGCACCTCCCTATGGCTGCATGGCTAGCCCAGGGTGCCTGGGGGCAGGGTATCTGGGTGGGGAGCCCTGAGCCCACAGCAGGCAGCCTGCATCTGTCCCTACCCCCCTACAGGCTTTGCTCTGGCCATGCCACTAGAAGGAGGGACATCATCTTAGCTCTTGCCCCCCCCCCCAACAAAAATAAAAGTGGGCACCTATGACTCCAAGATAGAAATCACTGCTGACTGTGGAGAACTTTGATTTATATTTGATGGAGAGATTCAGAAAAGTTTGTAGGGGAAATAAAGGAACTGCCATTCTAATCTGACTCTGAAGGGCTCAGGGGATGCATATGGTCTTTACACTACACTTTGTTGATTGCGAAGTGGAGGGGGTGGGAAGGATGCATGGGTGTGCTAAGATATACCTGGCATTAAACCTTTAAATCAGCAGTCTTCTGGTGAAGTTTGTGTGGGAAAAGTCTAATTGAAAAGCCTAATAATTATTTAGGAAAAAATTTTCACAAATATTTCAAAACCTATTTGTAGATTACATGCATCCAAAACTATTGCTTAAAAATTTGAATAAACTCACATTTGGAGGTTCAATCAACTAATTTTTCTTAAATTCTAAATAGACCGTGTTCTTCAACAAAAATTCAGTCTGAAAAACAGGAAAAGGGAAGTATAATAGAGTAAAACATAATAGTACTCTTGTAACATTATGCTTCACCTGATAGTGGACTTTTTTTGGAAAGTTTGAGAATGAAAGAAATATTTCTCCCACTGTAAAAATGATTGCCACATTCATTTCCATCAAGAGAACTCATAAAGAGTTGATTGTTAAACTTGCCATGCAAGTGATGCTCTCTGTAGTGCAATGAGTTTCTAGGGCTGTGTGAAACAGCACCATTTTGTTTTGACTTCCATTTTGCTGTTTTGAAGGGACAGTGTTTTGTTTCACTGTTTTGAAGCACTGTTCTGTTTCTTTTCGTTGAAACTGTTTTGTTGTTTCGACGTTTTGATGTGTTTCGACGTTTTGCCCATAGGCTACAATAGGGAATCACAAAAATGCCTATAACTTTGTCATTGTGCCCCTGATTCAGATGAAAATTGCAGAGATGCTAGCCCTTTCTGAGGGCATGCAGTCTGCCAAGTTTTAAGGAGATATGTGCAGGAGTTTCTGGGAAACTGCACCTCAACCAGTTCAAAGGAAAAATAGGTATCACTTGCCAGCACTGGCAGCATGCTGTCATCCCACACACAGATCTGGGGGCCCTCCCCCCCGGGAGGAGTCTGGCACAGCCCTACAGCCCTCCTAAGGGGAACACCCTCAGGATCTGCATGCAGGATGACAGCAGGCTGCTGCTGCCGGTTGGGGCCAGTGCCAGCACCAGCACTGGGTTCTTCCTGGTGCTCAGTACAGGCTGCACCAGGCAGACTCGGGTGCTGGCACTGGCCCCAGCTGGCAGCAGCAGCCTGCTGTCATCCACATGCTCCGCAGCTCGTGAGTGTGGAGCTTTAAAAAAAAAAAGCCTCACACTCACCGGCTCTGGCAGCAGTGATTGGGGCCTCTGGGTGCTCATGGCAGAGCCCCCTCCCCATGCAGCGTGGGGTAGTGAGGATCGCCCTCCTGCCTGGCACCCGTGTGGCAGCTACACTATTGCGCAGGTGCAGCACAGCTCAGCAGGGCGCTATGTGCTGTCCCGGAGCCAGGGTGGCTCTCCGTGCCAGTCAGAGCTCCTGGGTCAATTCCCCAGCTCTCTGATAATTCCCTCAACTCTTCCTGGGGGGCACAACCCCCAGATCCGAGTGCAGGGTTTCAGCAGGCTGCTGCTGTCAGCTGGAGAAATTGTCCTGAGCCACCGGCATTCCCCAGGTGGCAGCAGCAGCCTGTTGTCATCCTGCATCATCCAGGGGCCCCCCAGGGGACAGCTAGGGGAAGCAATCAGAGAGCAATCAAAGATCAGGGTAGGGGGAATTGAACTGGGAATGGGGGAAATGTCCAGCTCCTGGTTCAGTTCCCCAGCTCTCTGATTGCCTCCCCCAGCTTTCTGATCACCCCCCCCAGCTCTTCCTGGGGGGCGTGGGTGCCTTTCTATTACTTTCTGACAGAAATTCTACTCCACTGATACTTTTTCTTCTCCATGACTCTGTACATTTCTTATTAAAGATTTCATTTCAATATTACTGCTTTTACTAGCATTAAGCTGCAGTTTTCAAAGCTGCTACAACAGAAATTGGGCAGTCAGATCTTTTAGACAACCTCCACTACCATTGTGCCTGCATAACATACTATCCTTATTACCTTTTTCCCTCACAACATTCCTGTAAGATACAAAGACACTTTTAGCCCCTTCTACGTATGGGGAGCCAAGCACAGGGAAACTAAGGATATGTCTACACTGATATATAGGGTTGCTCTCAGTCAGCCTCAGCCCTGTGAGCTGCTATTTTCAGTCCATATCATCAGAAGCCAGGAGCAGGGAGCTGTGAGATTGCTACTGTCAGGCTTCCTGCAGTGCACAGATCAGTTCCAAACACGCTGTAGGGAAGATGTGGTAGAGGAGATCAGTGGGGACAGGGCCTCACATCCAGGTTAAAATGAAGGGATTTACTATGCAGGTGGATATAACAAATGTGGGCCTATAGTTCACCTTATGGCCTGTAGACCTAACCTAAATGACTTTCCCTAAGTTACCCATGAAGTTCAGAGCAGAGCATAAAATTAAAACCAGGTCTCCTGAGTCCCTAGGTTTAAGGCTGGCTTGTACCTTAAACACTGAGCCACCCTCTTTCTCTGTGTTCTCTTTCATGTGGATTGTTGCCCATGTCTTCTGTCAACAGGAGTGATCACAGAGTCCTGGCATCCTTAGTAGAAGGCTTTACTTGGCGGGCAGCAATAAAGGTTGGAGAGCCCCTTCAGGGGAGCCAGAACTCACATCCTCACTCTGATGCTGTATTTTTAAATTTGAACTAAATATTGGTATGATGCCTCAGGAGTGCAGATTGGGGGTGTCTTGCAGTATAAGATTTCATCTGCGTGGGTTTTCCCTTCATTTTAATTTCTGTTCCCTTCTGGGGGTTTTTCCCTTTCTGTGGAAGTGACTCAGATGATGCAGTTGTGTTGCTTTACATATGTGCCTGGATTGTTTATCACGAAGGAACTGAGCTAAGGCTTTTTTTTCTGCTTGGCACCAGCCATCTGCTCCACGCTAACAGTTCATGCAGTACACTGATCTCCAGCAGTGCTGGGTCATCCCATCCAGGAACCTTCCCCTTTTAACTTGCTTGCTGTATCCAACAGTAGTTACAATGTCTTTCTGAAGAGCAAGTCCAATAGGCCACATCCCATGTTGCGGTGGGTCAAAATGCATTCTTCCTTTTCTCCCTCAGTCAGGACTTTTACTTTAGTCGGGGATATCCATTTTTGGTTTGGCAGATGTGCTGTACTGCTTCTTTTCAATTTTCCACTGAACTTACAATTCCCTAATACTTTATTGGCCCTACTTGTTGCATAAATGTTGCCAAAGTATTAAAAGAAAAGTCTCTTGGGTATCTTTCTGAGGCACCTCTTCTTTCCAGTTGAAGAAAGCCAATTTCTTATATCTCACCAACCTTTAAAGATGTCTGTTCATCAATGCATATTCCCTCCAGGCTGTCTGCTTGCAGAGTTTCCTTACCTTGATCTCTCTTTGCTTTTCCATATGCTGCAACTCTTTGTCTGAGATCCATGGTTTCTGTATCTCTTGCCTTTTTTTAGTGATGATGATATTCATTGTCACATAGTGAACACATATTTCATCTCAAGCCACAACTCTTTTGGCAACTTTCTCTTCCTTCCTTCCTTTGCAGTAATACATGAAGACACATGGGAGCCTCAGCTTCTTACCTCTCTGGCAATGTCTGTTGTATCTATCACTGCCTGCTGCAATTATGTTAGGCACTTGAGAAAAAGCATCACATTTTTAAAAGTAACTGGTAATTTGAATCAATATCAGCACCTGTTAACTTTTTACCACATGGAAATCTGGTTTTTTTCACAATAATAAGGCCCTTTTTTTCCAAGATGAAAAAGGCATTTAATTTATATAGTATCATTCAGCCCTGAGTGCTTAATATATTTGCAGTATTGTTCATGATTCATTGACATCTAGTCATCTAGTCATAGAGAAGTAGTCTGAGGCAGGATCATCCCTACCCAAACCATCCCATACAACCATAATCTAAACTCTACACAAGACTACCCTCAATCCGGACACAACGCAGACCTAACACTCTAGCCTGCCACAGGTAATGCAGGGGAACCCTGGCAGCCAACATGCTGCTTCTATAAAATGTTGTCAGTATACACTCAAGAGGTGCTGGTTAGAGAAGCGCATCTCCCTCTACAGAGTAAAGTAAAACCCTGACAGTCTGTGCTAATCTAACCATGGGGTAGCATTCCTTCCTGCCCCCACATATGGCGATTGGTCTGACCCTGAGCAGAGGGGCAAGACCCTCTAGCCAGAAACCTCTGGCTTTTTTTCTAGCAAGAGAATTGGTACACCCCAGTCAAGGTCCCCATCCTTAGCTGTAGTGAACACCCAGTGCCTCTGGGGAGACTTGAAAACACCCGAAAACATATAGCAGAAAAAGGGAGTGGGGGAAGGGAGAACAACTAGCAAAACCCAGAAGCATGGGAAATAACTATGCCTAGATCATCCCCAACCAGTGGCTGTCCAACCTCTTCCTGAGCATTTCCAGTGATGAAGTGTCCACAACTTCCCTAGGCAGTCTTTGCCACCGCCTCACTATTCTTACAGTGAAGATTTTTTTTCCAGATTTCCAATTTAAATTTACTTTGCTGCAACATCAAGGCATTGGTCTGCATCCTCCTCTCTGCAGCAAGAGAAAAAAGTGTTTTCCCTCTTCTTCATGGCAGCCCTTCAAATTTTTGAAGACTGCTGTCATGTCTTCTCTTAAGTACCTTTTCCACAAGGTGAACATGTCTGGATCCTTCAGTCTCTCCTTGTATAACTTGCCTTCCAAGCCCTTGATCATCTTTGTTGCCTACCTCTAGACCCTCTCTAATTTCTCCAGGTCTTTCTTCAAATGTGGAGCCCAGAAGTGCACACAATACTCCAGATGAGGCTTAACCAGTGTTGAGTAAAGAGGCACTGTCACCTCCTGTGCCTTCTACCTAATGCTTCTATTGATGCAGCCCAAAACTGCATTTGCCTTTTGTGTGGCTGCATCACACTGCAGACTAATGTTGAGCTGGTGGTCTACCAAGACTTTTTCCATAGTACTTCTGTCCAGGTAGAGGTCACCCATTTTGTAGTTGGGTTTGTAACACCTCACACTTGTCCATATTATACTTCATCCTGCTAGCTCTAGGCCAACTTCCCCATCTGTTGAGATCCTTCTGAATTGCGCTTGCATCCTCCAATGTATTCATAACCCGTTCCAGTTTCACATCATCCACAAGTTTTCTATGCCAGCATCTAAATTGTTAACGAATACATTGATTGGCACCAGGCCCAGGATAGACCCCATACTGCAGTGCACTGCAGTTACAAGGGACACATATCATGCCAGGCAGCACTGTGCTGAAACAGAACACTATGCTGCTTCTCATACATTACCTCCTGAACCAGAAGTTACATGGCTTCTTTACTGAGGTGTTGCAGGTAGATTCATATTGGCACATAAGATGGCAACAAACACAAGCCTTTTCTAATAGCAGTAAGGCCTTGTCTGCACACAAGAAGTTGTACTGGTTTAACCTAAATTTTCTTTTATGCTGATGTAAAACACTGTGTTGAGACATTTATTTAACAAGTACTATAATGTTAGCTTAGTTTAAATTGGACACATCTATATGTGCATATAGTCTACATATAGTTACATGTGTATAGGTAACAGTGAGTCTATTTCACCTACAGTCTATGCTATGGCAAGCCATTTCTGAGGAGCAAAGTGACAGCAGTGCAGGTACTTGAGGTTAAAACAGCAGCCCCTTCTATTAAAGCAATGGTGAAGCTTAGCTGCAGAAGGCAGAATCTATTTGATCCCCATCAAAATGAGACAATAACACAAGAGTAAATGTCTTCAAAATTACCAGAAAGTGTCCTAAGATCTTTACTGAGAAATCAGGATCTCTGTTTTATATTTTAGCTACAAGGAGCCACTTTTCCTTTGGTGAAAAGATATTAATATCCTATTTAGAACGAAGTGGGCCATGTTCCTTCCTGCAGCACATTCCCTGAAGGTCTCAGCTTGGAGTATTAGGTGGGCACAGCCCTGATTAACTGGTGAGAAAAGACATCACAGCTGACTTTTGTCTAAAAATGTTTGATTATACACACTCCTTTACATGTGCACTCATAAAATCAGGGGCTGGCCAGGGGGAGCTTACTTACTGTAAAACAAAATGTCTTACAGCAGGACAGGCCCTGAATTTTGGTTAAACAAAATGCCTTCTTACCTTGCAGCAAGGGGCACATGAGTTCCCCAGGATATGGCGCTCGCTCAGTTTATGATTATTTTTTGGAACTAGATGCCTATGGCAAACTTATTTGGCACTACTAAAATTCATTGTAACATAAAGCCAAGGCTTCATTTATATTTGTTCAATATTTTGCAGCACGTGTAAGGGCTGTATTTTGCAGAAAGTATTAAGCAGGCTACATTTCCATCAAAACCATTATTCTCTCTCCAACTGTAGCTGGCCAGAAATCAGAATAATGTCAATAGGGGGCTGATTAATCCTGAGATCCACTTAAATAATCAGTAGAGATTGGGAGTTGTAGGGTCCCCAAGTTAATAAATCTGAAGCACTTTTAAAATGATTTCTCCATCCTTAATCTTGGTTTTCTTTAAAATTCCCTTATCCTCATCAGTCAGTTTGGCTTCAGTGCACTGTTACCCACAATGAAACAGCCTAATGTGGTGATGATGAAATGGAAATATCATCCCCTGCACTGAGCTGTGCTAATTTCACCCCTGATTTGAGCAGGATGTATTTACAGAAGGTTATGCTGCAGCGTCATTCAGCAGCACGAAGTCCAATCTTTGTCTTACACAGGTCAACCGTCAGCTACCCCTAGCCTTTAGCCCAGGGCTCCAACAGTATTTGTATGATACATAAATGTCATAGGAAAATGCATTTTCCAACTGCATTTGTTTAAAAAAACCCATAATTTGTCCTAGGTCTGCATAATGAAAAAGTGACTTTATCCTTGCACTCAGCTGTTCTCCCCTTCAGTGCTGTAAGGATTGTTCCCAAAATTATTTCATTTCTTTGAACAAGTTTTCTAACTCAGGGCATTTTTAAGACACTCATTCCAAAACTAGTGGATTTCAAGAAATAAGTCAAAATAGCTTGGAAGAATCAACTTTTTTCAGTTATACAGATGAAAACACAATTGGCACAGATCCATAAACTTAATGTCTACTTAACAGTGGTTGAACAGCAAATACATTTCCATACTATATCTTTTTTACTTGGTTCTTTCCTTTTTCTCTTCAGAAATCTAATAATTGCTGCTCCAGAACAGCACAGTGGGTCATGGAGTTCAGCAGAGTTTCTCTAGCAGCAACCAATGCTGAATGCAGCCCAGAGGTTTAGAAACTGAATATGCATCCAACCGTATTATCAAACAGGAAAATTCTAACCCCAAAACCATTTCCTAGCCAATAAATTTCAAGAAAAAAGATCACAGGAAATGCTTCCCTGTATGAAAAGATAACACACAAGCTAAGGAACATCAATCAGATCAGCAAGTTCCAAGGAGTATGGTCAGGCACATTAGATAAGATACCTGCAGTGCAATAAGTTAAAGGATGAAAGTGGAAGCTTTATAAAGATCCTTAGGACAGAGAAGATATGAAAACGTTGTTCTTTGATGTGAGGTAAAAGAAATGCCAGAGTAACTTCTGCAGTAGGAGGATTTTTGTTTTCTCCTTCTGAATAGAGAGAACCTTTGAGGTATTTAGTATGCTGGAAATGAGAAGAGGGTTAAAACTAGCTATTCAGTAAGCATTGCTTACTCCAATTAGATATATGTATGTGAGGTAACAAAGGGATGGAAAAAAAGAAATCAAATAAGAAAAAATGTCATAATATGGGAGACAAAGATAACTAATGTGAAGAAAACAATTCACAAGAAGTAATAGTACATTGCATGTGAGTGCAAATACATGCACACACGCACACACGCACGCACGCACATACACACACACGCACAGAGGAGCCCCCTTTCCCCCTAAGAAGTAAAGGTGCCTGGAAGGACCTTGTTAAGAGATAATAGGAGACTAACATTCAGTAGAAACCCTTGGGACACACGGCAGAATTACACAGCAGAATCCACCCTAAAAGAAGACAGACAGTGCCATCTGTTGCTTTTAAATTATTATAGTAGTGGTAGGGGTTGGACTGAGATGGCATATTGATATAAATATAGAAGTTCACTTTTGATGACCCCATCCACTTCTGCAGAATTGAAGATTTGATTTTAAGATATTATATTGCTCTTTCATGAGCTTCTAAAGAATTTTTTTCACACATGACCAAATATGGTGCTAGCTTAGTGTTCCTACTGACAGAAACAATCAGACTGTGGGCTTGGACATAGGACACTTGTGCACTGGTGAAATCAGTCTTTTCAATGATGTAAACAAGGAACAAACAAATGACATAACGCTTTACTCTAGTACAAATGCCTCCCTTCTGGGCTAAAGTCATGCTGTGAAGATTCTGCAGGAAAAATGTCATAGTGCAAGTGTTGTCTGAGTAATTTTATTGATTTAAATGAAATTACTCCTGATTTACACCAGAATCCAAACCAATCACTCTATAATTGGTAAATATTTTCCTTATTCCCACACTCTTGTCTCTGCTCTAAAGAGAACTGGGATCATGATAAGTCATCCTAGGGCCTTGAGTGCCCTCAAAGAAGCTTATTTATCTGCCAATGCCTGAGCTTGCTCTTCAGTGACTGCGTCTACACGAGACACTTACTGCACAGTAGCTTGTTACTACTCACAGTAGCTCATTAGTACTGTGCAGTAGCATTGTGGGGCATAAACTGTGATATGACGCTATTGTGAAGCAGTAATCAGCTACTGCACAGTAGTAATGAGCTATTGCACAGTCAGCATCACTATGAAGCCATATGGGGATGCGACTACACAGTAACACTGGTTACTGAGCAGTGTTTGAGTACTTGGGTATGCAAGTACTAAGTGACTGTGCAGTAACAACTGCACAGGCAGTCTCATGTAGACACAGCCAGTGTTAACTCCCTGATAGTTGATGAAGCTTACCTTAGGTACTCTTATGGTCCTCATCACTAAAGGAGGACCTAGGAAAAAGAGAGAGGAAGGGCTGCATTCACAAGGTGGGAATTAGGTGCCCTGCTACCTAATGGAACTCACAGCCTGGAGCTAGATTCAAGGAGCTACCTGGCTGAGGCAACACTGAGCATCATCTTACCACAAAAGTAGAAGTGTGCCTTCAGCACCGGATCCAGATGTCCAGGTATGTGCAGTTTGTAGCACTGCAAACATTTTTGTGGCATCACAAACCACACACCCAGCACATTAAAACATGCCCTGTGCTGCAAATTTTCAGCATGGAGCCAAAATTTGCTACTGGGAAATTCCAGTAGCAAAAAGTCATGGTGCATGCTCCAGTGGCATATGCCAGCAGGCTCAATCTCCCCTCCTCTAGTTTTCTACTGGCTTCTCCAGCAAGCCGGGAGCCAGGAGAAGTGGTGAAATGGCTGAAGCATTTTGCCCCACACCAAACCCCACGTGCAGGGTCATGCACAGCAGCAAAAAGCAGCAGCACATATTTGTGCCACTGCTATTTTCACTGCAGCAAATGCACACCCCTGCACATGCACACTTGTCCAGCCATGCCCCAGAACTAAAATTCAAAAACAGAAGTTAGGCATACAAGGTGTCTCTATCCTGATTGGAGACTGTCTGAGGTAGGAAGAGCACTTTTAAGTGGGGGGATACCCAGTTCAGCCAATAGGAAGTGAAGTAATTCTCTGAAATCCCTCCTCTCACCACGACTTAGGTGGCAGTTAAGTAGTTCCCTGCAGCTATGAGATATGTGCTTGTCTCTTGCCATTGGTCCTAGAATGTATCTTTTAAGCAAGCCTAACTTACACCAACAGCAGTGAATTTAGCACAAAGCCCAGCAACCGTGGCCAATTTCACAGAAAAGCATAGACACTGGCAGTTTCACCACCAACTACCATTTGCCTGAGTGTCTAGTGGTTAGATCACTCACCCAGGAAGTGTCTGCATGTACCAACTTCTTCAACAGGGTGGAGAAAGCTATACACAAGCTATTGTACACCTGGTGGTCAAGGTACTCTCCTGGGAAGTTAGAGTGGCCTAGAGGTGGGGAAAGCAGTTACCACCAAGTTAACAGGGAAAACCTGGGCCCCAACTATTCCTGATCCTGAGCAAACTAATGACCTATAGAATCATGAGAAGGGGAGAGGAAGGGATAAAAGAAGAAATGCAAAGTGTGCAAGGATGAATATTTTAATTACAAAAATGTTCTAAGAACACCTTCCAAACTACACTAAACTTGTCTAAACAGTTAAGTCTGTTAAATATAGCTCTCAGCCTAGATGCCAGCTGTGCCATCTCATCATACCAGATTTCAATCTTTGGAGATGTCCTACACCTCAAATGCAGTAATATAATCCTGCATGTCACTCATTGGAAGAGTACAATCTGGGAAGGATTCATTCTGACTTCCTTAAGAATATATCCAAGAACACACATATTTGCTAGAGGTATGGGTGCTGTGTTCAAAATTATATTAACTCTAATTATAATTTCTTTCCAAAAAGAACTCATATAATAAGGCATGATCAAAACAGGTAATCATGCATTGCTTGTAATGCATCACATCTCCAATGTATATCTACTGGCAGTATGGTCAATGATGGTTAAAAGTGTTGCACATGCAGAGCATGAAATAAATAAATCACCTCTTAAACTGGAGGGTAATCCATACCCACCAACAAAAATCTGGTTTTACAGGAACCAGTGTACATTTATAGAAACATAAGAACCTTTTCTCTTTCCTGTGCACCATGGGCCAGACTCTGCTTATACTGCAGGTCATGGAGAATCAACTCTGTTCCTTCTCAACCCATCACCTGTTCAGGCCTGGATGGAGGAGAAATGAGTCTGAAACCATCATCATCCTATCTCTGTCCTTCGGTTATGGTGATTCGTGACTATGAGGGCACCAGGTGGTAGCAGTCTTTGGAGCACAGGTCTTCCTGCCATGGAGGTGAGCAAGGCTTCCTATGCCCTTATTTAGCTTTTAAGTGTCCAATGGCTTGTTTAGGTACTATGTGAACATGTTCATTAGTAATAATTTTCTGAACTGAACATGGCCATGCTAGGAATTAGGAGCTGTGAGGATTCCCACCTCTGCCATGGCCTGTATTATTACCCACATCTCAGCTCTGATGTTTGGGAGAGTACAGGAGATGTAAGCAGAACAGAGTAAAGAGGAGGAGGTCAGACTAAAATCATGCTACTGCCCTGTGTGTCAAGGTGAAGGGCTTGCACCATGCCCACGCTCTGCCATAGAGCTACCTCACTGCACGGCTGTCTACAAGAGGGAAGGCCTCAGGATAGAAGCCCAGTCTTGTCTCCTCTATTGTGCTGATCTCTGTGAGCATTTATACACCTTTTTGTCCAGCAATGTGCTGGGGATCCACCACTTCACTTAATTGAATCTGCTCTGCGCTTGAGCTGATGCAAGCTGTCCTGTGCCGCATGCAGTTGTATAAGTAGCAAAATGTGCATCACCGCATAGAAAATGGCAGCGGTGCACTTTTGCACTAACACACCTTCTATGTGTTCTAGTTCAAAAGCGTGCCGCCGCCATTTTCTCAGTGCTGACGTGCATTTTTACACTTACACAACTGTAAGCGAAGCAGCGCCAGGCACTTTTCAAAGTGCCCAGCACTGTGGTGCTTACATGTGTAAAAATGTTCTGTGCTGCCTAGCCCTTGGCTCCTGATGTGGTCCCTTTGTTTATCATGCCCCCCACTCCCATCCTGATCCCTGACTTCTGCCCAAGGTTCTGGATTCCTGGTGTGACCTTGAACCAAGACTATTGGTCCTTGGCTTTGTATCTTGGTTCCAGTTTCTGACATTGATTTGACCCCTGACCTGAATCTTGACTCCTAACATGAGCCCTTACTTCTTCACTTATTCCCTCACTTTTGACCTTAACTAGCTCATGCCTTAGTTCCACACATCTGGGCCCATATTATCTGACTCCCAATTATCAGTTAGTTGGATTTATGAAGGAGATATATTACAGCCCATGCAATGGGTTCAAAAAACCCTCTTGTACGCCATAATATAACAGGAAAGTTATCAGAGATAGATATTGGTGAGTCACTGTGTTTTCTGCTACTGCCCAAAGCGATACTTCTTCCTATGAATATCACACACTTTGTACAGTTTATACATGAATATGTATAGGCCACTTTTTATATATAATGAATAAAAGCTAAATCTACATGCATCTAAAATATGATTTGTCCATAAGAGCCACATTACTTAGCATTTTGATGAAAACAGAGTTCCACTGGTGAATGTATAACCAGAAGTTGGTGAATAATTCCAGAAATACGATATATTAAATAATTTTATTTGTCAGAAAGTAGACTACCTATCAGAGCTGAGGGAAAATGTTTCAGCAAAAGTATGACTTTGTGGAATAATGCCACTTCGTCAAAATCAAACTTTTCATTAAAATGTACTAGGAAATGAAGAGAAGAAGATGCTGTAACTTAATGATTGGGGTACTGCTCATGCAGGAGAGAGAGAGACACAAGTTATTGCCCCCCTCATAGGACTCTTTCTTCATCTTATCTGTTTTTGCATATTCAAACAGGTTTTGACCCTAATGCATAAATAAGCATGGGAGAAGGGACCAAGCCCCCCACTCACATACAAGTGAATGCCCTATCAGTAGCTTACAGAATTCTTCTCCCTCTTACTCTGCCTCCCACCAAACCAACTTACATTGAATTTTTTTCTCCACTGTGGACCAGCTTCAACAAATGGGGCAATGAGTGGTCCCCACCAAGACTAATTAATTTATTGTTTGGTGGTGAGGACTTTCTCCCAGGAGGTGGGAGATGTGGCTTTGACCTCCATCAGCCTCAGGAGGAAGTGAGATTTTCTACTTCTTGGGTAACTGCTCTGAATATGACTATCATGTAACAGGAGACACCCTATTCCCTTTTTCTGGCAACTGTATTTTAACAGCGACAAATACAGAAACCTTGAAAATGTTCACAAAGCAGAATTGTTGTTTTCAGCCAGCCCTAATCTGTATACACAGTGGACGCATATACACGTGCAATTAATGCAACTAAATATACTCTAACTCCAGAGTAAACTAATCCCAACATTGCTATCTACAAGTGGTTTATGTGCAGTACTTTACTGCACTGCCAGATACCACTTGTATCTGATGGGACTATCCAGCAACACAATAAAATAGTCTACTACCCCCTAAGTGCTGCGCACGTGTAGACAATGATGCTTTAGTGTACAGCAAATTAGTCCGCTGTGCAGTAAAGCATTTCGTGTACATGTGCTCAGTGACTACTATCATGGTTCTGTGGCAGTTATATCAATGATATTAGCATTCAGAGCATGCGGTACATTTGCACGTCATTTGCATTTCAATCAGTACCATACCACAACTCTGAGTGTTCTCTGGACTTTTGTTTTGTAATGGTTTATAAGTTTCATTTTGCTTTTGAATTTCATCCCCAACACCAATCTATATTTCTTACCAACTGGACCTGGTGGACATGCTTAACAGGGAGTGTCAAGAAGATCACAACAACTGTAGCCACAAAGTTGACTGAAAAGGGATAAAAAGAAGCTAAATCACACTTAGGAGATCTGTTCTCACATCCAACTAGCTTGGCTCAGCAAAAGGTTCGGTGGGGGAAGAAGGTGATATACTATGTTACCTTTTCCCAAGATGCAGGGAGACAGTATGGCCTGCAGTACAAGGTTACCTTAATATATGCCTACCTGCAAACCATGGACCCTCAATGTGCAGTAGCACTTTAACTATACCTCCTTTCCTGAGCAGCCCCTTGTTAGAGAAGTTGGGAAGAGGTGGCCTATGCAATCCAGAAATTTCCCTAAAGAAGGGAGAGTTTGGGGTAGCTTAAGTCAGCTTTTTTGTTGAATTTTACTGACCAACCTGAGGTTACTTGTAAATGACAGAATTCAGCCCAATGTATTAAAAATGTAGCCAGAACTGAGATGCAAATCATTTCATTCTCAGTGGTGACAGATGACAGAAAAAGGAGTAATGGTCTCAAGTTGCAGCAAGAGAGGTTTAGGTTGGGTATTAGGGAAAAAAACTTTGTCACTAGAAGAGCAGTAAAGCATTGGAACAGGTTAGCCAGAGAGGTGGTTATCTAGAGAGGTCTGGCTCAACAAAGCCAGGGCTGGAATGATCTAGTTGCGGATGGTCCTGCTTTGAGCAGGGGGTTGGACTAGATGACCTCCTGAGGTCCCTTCCAACCCTAACTTTCTGTGATTCCAGTAAACTAGTGACTCAGGCATTTTAAGGGAAATAGCATACCTGCCCAGTATCCTACTGTATTTGTCCATAGCTAAAAAAACATTAGTTTCATTTTCTGGTAGTTTATTTATTCTGGTAGCCAAAAGAATGAGCCTTCTATCCAGTGCCTATCCAGTCTCTTTAGAGGAGACTGGATAGGCACCTGGCCGGGGTCTTATGACCCCTCCCACCCCCAGTGCTCCTTCCTGCCCATGGCAGGGGGTCACACTAGATGATCTGTCTAGGTCCCTTCCGACTCATTGATTCTATGATTCTTTAACGTATGCTTCAAGTGCAGGGTGAGGATGAGATAACAAAACAACGTCATTACACATTGTGATGAGGAACCAACCAGAATTTTTTTTGGAGGGGTGAAGGACTGAATACTAGACCTCATCTAAAACTTCCATGGCTTTGTTAATATAGAAATTGAAATAGGAAGAATTAAAAATCCACTTTGTAATGGAAATAGGGTTAGTTAAACTAACTTTCAATCATAGCTTCATGCCAGCCACCACTTGAATAGTTTCATAGTTTCATAGTTGGTAGGGTCAGAAGGGGCCTGAGCAGATCATCAAGTCCAACCCCCTGCCATGGCAGGAAAAAGTACTGGGGTCAAATGACCCCAGCAAGGTGGTCATCTAGCCTCCTCTTAAAGCCCCCCAGGGTAGGAGCCAGCACCACTTCTCTTGGAAGTTGGTTCCAGATCCTAGCTGCCCTGACAGTGAAGTAGCGCCTCCTGATGTCTAGTCTGAATCCACCCCCTACCAGCTTCTGACCGTTATTTCTAGTCACTCCTGGTAGTGCTGAGGGGAACAGGGACTCCCCCAATGCCTGCTGGTCCCCTCTGACTAGTTTGTAACAGGCCACTAGATC
>NW_017729032.1:56991653-56993335 GCF_001723915.1 Gavialis gangeticus | reverse complement strand
AAGATCCTTTTCCGCCTCTGCACTGATAAGAAGGGAGTTTCCAGCCTGTAGGTATGGTGCTGGTTCTTCCTCCCCAGGTGCAGCACCTTGCACTTGTCGGTGTTGAAACCCATCCTGTTCTCATCCGCCCACCGCTGTCACCTGTCTAGGTTCAATTGCAGCCTATTCCTCCCTTCTAGAGTGCCCACTTCCCCCCACATGTTAGTGTTGTCTGCGAATTTGAACAGGCTGCTTTTTACCCCCTCATCCAAGTCACTGATGAAGATGTTGAACAGTGCGGGCCTGAGGACCAAGCCCTGGGGGACCCCACTGCCCACATCCCTCCAGATCAAAAATGTCCTGTCCACCACCACTCTCTGGGTGCGGCCCGCAAGCCAGTTACTGACCCATTTGACTGTGTAGGTGTTGACGCTACAGTCCCCTAGGTTTTCAATGAGAACGGGGTGAGAGATAGTGTCAAAGGCCTTCCAAAAGTCCAGAAAGACTACGTCCACTGCTACCCCTGGGTCTAAGAATTTTGTGACCTGGTCATAGAAGACCACCAGGTTGGTCTGACAGAACCTGCCTCTAATGAACCTGTATTGGTTGCCCCTAAGCATAACCTGCCTTGCTGGCCCCGCATGGACATGCGCCAGGACAATTCTCTCAAAAAGCTTACCCAGGATCGAGGTAAAACTAACTGGCCTATAGTTTCCTGGGTCCTCCTTCCTCCCTTTTTTCAAAATGGGAACAACATTGGCTCTTTTCCAGTCCTCTGGCACCACACCAGAGCACCACAAGGGCTCATAAAGCTGTGCCGGTGTCCCGCAATGACCTCTGCTAATTCCCTCAGCACTCTGGGGTGGAGGTCATCAGGACCAGCTAATTTAAACATGTCCAGTCCCTCCAGAAGTTCCCTGACTAGATCCTCACTGACCCTAGGCCTGGGTGCACCTCCCCTGGGGCCTGCAGGGATCCCGGTGGGGGGGCTGATGCAGTCCCTGCTCAGGAAAATGGAGGCAAAGAAATTGTTAAATAGGTTAGCTTTGTCGTCTGGTGTGACAACCAGATTTCCTAGCATGTCTTGCAGAGGCCCCACATTACCTGGTGCCTTCTTTTTACCCTCTATGTATTTAATAAAGGACTTCTTGTTGTCCTTGATCCGGGTAGCTAGTCCCAGTTCCATCTCCACCTTGGCCTTCCTGACCACCTCCTTGCAGCCCCGAGCAACCGAGGTATAGTTCCCCCTGGTGATGGCCCCTCCCTTCCATTAGGTGTATGCCTCCTTTTAGCTAGGAGACATTCCCAGATGCTTTTGGTGAGCCATGGAGGCTTTTGCGCCCTCTTGCCCCCTTTGATCCATGTTGGGATTACCTCCCTTTGGGCTTGGAGGTTCGTCTAATTAAAGAGCAACCACTCTTCTTGGACACCCAACTCCCCTCCCCTCCAGGACCTCAGTGCCTCCCCCACTGTTCTCCTTACCTCATTGAAGTCCATCCTCGTGAAGACCAGGGCTGCTGCCTTGCGGCAAGCCTTTGCCACCTTGCGCTGGATGGTGAATTCCAGCAGGCGATGATCACTGTCACCCAGGTGGTCGAGCACCCACAGCCCCCTCACCAGGTCGTCACCCATGGCCAGTACCAGGTCCAGCAAGGCGTCTCCCCTGGTGGAGCTCTGCACCTCCTGGGTTAGATGGAGGTCCT
>NW_017729032.1:56981409-56986653 GCF_001723915.1 Gavialis gangeticus | reverse complement strand
CCTCCTGGGTTAGATGGAGGTCCTGTATTTCGGCTAGGAACCTACGTGAGCGGTCAGACCTGGCCTATTTCACACATATGCATAGGTTTCATTTCTGTTACCCTCTATTACCCAGAGAGGGCGCATCCAGACAAGCATGCACGTGAATCTGCTAGTTATGCTGCTTAGTTTAGTAGAAACAAGAAGGGCCAAACTTGCTAATCTGGCCCTCTTTTCAGGCTTAATATTCCCTTTTAAAGAAGATTCAAAGTCTGGTAAATAAAATGATTCATCCTTAGAAAGCCAGCTTGCATTTCTTGAAGGTAAACTTGGATGAAACTAAAATCAGTAATTCCTCAAATCCCAGTCACAGGATGAGTTACCTGTAAAGCCAGGAGTTTTCCACAAAACAATTTTAACAGAATATTTACAAAATTATTAATCAGGCCCATCTAGTCATTCCACTTCTTTTTCTAGATCCTCTATTGGAAAATTTTCATGAAAAAGCAGTACTATTAGCTTTTGTGAGTAGGTCCAATTCTCCCAGGATTGTTTGAGCATCTTCTTCCAGATGGCTTGAGTAGTATCTCAGGTTCCACTGTTTCATTTCACTTAAATATGAGAGTGTAGTCCAACAACATTTTTTGAATGACCTGGTAAGGCAGGGGCACCACAGCAGCCAATGTCCTACTGCTGTAAAAGTTGTTAAAAAATGCTAGAGAAATCAAAGGAAGAGGACTACACCTTCCCTCCCTCTCCCCTTCCCCTCCTCCCTTCACCAGTTCTTCTAGTTGGATATCCCTATCCTCTTCTGGACTGAGTCATTAATGGAAATATAAAATTGGATCTGTCCCAAAAATTGATCTCTGAGGAACTCCAGTGATAACAGAGCCACCCTTACTTGGTGGCTCGGTGGTGTAATGGATAGTGTGCTGGACTTCTATAATATCAACGCCATTCAATGGTGGTGGGTTCAAGTCCCATCAGAGTCAAAATATTTTCAGGGTTTACAGGCCAAGCCCTATGAGGAGAGACTAAGGGACTTGGACCTCTTCAGCCTCTGCAAGAGATGGCTGAGAAGTGATCTTGTGGCTACCTACAAATTCATTATGAGGAGCAGCAAGGAACCAGAGATGCTTCTGTTCACCAGGGTGCCTCTTGGGGTGACAAGGAACAGTGGTCACAAACTGACAGAGAGAAGGTTTAGGCTAGATACCAAGAAAAACTTCTTCATGGTAAGGGTGGTCAAAACTTGGAATGGGCTTCCAAGGGAGGTGGTGCTCTCTCCCACCTTGGGGGTCTTCAAGAGAAGGCTGGATAGGCATCAGGCTGGGATCATCTGACCCTAGCACTCTTTCCTGCCCAGGGCAGGGGGTCGGACTCAATGATCTGTTGAGGTCCCTTCCGACCCCATTATCTATGAATCTATCTAGGAATCTATGAACATGCCTCAGGCCTGATATTTCTGGTTACCTCACTAATAATTGCTATCGTTTCTTTAGCCTGCTCTGCTTGGTGAAGAAATGTGTTGGCTATCAGAACCAATGATACTTGGGCCTCATCATCCTTAGTAGCATTTCTTCTCCAGTCTTCTAGATCTAGAAAGTGAATGTTTCCAATAATTACAGGTGCTCAAGTATTATTTGCTTTTCTGATAGCACTATATATGTCTATCCAGATTCCAATGGTGGAGGGGCCAACAGGCAGACCACCAGCACTTCCCCACTAGAACTTATTTTATTAACCTTCCCCAAAGTAGTTTTGACTTAAACAGATTCTGTTTCATTCATGTTATTCCTTCATACCTCTTTGCAGCTAGACTCATCCCTAATGTAAAATTCTATCCCATCTCCTATACCTTTATTTCTACCATTTCTCAAATATAGGGACCTGCATTTATAGTTTCCAGGGACCAAGAGCACTTTTGACTCTCCAGCGTATAACACTGGAGAAAAATACTGGGGAACAAAGAACCTGAACCAGCTTCCAGATCCTGGATCTCTAAACCCCAAAATCTGATTTTTACTTTAGGTACCTTGGTTTCAAAATAGAGCCAAAGCAAATGCCAGATGGATTACCAGAAGTACTGGGATTCCAAAAATACATTTAGCTATTGGAAAGCAGACATAAAACCACCTCAGAGAGAATGTATCATAATGCTGACAGAGGATGCTTCCTGTAAGATACAAAACTACAACAACAAAATAAGTGTGCGAGGATGAAAATATTTGGGACTTGTTTTTTGCAGTAGTTGAAATATGGAGAATATATCTTGAATTTACTAAAATTTACTCCTTTCCCTCGTCCTTCACTTTTCTTTCCGCATATTTTACATTACTTCATTTTTCTTTTCAGAGAAACCCCACCAAGCTAAACCCACCAATAACTTGACAAGCTCCTACTTGTGTTTTGAATCATTTTATTAATAACTTCCAGTGTTTGTTCATAGATAGCATCATAAAATGACTATGTAGCTGAAACTGCTGTATAATGTATGTATAGTTGTACAGCAGTCATGATGGTCCAGGGACAGGAGAGAAGCAAGATTTATGAGGTGATGTTATATCTTTTATTGGGCCAGCTTATATAGTTAAAAAAATGTGACAAACTTAACTTAAAAGTAATAAAAAATAGCTATAAACACAGAAAATAAATTAAATTATATTAGATAAAGCATTTCCTTATACTCCTGAAAGATTCTTAATTGTGAACACTAAATAATTTGCCATATCCCTGCAATGAACCAAGACATCCATGGTACAAGGGTGTTCACTGCAATTTTTAATCCTTATTTCAGAGATTAAACAAAAGTGCCACCTCTCAAGATGAAAAAGAAAGGGACGGAACTTGTCACTAAGGACAGGTCTGTACCTCCTCTGTCCCAGGCCAAGTGCGCTGCCTTGAAACAAATCCACCTACTCACTCCCACTTTGCTCACACTAAAACGTGGAAGTGAGACAATATAACCTCTGTAGAGCAGTCCAGAATATGTGCCAGTAAGCAAATCTGATACAAAGAGCTACAAGACTGGGCAGGCACTCAGTCCTGCTCTATGTCAGCTATACCACCTCATTGTCAAAAATGGGAGTGCACAGAGCTACAGCAAAACTCCTAGGCATGGCCCAGAAGTGGTATAGACATGCCCTGAGTGTTTAAACTAATCTTCTTATTACTATTACTCAGTAGAAGAAAC
This sequence comes from Gavialis gangeticus, assembly GCF_001723915.1. Lineage (NCBI taxonomy): Eukaryota > Metazoa > Chordata > Crocodylia > Gavialidae > Gavialis > Gavialis gangeticus. The sequence continues at coordinate 56,983,481 of NW_017729032.1, read as the reverse complement.
TGTAGAGGCACTAATGTAAATATCAGTGGTTGGTTTTTATTCTAACCATATGGACTAGCTATTTTAAAAGTCAAAGGGGATATAGTCAGGAACCATTGTTTTTGACAAGCCATGAACCTCAGAGAAGTAAGAAAGGAAATCAGTAGTTACAGAGGCTTTGAAAAAGAAGAGAGAATTAAGATTAACTAAACCCTGTAAAAAAAAGGGAAGAAAAGATAGAGGAAGAGGATAATCAGAAGAAGAAAAATAGGGAGGAAAATAGGGAGAGAAATGGAAAGAGGGGAGAAATAAGCAAGTAAGAAAGGAAGGAGAAAATATTAGATCCAATAATCCTACCAAGCAGCAAATTTCAACAGATACCATTTCAAACTGTACATTTTCAGACCGCTTGTTTTTATTTTTTATACATACTACTAGTAAATAACCATCAATAATTTAGCATCCTCTATATCCCATCTCTCAGACCAACATGCCAAGCTAACACATACAAAAGGAGTGAAATTTCCACTGGGCCAATTATATTATATAACAATCTGAATAGCTGTGCTATTTCTGAGGAAACCTCCCCAGTCCACAAAAGTAAGCATTACTCATAACTTTAAAAATTTGGGAAAATTGTTAAAGAGTATCACTCACTCCCAACCATCATCAGGACATTATGCCTGACCCCTACTTCGCCAGAAATTGCACAACATAACTCTTTCTTGTTAAGCTTTTACTTCCAACATGTTCCCATCCCCTAACAATTTGCTGATTTCTTTATTCAGAACAGAAAACAGATTTTTAATGGCTTTTTGTCCTCATATCAGGATAACATGGGAGTTAATCCAGCAAAACTTTTACACGCCCATTTATAGATTCATAGACATTAGGGACTGGAAAAGACCTCACAAGTTCATTGAGTCCAGCTCCCCTGCCTTAGGCAAGAAGTCTCCTGGGGTCAAAGTGATTATTCATGTGTTTAAAATTAAGCATGTCCTTACGTATTTTGAGATCTAGGCCTAACAGTTGAGCATTTAGTGACATCCAAAACCTACTGAAGTCCACTGCAGTCTTTCACTTAATGTATCAGATCCTTATTTCTCAGTTCAAATTCTGATCCTGTTTCAAAACATGCCCGAGTAAATAAAATTATCAGTATCAATCTTGATAACATTTTCTATAAAAAAGTGATAAAAGTGTTGTGCAAAATGTTAAAACTATTCAAACTGGAGCAGAGGGGAAGTGTGAGAATTTTTTTTGGAAAGTCATATTTCAGCAAATAGTATTAGCTCTGATTTCTTCCCAGCTGTGCAAATAAAGGCACACAACAAGGGGAATGATCTTGTGTGAGCTGAAGCTAGAAAATAGGAAGTAATACATCTCCATCCATTTCTAATTTGTTTAAACATAGCACAGAACAGCAATATAGCAATTTTTGCTCTTCCTTAAATAAAAGTAACAGCTATTCTAAATTATGGTCTTTATGATGGACAAGTTGTACCATTACAGAAATAATGGGATCACCAAAGAAATATCAGAAATAAAGTGAGGGAGATAAAACAAATGACCCCTGGAGGGAATAAAACAGTTTCACTTTTTGGAAGTCATAACAAGAATTTCTCTAAACAAAAATATACCCTCAGTATGGTATCTTTTGATACAGTCTCCTACATCATTCTCAAAAGCAAGCTAAGGACGTACAAGTTGGATGAATGGTCTGTAAAGCAGATAGAAAACTGGCTGGACTGTCAGGCTTAGAGAGTAGTAGGCAATGGCTTGATGTCTAGTTGTCAGCCAGTATCAAGTGGAGTGCCCCAAGGATTGGAACTGGTCCTGGTTTTGTTCAGTATCTTCATCTGGAAGACGGCATAGAGTGCACCCTCGGTAAGTCTGCAGATGAAACCAAGCTGTGGGGTGTAGTAGATATGATGGAGGGTAGAGCTAGGATTCAGAGAAACCTAGACAAATTGGAGGATCAGAACAAAAGAAATCTCATGGGCCACGTCCAGATGAGTGCCGCCATGCCATATGTGGTGCTGCTGCACACTCATCTGTTTTCCATGCTGCAAGGAAGCAACTGGGGGGGTGGG
>NW_017729032.1:56974156-56981305 GCF_001723915.1 Gavialis gangeticus | reverse complement strand
AACCTGTGCAAAAAAAAAGTGGAGCAGCACACACAGGGGCAGCATGCACTGTTCACAACTGGAGCCTGGCTGGCTGGAGCCACACTCTGGCAGCCAGCCAGGCTCTAAGCAGCAAGATAACCACACCAGGAGGCCCCCAGAACCCCAGGTAAGGCCCCAGCCTCCTCTACCCCACCTGGGGTAACCTGCCGCACACCAGAGGGCCTGGGGCACAGGTGTTCCCCAGGGACAACTAAAGGCGACACAAGGTGTGCCTCTGCTAGTTATCCCCATGGAACCACATGTCCATGCTCATGTGGACATAGCCACAAAGTTCAATAAAGGCAAGTGAAAAATCCTGCACTTAGGACAGAACAATCCCATGCACTGGTACAGTCTGAGGACCAATTAGCTAAGCAGCAGCTCTGAAGAAAAAGACCTGGGGGTTACAGTGGACAAGAAACTGAATATGAGCCAGCAGTGTGCCCAGGTTGAGAAGAAGGCTAACAGCATACTGGGCAGCATTAATAGGAGGGTTGCCAGCAGATCAAGGGAAGTGATTCTTCCCCTCTATTTGACACTGGTGAGGCCACATCTGGAATATTGTGTCCAGGCTTGGGCCTCCACTACACAAAGGTTGTGGACAAATTGGAGAGAGTCCAGCAGAGGACAACGAAAATTGTTAGGGGACTGGGGTACATGATTTCTGAGGAGAGGCTGAGGGAACTGGGCTAATTTAGTCTGGAGAAGAGAAGCCTAAAATGGGATTTTAGCCTTCAACTACCTGAAGGGTGGATCTAGACTGTTTTCAGTGGTGGCAGATGACACAACAAGGAACAGTGGCCTCAAGTTGCAGTAAGGGAAATTGAGGTTAGATACTAGAAAAAAAAAACTCTCACAAGGAGGGTACTAAAGCAGTGGAACAGGCTACCCAGCGGGGTTGCAAAATCTCCAACCTTAGAATTTTTTAAGACCGGACTAGACAAAGTCTTGTCTGGGATGATCTAGTTGGGAATGGTCCTGCGTTGTGCGGCGGGTTGCACTAGATAACCCTAATTTTCTATGATTCTATGTTTCTATTTTTCTCACATTCTCATCAGATGGGACAGAAGCCTGCAGATCTCTACCAAGAGGACATAATAAAGGGAGATTTAACCTTTTGTAGTCTCATTCCCTCCTTTCTTTCCTCCCCAGGCTTGGCAGCTCCAGCTGTCAGGGCAGCCTGGAGAATTTCCCCTTAGAGTCTCTGTATCAACTTTGTTACTCAAAGATCATGGATGCAAATGTCAGGATTGACATTTGTACATACCTGCACCACACTGTGGGGTATTTTCAGGAGTGAGGCGAATTAAAGCTACATTGCCATACAACTCATAAGGGAAAGAAAGAATACCTGGGAAATAGTGCCCTCTACACATTGTTTCTTGGTAGGAGATGAATTGCATAGTCCTTAGCCAGGAAGGATTTGCCTGAATTCTACAAAATTTTACATTCAAAGCGTGCCCACTGTTAACACTTTTGATGTTATCAGTGAACTTTTCAATGGCAATGATAATGAGGGTGCATTAAATCATTTGTGTGTCTAGTTCCATCTAAATCAGGACCAAATGTTTTCTATTAAAAGAAAAGTAAAATTGTACTTATTGTTCAATGGGCACCATTTTGGGAAAAGAACATTGAAAGAGTTCAATGTGTTCTTTTTGTAGAAACAAATGTCTCCCAGATAGTACTCCTTGGACCCTGACTGGGAACAGAATATTCATTTACCATAAGCAAAAAAAATGTAGCACATAGTAAAACTATTGTGGTAATAGGAAATAGTGAAAGTTAAGGGGTTAACACCACCCCTTGTGTTCTTTGTGGGGTTTCATGTTTTTTGTGGGGGATTTTTTTCAGAGCAGTGTTGTGTCTAAGTCTTTATCCTGTGTGTCATGCAATTTCATACCACAAAGGTGAGCATGGAAGAATTTGCATTGTTAAGAAGCATTTCCAAATGCAAGCTCTCACTCTGTGACTGACTGCACAAAGGCAGATTACCTTGCTTGCATGGAGTCTATTGGACAACTGGAGCCATAATATTTATTTCTGTAATACTCATTACTTTCTGTCTCAGCATTTCACCACTATAATTCCAGCAGCACCTCTCTGGATTAGGGAAACATTATCTCAATTAACAGTTGGGGGATAGAGAAATGAAGAGCTTTCCCCATAGCCAGGCAAGGATATGACAGAGCCAGGAAAAGAAGTTCTCCCCAGTCCTAGGCCAGGGCTTTAACCACTTCCTCCCACAGCTAATATTATTTCGTACCATGACTTCCTAACCCCAAGCTCATATGCAGTTTTATTGTTTAACATTTTTACCTTGCTTCAAAACCTCTTAAGGTTTGTCTTCACTGCATTGCTTTCTCAAGTTATAACTTAAGAGTTACCTCTAAGAATCTTGTTGTGCGGGGCACTTAGCATGTGTTTTATCTGAGACATAGCGAGCGCTATGGTTGCATTAAAAGTTAGAATACGTTCTGAGACGTCACCCAGTAATGTTTACTATAATCTTGACCTGTGCTGAACAGGGCTAAAACTGATTGTGTCCTCCCCATCCCTGACATGCCAAAGCAAGCCAGGTCTCTGCCCAGGACCAGCCCACAATTTTTTGTGGTCCCCTCCAAGATATAGTTTTGGGGTGCTCTGATCCATCAAAGAATCAAAATTGCAGTTAATTGCAGTATAAACTCACTGAAATAAAATAGTCAGGGCTGGGCTGCATGCACGTGGGCTGCACTGTGAGGGGTGCAGGGTGGAGGCAGCATGTGCTAGGGATGCCTGGGTTCCCTCCTTGGGGCCGGGACCAGAGCAGAGCTGGGAACTCCTCCCCCGCTCAGCCAGGAAGGAGCTCCCTGCCTGCATCAAGCCCTTTAAACATGGTGCAGGTGGCAGGGGGCAAGAGGGCACAGGGCCCCCTGCAGCCTCAGGTTCCACAGGATAGGATGGGCTGGTCCTGTCTCTGCCACTAGTGGTGGGTAGAGGGAGACACAGAGAACCAAGCCTGAATGAGGGTGCTGCTCCTGCCTCTGGATCTGTGGGGTAAGACAGGCCTCTCCTTACACAGAGAGAGATGCCAGGTCCAGTTCAAGACTTTGGTGCAGTGATCTCTGCTTCTGTTATCTCCATGGAGTGGTCTAACAATAGCTGGACACATGTTTGTTAACATGATTTGGAGATACTCCTTCCATGAAAGCTGCTAACTTTGCTCCAATACAGTCATACTTACTATGTGTTTTACTGCTTGAATTCACAGATGTTTGCGTTTGAAGTGTAATTAAAATGTTCTAAGCATAACTTGCAACATGCCCAAGTCCCAGCTTCCATCCAACCACAATCTCTCCATTTTAAGTGATACCTTTAGCTTCAACTGGCTGGGCTATGAGTAGCCGAGGAAGGGAAAAGGCCTAGAGCTAGTCATACAGAGAGAATGCAGGATCTTGAGTCATAACAGCTCATCAGTGCTAATTCCATCATGTTCCTAATCCAGCCAGTTTGTGCTGCTAATCAAATCACTCTGCATAAAACTATTTTTCCTTCACAAGGTGGTCACTCTCATTCAAGTCAGACTGCCTTAAATGGAATAACTTGAGGTAACTGCAGTTATTGTGAAGATAAGCCCTCAGAATATGTTTATACTGCAGATAATCCCAAACCGGTTTTAAACAAAACAGTGTTTTTAGTACAAAGAAGTACTAACAGTTTTCATACTTTTGTATAAGCAAGTGCTAAATCAATGCACAGTAACTGGCACACACTGTTTTTTAGTGATACTAACTGTGCAGTAGCTTAGTACTACTTTCGCATTAGCGCAGGGGTTTTCAACCTTTTTTGGTCGGGGTACCCCTGTTGGCTAGTCAAGAGGTGGGGAGTCCCCTGGCAGGCAGCCAATCGAGCTGGGAGAAGGGTGTCCCCCAGCAGCCGGTTGACAGCACATGGCAGTGAACCCAGGAGTGCTGCTGGCAAAACCGGAAGTGCCTTCCAAAGTACCCCCGGGGTATGCATACCCCTGGTTGAAAACCCCAGCGTTAGCATACTAGCATGGTTTTTGCCCTGCACAGTTAGCGTCTCGTGTAGAGTGCCCGACGTGAGCAAACTAGCCAAGTATTTACTGAGCTTCTGTATAGGTTGTCAAGGTAGTTGACTGCAGTATAGACATACTTTTAGTCTGATTTACAGGTGTTGCAACTTTCTATGCCTTCCACAGGTTTCTTTCACTGAAATGCATGCTTTATATCCCCTTCATTTGCTCTAATTACAATTACAGTATCCCAAGGATACTTGGACTAAATAACAATAGCTACATAGGATTAAACAACTATTTGCCTCCTAAATAAAGCTAATTGCAGTTTAAGAGCTCCCAGTTCTGCAACAGAAAAAAACAAAAACATGTTTTGGGGGATGCGCTTTGTTTTAAACTTTGTTTTCAAGATAAATAAAGTTCATAGAAAAAAAGCAGAATGATTCTCTGATCTGGTTGTTGATACGTTGGAAAGAATGAAAGTTTTGAGTCTGGCATACATCAGTTAATAAGAAAAACATCTTCTGATAGAGCTGACCTCAGGCAGGTGTAGTGCCTCTGAAACAGAAGGAAAAAGTACTTCTCTGGTGTCCTTGGAGAGAATCACAGCACTTGCTTACCCTATGCATATCTGGCTCTGCATATTAGTGAGAATGAGGCAGAGATGGGGAGGAGCTATGGATGGGGAGGAGCTATGGATCTTCATAGAAACAAGGAGAAATAGGGCTGGAAGGGATTTCTGGAGAATATCTAGTGCTACTCCATGCTCGAGGCAGGATCATCCCCATCTAAAACATTCTATAAAAGTATTTGTGACCTATTCCTAAAACTGCATGAACAACCCTCTCACACAACTAGTAGGCACACTGGCAGGCACAACATCAGGAACACCCTACCTTGCCACATGTGAAGTGCCAAGCTTTTCCCCATAGGAGAGTAAAAGGACTTCCATGGTGACTGGACCTTGAACAGGTACACAAGAATAGGTTATTGAGCCTTCTCTCTACCTTGTGCCTCCATGAAAGATCAAGCACAACTGAGCCTCTTCCTACTTACCTCACACCTCATTCATGCTGTATGCTGATACCCACCTCCTCCCTCCACCACCCCTGGCTGAATGTCCAGGAATTCAGAAAAGGTCTGAAACAAAGGTGAGAGTACAAGGGGAAGGGTAGGGGCACCTCCTGCTGGGAACAGCCCTGCCCTCCCCTCTTCCCTGCCCTTTGCCCCCTCCTCTTCTCCCTCCCCCCAGCCCATCCTTCCCCCCTCTCCCCTCCACCTTTCCCTTGTGCTCCAAGACTGCAGGGCTTTCCAGCTTCTCTGCTTTCCTGCTCATTAGGGCTGCTTGTACACCCATGGGAGTTTACTTGGGTTTAATTTTCCCCACATTGAAACAGTGGGTTTTTAAAAACACCATTCAATTTAGGGAGAATTAAACCAAAGTAAACCCCCATGGCATGTACACAAGGATCAGGCCTGATCCTTACCTGACTCTCCAGCACCTCTGGGGGGAGACAGGAGGGGAAGGGAAAGGGGGAGGGCAAGCAGCTGATGGGCCAAGCAGTCCCTGAACTAGGAGGGAGCTGGTGCTTCACTTTGCAGCGGTGGCACCCTCCAGGCAGCGCCTGCCCTGAGGCACCCAACCTGGGCTGTCCCAGGGGATACCACAGCCACAGAGGGAAGCACCAGCCCCCCTGCAGCCATAGAGGGAAGAACTGGGCCCCCACAAAGCTCAGGCAGGCAGGCAGGCTCCAGGGAGGAAAAAAAAAGATCAGGCTCACTGCTTTTTTTTTTTCTTCTTCAGTGGAGCCTGCCTGCACAGGCTGCCTGCACAGCCCCTGAGCTGCACGGGGCCCAGTGCTTCCCTCCGCAGCTGTTGCACTTTGTTAGGTAGCAAACTAAACCACTTCGGAGATGTTTTATTTTGCTACGTCCCAAAGTCATTCAACACGCAATACACCTCCGACAGTGTAAACAGCCGCACCATTAAAGCAGTGCAAAAGGACACGTATGCTGCTTTAGAGGACCATTTTGTGGCATGTGCAAAAGCCCCAACTGTTCTCATAAACTGTGCTTACATTTTTCATAAAGTTACCTTCAATTTGCCGGCTGTTCAAATGCACTTACAGATACGAAGTGATGCTTGAGCTGGAGGAGCATCTGGAATGATGATGCTTCAGCTAAGCTACATTCCCATTCTGTATCATCATCAAGCAATCCCAGCTCTTGGACTGCCTCTTCAAATGTTGTGCATTGTACTTCATTAACAGTGCACAACCCTGAGAAAGATGTAGCTCCTCTTATATGAAGCAGAAGCATCATTAAGTAGTATCTCTTGGATTCTGCTGGAAACGCTGTGTACATGCATCCAGTTACCTTATTACCTCCTCTTTGATGTGGCTTCCAAATGTGTGTATTATTGTATTCCCCAAAATGATTGGGGATATCTGGTTTTGTATATTGATTTGCATTGTCTCACAGTGAACTGAAGCTAGGTACTTCTTGTCATGTTGCTTAAGAGTAGGTAGCATGTATGCATGAACTGATTGTGTAGTGCATTTTCAATGGGCATGTTTTCTATTCATGTTTCTCTTTTTTGGAATGTTTTGGTATTTTTGAATTTTGTTCAAATCTATCATCTATAAACTTTAGAGTATGCAGCAAGTGCAAAATCCTTAGAATGTTTTTAGAATATCTCCTTAATGTATTAGCATATAGATTAACTCATATTTGATATATATTGATGCATATTTTATGACTCAATATTATAGGTCAGGTGGCATTGGCAATGATAGTATAGAATAGTATAAATAGGGATGTAATTTTATGAGCTGGCTTCCAGGGATCCTTCAGGAGAGAGAGGCCAGAAAAGGCTTCTTTTTGGTAAGTCCTGAGGCAGAGCTTCCTCAGAAAGGGGCTGATCGGTGGCAGAGTGCTCCAGAGGCATCCCCCCTCTATCTCTGGCATACTTGACAGCAGCCAAGGGGAATTATTCCTGAGGGTGTCACCAGCATATTTCCAGGTTTGGAGTGTGGGAACAGAAGTGTGTGGATAGCAACTGCTTGCTGGGGAACAGCTGGGCTGGGATGCACCACCATCTGAAGCAGCTT
>NW_017729032.1:56962957-56969156 GCF_001723915.1 Gavialis gangeticus | reverse complement strand
AGCCAAGGGGAATTATTCCTGAGGGTGTCACCAGCATATTTCCAGGTTTGGAGTGTGGGAACAGAAGTGTGTGGATAGCAACTGCTTGCTGGGGAACAGCTGGGCTGGGATGCACCACCATCTGAAGCAGCTTATAAGGGACCAGGAGGTTTCCCAGCTTTTCTACCAAGGGACCAATATAATGATTCAAGAAATATGCTCACCTTATGATGGGGTCCATTAATACTCTTATTCAAGGGATCCCATAACCTTCTTTGTGGACAGACAGTAATTACTGAAGCAGTGTGACTGACTAGCAAGACCCTGGGAAAAGACAAAGGAGAAGGAAAGTAGTGATGAAGGAAGAAATTAAGGAAAGAGTTACAAATGGAGCAAATGAGGAAAATATAAATAAACAGCAAAATTCGGTTGAAACAAAACATGCCATTGCATACACAACATGCCATTGCACACATACTTTGTCCCTGGGTGATAGAAAAGAAAAGGAAGGAATCACAAGAGAAAGATGTTAGCCACATCACTTAATATGATACTACAAAGTACCCAGGTGCTAGGGAACAAGCAATTCATAAATCTACTCAGAAGAGGTAGGATGGTTGAGGAGCAGTAAATAAAACCTGGGCCAAGAAAGGGCTCATGTAGCAATAGAAGCCAGGATATAAATAATGTTATTGTTGTTCTGCTTTAATAAAAAAGAATAAATATAAAAACAGAGAAGAGAGACAAGGAAGTCACTAGTGAATAAAATTGTCTGTAATAAAAGCCAAAGCAAACCCATTAAGATAACATTGGGAAAGTATTTCAGAGGAATTGTGCCTTTTGATACTTTGCTATTGCTCTTGTAGCTCAAACATCATTTATTTGACCCTGACAATGACTGGCATGGGTTCTACGGGACATGTATTCATTGCTGAGTCAAGAACTTTATCCAGGTTTCTGAAGGAGTTAAAAATAAATATATTGGCTTGGGTCTTTTAGATCCTGTAATGGTATCTAATCTATTCTTAAGCTATGCATAAAAATACTCTCAGGTCAAGGTTCAAGAGGAAGATAAACTGAATCTTCCCTGTGACTCACCCGCCATCAAAGTTTCAGTCTGACTTGGGTTTGTCATTAGGAAGGTTGCAAGTCTGACTGGCAGCTGGACTATGGTGACAATCTAGAAATTAGATCAGCTAATGAAGAGCAGACATTTGTTACAGAGGCAGCTAGAGTCTTTAATGACAGTATCCTCTTTCACCTAATAGTAATATTGTGCACTTATACATTGTTTCTTCTTACAGAATCTCATACACGCTAAAATCTTAATGTCTGAGTTTGGTAATGCAAGACACATGCTAGTATTGTACACAATATTAAGATAAGGCAGAAAGTAGGGCAGAGTGGCACTTTAGAAATGAACTGGTTCAGAGAGGTCTGAGCTTTCATAGACAGCAACCTACTTCATCAGGTGCTTTATAAGAACTGGCAGGAAGAAAGGTTTTTAAATACAAGGGAAAGGGATGGGGTGGGGGGAAGACACTGCTATATTACACCAAAATACTAGCAACCAAACTGAAAATTGCATGAAATTAATGGTGAATCCGAGCAGCACCTGGTGGACAAAGGGTGTCAGAATAGGGAAAATTGCGATTTTACCTGTACGTAAGAATACATGTAATGGAAGTATCATGATAAAACTAAACTTGCTAGAACAATTGGCCACAATAAAACTAAAACATGTCAGAGGTGGTCTAACTTGCCACAATAAATTGAAATCTACCATGAAAAAAAATTGTCAGCATGTATTTACTCATGCAACTAACCTAGCAAAATGGCAATTTTTTGTCCCATTTTGTAATGTGTATGTACACAACATATAACATATGCAAGTACCTGTAAAGGGTGAATTGACTGGATAACCTGAGAATAACCTGGAGTTAACAGCTAGTCCAGGTAAGGAAACAAAAATCCACAGTCCCTTTTGAAACTATGTATAGGCGGAGGGATACAAAATTATTTGGGCGGGCTGAGCACAGGCACACCACACCCCCAGCAGGTAAGTCTGTGGGGGAAGTGGTAAGGGGTGAAGGAAGGGACATGGGGGGGCGCAGATTGAGTCCCCCATGCTGAGGGACGGAGTGGGGCAGAGACAGGAGCAGGGGCTAGGGTGAATGGGGCCCCAGGACCAGCATAGGAAGTGGGAGGGTCAGAGCCTGGGCAGCTCATCCAGGGGCCCCCTGGGGCTCCTGCCACTGTGCACACCTCAGGGGAAGCCTAGGGTACATGTCCCCCTGGTCTGTGCACAGGGCGGAAACACGCTGCTGCTGCACTGGGCTCTGCGCCCCGTTGCCACTGACTCGGAACAATGCAACACCACGTGCATACCACAGCTGGATGGGCAGGGGACATGGCACAGCCCAGCAGACACATGGCATCATGCAGCTCCAGAGGCAGTAGCAGCAAGACACAGGGCCCAGCATGCAGTGGAAGCCCACCTCCACCCCAGGCACAGATCAGGGAAGGCATATACCCCCCAGGTCTTCCCCGGGGCGCGCACAGTGGCAAGAGCCCCCACGCCCCTGGACAAGCTATCTGGTTTCCGCGTGTCCCACAACCCGGCCTGGTTGGGGCCTCATTTGCCCCAGCCCATGCCCCTGCCTCTGCCTCACTCCCTCCCTCAATGTAGGGGCCTCGATCTGCCCCCCACCCCCAAGCTCCTTCCCCTTCACACAGTAGATTGATATTTGCCTGACAGTGCTAGGCAATGATCCACACACAAGGCTGCAATCCTAGCTGCGAGCACACCCATCCCCACTCTTGCTGCAGCCACCCAGAGCCCACGGCCAGGCTGCCCTGCAGCCCTATGCACTGCCCTGTTTTTGGGGGGGACTAACCTCCCTAGCCCCGGCCTTCAACCACTTATGAAACCATAATTAGTGCAATCCATTCTGTGGATGATTTCTTGTTCCACAATTTTACATTCAAGTTGGTTTTTTTAAGTGTTTTTGTTTAAAGACAACTACTCTGAGGTCAGTGATGGAGTTTCCAGAGAAGATAACATGTTCTGCTGCAGGCTTTTGTGTTTATGGAATGGGTGTTTATCTGGTGATCATTCATTCTTTTATGTAGGGCTTTCCATGTGTAGCCACCGTAGTCAGCAGAGAGGCACTGTAAGCAAGTGATGGTGTATATGACATTGGTAGAGAAGCAGGTGAATGAACTATGGGTGTTATAATTCATATTGTTTGATCTGGTGATGGTGTATGTGTTTATGAGGGGGCACAGCTGGCATCTGGACCTGTAGCAGGGCCTGGTGGCTTCATGAGAATTAAGAGTTAGGTAGTCTGTTGCTGGAAAGACATTGCTTGAAGCTGAGAAATGCATATATATAAGTGAGGACAGGCTTGCCCCTTATGGCTACCTTGGATGGCCATCATTTTCCAGGAGAGATTGTGGGGTGAAAATAGTATTTTCACCATTCTATTGCTCAGATGGTAAAATTAATAGCTAGTTTGCAAGTAAGCAAACTGAATTATTTTGTTTCCAGTTTTGTCAGTCATATGCTGTATTCCCATGTGTAGGTGGAGGTCATTGTTCTCCCACCCCCAAAGAAGGCTTGCAACCGACAAAGTGGAACTGGTTTATTCCAATCCTTGTAAGAAATAACCTGGTTTCTAATGGGACATGTTCCCCATCTGTTGGCAAACTCAGAGACCTGGTAATCTTTTATCCTAAATTCTTTGAAAATAAACAAGCAAACAAAAAGGGGATTGAAAAAATAACTTTCAAATGGTTGGGGGATTTGTGTTTCCTTTTAAGAAATGTTTTCTGGCAACAGCAAAAGGAAAACATAAGCCTGGATGACCATGTGTGTACTCTGAGTCATTCCTTAACTGAAAAAGTCAAAGTGAGATCAGAAGGGAATTAGTTCACTTTCATTAGAACCAGTTGCAGTAAGACCTGTCATACTTGACTCCAGGCAAATATCTGAGAGCTGAAAGGTGAAAATACCAAATTTCCTCAAATAACAGAGTAATGTAGGGCAGGGCTGTCCAGCTTCTAAGCCCCTGCAGACCACATGACTTAGGGGCTATAGCAGTGTGGGCTACACCAGGTGCACCATGCAGATGCTCCTCCCCACACACTCCTAATGCAACATGTGCCCACGCAGGCAGCTGATCACCATTGTACCACGTGGACACAATCGCTCACACAACCAAGGACTCACAGTCAGCTCCCTGCACTGCAATGCTGCCCCAACCCCTAGAGAAAAGGCAGGGAGCAGCAACTGGAGGAAGGAATGGGAGCCTGGAGGCTCCAGCTTCTGTTGCCACCAAAGCAATGGGGGAGCAGTAGACAAGTGAGAGCTCAGAGGCCACACATTAATCCTTCACAGGTTTCATGTCACTCACAGGGCACCAGTTTGACAGCCCTGGTGGTGAGGTTTGTGAGAAACTGTCTATTTAAATGATTCTTGTGAAAGTTAGTTGGAAACGGAAGTGATCTGCGGATGCTCATGTTACATGATACCAATCAGTTAGAACTCCATTGCCAAACAGAGAAGACTTCCATTAGATTCCTAGGTGATTAGAAACAGTTCATGCTGCTGAGAACAAGATGTATGAAGAATGAAAGAATGGAGCAGGTGGAAGCTCCACCAGAAGACAGACTTCTTATATATATGTATGACAACTAGAGAAGGTTCAAATAACATGGCATTCTGGGACTGCAGGCAAGTTCTCAAGTTCTGAAGCTCTTGCTGTTTTTAATAGTTTTCAGTTAACTCAGGCACAGGCAGCTACATACTAAATTGTGGTAGAAAAATTGGAATCCTGCAATAGACATAAAAAGGAAACATAGAAGTAATTCCTTTTTAAACAGAGAGGACAAGAAGATTGTGGGAATGATTTCATGCTATAGAAAGAATCTGGCAATTCTGGGAACTACCTGACGCCCCAATTTAAAAAAAGGATTGGGATCAAAAGCAGCAATCAGAGTGAGTCTATTGGAAGACCCAAAATTAATCCTTGACAAAAATTAGGATTTGCATCCAAAGGTAGTCAGCCAGGGCAAATTGTGCTGGTGGAGGCTGAGCATGACCCAGGTGCTAGGACATGATGGAGACTCCAAAATTGTTCAAGAAAAGAGACATCATAAGGACTTAATGTTGGAGTCCACAAAATACAGCACACCGAGCAACACATGCTGTGGGAAATGGCATACGCCAGGATTGCATCCAGCATTTGGAAAAAAGATACAAAAACTGCCATTAATTACATCACTTTTCAAGAGCTTACCAGTGCCAGCAGACTGTGAATAGCAATAACGAAAGAGAGACAACTGCATGATGAGCTTAATTCTTCATGGGGCGATGGACATCTTTATGGCAGAAAATGAGTGAGTTACCACGAAATGTCATATGTCTTAATTTTAAGTTAGGCACAAGTGCACAAGTCAGTACAGTGCTAGAAACAATGATGCTGGACTAGCACTAAAAGAGAACCCACAGGCAGTAAAAGGTAAAGAAGTAAAATGCTGGACTTACAGTGGTGACCTTGCACGCACTAAGCAAGTATGTTAACTAAATCCCCGGGCAAAATAACAGATATTTCCATGCAAAAATGATTTATATAACTCCTTTTACTGTATAATTGGTGTGTAAATCTGTATAGTTTGATTTAGGGGATCTCTGCTAAATTAGACTACTGCATTTCTACAGTACACTTGTTTGAAGAACACCGTGGTCTGAATAATCATAAACTAGTGTCATATCTATAGCACTCAGTTTGCATTTGGATCTTTGAATTGGCCGAAAGCTATTTTGAAACTTTTATTATAACTGAATGGGTCCTTGAGTTCTCTGCAAAGGAATAAGTTTGAGTGCAAAAGTTACTTCAGTCAAAGGTCACTAGCTATTGCTTTCCCTTGTTCATTTCTCTTTAGCAAACAGAAGAACATGGCTTGATGTCTAACTATGTCTAACTGCTTTTGGTTAAACTATTTCTTGCTAGCGAACTGAGGTCACAAGTATGAAGTATACCTTAACCTGGATATATGCCGCCGTTGGGGGTGATATTGTGACCTTGATAACATCATGGAAAGAAGGGGTCATCACCAAGGAGGGCTATTCTGCAGTTGCTCGGGGATGTAGGGGGGTAGTTAGGAAGGCCAAGGCAGAGATGGAACTGGGACTAGCTTCCCAGATTAAGGACAATAA
>NW_017729032.1:56949672-56962283 GCF_001723915.1 Gavialis gangeticus | reverse complement strand
CTACGGGACCTGAACCTGTTCAGCCTCCACAAGAGAAGGCTGAGGGGGGATCTTGTGGCCTGTTACAAACTGGTCAGGGGGGATCAGAAGGCATTGGGGGAGTCACTGTTCCCCCAAGCACAGCCAGGAGTGACCAGGAACAACAGTCACAAGCTAGCAGAGGGTAGATTTAGGTTAGACATCAGAAGGCGCTATTTCACAGTCAGGGCGGCTAGGGTCTGGAACCAACTTCCAAGTGAGGTGGTGCAGGCTCCTACCCTAGGGGTTTTTAAGAAGAGGTTAGATGAACACCTTGCTGGGGTCATTTGACCCCAGTACTCTTTCCTGCCATGGCAGGGGGTCGGACTAGATGACCTTCTCAGGTCCCTTCCAACCCTAGATACTATGAAACTATATATGGCACAGTAAGTGGCAACACTAACAACAGGCATCTGTGATGAAGTTAACAGACCTTTAGGTAGTGAGACTGCTATTTGTGCTACAAAAGCTTCTTCCCCTTCCCCCAGTTTCTGAGATTTGCAGTGCATATCCTGAATGCAGGATGACTTTCTGGAAGGACAGAGAGTTCTGTGGATGACTCTCCACAGACGCCTTTTCTCCAATAAACAACTCATATAACCTACCCTTGACAATCTCACCAGATTCATTTATTTTAATTTCATGCTTATTTATTTTACAAGAAAATAAATGCTTATGCTAGATGAGCTCATTTGCAATCCATAGAAAAGTATGAGTTTTCCAACTGATAGGCTCAGTGTCCAGCCTAAGCCAAGCTGCAGTCCCTGGGCATAGCACATTACCTGGGGATCTGAAAATAAAGGAATGGAAATAGTGACCGTGTATAGTGCTCCTTTGTTTTATAACATAAAACAAATGGGATTGTAAAATTAAGTGGCTTAGAAATGAGCTGCATTTGGGGTATGGCACACTTGCTCTTTCTTCATGTTGGAAACTCACCTATTGCAAATACTGTTGGTACTTTAAGAGCCTGATCCTGAAAAATCTTACTTTAAAGAGCAGTATTCATCCACCGTACTAATCCAGTGAAATCCCAGGGGGTACTTCATTGATTAAGGGTCCTACTGAAATCCACTAAGTAATGTGTTTCCTAAAACCTATTGCAAGCCATTCATTTGCTTTTGGTTTCACTGTACTAAAGAAATAATATCAAACCCACTCTAATACATTGAAAAAACAAATCAAACATTTTTAGTCTATTCTCAGATTCTGCATTTTCAGTGCAGCGCTAAAGACTCAGACCCAAGAAAAATGGATGGCAGATGGGGCCATGTTATCTGGTGTTTAGATCAGTGGACCAGGACTCTCAACTTCTGGTTTCTGCCAGTGATCTACCATGACACCTTGTTCAACACAACTCTGAGCATCTGTGTCCTCTGGCGTTTTTGGTCTATAACAAGGGACAGCAACCTCTGGCATGCAGGCCAGGTCCA
The DNA here is from genome assembly GCF_001723915.1 of Gavialis gangeticus. NCBI lineage: Eukaryota > Metazoa > Chordata > Crocodylia > Gavialidae > Gavialis > Gavialis gangeticus. The sequence goes on along the minus strand of NW_017729032.1, from coordinate 56,960,832 downwards.
GTTCATGGAACCATTGAACCTGACCCCCGGACCAGCAGCACTTTGGTAGTGCTTGGCCAAGAAACACCAGCTGCAGATCCTCTTCCCATTGTGGTGGCAGCCCAGGCCTGGCACCTGCCTATCTGCCCACCTCTAACCTAGGGTGGGTCATTCCAACCTGGAAAAAGATGGTGACCCCTGGTCTATACCTAGCCAGTAAGCGTTCCAAGCAAGGCCTAATACAGAGGCAGGCAATTATTTTAGGCCAAGTTTTGGCAAGCTGTCAAGGGCAGCATGGGTAGACCTTGACAGGTGCCCCACCCCCTGGTCACCATCTTGGGACTGGTAGTGCTACCCTTTAACCCCCACCCTTTGCCCCCAGAAATACTCCTTTCAGCAAGGGATTTTGACATCTCAGAACCAGAAAAATACCAAATTTTATTCTAAAAAATGAACATCTACAACATTCATTAATTTGATTTCAAAAAAATGTTTTGTCCTGATTTACATGTGTTTGTGTAGTGCACACAGAGGTGACTACACAACAGCTTAAAATGAAGCCCTACTCTTGTATACTGTGGGGGTGTGGAGGGCATGGGAGATGGGTATAGGTTTGTGGGGAACTGTGGGTGTGTTGGTATATGCGGGAGGGTGGATAGTTGTGGGGGTGGGGGTGGGGTGAGGGAGCATGTGGGAGTGTGTGCATATGTGGGGTGTGGGTGAATATAGGGTTTGTGGGGGGCTGTGTATGCAGATCTGCATGTATGCCAGTGCAAGGGGGGTGTGGGTGCATGTGTAAGGTGTGTGGCTTGTGGGACTCCTTATGAATACACACACACATACACACATTCTCCCTCTCCCTCCCTCCCTCACTACACACACACACACACACACACACACACACACACACACACACACACACTGTTTCCCGCACTGCTCTCTCCCCCTTCCTCATTGCATGGACACACACACTGTCTCTCCCTCCCTCATTGCATGGACAGACAGAAAGACACTCACTGTGTAGCTCTCTCACTACACACACACACCTGCCCCCACCCCCTGCTCCTGGCCCCATGGTACCTGTGCAGCCCTGCAGTCAGGCAATGCAGCCAGGGGCCATGTAGTGCTGCAGCATCCCAGTACAGGGAAATCTGTGGCAGGCAGAGACTTCCAGTTTGGGGATCTGGAGGTGGGAGGGGGTTAGGGGTGGGGCAGGGCTGGCCTTGCTGGTGAGTGCTCCTGGTTTCCCCTGGGTCATCTTTGACAGGCAGCCAGGAGCAGATAACTATTAATCTTCTAAACTTTTTAGGTGCCCCGCGGGCTGGATAGAATGGGCTGATGGGCTGGATGCAGCCCACAGGCAATATTTTGCCCACCCCCAGCCTAATATGTTGCTGTCACACAGCACCTAGCATGACTGGGCCCAGTCAGTTGGGACTTCCACATACTGTTGTACTGTTACACACCTACCCCTCCTTCAGGGCTCCAGGGTTTCCCTCCCCTGTGAAGGCTCAGGTGGTTACAGCCATGCCTGACCCCACCTGGGTCTTACACCTTCTTTGGGCTCAGGTGGCCGCAGCCATGCCTGGCCCCCTTGCACCCATGGTGTTGTGGAGGCTAGGGGTTATGGCACCCTGGCCCTCCTTTCACCAGGGTGGTAACTGGCCTGGTATTTCCTGGGGGCTCCCACACCACTAGCAGCCCCACCAGGTGACCCATTCCCAGCAGGGTGCAGTTTTAGGTCATGCCCAGGACCAAGAGCCTCCTATCCATCCCCATAAGCTCTTGCCCTTATCTCCAGATTGTTCCTGCTGCAGCTCAGCTAGGTGATGTTTCTGCCTCCACTGCCAGCAGCAAACTGCTGTATTTATGTAGGCAGCCAGTGTTTTAAAATGGCTGCTGCAATCAAACACCTGCTGGCTGCTTGACTCAGCCCTTAAAGTGGCAGGAACTACAAGTGCTCTGCCACAGACAGACATTCAAAAAGGCTGAGCCTGAATTGATTCAATCTTTGCAGGTTAGTCTAACCTGGCTAGGCTAAACCAGTTTGTAACTGCGCAGGCATCCCCTCTGGACTGAAGAAATGCAGGTACATACCTGCAGTGGCTCAAGCTAGAAGCTGGAGGGCACCAGAGCAGCCCTGCATTCCCTTCCACACTGCTGAGCTGAGGTGGGGGTGTAGCCAGGCCCTGACAGGATGCTCTGATTAGGGAAGGGTTTAACTCCCACACCCTTCTCAGCAGCCCAGTAGGGAATTCATAACACAGTGTTTATCATCCCTAACTCAGTGTTTATCACCCCATTAAGAAAACAACAGAGGGACATTACCAGCTACCATTTGAGTCTGCCTTTGCCCCGTCTGCCCCAGCACAGACTGTAGCCAGTATGTAGTCTGTTAGCTAGTGCTGTGTGTCTGTGTAAGACAGAGGGGATGGGGAAATCCCCTCTGCCTTAGCAGGGAGTGGTGATGGTGGGGAAGCAGGCAGATGCCTGCAGTCTCTGCTGGAGCTGCAGCCAAGGAGCAGAGGGGAGGTACCAGCCCTACTGTGGAGCACAGAACCCCACCCTGCCCACACAGCATGCCAGGATGCTGGGGGAGTCTGGTTTAACTTAAACCAGCAAGGGGTCTGGGACAGCCATTGCATAAACTGGTTTGACCCAAATCAGTTAAGTCTACATTCAACCAGGTTTATCACAAACCAGTTTCAGCCATTTTCAGACTGGTTTATGTGCACTAAACATCTGTCCTGTTATAGGTTTAAACCAGTTTCTGATCACTTAAACTGGTTTATGTGTAATGTCTGTCCCTAGCCACAGGGATACAGACACTCCTTCAGCATGTAAATGCCCCAGCACACTGATCACTCATGGTACATTTCACTGACTAGTCTCAAGCATTACTTCTGCATGTTAATACATGCAGTATTTAGCCTCAAGTGTTTTAAGCAAATACCATGAGTAACCAGCATCATACAAAGTTAGGACATTCATTTCTAACATGTCACCCACCACTACATCACAGCAGGAGAAATGCCTCAGGGAGGGGCCAGAAAGTGACTGGGGTTACATGCTGCTTCCAGAGGAGTGAGTTCCTAAGTGGGATCCAGCTGGAAGTGCATCCCTGTTCATTCAGACTGAAAAGTCAAAGGGAAACCAGCTGCTAACAATATCACTTTCACATTTGCTGTTGGATCTAGAAATTGGTTTGCCCTTATGATGCCAGCTTAATGGGACATTAGGCTGAAGGAAGCCTTTGATTTTGACTTTACAGGCGCTTAAATAGAAACATGGATTGCAAACTGCACAAGGATAAATTGTATAGCCGTGGCAAAGCTAACTCCCAGTAAATCAATAAAAGTAAAGGATACTTGCCTATTATGCCTGGACACAGCACCTCTCAGAAAGCATGCTCCATAATTAACTCAAAATATCATCTTTGACTAATACTTTCAAGTATAGTTTCTATTATAGCCAGGACTACTTTTATCTTAGCCTTCTGTAAGTTTTGTAAAACTCAGTTCTAAGCCTGATCTCCTGCTGCACGGGTGACTGCTAGTCTGGACTCTCTGGATGTGATATAAAATCAGGCTGTCTCTGAAAACATCTGGTTCTGTCTTAGCATGCAGCATGCCATACCTTCATCCTACGAGGCCAACTCAGCTAAGTGAAATAGCTACAAAAGCAATAAATGAATGAAAAAGAAATAAATGAATTGAAAAACATTTCCCTGGAAAAACAGTCATAACATCTGCTCTGTGTATTAATGCCCCATCTTAAGATAATTTTGCTGCAAGGGTAAGACAAGAGTAAAAGCAGCACAGGACCAAATGCATTGTCAGTTATGCTACCCATGAATCCGTGTGGATCAGTCAACTTCAGTTGAGTTACTCCTGATTTCCACTTCTGCAGTTGAGAGCAGATACTGGCCCATGGGTTCTGTGGTTCACCAGTCAAAGAATGCTAACCTTTGCCCACCTAATGAAAAGACAATCTGTTACATATGACAAGCATATATTTTATGGTGTTCTTGCAGTGGGGGGCATGTCTGCATGGGGTTTATCTTCATCTGCTGCTTGCTGCATCACTTGGAAGCCTTCAGTTCAGTCCTTCTGTTCATACAATAAAGCTGGCTTATCTGTTTCTGTGTCTGACACCACAAGGACACATAAAACCCTGAAATATGCTAAAATCTCCCCAAACAATATTTGTTTAGGAGCTTTGAAAACAATGACCTGTGGCTTGATAATCAGATTCATTTTGCACTTGAGTATTACCAGCAAATGGAAGAGGGAAAAGAAGCTCCCACTGTCTCATCTTGTTCCTGTTCCACGGACATCAGCGGGAGCAAAATTGTTCATATGCCCCAGTGAACGCTGATTATACCTGTATTCTCCCCTTGTCTCATCTTTGCCTCTTCTTCTGAGGTGGTGTTCATATGGCAGACACTGGTACTCTAGAAGGCTCAGTTTGGGTGCGGGTGCTTTGGGCAACTGATGGTAACAAACACTGCCTTGGAATGCTGGATCTGCTTAGCAGACCACAGATATTCAATACACTCCATCTGGAAACGTTACACAGCTTCTTATTGTTGACTGTTGGTCTCAGTTGTAAAGATATGTTCTTTCTTTGGAGAAAACTGTTTTCATTGCATAGTACTTTCTTGGGCTCCTGTCCCTGGATTCCTGATGCACAGGCACAGGCTGGGGTATATGCACCCCAGGTAAACTGTGGTTTCCTTAGTCCTCCTCCTGTTGCTCCAATAGTGCTTTTTTCTGGACCAGGGTCATGGTACATAGATGAGTGTGTAGCTCCTGATAGATATGGCCTGGGAAACTTGGTAGTTTTGTTCAGTCACTTGCCTCTTGATATTTCCATTGTGGATTCTGTTGTTTGAATGACTGATGCACAACAGAATGGAGAATATGCAAGAAATCACATTGTTTAGGTGGGAGCTGATTTCCACCATTGCCCTTTCTTCCTTAACTGCACTCACTAAGGGCCAAGGGGATTTACATCCTGACAGCAGTAACCATAAAGCTGGCCTTGTCAAGCTGAACAGAATTCACTGGGGTGAACTAGTTGACTCCCCAGGCCACTGACGTGCTTTTAAAACAGATTCCCATTCTCCACAAAAAACTCCAGTTCTCAAGTAAGGAATCATAGGAAATTAAGGTTGGAAGGGACCTCAGGGGCTCATCTAGTCCAACCCCCTACTCAAAGCAGGACCATCCTCAACTATATCATTCCAGGCAAGGCTTTGTCAAGCCCTGTCCTAAAAACCTCCAAGGATGGTGATTCCATCACCTCTCTGGGTAACCTGTTCCAGTGTTTTACTACTCTCTTAGAAAGTTTTGCTAATATATAACCTAAACTTCCCTTGCTGCAACTTGAGACCGTTGCTCCTTGTTCTGTCATCTGCCACCACTGAGAACAGTCTAGCTCCATCCTCTTTGGAACCCCCCTTCAGGTAGTTGAAGGCTACTAATTAAATCCCCACTCAGTTTTCTCTTCTCCAGACTAAATAAGCCCAGCTCCTTCAGCCTCTCCTCAGAAATTATGCGTCCTGGCCCCCTCACCATTTTCTATGCCCTCTGCTGGACTCTCTCCAATTTGTCCACATCCTTTCTGTAGTACAGGCCCAAAACTGGACACAGTACTCCAAATGTAGCCTCACCAGTGCAGAATAGAGGGGAAAAATCACTTCCCTCAAACTGCCTGGCAACATTCCTACCAATGCAGCCCAGTATTTGGCAACAAGGGCACACTGCTGGCTCATATGTAACTTCTTGTCCACTGTACCCCCTGGGTCCTTTTATGCAGAGCTGCTGCTTAGCCAGTCAGTCCCCAGGCTGTACCAGTGCATGGGATTGTTGTGTCCTGCCCTTTTCCTTATTGAAACTCATAAGATTTCTTTTGGTCCAATCCTCCAATTTGTCTAGGTCACTCTGAATTCTATCCCTACCCTCCAGCATATCTACTACTGCCCCCCAGCTTGGTGTCATATACAAACTTGCTGAGGGTGCACTCTATGCCATCTTCCAGGTCATTGATGAAAATATTGAACAAAACCAGGCCCAGGGCTGACCCCTGGGGCACTTCATTTGATACCAGCTGTCAACTAGACATCAAGCCATTTCCTGCTAGCCTCTGAATCTGATGATCCAGCCATTTTTATGTCCGTTCATCCAACACCTAGTTCCTTAGCTTGCCTGTCTCTGCAGTGAGCAGCCCTACCTGGATTCCTGATATCACTAATACTTAGCACTTATCCTTTCATCATCAAAGTGCCACAGTCCTTAACTAACAGCTATGCACATTAACAGTGACGATTAACTGACATCTGTAAGCCTAGGTGCAGAGGTAGCCTCTTACGGGAAGCTGGCATCTCAGTGGGCTACAGGGATCTTTCAGCCCTTGTTGTTTGTATTTTTTCAGAGTGGTGTTGCCCAAGGTCACACAGTAAGTTTCTGAAAGAATCCAAGCCTTCCAAGTTCTGGCCTGGTGCTCTAACCCTTACCCAAACTCAATCATTTCCTTGTATTTTTAGTGGTGTTTGCACAGGTTTAAAACCTTTTTTTTCTAGTCCACTGAAATAAAAAATCCAAATTAAAAGTTGTATTTGGTAATAGCATTTATCAGACTAATTTTTGTTAAGAAGACTTCTATTTTTTCCCAGAACCCATACAGGATTGTGATGTAATGGACGATCACTCACAAACAAGTAAGATTGTCTTCCAAGGATCTTTACAGTGAGTCTGCAGGTGGCTCCATAGTCCAATTGTAGATCCACATGTCTTATTGCAGTGAGGACAGGTGTTTTCAGGAGGGATGGGCACTGTGTTGCTACATTGGATGTTCTGATATTCTTTTCACCTGTTCCTCTTCTGCCTGTCTACAAGCTGTTTCAAAGTATTGAGGTCCCTCCCACAGTCTTCCTCCATTTTGGTCAGTCCTAAACAAGGGTCCCCCAAGTGTTGACGTTATACCTCTTCATGTTTGCCTTCAGGATGTCTTTGAAGCACTTTCTTTGCACACCCCCCCCCCACCGCTACTTCATTGACCTTCTTTCAGCTGTGAGAAAAAAATTCTCTTTGGAAGGCAGGAGTCAGGCATGTGAACAACATGACCTGTCCAGTGAAGTTGGTTTTGGATGATCATGGCCTCAATGCTATTGGAATTTGCTTCTGCCAAGGCGCTGATGTTTGTACATCTATCCTCCCAGCTAATCTGAAGAATCTTGTGAAGGCACTGTTGGTGGTACTTTTCCAAGGTCTTAAGATGTCTTCTGTATGTGGTCGAAGTTTCTAAGCCATATAGCAAAGTTGGAATGACAATGGCCCAATAAACCAAGAGCTTCATTTCAGCAAGGATGTCATGATTTAAGAAGACTCTCTTACTCAGATGTCCAAAAGCTGCGCTTGCACATTTCAAGCAGTTTTGTATTTCTGCATTGAGGTCTGCCTTTGATGAAAGATGGCTTCCAAAATAGGTGAATTGATCCACATTCTCCAGCAATTCTCCATTCATTTGAATGGAGGGGGGGGCATTATTTCTCCATTTGGAGCAGGTTGGGAAAGGACTTGCGTTTTCCTGATGTTTAGAGTTAGGCCAATATTCTCATAGACTTCTGAGAAAAAATTAAGACTGGTTTGGAGGTCTGTTTCAGAATAAGCAATGACAGTATTGTCATCTGCATACTGGAGTTCCATTATGGATGTTGTAATGGTCTTCATTTTAGACTTGAGTCTTTTGAGGTTGAAGAGTCTTCCATCCATCCTATACACAATTTCAGTTCCAATTCAGTTCTGCAGACAAGGTGCATTATGGTGGAGATTAAGAGGGAAAACAAAGTTGGAGCGATGATGCAAACTTGTTTCACTTCAGTTTTCACCTCATATCGTTCTGTTTTATTCCCATTGCTGAGAACCCTTGCTGACATGTTGTCATGGAGAAGTCTCAAAACACCAATGAACTTGTTTAGGCAGCCAATTTTGGACAGGATTTTCCATAGGGCTTCACAGTTGACAGAATAAAAGGCTTTCAAGAGGTTGATGAAGGCCAAATAGAGGCCTGTTTTGCTCATAACACTTCTCCTGGATTTGAGATGCTGTAAAGTTCATGTCCGCAGTTCCTCAAGATGGTCTAAAGTTACTTTGAGATTCTGGAAGAATTTCTTCTGCAAGTGGGAGAAGGCGGTTAGTGAGGATATGGGCGATGACTTTCCCAGCAGTGGCCAACAATGAGATGTCTTGGTAGTTTCCACAATCAGCTTTGTCCCTGTTCTTGAAGACAGTAACAATCAAAGCATCCCTTATGTTGGCTGGGATTTCTTCCTTGTTCCAGATTTTAAGGATGAGGACATAAAGCTGGCATGTAAATTGTCTTCTTCCTCCTTTGAAAATCTCTGCATCAACACTGGCTGCCTTGTTATTCTTCATTTTCCTGATGGCATTCCCAACCTCTGCCAGAGTAGGCAGCAAACTGAGATCATAGATTCTATGAGAAGACCTCAGTTTGCTGCCTACTCTGGCAGAGGTTGGGAGTGCCATCAGGAAAATGAAGAATATCAGTCTTCTCTGATTGCTTTTTGCTGAAACTTATTCTTTCCAGTGAGCATTGATGGATTCGTTGTCCTTCCAGTCTTGGCCCCAGCATGGATCAGTCAGGGGATGTCAAGACAGGTTTGAGTCTATGGCCCCACTCTCTTGCTGGGGTCCACCTTCCAGACCCTACAAAGGGGGTAACCCACTGGGTTGTGGCAGCTGGGGTTAAGGCACCCCGACCCGCCTTTCACTGGAGTGGTAACTGGTCTGGCATTTCCTGGGGGCTCCCGTGCCACTGAGAGCCCCACCAGGCCACCCACTCCTGGCAGGGCACAGTTTTAGGTCATGCCTAGGACCAGGAGCCCCCTGACCATCCCCTGCAGCTCCTCCCTTTCCTTCAGATGATACCAGCAGCCCTGCAGCCAGGCAATATTGTTGCCTGGCCTTCCAGCAGCCATATGCCCTGTTTATATGGGCAGCCCTGAATCCAAAATGGCTGCCCTCATCAGGCACCTGCCAGCTGCTGTCTTCAGCCCCTTAAAGTGGCAGGCAAAAACCGTGCCCTGACACAGACACATAACTGTATCTATAGGTAAAGAACAGAGGGGAGAGCAGAGCAGGGAGATCATGGTAGGTGTTTGCTACAGGCCTTCAAAACAAAAGAAGGTGGAAGAGGCCTTCTTTAAAAAGTGACAAAAGCTTCCAAATGACAAGACTCAATTATCACAGGGGACTTTAATTATTGGGACATCTGCTGGGAGGAAAACACAAGCAGTGCACAAGCAATCCAGCAAGGTCCTGGATTGTTTTTTTAACTTTTTGATTCAGATGGTAGAGAGGCCAAAGGGGGGGGTGGGACTGGAAGCTCTTCTCAGCTCACTGCTCATAAACAAGGAGGAATTTGTTGAGAATGTAAAGCTGAAAGCTAACTTGGGTAACAGTGACCATGAAATAATAGAATCCAAGATCCTAAGAGGAAAGAGGAAGAAGAGCACCAGAATAAGGACACTGGACTTCAGCAAAGCAAACCTTAACAAACTCAGGAACCTGGTGGGCAGGATCCTTAGGGAGGTAAGCCTGAAGGGGAAAGGAGTCCAAGAGACTGTACTTTAACCAGCAAGGTATCCCAATGAGACAGAAGAATGGGAAGTACACCAGGAGATCAGTGTGGCTAGACAGCAATCTCATCAAGGAGCTGAAACTCAAAATGGAATCCTATCAAAAGAGGGAACTTGATCATTCTACTATGGAAAAGTATGAGTATTGCATGAGCTTGCAGGGAGCAAATTATGAAAGTTCAAGGCACAACTTGAGATGCCGCTGGCAACAGGCATGCATAAAAGGCAATGAAAAGGGATTCTATAGGTATATGAAAAGTAAGTGATTCTGTAGGTCCCTTATTGGAATGCAGAGGACAATCCAGTCACAGATGATGCAGAGAAGGCTGAAGTATTTAATGCCTTTTTTACTTCAGTCTTCACAAAAAGGGGAAGCTACTAGATGATGAGTGCAGTTGGCAGTGGAGATAGGGGAAGAGACAAACAGCCTAGAGTAATGGCAGTACATCTTAGGGATTACTTTATAAAAGCTTGATGCTTTCAAGTTTGCAGGGCTGGATGGGGCGCACGCAAGGGTACTGGAGGAATTGACTGAGATAATTTCAGATCCATTGACTATTCTTTTTGAGAATACATGCAAGTCTTGTGAGGTCCCAGATGCCTGGAAAAGGGCAAATATAATGCCCATCTTTAAGAAGAGGAAGGAAGATCCATAAAACTACAGACAAGTCAACCTAACCTCCCCACCCGGGACGGGGGTCTGCAGCAAGGGGGGGCACATCCCTGGCGACTGGCCCCCTCCCCTCCCCCCCATGGGTGCCTGAATGAGGTGAGACCCTCCCCCTTGCAGCCAGATGGGCTCCAGCATCCCCTGGGATAGCTGGGCACACGCTAGGGCTGTCTGCAGCTCCCAGGCTGCTCCTTGCCTTGGGCACAAGTGACACGAGCTTGCCAGTCCTCTCCCTGGTGCAGGCTAGGGGCTGATGTCCCTTGGCGGGGGGGAGGGTGGCAGGGCTCTCTTGCCCCAGCTGCTCCTTGTGTTGAGGTGTTGTCCTGGGATTTTTGTGCGTGCCTCCCACCTGGGAGAAGAGCCGCACGCAAGCCCACAGGGCCCCAGGAAGGCCAGCTGGGGCTGTGGGGGCACCCCCCTGCCCCGGCACTACTGTCCCTGAGTCTGGGGGTGCAGCCCCTGCTTGAGCCCCCTCCCCAGCCCCCCACGCTGGTGTGGACTGGAGCCCAGGTGCTGCTGGATGTTTTTTTTAAACCAAATTCCCTGGGATGATTTTTTTTTTTTAAAAGATGGTTTTAAGCATGATGGCCGGGGCCCTGGCCGGGGGGGGAGGACAGGGCTGGGCTGCAGCCTCGGGGTGCCCAGCCCAGGCCAAACTAAGGGGCCCGGGGCTTGCTAGTCATGGCCCTCCTGCCCAAATCCAGCGTGAGGGTCCCGTTCCCCCTTCCTCGGCTCCGCTGGGCACAGGGCACCGACACTACCAGGTCTTACAGAGGCTCTTTCTTGCCTTTTTGTAATGCCATTTTCCCCCCCCCCCCCCCCCTTTTACCACGGTGTGCCCGGCGACAGC
>NW_017729032.1:56946307-56949263 GCF_001723915.1 Gavialis gangeticus | reverse complement strand
GCTTTTTTCATCAGCTTTTCCCCCCCCCCCCCCCCTTTTAACAGGTAGTGACCCTGAGCAGCCCCCTTCCCTCGACCCCTGGGGGTCTTATTTATCTGTGAGCTCTTTGCCGCTCCACTGCAGCAGCAGGGCTCCTGGGCACAGCCTGGCAGGGAGGCTGCACCCTGCCCCTGCCCCTGCCCGTCGTGGGAGGGATGGAGGAGCTGGGTCATGGACGCTTTCCCCCACCCGATTTGTCTTGTGCTGCGTGTTTGGGACGTGTCTGTCGGGGACTGAATGTTTCACCTTTAGTGCTTTATATATTCTTCTTAGCTGGAAACTGGTTTAGGCTGGGCATGAGGGGCAGGGGGAGCCCCCCCTCCTTGTCCCACACCCCTGCCAGGAGGCCGAGGCTGCTCGATGGTTAGACACCCCCACACCCCTCACCATGTTGCACATGACGTTTCGGTTTGGCAAGTGTATTGGAACAAGCATTAAAGAGATACTAGCTCTGTCCGCTGCACGCCTCCGCCCCTGCATCCCGGTCCCAGGGGGGAGAGGTGCTGGGGGTCTGGCTTGCTCCTTCGGCCCCGGCGTGGGCATGCATGGAGCAAGGGGCTGGGGAGGGCAGGTGCGTCCCCTGGCAGCCGGGCTGTGCAGGGCGCTGCAGCTCCCGGTGCCAGGTGCTGGTGCCCAGTTCAACCTCCCTGCGGTGCTGGGAGCAAGCAGCAGCCGCGGAGCAGATGGATGGATGGAAACCTGCAGCTCGGGTCTCGCAGCAGCTGCGGCCTGGCTCCCCTGGGTTAGAACAGGTGCCGAAGCCCCCTGGGATGCACTGGGTTTCCAGTGGGGGGGGGGCTCACCCAGGGCATTGTCCTCAGTGCTGGAGCCTCCAGCCCACTGCCCCCCACCACTCCCAGCTCGGCTCCACCCAGCCTCTGCTGTGGGAGGTGGGGGGCAGCCCCTTCCTTCCAGCCGGGGGGGGGCAGGCCCTATGCATGTCCCCTGCAACACGGAGGGCCCCAGGCTGTGCGGAGCCCGGGGCAGGGAGGATGCGAGGGGGTGGAAATAGGGGGCCTGGGGCTCTGGGTACCAGCCCATCACCCACTGCTGCAGTTGCCATTAGCGACATGGCTGTGGATGGGGTAAGGAGTTGCCATGGCAACTGCCTGGAAACTGGAGTCAAGCTCCTTGCAGAGCGGCTTTGCGCCCCAGCCCTGCTGTGCCCGGGGTGGTGGGCTGCACCCCCCGCCCTACTGCAAGGAGGTGGGCTGCACCCGCTTGTGCCCGGGGTGCTGGGGCCTGGGCTGGGTGGGTGGGTGCAAGCTGGTGCCCCAGGAGGGACTCTACCTTCCAGGGGGTCTGTCCCATCACTTAAACCACCCCCCTGGCCCCTCCCAGGCTTCGGGGGTCCAGGAGATGCCCCGGTCTCCAGTGAGTCCACAGCAGAAGCTGGGGTCGAACCCAGCAGCCCCAGTTCCTGTCTCCAGTTGGACCTGCTACATCCCGTTCCCTTCCCACCCCGAGGTGGGGAACCAGGCCTCCTCGCTCTGGGGGGACGGGGCCTTCTTCCATTAGTGCACAGGGCTCCTGCCCCAGCTGGGTGGTGTGTAGGGGCAGGCCCCGCTCCGGCACTGCTCCAACCCCTGTTTCCTGCAGCCGTGGCAGGCAAGATGGAGGGGCGAGCACCTAGGGGCTGAGCTGACCCCTCCCCACTGCCTCCAGGAGACCAGAGCTCAGCTGGACCTTTGACCGAGGTGTGGCCAGAGCTGCCCAGGGCTGCAGAGCCTCCAGCCCCTTGCCCGGCATCTGAGCCCCTACCTGCCCTCGTCTCCCTGCTGCCAACCAGGGCCCCAACCACACCCCGGTGCCCAATGGGGTAAGTGCCACATGGGGGTGGTCCCCCACACCCCCAGGCTGGATGGGCAGCTCCTCTGCAGGCGGCGGCGAGCAGGCACCGTGGCAGGCGGCGTCCTGGCCTGCGGCAGGGTCGCGCTGTTGCATCTGCTCGGCTGGCCCCTCTCCCCTGCAAGGCTCTGCAGCCCTCAGCGCGCCCCGTGCCAGTGGTGGGGGCAGAAGGCAGCCTTGCCCCCAAGGGCAGCCGGGGACCTGCGCCCCTTCCGAACAAAGCACGTCCTGTTGTGCCCGGGTCTCCCTGCCCGGGAAGGTGTGCGGCACCCCAGGCAGGCGCAGCCGGGGACAAAAGAGACCCCGGGCACGAGGAGGCCCCTGGGACTCAAGCCACGAGTCGCCGGCCCGCGTGAGTGACCCCTGGCTGCATGCGGGGCGCCGGCCTAGCGCTGACCGCCGGGCCTGGGGGCGGCCTGCGCCCGGGGGCGAGCAGTGGGGCCCACGCGGTTGGGCTGGCACGGCCCCGGGGGTGCAGGGGGGCCCGGGGGCGGACCTGGCTGGCGTCGGCAAGGCCTGGGGAAGGATGGGCGCCGAGTGGCGGCTTTACCCAGGAAGGGCTTCGGCTGCTGCTGCCGCTGCCGCTTCTGCTTCTGCTTGTGCCGGGGGCTTTCCCGGCGGGTTTCCCCCGGGAAACACCTGCACCCGCCCGCTCAGCTCTCCCGCTGGGGGGGGGGCTCTCGCCTGCCCTTCTCGTGCCTCAGTTTCCCCCGCCCTTGCACGCCTGCCCACGCGCGCTGCCCGGTCCCCGCCGTGTCTGGAGCCGCAGGGCACATCTGGCGCTTGCACATCTGGAGCAGGGATGGGGGGAGGGGGGGGTTGCATGACCATGACCATGACCATGACCATGACCATGACATCACTACTATGGATTCATTCCCCCCCCCCCATAGGCGCCTGGGTCCTCTGGGGGGAAGGGACGGAGGCGCTGCCTCTTTAAATATGCAAATAGGAGAGCAACAGCCCCGCGGTGCGGACCAATGAGGAGCCGGCCGTGTTGCCTTTTGTAGCCGCAGCCCGCCGCGCCACCCAATGGGCGCGGGGCGGCGGCGCAGGCCCCGCCCCCGGC
>NW_017729032.1:56945800-56946095 GCF_001723915.1 Gavialis gangeticus | reverse complement strand
CCTGCAGTGCGGAGCCCCCTGGGGGGGCCAGATCCTTCCTGCAGTGCTGAGAGGGGGGGGCGGCTCCTCCCTGCAGTGCGGAGCCCCTTGGGGGGCCGGATCCTTCCCCGGTGCTGAGCCCGGGGCTTGTCACGGCACCGGGGAGCGGGCGGTGCCCCCGTGCCAGGCGCGGGCAGGTGCTGTGGGGGGGCCGTGCGTTTCCCGCCCGCGCCCCAGGCCCCCCCGGCTGGGTGCGGAGCCGCCTGCCCCGGCCGACGCCAGTCAAGGTCATTGCTGACGCCCCCCCCCCCCCGGC
>NW_017729032.1:56942044-56945419 GCF_001723915.1 Gavialis gangeticus | reverse complement strand
AAGGGCTGGCGCTGGGCATGCGACGCCCCCCCCTGCAGGGGGGGAGGCTCGTACGAGTGAGGAGCCGCATCCTCCCCACGGCTCGAGGGCCTGGGCCTTGCGCCCCCGGGCGCTCAGCCCCCCGCCCCTCCTCGCGCCCACCCCCAGCGCACGGGGCTCGGGCTGCAGTAGCGGGTTGTTAACCTCGTTGGAGGTTTCCCAGCTGGGGGGCGATGGGGCCCGGGGCTGGCTGGCTTTGAAAAGAGCTGGGGTCTCATCCTGGCCTGCTCTGGGGCGCCTTGTGCCTCAGTTTCCCCATCTGGCCCCTCTGCGCCCACCCCAAAGCCCAGCAGTGTCTGGGGGGCGGGTGGCAGGTGCCCGGGCGTGCACACTGACTAGGCCCGAGGCAGCGTGGCCTAGCAGGGAGTGCCCCAGGCTGGCACTCCTGGGAGTTCCTCCTGTGCCTCAGTTTCCCCATCCAGCCCCTCTTCTCTCTTTGCCCCCGAAGCAGCCGATTCCCCCCCAGACGGCAGCACTGAGTGTGTGGGGCACATTCCCCCCCTGCAGGAGCGAGGCGCTGGGCGCACACGCACCAGCTGAGCCCCGCCCCACGCGTGTCGCACGTGGTCTGTGCCGTAGCGTGGCGGTGGGGCTTCCTGGCAGCTGTGCTGGACGGGGCGGCGCAGTGCCCCTGCGGATGTGGTGCTGGACTCACGGCTGCTCGCTCTCTTGACCCCCCCCCAGGTCCATGCATGCAGCGAGGCTGGCGCCCAACCATGGGACCACGCGCCCAGCAGCGCTGGGTGAGTCTAGCTGTGCCGAGGCACCCCAGCGATGCCTGTCGCAATGCCGGGGGGCGGGCAGGGCGCCCACCCCCTTCCTGGGCCCAAAATTGTGCAACGGAAGGAGCCGGGGAGTGCAAAGATTGGCGGGTTTCCTGTTTTCTCTCTCGGGCCCGGGGGGAGGAGCAGGGCAGGCTCCGGGCCTGCTCCGGGGGACAGGGGTTGGCATGAGGGGCCTGGACCCCTGGGTCTGCCCCACAAGCCTGGGGAGTGGGCAGTGGTGGGGGGCAGTTTCCAACCTGCCCCCAGCCCTGCTGTGCCCCTGGGCGCTTACCCGGGGGTGGAGGTGATGCATCTGCAGACGGGGGCCGTGGAGAACTTCCTGGCCTGGGTCGGAGCGGGGTATCCAGGCTCCTGGGCTCTCTGCCAGCCTCTGGGACGGCAGTGGAGTTCAGGGGCTCGGGCTGGAGGGGGTCTGGGTGTTGGGGCATCTCACATCCCCACTCGGTGCCTCAGTTTCCCTCCCTCCAGGGTGCAGATGCCTGCTCAAGGGGTGCGAGGAAGTGGCTGGCTTTGCACCAGATGTGCTGTGGGGGGAGGCATCCCATGCATTATTTACCTGCGTATCCGGTGTTGGTCCAGGGATGCCAGGATCCTCCCTGGGGCATCTGGCTCCGATCGGGATCGGCCCGTGTGCGCCCTACCAGGCAGGAGCCCTGCCCGGGGTGGGGGAGCGACTTCCCCGTCCAGTGCATCTCTGACCCCCGTGGAGAGGGGCACACGCCCCCTGCCCCTTGTGGTGGGGGGCCGGCCCGCGTGTCCCTGGCATGTGCACGAGCCTGGGGGAGCCCCTCCCGGCTCCGCGTGCATCTGCGGCAAAGAGCCCCGTTTCCATGGACGCTGCCGCGCCAGGCTCAGAGCCGGTTTCTCTCTCTGCGGCTTGCCCGGGCACTGGGCTGCCCCTGTTCCCCCTGCCTGGGCGGCATGCGGTCACCCCGGGGCAGGGGGCCTCGTCTCTGTTTGCAGTGGGGAAACTGAGGCATGTGGCTGTGGGCCCCTCCTGAGGTCTGGGGCAGAGCCTGCCAGGGCCCCCAGGGCTGTGGAGTCCTGGTCCTTTGTTGCAAGCCTGTACCCCCCTGGGCACACCTCCCTCCTCCAGATGAATGGTCCCCCTGTCCTGTGGGTGGGGAAACTGAGGCACGGGGGAGCTGGCTCCCGGGAGGGGCGGCTGGGGCTCACGGCCTGGCTCTCTTCCCCCCCGCAGGGCCCTGAGAGCTGAGCGGGGCGGATCGCAGCGGGGGTGTTGTCCCTGCCGGCTCCAAGATGTCCTACTTCAGGGAGCACTTCTGGGTAAGGGCCGCGCTCCCAGGGGGTCATGGAGGTCGGGGGAGCTGTGTATCCCAGCAAGTATTGCTGGAGGTGAGGTCTCCCACCCGCCCCCCTCCCGCTTCCTTGCTGCTGCTTGGGGGCCAGAAAGCCCGGGTGCAGGATTCACCAGCTGGGATGGGGTGGGGACTGTGGGGGTCGTGGCTCCGATCCTGCAGCACCTGCCCCTCCCAGGAGCGGGGAGGGAGCTGGTGACCACCGGTGCCAGCAGCCCGGCCGAGGGGACCCTTGCCTGCCGTTAATTAATTAGACGCTCGGAGGCCCGGCGGGTTCATTAGCGCTTGGGAGTAATTGGTAGCTAAACACAAGGACCTCGGTAATTGCCGGAAGCTGCTTTGGGGACCGAGGAAGCTTTTGTGTGTGGCGCTCCCATCCCGCAGCACCTTGGCACTGCCAGGCTGGCTCAGGCACCCCTGGGGCCCCTCCTGCCAGGGGGCTGAGCTGGGCACAGGCCTGGGCTGGCACGTGCTTTGCTGGGATGTCTTGCCACGCCGGGGGGGGAAGGGAGGTCAGTGCCTGGGTCCTGGGGAAGTTTTCCTTCCTCCCGCCGTGGCACCTCGGGGATCTCCAGCCCTGGCGCCTGCTGGCGTGGGAGGAAGGGGAAGTGTGAGTGGTGGGAGCCCAGCTGCGAGCCCAAAGGCCCCGGTGCTTGGCGGGGTCCATGTGCCCTCGAGGGAATGGGGCGCAGTGCAGGCCTGAGCCCAGCAGTGGGCAGAGGCTAGGATGGGGAAACTGAGGCCTGAAGCAGAGCGGGGAGCAGGACGTAGCCGCCTGGGCTCGACTCGTGGGGCCTTGCTGCCCCCTCTGAGTGGGAGCAGGGCTGAGACCCCTCTGCTGGTCACTGGCAGGGCAGGGAGGTGCCCCTGCCCCTCTCCCCCCGCTGGGATAGGGCATCACGCTTTGGCCCCTGGCCCCGTCCTGCTGTGGGTGGCCATCGATGTCGACCTGGGAGGGTGTAGGCAGTGGAGTCCCCCAGGACTCAGTCCTTGGGCTGGTGCTGTTCAACATCTTCATTAGCGACCTGGACGAGGGGGTGGAGAGCACCCTGTTCAAGTGCGCTGATGACACCAAGCTGTGGGGTAAAGTGAATACACCGGGAGGCAGGGACCGCATCCAGGCAGAGCTGGAAAGGTTGGAGAAGTGGGTGGATCTGAACAGGATGCGGTTCAACAAGGACAAGTGCAGGGTGCTGCACCTGGGAGAGGGACCCAGCATTATGGGTATAGGT
>NW_017729032.1:56938125-56941734 GCF_001723915.1 Gavialis gangeticus | reverse complement strand
GATGATCTGTCCAGGTCCCTCCCGACTCAGTGACTCTATGATCCCGGGGGCATTCTTCCTGCTTTGCCTGGGGGCGGGGGGTGGGGGGTCTTGGGGAGAACCGAGCCCCCCCCATGCCACTTCCACCGGACCAAAATTTGTATGCAGGAGGGGGAAGAGGTTGCCAGGCAACCTGTCTCCGGTAGCAACGGTCCTGCTGCAAGAGGCAGCTCCATCGCCTGGGCGCTTTCTTCTCCGCTTACAATCCCCGGATCTGTTTCAGGCAGGCGGCTCCTCTTTCTTAAAGCCGCAGCGCCCCCTGCGCCCCCCTCCTGCCCCCGGGGCTGCCCTGCAGAGGAGTGCCTTGCAGGGGGATGGAGGGCAGAGGTGGGGAGGACCCGTATTGGCATCACACAGGGTGGGCTGGGGTCGGGCTGTGCCCACCACGTGTGCATGGGGGAGCTGGGGGCCAGGAAGGCCTGGACCGTGGGGGTGGGTTGCAGAACAGAGCATCTTGCACCCGGCTGGGAGTGTCCGTGTCACAGTCCTGGGGGTCTGAATGCCTAGGTCCTATCCCAGGCTTCATCAGGGGGCAGGTTGCTCCCTGGGTGCTTTGTGGCTGTTTCTCCCCTGCCCCTGGGGCTGGGAGGCAGAGGGATTCAGGGGAGGGGGAGCAGGGCTGCACCCCTGGCAGGGGAGCAGGGGGCTCAGAGTTGCTGTCCAGTGCTCTGGACAGCCTGGCCTAGCAGGCAGAAGCTTCTCCTGGGCATCGCCTGGCTGGGCCCTGCCTGCGGCGGCAGCAGTGGGATCAAGGGTAGAACCCAAGTGTCCTGGCTTGTGCTTCTCCCCCCACCCCAGGCCCTCTTCTGTCTTGCCCCCGCATGTGGTGCTGGTGTGCCCAGGGGCTGCCCTAAGGCATTCCCACTCCCTGCCCAGCACCAAGCAGGGCTGAGGTCTTTGCCCTCAGTGGTCGCACGGCTCTGCGTGCCCGCCAGGCTGGGAAGAGGGGTGCAGAGATGGCCCTGGGCATTCCCCATCCCCCCTCATGGGACTGGCACCACGTCCTCGCGGTGCTTGGCACAGAGCAGGGGCCCAGGCCCTCTTCCCGCGTGGCACTGCCGCCACGCCTCCTTGTTTACCCAGTGCTAGAGGCTGGCACTGGCCCAGGAGTGGGGGGGAGCTGCAGAGCTTGGGCCAGAGCTGCACTGGGGTCACAGGCCTGGCTGCCAGCCTGGCCTGGACGGGGACTTGCTATGTGTGTGTCTGTGCGTGCATGCATATGCATGCATGTGTCTGTGTGCATGAGTGTCTGTGTGCATGCAGCTGGGCTGTGCATGGGCATGCACATGTGTGTGTGCCACCAGGGGTATGTGGGGTGAGTGTGCATAGACGGGCTGTGGGCATGGGCATGTCTGTGCTCACAGCTGGGCTGCACGTGGGTGGGAGTATGTCCACGTGTGTGCTGCTGGCTTGCGAGTTCAGCTGGTCCCATGAGCCCGGTCTGGCTCGTGCCCCTCTTCACCTCTCTGCTCCCTGCCCCCCTCTTGCAGGGAGAGAAGAACCACGGCTTCGACGTGCTGTACCACAACATGAAGCACGGGCAGATCTCCACCAAGGAGCTGGCCGACTTCATCCGGGAGAGGTAGCCTTGATGCGGGGGATTGGGAGTGGGGTAACCCCAGGGCTGGAGCGGGACATTTAGGATGCCTGGGTTCCCAGCCATGGGGGCACCTGGCACAGGGTACTCCTGCAGGGATGCTCGTCTTTGCCCCCCAGGTCCTGTCCCCACAGGGCCGCCGGCAGTGAGGACGAGGACTGAGCAATCCCCGGGAATGGGGCTGAGGCCTGTCCTGTCCTGCTCGTCACACATGAAGAGGCTGAGGAGGGGAGCCCCGGGGGCCAGGCCTGTGCTGCCTGGCTAGACCTCGGTGCAGTCTGGCACTGGGTCGCTCTGCTCATGCCCCTCCCTTGGTCTGTCCCCAGGGCCACCATCGAGGAGAACTACGCAAAGTCCATGGCCAAGCTGTCCAAGATGGCAACCAACGGGACCCAGCTGGGGTAAGCGGGGCTGGAGATGGACCCCCTCCCCTCCTGCTGCACCCCGGCCCCCTGTCTGTGCCTCCCCATGCATGCATGCACATGCCTGCATATGCATACACACGCATGCATGCACACGCATGTGACCCCAGCCCTCCTGGCTGCTGCATGGACCCTGCACAGAACAGTTGTACAGTGATGGCCCCCCACCATCCTCCCTTATCCTCCTGGAGACCCCCCGCTTTGCCCCCCATCATTGCTGGCCCCTTTGGGGGGGGATATTGATGGGCCCAAGGCTTTTGCAGGGGGAGGAGGGAGGAGCTGGAGCCCCAAGGACGGAGGCAGGGCCTGCCTTCAGCCTCCTTCCCCCCCAGGACCTTTGCACCCCTCTGGGAGGTTTTCCGCATCTCCTCTGACAAGCTGGCACTGTGCCACATGGAGCTGATGCGCAAGCTGCACGACCTCATCAAGGAGATCGCCCGCTACGGCGAGGAGCAAGGCCGGGTGCACAAGAAGGTAGGAACCCCCCTCCCCCTCCTTTCCTGCCCCCAGGTCACTCATCCCTCCCCGGGCACAGCTCCAGTGCCCTGCATCCAGCACCCACCCTGGTCTGGACCCCTCGGGTCTCCCGCCCTGCTCCCCTGTGTGGGGGGACCCCAGAGCTGCCCGTGCCCAGCCTCCGCAGAGGTGCCAGGGGCTCCCCCCCTTGCTGGAGGGGCATTGGGAGACCCACAGCCCCTGTGCACCCAACCCCTCTGTGCCCCCAGTCCAAGGAGGAGGTGTCGGGGACACTGGAAGCCGTCCAGCACCTGCACGGCGTCACCCAGCTGCTGCCCAAGTCCAAGGAGCTCTACTACAGCAAGTGCCAGGAGTACGAGCGCCTGCGCCGCGAGGGCACCAGCCAGAAGGAGATCGACAAGGTACCGGGGGTGCTGGGCGGGTGCTGCTGGGCATTGCGTGGGCCCCCAGCAATGCCTGGGCTGCAGCTCACTCCCTCTGCCCCCCCCGCCTCGGCCTCTGTGCAGGCAGAGCTCAAGTCGAAGAAGGCGTCGGAGTCGCTGCGGCGGGCGGTGGAGAAGTACAACGCAGCCCGGGCGGACTTCGAGCAGCGCATGCTGGACTCTGCCGTGGTGGGTGTGGGGGGAGCTGGGGTGCCAGGGCACTGCTGGGCGTGGGGGGAGGCCGCAGGGTGATGAAGGAGGCAGGGGCGATGCCCCAGCGGTATCCTGGGGGGTCTGGCCAGACTCTGGCCCTGCCCCCCAGCCTGACACCCCCTTCCCCCCCATCTCCCCAGCGGTTCCAGGAGATTGAGGAGTCTCATCTGCGGCACATGAAGGGGCTGATTGGCTCCTACTCGCACTCCGTGGAGGACACGCATGTGCAGATCGGGCAGGTGGGTGCTCCCCCCGGGATGGGAGTTCTGCCCTGGCTCTGTATGCCTGTGCAGTGGGGGGGGGGTGTTTGGGGCGAGGGATGGGAGGCAGGTGGACATGGGTGTCTGTGGGGAGGCATGGGGCAGGCCTTGGGTGCCCACAGTCTCAGACCCCTGCCCTCTTCCCCCCCAGGTGCATGAGGAGTTCAAGCAGAACGTGG
>NW_017729032.1:56920007-56922835 GCF_001723915.1 Gavialis gangeticus | reverse complement strand
GCACCTGGGCTGCCCTAGTCTGCCTGGATGCTGGCGCAGGCCAGGCCAGGAGAGTGGGGGGACCCATATGGTGCCATCTCCCCCAGACCTGCCCGGAGGTGGATGAGGAGGGCTTCACTGTGCGCCCCAACGTCAACCAGAACAGTATCCTTGGCTGTGCTGGGGGCGGGGGTCGTGGCTGGCAGGAGCCATGGGGGCGGGGAGGGAAATACCCTGGGGCCAGCCGGGGTTTGAGCCATGCCAGGGAGTCTGCGGCTCCACGTGCTGCCCGGCCTCGTGCCTGCTAGCGTGGGGGGTGACCCAGGGAGGAATCCACCCCCCAGTGAGCGGCGCATCCCGTGGCCCCGGCTGCTATTTCCTTCCCCCCCGGCTCTATCTTGTTGGCTGGGAAAAACTGCTGAGTAGATCTGGCAGCTTCCTGTTGTGCAGGCCGGGGTGGGGGGGAGTTGTTGGAGGTGCCAGGCGTCTGCCCCCCCATCCCTAATGTGGCTGCACAACACCCAGTGCTTGGGCTCGGCTGATCTCCCGGCTTCCCCCCCCAGGCTAGCACCCATGGGGCAGCCCCCAGGGCCTGGCCTGAGCCAGGAGGCTACAACACCTGGCTCCCAGGCTGCAACAGGTAGACCTGGCTGGGGAAACCGAGGCCAGGAGAAAGGCCGGATGTGGATGGGGTCACTGGGGCTGGTGGAGCAGGGCACCCTGCTCTGTGCCAGGCTGGAGGGAGGAGGAGAAGAGCACCCGTTCCCTGGCTGCAAGGGGCAGACACGGAGCAGCTGCTGCAAACCCGTTTGAGCCCAAAAGCCTCCCCCCGTGCCGGGGTCTCGGTTGTAGCCGTGTTGGTTTAAGAGTCTAGGCAGACAAAACTCCTGGGGCAGAGGTGATTATCTTTTATTAGACCAACTAAATAGTTGCAAAAGAAAATAGTTTTCTTTGCAAGCTTCCGGGCTCAGATGCCCTTCACCAGGCACAGGAGAAATGGAAGAGGTCCCTGCCAGCCCCCCGGGGTCTCTAAATGAGGTGAGGCCATGGCAGACACAGCTGCAGGGTCCCGTGTCCTGTGTCGCAGCATGACCCCCCCCACCCCGTGGCCATGCCTGGGCATGCTGGGGCAGTCCACGCTGGGCACCTCGGTGGTGCTATCGGTGCTGGGAGCATTGGCGTGGCATGGGCTGTGGCGGCGTGGCCAGATCCTGTGCCTGCCATGGGGCAGGGGCACCTCCTAGTGGCCAGCAGGGTTCACGGCAGCGGGTTCTCGGCTTTGGCCTTGACGGCGCTGCAGACGAGGCTGAGAACCACGGCTGCTCGTCCAGCGACTCGGATTACGATGACGACGAGCCGCGCAAGTTCTACATCCACATCAAGCCGGTGCAGCCCCGCGAGGCGGGCGGCAGCGCCGAAGCCACCGATGAGCAGCTGAAGGCCACGGTGGGGAACCTCATCCTGCCCCCCAGCATTGGGGTGAGACAAGCACTGGTGGGGGGGAGCTAGGGAGGGGTCCAGGAGCACAGCGCGGTGGGCCATTGGGTGAGGGCAGGGCTGGGGGGCTGTGGGGCTGCCCCATGCTAACCTGCCTCCTCCTCCCGCAGGGCACAGTGAAGAGGCAGTCGTCCCGTAAGTGGGCACGGGGGTGGCGGGGGCTGCTGGGATCCTTTCTGTGCTGCCCCTCCGGACCCGGTGGCACTGCACTAACGCTGCCCCTTTGGTCGTTCCCCAGGACACATCTCTGCGCTGAGCACGGCCCCGGCGGACGTGGCGCTGGCTGCGGGTGAGGCGAGAGTGGGGCAGTGGCGGGGGGGTGGGCACGGCCGGCCTTGCTGCGTCATGGGGGCATTGCCCAGTGTGACCGGGGGGTCCCCAGCGGCTCCGGTTGCCCTGCAAGAGCTGGCGGGGCTGCTCCGGGCGCAGCCGTGCGGGGCGGCTCCAAGGGGGCTGTGGCTCCTGGCAGCTCAGGGCTCGCCCCCGTTCCTTTCCCAGCAGGTGAACCCACTGGGAAGGCCAAGCCATGCCACCCCGCGGCCCGGATCAACAGGTATGGGAGCCTGGGCATGGGGGACATCGTGCCCCCTTTTTGGGCTGGGTGGCTGGGGGCTGGCGATATGGGGTGTAGGGGCTCCCTGCGTTAGCCCAGCGAGGAAGGAACAGGGTCCTCCTTGGTGCAGCCATGCTCCCTGCCACCGGCTCTGCTGGCTCTGGGCACGGCCCACCCCGGGGCGGAGGGGGTGGGGGCGCAGGGCAGCGTGTGGCTGGGCCTCCTGACTGTCCAGCCTTGCTCTCTCCTCAGCTACATCGGGAAACGCCGGCTGGATGCGGCCTCTTCCACCGCCCTGTTCGGGCCCCCGCTGGAGTCTGCCTTCGAAGCAGAGGACTTCTCGGGTACCGGTGGGGGCTGGGCGGCTTTGTCCTGGGTCGTTATGCCCCAGCCCTGCTCCGTGGTGGGGCGGGAGGGGATGCTCCATGGGAAGGGGGTGGCCGAGGTCGGTGAACCCAGGTGTCCGGGCGGTTGCTGGGAGCCGGGGGCTCCCCTGGGGCCCCCCAGGGCAGGAGCTGGGGTGGGTGGCTGTGACGCGCCCCTGTCTCCTCAGCATCCCGCGCCTACGTCCTCGCATCCAGCCCCTCGCCCTTCTCCTCCTCGTCGCCAGAGAACGTGGAAGACTCAGGGCTGGACTCCCCGTCGCACCCGGTCACCGGCCCCTCGCCCGACTCCCGGCCCTGGACCCCGCGGCCTGGCACTCCCCAGAGCCCCCTGTCCCGGCAGACGTCCAAGGACTCCCCCCCCTTCCCGGACGACCGGCGCGCCGCCCCCGCGGCCGCCCCCGCTGAGGCCCAGA
>NW_017729032.1:56917710-56919219 GCF_001723915.1 Gavialis gangeticus | reverse complement strand
GGCCTCGTCGTCCTCCTCCTCACCCTCCCCGGCCCCTGCCAGCGGCAGGGAGTCCGTCAGCCCCTGCCCGTGGCCTCGCCCGGCGCCGGGCATCCGGCTGTGCGATGGCACCGTGCCAGCAGCGCCCGAGCCTTCGGCCCACGCTGGTGAGTGCGGGCATGGGGTAGAGGGCTGGGGGCAACTGGTATTGAGCTGGTCCCTGCAGAGGTTAGAGGAGCAAGACGTCGCCCTGCAGCCCCCCTAGACCCGGGCCCTGGGGTCCCTGTGCGCTCTCCCTCCAACTCCGGCCTCCTCTTCACAGACCCTCCCCGTGCCCCCACCCAGCCCTGCACTGCCCCCAAGGATGTCCCGGTGGTGGCCCCCCCTCGGCGAGTCCGGACCAAGAGGCCGTCGGCTGGGCAGACTCTCGGCAGCAACAGTGACCTGGTGGGTGCCCCTGCCCCACGCATGGCATGAGCAGTGGCGGGGGCCCGAGTCCCGTGGTCTGGTTAATGAGCCAGCTGCGGCCCCAGGCAAAGGCAGGAGAGGCTGGAGGCTCCGTATTGGGGGTTACTGGTTCGATCCCAACTGGGGGCCCCAGCAGCGTGCTGGCGTTAGGGAGCAGGGCCCAGCAGGTGGGGTCACATCAGGGATCCTTGGATCATCTCAGTGGGCTGATGGGCACTCAGGGCCTCTCCCCTGGCAGGCTCCGGAGGGGGAAACTGAGGCACGCAGTGGGTGATGCTAGACCAGCCCAGCAGAACCGGGGATCTGGGTCCGCTCCGGGTGCTCTCCTTGCCCGGGGTGGGGCCAGCCCCCCATGCCCACCCTCCATGCACATGTCTTGCAGTCCCGCTCCCTGAGCCCGTCCCCACTGTGGAGCTGTGGCCCGTCTCACTCCGCGCCAGCCAGCCTGGGCGAGAGGGGCTTCTTCACGGCCATGCAGCCTGCCCTCGGTACGTACGGGGCTGGGGGGATGTGGTCCCTGCGTGGCGGGGGGTCATGTCGGCCTGAGCAGGGTCAGGGGGCGCGTGGCTGAGATCTGATCAGCACCCCTGCTCCACCCCAGGGCTTTCCCGCGGCCCCAGCCCTGTGGTGCTGGGCTCCCAGGACGCGCTGCCCGTGGCCACTGCCTTCACCGAGTACATCCATGCCTACTTCAAGGGTCGGGACCCCGACAGGTAAGAGGCAGGTGGGTGCCATTGGGCAGCCCCCAAGCCTTGGGCAGCGCCAGGGGGCTGCAGGCGCGGCGTGGCCCCGGCAGACACGGACTCCTCTCGCCTGCAGCTGCCTGGTGAAGGTCACGGGGGAGCTCACCATGTCCTTCCCCGCCGGGATCGTCCGCGTCTTCAGCGGGAACCTGGCGCCACCCGTGCTCAGCTTCCGTCTGCTGCGCACGGCCCCTATCGAGCAGTTCCTGCCCAACGCCGAGATGCTTTACAGGTATCCGGGGGCCGGGAGGCTGTGGGGGGGGGGGGCAAGGGGGGGTCCAGGGGGGGCCCCTGGGCCTGGCTGACCCTCCCCTGCCGG
>NW_017729032.1:56910197-56917498 GCF_001723915.1 Gavialis gangeticus | reverse complement strand
GGGGGCAAGGAGGGGTCCAGTGGGGGCCCCTGGGCCTGTCTGACCCTCCCCTGCCGGCTGCAGCGACCCATCCCAGAGCGACCCCAGCACCAAGGACTTCTGGCTGAACATGGCAGCGCTGACCGGGCACCTGCAGCGCCAGGCAGAGCAGGCCCCCGCCGCCTCCTACTACAATGTGGCCCTGCTCAAGTACCAGGTGGGTGGCACCAGCCTGGTCCTGGGGCAGGGCAGCCTGCCAGGATGCCCAGGTTCAGCTCTGGGAAGGGAGTTGGGGTCTGCTGGGCTGGAGCAACCGGGAGCCCAGACGCCTGGGCTCCAGCTCCAGCTCAGGGAGGGGGTTTGGCCAGTGTGTGCCCCCACCCCGGTTGCACGCCTGCATTGCAGCCCCTTCCCCCCACACCCTCCCAGTTCTCCAGGCTGGGCCCCAGCGCGGCCCCCCTGCAGCTCTCGGTGCGCTGGGACTGTGCAGCCGCCGCCACCCAGGTGTGCGTGGAGTACGCCTACAACGCCGGCGCCATGGCTGCCCCTGCGCCCCTCGCCAACGTCCAGGTGCTGCTGCCCGTGGAGGAGCCAGTCGCCAACATCCGGCTGCAGCCGGCTGCCAGCTGGTAGGAGGGGGGCGCAGGGCAGGGGCGTCCAGGAGGGGAAGTCAGGAGTGACCCAGAGGCTGGGAAGATTTTGGGGGGCATCTTTGCCAAGAGCAGGGGCTGCTCCTGGCCCCTTTTTCACGATTCTGCCCCACAGCCCTACCTCCTGAGGAAGAGCAGCTAATCAGGGCTGCCCCACTGGGCAGGACCCCCACCCCACAAGCGCAGGCCCCCATGCTGCTCCCCCAGAAGGACCCCAGCAGCTCAGGGCAGGCCCCTGCCCCTGCCTGTGAGCAGCCAGTGGGGGGCTTCTTGCAGCCCTGGGCCACGGGAGGGGGCCGAGCTCACGGGGCGTCGGCGCATTGGGTGGTCAGGGCCGGACCCTGTGGTTTGGGGCCGGCCCGGTGATTGCAGCATTGCATCCGCGCAGGAACCTGGAGGAGAAGCGGCTGCTGTGGCGGCTGCTGGACGTGCCCAGCGCGCCGGACCAGAGAGGTGGGTGGGGAGGAAGGGAGGGGTCGGGCTACCTGAGCGGGCAGGGGGGTCCCTGGGGCTGGTGGGGATCAGTGGGTGGCCAGAGCCGGCTGCCCCCTGAGCCCCGTCTGTCCCCCCTGCTGCCTCCCCAGGCTGCGGCTGCCTCTCGGCCAGCTGGCAGCCCCTGGACGGGCCCAGCCGGCCCAGCCCTGTGGCCGCCCAGTTCACCAGTGAAGGCAGCACCTTGTCAGGGGTGGAGCTGGAGCTGGTGGGCAGCGGGTACCGCATGTCGCTGGTGAAGAAAAGGTTCGCTACAGGTATTGCTGCCCACCCCCCGGCGCCCCCTCCCCCAGTGCCTCAGTTTCCCCTGGATCTGCTCAGACTGGGGCAGGGCTCATGCGGCACCTGGCCTGAGCTGGCCTATCCGTGGCCCCAGCTCGTGTGTCCAACCTGCCTCTCACTGCTTCCTCCCTAGGGATTTACCTGGCTGGCTCGTGAGCGGTGCCATCTCCAGCAGCCCCGCGAAGCTGCTGGCGCGTCCCTTGGTGTCTCCCCCGTGGGTGTCTCTGTTTGTTGTTGGGTTTTAAGCACTGGAAGTGGGCGGGAGGGGGCCGGGCCGGTTTCGGGGGCTCCGCGGGGTCACGTGTCCCCGCAGTCCAGGCACGGTGCCAGGCTGGCCGGACGCAGCCCTGCTCCCTCTAGCGCGGCCCAAGTCCCTGCTGGGGCCAAACAGGCACCCTGCTGCCCTGCCACTGGGGAAGGGGAGTCACAGGGCTGGGGCTAGGGCTGCTCTTTTAATAAACACTTTATTTTCTAATAAAATGACCCACCACATCCCCGGAGCCTCCTCTGTGCCATGGGCTTGGGGCTGCGGGCAGGAGCCAGCACCTCCCAGCGCCTGCCCCGGGGCCGAGGGGCATTGTCGTGTGCCCCGGGCCCTGGGAGAGCAGATCTGGGCAGGTGCCCGAGCCCAGAGAGGGCTGCATCTGGGCCAGCGAGCGGAGGGTGCTGGATCGGGGTCTGAATGAGGCAGGGAGGTGCTGGAGTTGTGGCGGAGCCGCCGTGCTCCCCAGCCCCATGAGAGGGCAATAGCGAGCGGCTGCCTTGCAGCCCCGCTGGAAGCGGAGTGGGTCCTGTCTACACAGGCAGGAGTAGGCAGTCGGGTCAGGGGAGAGGGAATGCAAAACTCTGGAGCAAACCCAGCCTCAGCTGTAAACTAGGGACTGGGCTTTCCTCTGCGGGGGCCTGGGTGGGGAGGTGGCTGGGGCCTGGGAGCTGCTTGCATGGGGGCAGTTGCTGAGCTTGGCTGTCAGCTTTTGGAGCAGGTGTCCCGGGCTGGCAGGGGAAAGGAGGTGCTAGGTCGCAGTGGAGCCGTCGGGCTGGGAGCTGGCAGCAGCCGCACTCCTGGGTTCTGGTCACGGGGTCCTCCCCTTCTGTGCCTCAGTTTCCTCCCCCTGCAGCCGGTGCTTCCTGCCCATCCTCCCCGCAAGGCGCGTGGAAGCAAGGGCTCTGCCATTAGGCTCCTCGCTCCGTGCTTCGGGCCAGTGCTTCTGGAAAGTGCGTGCACCCTTTCTTCTGCCACCCAAGGGTGGAAAAGCGCCCAAGTGACCACGTGCTCTAACCTCACCCTGGATCCCAGGCTGTTGGGCTGTCCGTGGCCCTGCAGCACTTCGTGTCTGTAAGGAGTTTCCAGCCACCCACCACACTGTGGCCCTGCCTCATCCACTTGTTAGCTGCAGCCTCGTTCGTTAGCCTGTGCTCGCGGGTCCCAAGGCAGGGGACCAGTGCACCCCAGTGGGTTTGGCTCCCCCAAAGCCTCGTGCAAGGGAGCAGGGGGGCTAGGGGGAGGGCTCAGGCCCCTGGGAGCACCTGTCAGTGGGTGGGGGGGATTTGCACATGCGTGTATAGGTGTGCGTGCAGGGGAGGCCACCGCTCTGAGCACGGACGTGCTCTCTGCCCTGCAAAATTGAAAGGGCTGGGGCAGAGGGGGGCTGTGCCCGAGCTGGGGGGGCTTCCTAGGACCTGGCTGCCTGGGCCCCTGATCCTGGCCCTGTCCATGGGGGGAATGCCGGGGTCCCTGCCCTTGTGCTGTTCCCACGCTGGGCTCGTGGAGGTCCCCCCACTGTGCAGGATGGACGCAGGGTGCAGGCACCAGCTTCCCTGGGGTCCTACCCCCAGCTCAGGGCTGGCTGAGCCTGGGAGCATTGCTCTCCGGGCACCTGGCTCCTGGCTGCTGTCGTTCCTGCTGCCCATGCCCTGATTTATGGCCCCGCATGGCGGCCCGGCCCGCCCCAGAGACTGGTCGAGTCGCATTTCTTCAGCCCTGAGACAAGAGGAAGGTGCGGCCGGGCCGAGACGGGCTGCTCTCCGGCCTCCCGCCCTCCTCTTCCCCCACCACCCCCAGCATGTGTCCCCTGCGGCTGGGAACAGCCCCGCTCTGCCCTCTCCCAGGCTCCCCAGCCCGCCTGGCTCTGGTTCCCACCGCCTGGGGCTCCACCTGCGCCCTCCAGAAGGCAGGGAGGTGCCACCGCTCTGCCCCCCTCATCGCGGGGAGCAAAGCAGGAGCTCCGGGGCACGGGCGATGGGCAGCAAAAGGGCCCAGGATCCAGGGCTCATGGGGCAGGCTGCAGGGTGCTGCTCCCCTGGTCAGAGGAGACTGGGAGCAATGAGCTGGCACGGGCCTGGGTAGGTGGGAGCCAGCCCCCTCCCCTGCATCTGGTGCCAGCTTTTGCAGCATAGCTGGGATCCACCGCCCCCTACACCACCCCCCCACCTCTGCAGAGCCAAAGCAGGGCAGGGAAGGGTTAAGGAGCTGGCTGCCTTACCCTGGTACCTGGCCAGGTGCGGGCACAGCTGGGGGCGGTTGTGCAGCCCTGGAGCACATCCTGGAGGGCAGGGGCCTGGAGGAGGGTGCTGCTACCCCCAGAGCTGGGTAAGTGCCTGGCTTGCAGCCCAGCCCTGGGTTCATCCCCTTCCTGCACCAGCCAGCTGTGGGGATAGGGCTGCAGAGGCATTTCCAGGGCTGGGGGCTCAGGTTTCTGGGCAAGGGCAGACCCCAGCCCTGGAGCTGGGCTCCAAGCCGCCTGCCCCAGCCTTGGAGGGGCAGGGCTGGCTGTCGGCCTGCCGCCTTCGTTGCAAGGGTAGGGAGATGGCCTGGCACTCCAGTAGCGGGTAATGCCAGCGCCCCGCTCTGAGCAAGCACTTGGGGTGATGGGTGAGTTTTTGCAGCCCTGGCAGCTCCCGCGAGCCAAGCAGGAAGGCTCGGGGCCACCGCAGGAGCAGTGGACCTCTTGAGAAATCCCCTTGGCCGTACCAAGCAGGAGGAGCCCAGCTCCTTCCTCCTCCTGGCCTCCAGGCGAGGTGCTGCCAGGAGCCCCAGCTTCACAGGGCCTTTTGGACGTGCCTGGAGCCCCTTCCCCACCGAACCCTGCTTCCACCTGCTTCGGTGCCTGACGGGCTGTCGGTGGGGTGGGTGCCGCTTGGGCACAGCTGCCAGGGCTCTGACGTGTCCAACAAGGGGCTTTTGTTTGGAGCAAATGCCAGCCGCTCTGCATTGTCCCATGCAGTCAGACGTTGGCTAACCCGGCTGGGTGTATCCTCTTGCCCAGGGGCTGGGGCATCCTCATGAGCTGTAGTGACTGGGGCACGGTGTTTGGGGGAGCTGCCGATCCTGAGAAGAGACACGGGGTCCAGCTAGGCAGGTGCAGGGGCCGACCTCGCCCGTGTGCCCGGCATGTGACCATACCCATGTCTGCACCGTGGCAGCTCAGGCCCAGCTGGAGCATGGGCAAGCATTGGCCCTGGCTTTCCTGGGCCCCTGCCCAGCTCCGGGGGCTGACCAAGCAATGCCTCTGGGGTGGCTGGAGCCCCTGGCAGGGGCCGTTGTTGGCCACGTGTCTGGCGGGGCTGGGGAGAAGCGAGGTGCGTCCCAGGGCTGCGGTTCCAGTGGAGACCTCGGCCCCCTTGGACACGGGGCAGCCGGGGCCGGTTGGCACCTTGCTAGGTGTTCCTCCACCTCTGCCGGTGCCTGTCACCGTCTGGCTCGATCCAAGCCGCCCAGCTCCTGCCTTCAGCAAACACCCCAGGGACGTGGCAGAGCTGGGAGCAGCTCGTTGCAGCAGTGTTCTCTCCAGCAAAACAAGCCTGTCTCCCCGGGCCCCGCGGCATGGCATCCAGCGCCCCACGGCCCTGAGGGGTGTGCCCAGGGAGGCATTCTGCCTGCAGGAGTGGGCACCTTTTGCACAGGCAGCTCCTTGCCAGCAGGAATTGGCAGGGCCTGGAAGTCTCCACCTGTGTCACCGCATGATCCAGCTCCTGGGGCCCAGGTAAAGCCAGCCCCCGGTTCCCCCCCTGCCCTGCCCTGCCCAGCTCCGGTTATCAGAGGATGATGTGGAGAAGACTGGTGAGTGTTTTGGTTCCCAGAGAGGCCACAGGTCCTGGGGAGGGGGGTGCATAAAGCAGGATGGGCCCCCCCCATCCTGCTGGGAGGAGCTTGGGGGCGCGAGAGAGGGCCCTTTGCAGGGGTGGGTTTGCTGTCCTAGGCAGGTGCGGCTGGGGCTGGCTCTGCGGGAGGTCTGTGCTGGTGTCTCGGGCTCTCTGCTGAGCTTGGTCACCGTGTTAAACTCCTCTGTAGCCCCCTGGGCTAGACCCTGCCGCAAGCAGCCAGGATGGCCTGTGGGTGGGCATCCCCGCCGCAGGGTGCAGGGTTGGGCTGGGCCCTGGGGGTGTCGTGGGAAACCTCAGGCATTGTTTTGAGTTTTTTGGGAAAATTTTCATGTTCCAGGTCAAATCAGCCAAATCGGTTCCGAATCCTTTCGATTGAGCAATGCTCAGTCGTTCCAGGACTGTACGTGGTGTTACCACCAGCACATTTCCTCCACTCCCAAGTCTGTAGGCGGGTATCCTACATGCACGGAGGCTTGTGGTTTGGATGCCCTGTGAGTCTCACTTGCCCTTAACCAAAAGTCACAGGAGCAAGCTAGGGAGGAGTCCCTAATTGCCATAAAGTTGGTGCATAGCCGAGATCCTCCCACTGGAAGCTGACCAGCGGGAAGCTAATTATATGACTGGCAGGGATACACCCTCCGCTACACAATGACATTCAAGTCTACTCTTGACCCTTGATTGTGGTGTGATGCCAGGTAGCAGAAACCATAGGTACTGGAGAACTAGGAAAGACGGTGTGGATGCGATGCTGCACCCGTGACCTCTGCCCTGGCTTTGCAGAGCTGGTTGCAGTGAGCTGGGGCTTGTTCAGAGCCCACCTGGCCCATGAGAGATGCGGGCTTGGAGATGGACTGCAGGTCCCAGGCCACCTCTCCCCGCAGCCGTGCAAGGCTGTCGCAGGCCCAGAGCTCACTGGAGGAGCCGGGCCGGGTGGCAGTCGAGGCACCACGTGTGGTTGCAGTGCCTGGGTCAGGGAGAGTGGCCACCGGCCTCATTATTAGCACGGTTGAGGCTCATGAGAGCGGCAGCACCGGGTGGCCAGGGTCTTGCACCAGGATCTCGGCCAGTTCTGCCAGTGTAAATGCATCGCCGTTCAGGCCTTTCCCTTGCCGCTGGGGTCGGCTTGCGGGGCTCTGGGGGTGGCTACAGCATATTCCTGGTCTGCCGGAGGTTGGTACCTGCCTGTGCAAGTGGGAGCAGCCCCAGGGCTGCTGTAACCTTGGCTCACTCACATGTGGGGTTGTTCTGGCATTTTGCACTGATGCCCTCCCTGGGGGAAAGGAGGGTATTAGGGCTAGAAGCTGCCTGCTTCTTGCAGCTGGCAGGGCTGGTGTAGGGGAGGGTTGCAGTCCCCAAAGGCTGCTGGAGCAAATCCAGAGGGGTTGGATTCGAACCCACAACAAATCAGAGATGGGCGGGGAGGGGCTGGGCTGAGTCAAGGTGGAGCTGCAAATGATGCAGCTCTCAGCGGCAGGAAGGAGCTGCAAAGGTGAGGTGAAGAGGTAGGTCCCTGCAACAGGAATAGCCGAAACTGGGTTATTGGTTGCAACAGGTGCCGGCACCTGCTCACGGATGCCGGGCACAAGCAGATCCAGGGGGGTGGTTCTCCCCAGGGAGCGACACTGCCAGGGGCTGCAGCGAGTGCCCCCCAGCCCCGGGGTCTTGGTTTTTGTACGGCGAGGGTGGAAGTCGGCTACAGGCACAGCTACAGCCTGGGTTGGGGCTGGGGGGGACCCTCTTTGGGAGTGTCCTGGGGGGCTTTAAGAGGCTGGATGGGGGGTCACAGGCATTAAG
>NW_017729032.1:56901711-56905197 GCF_001723915.1 Gavialis gangeticus | reverse complement strand
GCTGAAATGGGGTGGTGGGTGACGGGGCTGGGGTGGGGTGGGACTACAGCGAGGTTTGGGTGCTCAGGGGCTGAGGGGGTGGTGAAGGGGCAGGGGTCTGGGCGAAAGGCTAGGACTGGGGTGTAGGGAGCCCTTCTGCCTGTGGCCAGGCTGTGGGGTAGTAGCAGCCCACCAGATCTGAATGCCTGGAGAGAGGCTTCCTCCTACGCTGCATAGCCAGCCATTCGGGGTGGATAGGGCAGGAGAGCAAGGTGCAATGCCATCCAGAGAGCTGCCACCGCCTACCTGGGTTCTCCAGCGCCTGATCTCCTGGAGGCTGCCGGTGAGGGGGGGTCTCCCGGGGCTCCCCCGAGCTAAAAGCCCCCCCACTCCAGGGAGTGGGGGCCACAGGAGCAGAACTGGGAGCTGACCCCCAGCGGTTCCCCCTCCAGCTCTCAGTGGGGAGGCCTGGCTCGGGCTGGGGGAGACGCCGGTTGTTTGCCGGGGCGGTGTCTGCCCCGGGGCGCTGGGGAGGCCGGTGCAGAGGCCCCAAGGTGGAGGCGTCACTGGCACGAGTGAAGTGGCATTGTCCTCGGCTCCGAGGAAGTCGTGCGGGTGCTGCTAGGAGGTAGTTTTGCTTTGTCCCCAGGACTTCGCTCCTCTCCCTCCTTTCTCGTGCTCAACCCAGCTCAACCTGTCTGTCTCCCAGCCTTGCCCGAAGGCACCTGCCTTGCTGGTGCTTTAGTGTCCCACAGTGCTTTCCCCAGCAAAGACCTACTAGTGCCTGGGCCCGCCTCCCCCTGCCACCCTGCCTCCAGTGCCACCTTTGAGCATCCCCTGCTGACCCCCGGGGAGGGATCCCAACCTGCCCAGGTTGGCCTGATCCTGAGCTACATGGAGCCCAGTGCTGTTGGCTCGGGTCTGCCTGTAGGTGTCCCCACAGCCCCCAAGAGCCTGGTTTGGGGCGAAACTTTGGGCCCAAAGAAGCCCAGAGGTATCCGGTGCCCGTGGGGATGAGGTGGAGGGGGCCGGCGTGGCAGCCGCATGCAGCTCCTCAGCCCGTCTGGGCCTGTTTTGCAGAAGACGATGGCCCGCAGGTGCCAGAAGCTGGAAGCCGTGCTCCTGGTCACCGTCGGGACCGTCGCACTGCTCTTCCTCCTGCGAACCACCGGCAACAGCGCCATGCCGCAGCAGGCCGGGGAGCCCACCATGATGCCCAGTGCCCAGCCGAGCCCCGAGCCCACCCTCGCGTCCCCGCGCCCCACGCCGGTCTGCCGGGAGAACGCCTCCGTGGCCAACCTCTCCGGCTTCACCGGCCTGCCGGCCCACGTGAAGGACTTCCTGCGCTACAAGCACTGCCGCGAGTTCCCGCAGCTCCTGGACGTCCCCGGCAAGTGCGGGGGGCCCGAGGCATCCCGGGGCGTCTTCCTGATCCTGGCCATCAAATCGGCCCCCGCGAACTACGAGCGGCGCGAGATCATCCGCAAGACCTGGGGGGCGGAGCGGACGTACGCGGGCGCCCGCATCCGCCGCGTCTTCCTGGTGGGCACGGCCTTGGATGCCCGCGAGGCCTCGAAGCTGGACCAGCTGCTGCAGCTGGAGGCGGCAGAGCACGGGGACGTGCTGCAGTGGGGCTTCGTGGACAGCTTCTTCAACCTGACGCTCAAGCAGGTGCTGTTCCACACCTGGCTGGAGGCCCGCTGCCCCGGTGTCCGCTTCGTCTTCAACGGGGATGATGACGTCTTCGTGCACACCGATAACATCGTGCACTACCTGCAGGGCACGGGGGACGAGGGCAGCGAGCGCCACCTCTTCGTGGGGCAGCTCATCGCCAGCGTTGGCCCCATCCGTGAGAAGTGGAGCAAGTACTACGTGCCCGAGCAGGTCACCACCGCCAAGCTCTACCCGCCCTACTGCGCGGGCGGGGGGCTGCTCATGTCCGGCTTCACCACCCACGCCATCTACCGCGAGTCCCTGAACATCGAGATCTTCCCCATTGACGATGTCTACCTGGGCATGTGCCTGGAGAAGGCAGGGCTGGTCCCGGCTTCACACATGGGCATCCGGACGGTGGGCTTCCACCTGCCCTCAGCCAAGCTGGCCGCCTTTGACCCGTGCTACTACAAGGAGCTGCTGCTCGTGCACCGGTTCCTGCCCTACGAGATTCTGGTCATGTGGCGAGCCCTCCACCAGCCGGGCCTGAAATGCGGGAGGAAGCTGGAGGTCTATCGCAATAACTGAGCAGGACCCCAGGACTCCCGGGGAGGGGGCACCAGGGTGGAGGCCAGTCGGGTGCTGGCCCCAAGCAGCCGTGTTCCCCTGCGGCTGTGCCCCATGTGGCCTTTCCAGGGTCCGGACAAGGCTCTGCCCCTAAAATCTGTGTGCAGAAAGCACCTGGGGTGTGGGCATGTTTGCTGGACCTGGGGTCCCTTGACGTCCTCCCCTGCCTTGTGCCCTGGGGGAGCTCGCATGGCTTTGGGGCAGGCCCCGCATGGCTTTCAGCCCCTCCTCTGAGCTGGCACCTCCTCTCTGAGCCCCCAGGCTTGTCCTTGCTGTACTCGAGGGTGATTTTTGTTTCCCCACCACCACCGCCTGAGCTGCCTCGGGGCTCAGTGGCCAGGCAGCTGCTCAGTGGGGCCGCAGCCTGACCCCCAGCCATGGGGCTGCCCCCGCTCAGCGGGCCAGCTCAGCTCAGGGACACCGACTGTCGCACCTTGGAGCCCGTTCCCGCGCGTCCCCAGCACGGACAGGCGTTTGCACTTCCCCAGCAGCCCCCGTGCCTTTGTGCCGTGTCTGGCCACTGTGAATTAATAAAGGATTTATTTGGGTAACAAGCATCTCCAAGCTTGGCTTCCTCCTGGCTAGGGGGCAAGGGGGCCTGGTGGCATGAGGGCGGGTGAAGGGAAGGAATTTGGGGCACTTTGCTTGGCTGTGCTCCTTGCTCGCTGCTTGCCCATCCTGCCTCCCAGCGGCAGCTGCAGACTCAGAGAGTATTGCAGCCGTCCACGCCCCAGCCAGGGAATTTGGGGGCTCTGGTCCCCACACCCTGCACAGCGTGTTCAGGGGTCCCTGCTTTGTCCCTATCCTGATTTGCTCCCAACACCTCCGGGCAGCAGTCTGCGGGGCCTGGGCTTGGCATGGAGCCCGGAGTTGGCCCAGAGGAAGGTCCTATCTGCAAGGGCCGGCCGTGAGCTGGGACGGCACATGGCGTGGCGTGAAGCGCAAGGCCGGGCGATAGCCCTCGGGGCAGGGTTGCGGGTGCTTGCAAAGGCAAAGCAAGTTGGCAGATTCGCAGCCCAGATGGGGCCCTGTGGTATGGGTGGGGGGTCTGGGCAACATGGCACCAGACCCCTGGGGCCCGGGCTGGACAGGCCTGGGAAGGGGGGTGCAACCACAGTGGGGACGTGGGGTGCAGCTTGTGGGAGAAAGCCACCTTGTTTTCTCCCCAAAAATCTCTGCCCTGTGACACTGTGATTTAAATCTCTGTGCTGTGACCATTCAATTAGG
>NW_017729032.1:56899247-56901379 GCF_001723915.1 Gavialis gangeticus | reverse complement strand
ACACAGGGCTGCGAGACAGTCCATTCTTGGGGTGGTGGCGGCACGTTACCCCCAGACTAGCGAGTGTGCTCCGGGAGAGGGGTCGGCCGGACATAAGGCGCCCTAGGGAGGCATTCGGAGCCTGGAAGGTGGTCGGGCGCAGGGAGGTGGGCGGCTCGACGCAGGAGCACCCCCTACTGGCCCGCCTCACGTGGTGGAAACAGCGGAGGGATACGAATACCCAGCTGTGTTCCTGAGGTGGGATCTCTGCACCCGCCACACAGCTTGGGTAGGGACCAACGGAGAGGCTGTTGGAGGGAAGCAGTTGCACCAGCTCCAAGGACTTGGAGCTGTGCGGCTGTGTGCAGGGGGTGTATCAGCCAGGAAGCCACCGGGAACAGGCAGTCTCACCCCATGCCCTTGCTTAGCCCCTGCGGTCCCAGCCTGCCCCCATTGCCTTGGGGAGCAGAGCAATGTCCTGGTGGCGTGCCGTGCCGTGCCCAGGGCCAAGGCTGCCTCGGCTGCACCTCCCAGAGAGGTGATAAGAGCAACCAACAGGGACAGGCAGGCAGGGAGCCTTGCAGGGAAGCTCAGAGCTGCAGGGACAGGGGTTCAGGCCCCAGCAGAGCTGCCCCTGGTCGCGGTGCCCTGGCCAGCCGTGAGCCATGCGCTGCTGGGTGGCTCTGGCCATCGTCGCCCTGATGGCGGGTCCCAACGTGGGCTCCACGGCGCAGGACGACCGCGTGGTGAAGCTGTGCGGCAGGGAGTTCATCCGGGCCGTCGTCATCGCCTGCGGAGGGTCCCGGTGGAAGCGGTACCCCTGGAAGGGCACGTCCTCCGGTAAGTAGCTCGTGGCTGTGCTGTCCCTGGGGCTGGGAGCCAGGGTCTGCTGGGGGCTGTGGTTTCAGAGGGATGCATCCCCCCTTTCCCTTCCTGTCCTAAAGGGATGCATGGCAATGCTTGGTCCTGCCCAAGCAAGGGCTAAGATGTGGCGGTGGGTGGTCCTCTTGGGTGCCAGGGATACACCCGTGCGTGATGTAGCGTGTCAGACGGGGAGCCGGGGTACTCGGAGGCACGGGCATCGTCTGAGCTGCACAGGGAGGACCCACATCGCTGCAAAGCTGGGACTCTCCCGTTCCCATCCGATGGGGAACAGGATGGCACGTGGGCTGGGAGGAGAGACCTGCCAGCTCTCCCTGCCCAAGTGCCAGGGAAACCAGCCTGCTCTCGCAGCTGCCTGTGGGCAGCATCTGGGGCAGAGGGCGTAAGGCTAGGAGGGGGCCGGGCTGTGCTGAATGTCAGCCAAGGGGTTTCCTCGGGGCCGCAGCCATCAATGCAAGCTGCTGGGATAAATGCAGGTTTTGGGCCAGCCTGTGGGGGCACCTGTGCCGCTTTCTGGAGCGGGCTCATGCCCTCCCTGCTGGGGCAAGGAGCTGCCCTTTCCCTCCTGGGGACATGAGCAGGTGTCAGTGCTGAAAACGTGTCCGCTGGGCTCTCATCACCTCTTGGCAGGTGCAATTTGCCCCAGGCCACTGCTTCCTGTGGGAGGGGAGGTAAGTGCTGGGCCTGGCATCTGAAACACTAATATTTGCTCACACCTCTGACGTGCAAAGGCAGAAAGACGCAGACACCCAGCTGCCACTTGGGAGCGTGCCTCTCATCTCCCAGCTAAGCTGGGCTGGGCTGGGTGGGAGCAAAGGGCCTGGGTGGCAGAGAGCAGCACAGACCCCGCGGGGCTGAGGCACTGAACGAAGGTCTGAGGATGCCCCGCTCCCACGCGTGCTTCCTCCGGCAGGTGCAGAGTGACAGAGCCGTGGGGACATTTTTTCCCTCTGACACTTCCCTGTTCTCCCTGTGCCACTCTGCTCGCACGAAGAGCTGGAGCCTGCACAAAAGGGCAAAAACCCGGTGGCACCCTCAAGCTGATCCCTTTGGCTTTAGGACAAGGAGGAAATGCAGAGTGTGTGTGCGGGGCAAGGCGGGTGTGGGTCGCAGCAGCTCTTTGTTCGGCAGCACATCCAGACAGGCCCCGTGGGCAAAAGGCTGCTGCTTCTTTCTGGCATAAAACTTTCAGGGGGTGTGGGAGTTGAATCATAAAAGCCCTAGCACCACCCTGCTTTCCAAGGATATTTTCCTGTGTCAGGTATTGTTGC
>NW_017729032.1:56893357-56894247 GCF_001723915.1 Gavialis gangeticus | reverse complement strand
AATCATAAAAGCCCTAGCACCACCCTGCTTTCCAAGGATATTTTCCTGTGTCAGGTATTGTTGCCCAGCCCAGAAATGGAGAACTTCCTGCTGGCAGGGTGGAGCACTCGCGCAGTGTGGCGCAGGGCAGGCATTCAGCGCTGCGGCACGCGAGGCGGGGCTGAGCCAGTGTCCCTGCGTGGGGGGGAGCTGCAGGACGACCGGGAGGGGATAGAGGGCTGGGGGGGAGCTGCTGGTGGCTGACCCCCTCTCTCCCCCTTGCAGCCGAACTGCTGGACTGGCTGGATGGCGGTGTGTCCAGAGAGGCCAGTGCGCACCCCCCCACCCCAGTGGACAAAGCCAGTCCCGAGGAACCTCTGGGGGCCGTGGCACGAGTCCCTGCCAGCCTGGGCCTCGCTGGCGGGTGCTGCACCCGGGGCTGCACCCGGCGGCAGATGATGCGGTTCTGCTAGTCGCTGCGATGCCAGACACCCCCGCGCTGCGCAGCAAAGCCCCGGCGGTGCCCGCGGGACTCGGGGGCCCAGGAGGAGCCATGCAGCCGCTTGCCCCGCTCATGGTCTGGTGCTGTGGGAACAGCAGCTGGGCTCGCCTCCCTCCTGGTCTTGCATAAAGCCCCAGCTCCTTGAGTCACAAGATTAAGCAAAGCCGCGGCTGGCATGTCTAACTGGGGAGCCACCGGCAGCACCCCGAGACCAAGTCCCAGGGTCTCCGGGCTGGTGCCACACATGCCAGTGGCTGCCCCTATGAGCTCGAACACGACTGTATGGCGACTGCTTGCAATAAACAGCCCCGCTGCCCCGCACCGAGTCTCGCCCGTGTCTTTGGCAACGCGCCGCCACCCCCTTCTCCACCATGCGCCTGGTTTGGGGGTCAGCTGGCACCCCCCCCTC
>NW_017729032.1:56834836-56838296 GCF_001723915.1 Gavialis gangeticus | reverse complement strand
CATAAAACTACAGACAAGTCAACCTAACCTCTACATCCAGAAAGATCATGAAGCAGGTCCTCAAGGAACCCACTGTGAAGCACATAGAGGAGAACAAGATGATCAGGAACAGTCAGTATGGATTCACCAAAAGCAAGTCATGCCTTGCCAACCTGACTTTCTTCTATGGTAAAGTAACAGGCTCTACAGATGAGGGGAGAGCAGTGGACAGAATATACCTTGACTTTACAAAGGATTTTGACACCATTTCCCATGACATTCTCATCAGCAAACTAAAAAATTACAGCCTAGATGAAAATATTGTAAAGTGGATACATAACTGGTTGGATCACCATATTCAGCATGATGTCCTCAATGGTTCAATGTCTAGCTGGGAGGAGGTATCAAGTGGAGTCTGTCAGAAATCTGTCCTGGGTCTGATATTGTTCAATATCTTCAGTAATGATTTGGATTGAGTCCCTGCTTCACAAATTTGTGGATGACACCAAGTTGGGTGGAACTGCAGAAAATCCAGAAGTCAAGGCTAGGATCCAGAATGACCTTGACTGATGTTAAAAATGATCCACAATCCATCATATGAAATTCAGCAAGGATAAACACAGAATTCTGTACATGGGATGGAATAACCACATGCACAGATTGGGAAAAGACTGGCTAGGCTGCCGTACCACGAAGAGTGTGGGGGTTACAGTGGACCGTAAGTTGAATATGAGCCAATTTGAGTGCTCCTGCTGCAAAAAAAAGCCAGAAGCCTCATTGGATGGACATGGGCTTTCTTCTATGACTGTAGAGGACAGGACTAGGAGCAACAGCCTCAAGTTGCAACTGGGGAAATTCAGGTTGGAGATTAGAAGGAACTTTTTAACTGTGAGGGTAGTCAGGCATTAGAACAGGCTACCTAGAGGATTGTGGATTCTCCATGCTTGTAAACTTTCAAAAGTGGGTTAGATAGATACTTGGTTGAGATGGTTTAGTCAGGGATGATCCTGCCTTGAGGAAGGGACTGGACTAGATGACCTTATGAGGTCCCTTTCAGCCCTATTCCCCTATGATCTTATAACATTACAAGGCACTGCACAGTAGCTATTGACAGGCAGAGTACAAAGGTATGAAAGGCAACTAGGCACCCCACTCCCCCAGATTTTTAAATTGTCCTGAAAGCATAGGGAACTTAAAATTCTGCAGTTCTATGTTTTAAAATTTGCTCGGTCTAAGACAGGGGTCAGCAACCTATGTATGGTCCATGGGCCAGATCAAGTCCACAGAGTCATAGGACTTTGGTGGTGTTCTAGCAGTGAGTGGTCTTTGTCTATGCCACAGCCAGGCAGTGGGGAAAAGTGGAGGCTGAGTCATAGCATCGAGTCCCCCTTGGACCAAACTAAGTTATTCAAGCCCATCACCAGAAAACCTTGCTAACTGCTGGTCTAGGCTATCTAACTAACTAGAAAAAAGCAACAGAAAGGAAAAAAAACCAAACTAATATTCAACTGAAGCTCTTCCTAAGCCAAGTAATTATATTTAATTTTGTGTTAAGAGCAACCTAGTCAAACTGTATTTATTTTCTTTGTTTCTCCCCTGTTTATAATGGAAATGTATATGGAAGTAATTACCACAAAAGAAAGGAATATTTTTGTAGTCTGTGTGCCATTTGTTGCATAATGTAATGTTACAAGATTAATTAATTGTAGAATTCTTCAAAGAGTTTCTACGGAAACTGGCCCCTTCAAAGACATCCAATTTAAATGAAGGCTCACTTAAAAAGTTCTCCTTTACTCTGTCACATAATATAAAGGGACACAATATGACACTAAGAGGCAGCAAATTTACAAATTGAAACCTTTTTTGTAATATACACTTAAACCTGTGGAACTCATTGCCAAAAAATATTCTTTAGTTCATTTGCTTATCTGGACTGAAAACAAAAGTAGGCATTCATGTAGTCAGTGAGAACAGCCACAGTTGCACTTGAGAAGATAAAGGGCATGTCTATATGTTCAATTAACTTAAATAAGGCTTACTGCACAGTAAAAATACTGCACAGTAAGCCTACTGGGGAGCTCTTTCTTGGGAGCAGACATGCTCCCACCCTGCTCTGCCCCCAAGCAGCAGCGAAGGGGAGCTCCAGGCTCCCCCTGGGTGTTAGCTTAGGGGCTGGAGGGGAGCACGGGGCTGGGAAACAGCCATCTCCTGGCCCTGTACACATCATGAAGGGTCCTGATGTGCACAGGGTAGGAGAGCTGCTGCTGCAGAGTTCTCCTACCCTGTGCACATGGGAACAAGCTCTGTCCCAAACATGGCTTCCCTGCAGTTGGCACAGCCAGATCCAAGCTGTGCCCCTCCCCTGCAGCTGTTTCCCAGCCCCTTGCCCCAATCACGCATTTGGGGCACAGGACTGGGAAAGAGCTGTGAAAGAAGGGCAGGTCCCAGCTTCCTGCCCTGATCTGCCAGTGGAGTAGCAGTGAGATAGCAGTGAGTCCCTGGCTGGGTGAGGAATCCCTGCTCAACTGGAGGCAGCCAGGAGCTGTCCAACTGGTGGGGCAGCAAGCAGTGAGCCCCTGGCTGGGTGGGGATTCCCTGCTCAGCCAGAGGTAGCTGAGAGCTGTCCCACCAGTGAGGCAGGTAGCAGTGATCTGTCAGCTGGGCAGGGAATCCCAGCTCAGAGCCCACCTCAGCAGCAGGTCATTTCCATGGGCAGGAAGCAATCTCCTGGCCCCAATTCCAATAATGGATTCAGGGTCATGAGCTGCCTGCTGTCAGGGCAAGAGGACATTTTCCTGGCCTGGGCTCCAGACTTGGAGCCTACCCCAATAGGCAGCTCCCAGGGGCAGACAGCAATCTCCTGCTCCCTGCTGCCTGGCTGACCGGAGCAAATTTGCTCCTAGTTGGCTGTCTATACATGTGTTGCTGTGCAGTAACTATTTTGGAGCTAATTTCCTACCTGCATTTGCAGGTAGCAAATTAACCATGGAATCATAGGCAGAGGGAGAAAAAATTATTTGGAGGGGCTTACTATTTGGAGTGTGCACGCTCTGCTCCCCTCCCCTCCTACTCAGCAGGTGGGGAGAGAGGAAAAGGGCATGGGGGGCAGATTGAAGCCTCCATGGTGAGAGATGGAATGGGGAAGGGGCAGGTGGTGAGACAATTGGAGCCTGGGTGGCTTGTTCAGAGGCACAGGGGGCTTGTGCCATTGTGCACACCATGGGGGAGGCCTGGGGGCAGGCCCAATCTGTGTGTGGGCAGAGGTCACTGCTGCTGCACACTGCACTTTGCACCCCGCTGCCTCTGGACCCATGCAATGCCACGTGTGTCCCATTGCCAGGTGGGCAGGGGGCACGGCACAGCCCAGCAGCTGCAGGCACGTGGCATCACACCACTCCTGGATCAGCTGCAGCTGGACACAAAGTGAAGTCTGCAGTGGCAACCACTTTCACCCCGTGCACAGATCAAAGAGGCACATGTC
>NW_017729032.1:56826723-56834683 GCF_001723915.1 Gavialis gangeticus | reverse complement strand
GAAGTCTGCAGTGGCAACCCTCTTCCCCCCGGGCCACGCACAAAAGGGCCCAGGCCCCCCCCCCCCCCCCCCCCCCATCCCTGGACAAACAGCCTGGGCTCCAATTGTCCCACCACCCAGCCTGGCTAGGGCTCCATCCACCCCAGCCCCTGCCTCTGCCTCTGCCTCTACCTCACTCCCTCCCTCACCATGGTGGCCTCAATCTGTCCTCCCTGAGCCCCTTCCCCTTCACAGAATAGATTGATACATGCCTGCCATGCTGGGCAGCCAGTTATTCACAGAGATCCTGGCTGCAATTCTGGCTGTGTGCACACCCCTCCCCACACCTGTTGCAGCTACCTGGAGCCTGCAGCTGGGCTACCCCCTGTCCCACATTTGCAGGGGCTGAGGCCCCTTATCCCCAGTCTTCCACCACCTATGCATGGAGTAGGACAATTTACTGTGCAGTAAGCATCTGCACATGTAGACAGTGGCACTTACTGTACAGTAAGCTGTTCTATGGCACAGTAAAGCATCTCATGTAGATGGGCCAAATATGTATAAAATTTAATGCCTACAACTATTAAAATCCACAGGTTAGGAAGAAACTTCTCCAATGGCCATGTATATAATTTTTCCATAATTATATACATGGCAATACTTGTCCCTTTCCTGGAAATATTTAATATTAGACACTGTCTGGGACCAGACACCAGACTGAATGAGTCACAGGTTTGACCTCCTCACAAGGATAAAACTGGACTTCCCCTCCATCTCTGAAGATTGCAAATAGTTTTTAGATGCAAGCTGCACTTCACACAAAAGCTATTTGCTTATACACTATTGCTTAATCTCCCTCATCCCCCCACAACCTTCCAGCATTCTATAGTCTCACCCATGGACAGTATGGTTTCTGAAGAAGTCATGCTTCCTAAGGCTTCCCAATCTGCCAGCTGTCTCTAGAGTCCTTTCTGGTGAGGGTTCCACAGCACAGAGGCAGAAGTTATGTGAGTTTTTGTAGGCTCAATCTGAAATAGTTTCCACCATAAGTTGGCGTGGGAAGAATCAGAGAGATTTGTTTGTCATCCAGCTCCACTATCCCCACATAAAGAGTTGAAACCATGA
Source organism: Gavialis gangeticus (assembly GCF_001723915.1). NCBI lineage: Eukaryota > Metazoa > Chordata > Crocodylia > Gavialidae > Gavialis > Gavialis gangeticus. The sequence continues at coordinate 56,833,579 of NW_017729032.1, read as the reverse complement.
AACAATTCAGGTGCCCCCAAGGAATAGAATCATGCTGCAAAAGTGGCACTCTGTTGAAAAGCAGGCTTGTCTGGGGTCAAGGAAAAGGAGAAGAGTAGAGAGGTGTTTCTGCATATTAGAGATGGGCCCAAAGCAAAACCCCTGATTTAGACCACTCCCAAATTAAGATAGTTAGAAACTAAGTTCAGATCCAAATTTTGCAAATGACCCATATCTTTGTGCTGAGCTGAACCAATGTTCCTGATTTGAACATCTCCAAATATGGAGGATGTTCAAAATAAAAAGCGAATCAAATTTTGCAACTTGGGTCTATGCCTAATATTTAGTCACACTGCACTTACCGTGCAGCAACTTGAAGGTCAAAGCTCCTTTAGGGAACTACTTTTTAAAGTTGTTCAGCATTGAAATATGGTCTTGGAAAACTGTGTTTCTATAAAATTGGGATGCTTGGCTTCCAAATTATCTTTTAGAAAGAAAATAACAGAATGGACCAACAATAGGTAAAGCAATGTTTTCATTACGCAAACAATCAAAATGCCAAGTTTATACATCTCAGAGGAGCCAGAGCCTGGAACTGGAAAGGATGCGGTCACCAGTAACATAAGCTACTATTAGTACAGATAGCACAAAAACATTTTGGACCAGAGAACAGTTAGGTATCTGTATATGTGTGGCTGCTATCCCCTAGAGGAGCTCAGGCAAACAGTGCCAACAAAACATTCCCAAAACAAGTTGTTTTGAAGAAGAGTTTTCAAAAACTGCAGGAGGGATGAAAGCAAAAGGCCAAAGGAAAATGAGTACAACAGGATATGATTTATAGTTGGCTGTCAGGACAACGGTATTACTAGAGAGGAAGGAAAATGTTAATTTAAAGCACTACAGTCCTTTAGTTCCATTAATGCACTAAAACCTCACAGTGGCAAAGTAGGTGGGAAAATGAAAGGCATTCACAGCTAGAGTGCAAAGAAAGTGAATGTCAAGCAAGTTCTATCACCAGTCCTAAGAGTTGAGGCAAGTAAAATAAAGCCAGTTCTCAGCTTGCAATAAACTGCTCCCTAAACTTTCCAACCAATTTGGATACTTTGTGCTATACAGTCTCTATTCAGCTAGCAGCATAAATAAGTAGTGAAGACACCATGTTGGAATGAGTTGCACCATCTCCCTACTGCTTTCATTTTTATTCCCAACCTTTAGGTTCTCTTTACTGATCATTTCCTGGTGGCAGAAGGATCCTTATCCCTGCATTTTCAATAGTGTGTGATTTTTGGGCAGCTTTTTAAATTTGGGGTATGCGTTCAATAACTCTGCATTGCTGCATTACAGGAAGCTGCTATTTCACTGAAACAAAAAAATATTCCCTCCAGCTAAGAAATTCTACGATCTTCCTCTACTCTCCACATTGTCTATGATTAAAGCGAAACACCACTAGATAGATAGATAGATAGATAGATAGTGGTGTTTCACTTTGATCATGGGAAATACGGATTTTAGGTTACTTTTTTTAAACTAAAAATTGGAGACTTTTTTTATCACAGAAAACCAGGATCCCTGGTGGCAACACATTCAGTGATCTGAAACTACTGAATTACTGTGGGTGCATCTACACGTGCCTCTATGGTGCCATTGTTACTGAGCCATCATTTAGTACTTCCTTTAGGCACAGTAACTGCATTGTGCCAGTGGCACATGGCTATTTTTAGACACTGCATTGCCGTAGTGACACGCTATAGTGAGGGAGTGCATCACTATGGCAAAATAGTTGCCACAACTTGGTTTGTGCCCACCAAAGCTACATTGCCATAGTGTGTTGCTATGGCAATGTAGCATCTTGTGTGGGCATGTCCAGTATCACACATAGCTCTAATCCATAAAAATACTGTGCCAATCAACATGACCCAGTCTGGATCCCCTAGAACTGTTCACATAGATTCCCATAGTAAGTGTGTTGGAGAGAGTATCTACATCTACAGGAGCACCTCTACTTACTGAGACCCCCTGGGGAGTCCAGGAGATCAGGTTTTCTACAAGCAAAGGGAACTGCAAACAGCATCTACATGAACCCTGTGGTGATGTCCTGGAAAAGGTAATGTAACTCCAGGCTTTTCAGTGAAGCCTCTCTATACAGAGGAGCTCTTCCAGCCATCCCACCAGTCGGTCTCTGCAACAAGGTGATCTGGCCGTTCAAGAGGGAGCTGGCCACCCTCTTCAAGAAGCCCAACTGTGAACTTTTAGGTAATGTCCCACTAGAAGATCAAAATCTAGACAGAGGCAAACTGGTTGAAGGAGCAGTTTGCAAGAAGGAGACAAACTGTAATTCAGGCAAGCTTGCTACCCTGGAGGAGCCATGCCACTGTGCTGGGGCCAGAGCCAAAGGGCCCCTCCTACTGCCCAAAACAGGGCCCAAGGGTTTTGTTTGTTGGTTTATATGTTTGTTTGGTGTGCAAAGACTGTTTTTATTGGAAGGACTGTCCAAGGGGCTTTTCAGGGGGAAAAGTCAGACTTCAGGAGCCAGCAAGGTAAGAAACCTACTTACAGGCTCTTAGAGTAGTAAGTTCCAAAGGAAGTGCAGCTACAATGGAGCAGTGCTGTCAATGAGCTGGAGTAGAGAATCCTGGAAGAACCCATATAGCCAATGTATACAGGTGTGTATGTCTGTGTCTCAGATATATCTATAACAGGGAACCTGACATTTTGTAATGCCCTGGTGATCATCATGAATCTTCTCTAGGATTTCCTGGCATAGTGCTGAAGGTATCACTACTCTGTTATGGAACATGACTAAGTCTCTGACAACATGGTGATTGAGTCTCTCTTGTTAGTACATTGCTAGTTCACAGTCCTTGAATCTTACTTGAAGCCATCCTTCCAAGCAGTATTTCTTTATATATTGGCAAAAGGAATCAGTTTCTTGAGCTTCCTGAATACTCCTTTGTAGTGAAGCAGATATGGGTATCCCATCTACAATCACGTCCAGGTAAACAATAATATCTAGCTCCTGGTGGAGTTCCTCTGAAGATAGTGGAGTCTGTAATGGTGCCCTAGAAAGAGTATTGGCTGTTTGTAACTCTTTTCCTGGGATATGTATGTAGCAGGCTCACCTTTCAGAGCTTGGATTGAGTCCCAGGCTTGAGATCCTGCTGTTTTGATTGGTGGAGCCCATCTACCAATCAGGACGCAGCAGGAGAAATAAAGTCATGCCCCTTTCCTGAGGGGAGGGAGACAAGAGCTCCCCTGGACCTGACTGAAGACTGCAAACTGTCAGGTGCGGAAGACTTCAGGAACGCAGCCCTGGAGCATATAAAAGGAGCTGTGTGCCCAGCACAAGAGGAGATGTTGCGAGGGACTCAAGAAGAGCAGAGCCAAGAAAAGCTGGGGAGCATTCCCTCAGTGGGCAATAGGCCCAAGGCTTCTGAAGCTGCCACTGGAGGAGCAGCCTTAGAAGTGGTGCAAGACCACTCAGGCTGTTGATGGCACACACAGACGGTGCACGGAGACCCGGCCCTGGGAGCAGTGTGAGACTTCTCGGGCTCATCACAGTGCATGGTTCGGTGCATGGAGCCCAAGCTTTGGGAGCCGCAAGCAGCGACTTGAGCCTGCAACCCCAGCAGAACCTCAAGGGCTGCAGCAAGGCAGCTCAGGCCCCATCTCCCCATCAAGTCCCATGGTGCATGGGGTGGTGCACAGACCCAAGACTTGGGAGCCAGGAAGCAGCAGAGGCTGCTTGGGTTAACCACCCAGCGTGAGGACGGCTGGACTGAGCCTGAAGGGCCTGGCCTGTGCTAAGAGATCCCTCAGTGCTGAGCCAGGGCACGGGGAAATGGTAATGCTGCAGCATGAAGCCCAGGAGCCAGCAGCTGAAAGGAGCTGAACCCTTGGTGCCCAGAGCAGAGCACAGGGTGGGGAGGAACCCAGCGGTGCAAGAGAGGCCTGGAAAGGTGCTCCAGCAGAGGAGACCCCATTGAGCTGCACCCAGATCACCGCCACCTGAGGGGACATGAGTCATTGGGTCCTTGGGTCCCACAGATGAAAGACATTTGGGGCAAGCTAACCCAGAGAAGGGGCTGGGTGAGCAGCCCCTCACCTAGTCAAGGCCCTAAGGGGAGGGGCCCCTGATGGTTTCTGACACCCTGCAAGGGACCCCATTGGAAGGAGGACTATCTCTTGCCATGGGTTAGGGACTATATTGAGGGATAAATGTTATTAAGATTGTTCATGTTTGCACCTTATATTTTGTAATTCAAATGTTGTGTTGTGATGTTGTAAATAGTGTTATTTAGGATTTGACCTTGGTTATTGGTTAGTGTTCACTGTGTAAATATAAGTATATAATATTTAGCTTTATGTTTATGTATATTATAACTCAATAAATTCTATATATTTAAGAACTTTGGGCTTGGGCTAACTCTATAGAGGAAAGAGGGATCTGCTCAAAATTCTGGCATCCCTCTCACAGCACCTCCTCCTGCCTACCCATCCCATCCTACTGAGAATAGAGTACACCCTTGGGTGTACCCAGGTTATATGTACTATACTGTAGGTGAATTTCAGGATTCTGAGATGATATCGCTGGATTCTCGGTTTCTCATTGAGGGGTTTGTCTCCTAACACAGACACAAGAGGCTTGTGATCAGTTTGTAAAGTAAAAGTCAGGCCCACAAGGAAAGTTCTGAATCCCTCGCATGTCCATGTAATTGCTAATTCTTCCTTTTCTATTTGTGCATATTGAGTTTCAGATGGAGAAAGTGTTCTTGACACAAAAGCAATAGGGGCCCAGTGGCCCGCTTCCTGATGTTGTTGTAACACTTCTCCAATATCATATGATGAAGCATCTGCTGCAATACAAGTTTCTCGTGTTGGATCATATGGGCCAGTATCAGGCATGAACTGAGTATAGATTTGATCTCATTGAAGGCCGACTGCTGTAGTGGTCCCCAGAACCATATGTTCTTGTCACTGAAGAGGTATCTTAAAGGCTTTGTTATTATTGACCCAAGTATGTAGCCATGTCTAGAAATCTGCATCATTTGGGGACATCTTTGAGTTCTGGGAACCCCTTGATGACTGCAACTTTTGATGGATCTGGCAGGATTCCATGTGGTGTACCCAATTTCCCACAAACATGAGTTGCAAAGTAGCAAAGGTGCACTTTTCATTAAATATAACTCCAGCTCCATGGAGTTTTCTGAGTGTTGCATCCATTCATGTATCATGTTGTGCCTTGGTGGTCCCAAAAATCAAAATATCTTTGGCATGACAAAGAACACTTTCTAGGTCATCCAATATCTGTGACATCTGAAACTGAAAGAATTCAGAAGCTGATGAGATTCCAAAAGGTAGCTGTTTAAACCAGTAGCGCCCAAATGGAGTAATAACAGTTGTTAGCTTGGACAATTCAGTGGCTAGAGGAATCTTCTAGAACTCTGCCCGAGCATCCAATTTTGTGAAAACTTTGGCTCCTGCAAGTTGAACCAAGGCGTGTTCCACAGAAGGAAGAATGTGTCTTTCTCTGCATGTGTACTTGTTCAGCTGTGAGGTCAACACATATCCTAATCTTACCATTGGGTTTTGCACAACCACCATCCCAGAGCACCAAGGAGTAGGTTGTTCAATCTTTGTAATTACTCCCATTTCCTCCATGCATGTTAGCTCTTCTTTAACTTTGTCCATTATTGGCAGTGGTAACAATTTTGGAGTACTTAATGCATATGGAACAGTATCAGCTTTAAGGCATATCTGATATTCACCTGACATTTTTCCCAGACCAGAAAAGACTGGTGGGTATTTGGTTCTATAGTTCTGTTTCAGGGATTTCTGCTCTACTATTTCATCTAGTCAATGAACAAGTTGCAGTGCCTGTATAGCCGATTAAACCAAGTAAAGGCACAGCAAAATTACCAATCACATAGACTTCCTGGTCTATATATCACCACTTCAGTGTCATCTTTGCATTAAAGGATACCATTACTTTGAAGGGAGTGTCTCCTGGTCCCTGTAGCTGTTTAGTAGGGGTAAGGAGAATTCCATCCCTGTGTGGGCTATAGTAAGAATCAAGGATAGCTGAGACTGCTGCTCCTGTATCTATTTTAAATGGCATTGACTGTCCATTGAGCTCAATTTCTGTCATCCAGACTCCTGGATCTGATGAAGATTCTGTAACTTCATCTAAAAGTACTGTGCAATCCTCTTCATCCTGTTCTGTGACTTCACAGACTCCAGTGATGGAGTGACAAACAGAAGTGTAACAACCTTTCTCTTTGCATCGCCGACATATCTCTTCCATAGCAGGATTTTGAGCACGACTATATCCTAGAGTCTGTCCACACCTGTGGCACTGGCCTCCTTCCCCACTTGTTTGCTACTGAGGGTGCTGGTGGGACCACTCCCTGTGTTCATTGTGCCTGTCAATTCTATTTGTATTTGTTTGTAGTTTCTTTACAGAGTGCATTGCATCCATATTAACTAATGCCTCACAGGACTGATAATCACTCCTGATTTCTCTTTGTTGCTGTTTAACTAGCTCTCATTGGTGAGCCTGTGTGATAGCCTTCTGGAGTGTTAAATTAGGGTCCAACTGTAGTCTTTGTGAGAGCTCTGTATCATGAAGTCACACAATTAAGTGGTCCCTAATTAGTGGCCCTGTGAGAATAGGGAAGTATTCAATTTGAATTTGGATTCAGCCAATTCGGAGGGCTGTGATTCAATTCAGATATTCAGATCACTGTCCTGAAGTGATTTAGCTGAATAAGCTTTGGAAGATTCAGTGCTGATTCAGAGAGATTTGGTGATTCAGATCAGCTGGGGACACAGCCAGGGGACTGCAGGCTCTCCTGCAGCTCCTCCAGTTGTGTCTGCCTCT
>NW_017729032.1:56820783-56821723 GCF_001723915.1 Gavialis gangeticus | reverse complement strand
AGCCCCAGACCCAATTCCTCCCTCCCCCACACTCCTTCCCTTCCCCAACCCCAACAGACTTAGCATCTGGAAGCAGCTGTGTCAGCTGCCTGTTTAGTCCACGGCCAAATTTCCGAATCACATGAATCTTTTCTGAAGCTTTTCTGAATTGATTCAGATGATTTGAATTGATTTGGATCTTTTACTTGGTCTCCCGCTTCGATTTGGATTCGGAGATTTGGTCCCTGAATCGGGCTGAATCTCCTCTGAATTGAATCAGCTACTGAAGCTTCGCACAGCCCTACAAATTAGTTCCTCCTTAAGTTCTCCATATTAGCAGGATTCAGCCATTGTATACAATGATGTGATGAATCTGTCTACAGGTTCTGAAAGCTCCTGTTTATGGACGTTGAATCTAGTTCGTTCATAAATCACATTTCTTTTGCCCAGAAAATGATCAGTTAATGCTTCTATCACTGCAGCATATTGTTTTTTCTCTGCATCTGTAAGAGGCAGTGACAACAGAATTTCATCTGCCTGATCTCCCACAGAGTAGATAAGAATACTCACTTGGTAAACTTCTGACTGTTTATCCAGGCCTGACACTTCCCTGAAGTGATTAAAATGCCTGATCCATTGAGACCACATTCCAGGGGATTGGAAATCAAACTGTTCTGGTGGTACAACTTTGAGTGCCTGCGTGGTGTCTGTAGCCATAGTTTCATAGTTTCATAGATTTAGGGTCGGAAGGGACCTAGTAGATCTTCTAGCCCGACCCCCCGCCAGGGCGGAAGAACAAAAAAAACAAAAACAAAAAAAAAACCCAAAACAAAAACGGGACTCAAATGAGTCCAGCCAGGTAGGCATCCAGCCTCTTCTTAAAGACCCCCAGGGTAGGGGCCAGCACCACTTCCCTTGGAAGTTGGTTCCAGCTCCTAGCCGCCCTAACTGTGAAGTAGTT